>NC_056676.1:18027500-18627500 GCF_018350195.1 Panthera tigris | reverse complement strand
TACTGTTGCAATTTTTATTTTTATTTTTTAATGATTTTCATAAATTTTTTTAATGTTTATTTTTGAGAGAGAGACAAAGAGCGCGAGCAGGGGAAGGGCAGAGAGAAAGAGAGGGACACACAGATTTCGAAGCAGGTTATGGGCTCTGAGCTGTCAGCACAGAGCCTGACGTGGGGCTCGAACTCATGAACTGTGAGATCATGACCTGAGCCGAAGTCGGACGCTTAATCGACTGAGCCACCCAGGCGCCCCATATCGTAGCAATTTTTAAAGTAAATAGTCCAAATGTTACAGCAAAGAAGCAAACAATAAGAAAATTCCTCAAGCTGATTAGTTGTGAAGAAAACAATATAGTTTTAGTCCCCATTAATTTATACTACAGTAAATGATACGACGCAGTTCTAAAACAGAACTCATCGGACAGACAATTTGTACTCTAGGACTCTTTTCAAGTTACACAAACCAATATAACTTATTACTTCTATCCTAACAAGTGATTCACTGAAGCTTATAACCTTTAGGTATGATAGTAGTACACAGAAACTTCAGTGGTTTATTAGTATACTTTCTTTACCACTCTAAGACAAAAATGATTTTCTTTCTCATGCTATTTGCAAAATAATAAACAATAGCTCTGGGGAGATGAAATATTTTCCAACAAACTGCTGTTAATTCAACACGAATGTCTAAGTAAAAAGATATTCCTGGGGCGCCTGGGTGGCTCAGTCAGTTAAGCATCTGACTTCACCTCAGGTCAAGATCTCACGGTTTGTGAGTTCAAGCCCCACGTCAGGCTCTGTGCTGACAGCTCAGAGCCTAGAACCAAAGCTTGAAGCCTGCTTTGGATTCTGTGCCTCCCTCTCTCTGCCCTTCTCCACTCACACTCTGTCTCTCTCTCTCTTTCTCAAAAATAAGCATGAAAAAATTTTTTAAAAAAGATATTCCCTATTTTTTGTACTTAAAGACTAGAGTATAAACTCTATGATTAATTTACAACTTTTTTGGGAAAAGTCAAGCATATGTGCTTTAAAATTTCTAAATGAACAATCAACACATAGTTCCTGAATAATTAAACTGCTTGGTAGGCATTATGATGAGAAAGAAAATAGTATATAACCTAATCATTCACTGAACTCTAAAATGGCATATAGGCTACTTATAGAGACAAAACTAATGCAGGGCAAAACAGCCATAAAACAATTCAAAACCACCCAATAGAAATGTATACATATGTTTACCAAAGACATTTATGAGAACATCAACAGCAGGACTGTCCATATTAGTCGACAAACAGAAACTACCCCGATGTCCATCAACAATAGAATGGATAGGGGCACCTGCATGGCTCAGTCGGTTAGGCATCGATTTCAGCTCAGGTCATGATCTCATGGTTTGTAAGTCCAAGTCCCACATCAGGCTCTGTGCAGACAGCTCAGAGCCTGGAGCCTGCTTCAGATTCTGTGTCTCCCTCTCTCTCTGCTCCTCCCTTGCTCATGCTGTCTCTCCCTGTCTCTCAAAAATAAATAAATGTTTAAAAAATTAAAAAAGCAATAGAATGGATAAATTGTGATAATACATCCACAGAATGGGACGCTTTATAGCAATAAAAAATGTTAAAATTACAACTACAGATAAATTGCAAAAATGTAATGATATGTGAAAGATACAAGACACAGAAGAGTATCTAGTTGACCCTTGAACAACATGAGTTTGAACTGCATAGGTCTCTTCATAGGTGAATTTTTTAACGTTTATTTATTTATTTATTTACTTACTTATTTATTTATTGGTTGATTTATTTATTTATTTATTTATTTATTTATTTATTTATTTATTTAATTTTGAGAGAGAGAGAGAGAGAGAGAGAGGGATAGAGAACAAGCAAAGGAGGGGCAGAGAGAGAGGGAGACAGAGAATCCCAACAGGCTCTGTACCAGCAGCACAGAGCCCAATGCAGGCTTAAACCCACAAACCATGAGATCATGACCTGGGCCAAAACCAAGAGTCAGACACTCAACCGACTGAGCCACCCAGGTGCTTCAGTGGATTTTTTACAGTACTGTATTGTCTTTTCCTTGTGATTTTTTAATTTTTTTTAATGTTTATTTATTTTTGAGACAGAGAGAGACAGAGCATGAATGGGGGAGGGTCAGAGAGAGGGAGACACAGAATCTGAAACAGGCTCCAGGGTCTGTCAGCACAGAGCCTGACGCGGGGCTCGAACTCACAGACCGTGAGATCACGATCTGAGCCGAAGTCGGACGCTTAACCGACTGAGCCACCCAGGCGCCCCCCCTTGTGATTTTCTTAACATTTTCTTTTCTCCAGTTTACTTTATTATAAATATAATCTATAATATATAATACATAATAATATATAATACATACATATATAATACATAATAATATATAGTACATATACACAAAATGTGTATTAACCAACTGCTTATCTTATCAATAAAGCTTTCGGTCAATAGTAGGCTTTTAATAGTTAACTTTTAGGGGAGTCAAAAGTTGTACATGGATCTTTCACTGTGCTGAGGGTTAGTTAGCACCCCTAATCCCTGCAGTGTTCAAGGATCAACTGTACATTGTAATGGATAAATCCATTCACATGAAGTATTAAGGCAGACAAAACTAATCTAGGGTGCTGGATGTCAGAGCGGTTGTTACCCTTGGAGAAGGCTGTTACTGGAAGGGGGCATGAGAATGGCTTCCAAGGTGCTGGCAGTACTCTGTTTCTTGATCTGGGTGCTAGTTATATGGTGTGTTCAATTTGTGAGATTTATTGACGATTTACATGTTTCTGTATGTTATGTTTCAGTTATCTGTCACTACATAACAAACTGTGCCAAAATTCAGTAGCTGAAAACAGCCATTTATTTTGCTCATGATTTTGTAGGTCAGGAATCTGAAAAGAGCTCAGCTAGATACTTCATCTCTGCTACACGTGGCGTCAGCCAGAGTGGCTGCAGGATCCATTGCTAAGATGACTTCATCCCTTCATCCCTCACATGTCTGGCATCTTGGTGTACCTTGGCCTGCCTCTCCCCTCCCCGCCCCTTCCTCTCTCCCCACAGTATTTCACGCTTCAAGACCTCCCCACATGTCTCAAGCTTCTCACGGCATGGAGGTCTCAGAATAGTCACATTTCCTACATCCTGGCTGGCTTCAAGGAGAAGCATCCCAAAGCAAATCTTCCTTCAAGCTGCAAAGCTTCTTATGACCGAGCCCTAGGTGTCTTTGATCAACAGCAATTTACAAGGCCAGCTCAGAGTCAAGGAAATGGTGCTGCAGAGGTGTGACCACTAGGAGGTCTGGTTCCCCGGGGAGACAACTTTGGAAACCAGCAGTGTATCATTATTTAATCAAACACTTAAAAATATATGAGAAAGAATTCGTGTATTCGTTTCACCAAAAACCAGTTACTTAATTCCTGATAAATACTAAGAATATTAAATGAGTAAGATATGGTTGAAAAGACATAACTGCATGCTAACATGTAATACATAGGTACCGCTTCCCTGCCATACTACCTATCTGTGACAGTATCTATCCAACTCTTTGTTCAATTCCATTACCCTCATTTCTTCCTCTATTCAGTTTCTTCAGAGACTATGATGCATTTCAAAATGCGAGAGATTAAAAAAACAAGATGTATACTGACATTTATTTGTTGCACTATGAATGCATTTGTTCACGCGTTCATTCTCTAAGTTCACTATAGGATTGGCAGTGCATTAGGAATTAATTACAGAAAATAAAAATAGGAAAAAGGCACAGTTCCTGCTTAGAGACGCTTGGAGAAAACACAATGAGTGAGACACAGAGACAAAAAAAGTACAGGCTGGGGCGCCTGGGTGGCTCAGTCACATGAGTGTCCGACTCTTGGTTTCAGCTGGGGTCATAATCTCACCGTTCAAGGGTTTGAGTGGGCTCTGTGTTGACAATGTGGGGCCTGGTTGGGACTCTCTCTTTCCCTTTCTCTCTGCCTCTTCCTCGCTTGCACATGCATACACATTCTCTCTCAAAAAATAAATAAATAAATAAACTTAAAATAAAACTCATTAACAAAAAAAGTACAGGCTATGCACAGGTAACATCAATTAGATCTACCAGTTCATTTGTTCATAATAGTTTAAAAGGCTGTGACGCTCCCACCCGAAGAGGCCGTGAGTTTGGACTGGCTTTCAGTAGGTCACTGTGAGCCATTATACATTTTTGAGAAAGGCAGGAATAAAGTAAAAGCCATACATTCATTAGGAAATTTAATTTCTTAGCAATGCAGGAAAAGACTGAGAGAGAATAAATGCAGAAACTAGTCCAGAAACCTCCAGAAAGAGAAACAAAGGTCAAGACCAGGGAGTGATAGAAGACATAGCCAGCAGCAAAGGAATCCAAAGTTAGTTCTAAGACACTGAGGATATAACAGAGACCAGAGGTGAACACAAAAACTGTCCTTTTTATACCTCTTTAGACAACTAACTTCATATCCACTTGTTTAGCCCCTTACCTGAAGAAGTGAGTAAAACGGAAAGAAACCTAAGCAATAAATGGACTTGAAACAATTATTGTTAAAATGATATCATTATATTATCTCTGGTTAGGAGAACTGACTGTTATAACTATTCACTGCAGTAAAAGCTAAGTCATTTCTTTGTGTTAGTTTTGTACATCCAGTCCCAAACAAATTCCCAGAATTTTCATGTAATAGTAGGAACATTTTGTCAATCTCATAGTTGGCCAACCACACTATTTTAATCTACTACAGGAACAATTAAAAAAAAAATCAATTCCCTTTCATTCATCTTTTTGTTATTCCTTATATGGGAAAATTAACTCCAAAACTTAATAAGTAGAATATTTCTGGGTAAGATTTTAGCTAACTGATCGCATGCCATGTTCTAAAATATATCTATTAAATAAATGTAAATTGTATATATTTATATAGATATGTGACATATTAAATTATTTTAGAACATGATACAAAATGCCCATAAATTGATACCTTCAAAGTCAAATTTAATGCAATGCTTTAAAAACTCTACAGGTTTTTTTTTCAATATACCAATCATGCTTTTTCTTCTTAACCAAGATACTGGCAAAATTATATTTCATCAGTTCAAGTCCAGAGTAGTATCATGAAAGCACTCTGAGAAAGGAGCTTTTAAACATGAGGTTCCTATAACTAGAGTTATTTTAAGAAAGTTGTTTATCAGAGCACAGCAAAGCAATTTTTAGTTATAATTCACCTTTCCTCCAATTTTTTCAATCTGCTCTAAGTGCAGGAAAGTAAATATCTAAATACAATTTTATAATTCAGAGAACAATTTCTTGATTACTTATAGCATGTGTTTCAATCAGCCATTAAGATACTTAACACCTACTATGTAACAGACATAGCCTAGGTTCTATGGAAAATATAAATTAAAAAACGGGTTAAGTTTTACAATAAGTAAAAGCATTCTGAACGTTAGAACAATTGAAAAAGCACCACACTTGGTATTAATCCTTAGGTTCCAGTTCCAATTCAGGTTTAACTCCCATTATCTGTGTGTTCTGAGGCTCTTACTACTGTTACTGATCCCAAATATAAAATGTCTGATTTGCTTTATTACCAGACACAAAGGTGATAATGCTTTGTAAACTGTGATGTCCACACAAATAATTACTACAAAAAAAACCCCCAAAAAATGGTGATGCAAAGCAAGTAGCATTGAAATGATGAAACTTGTGTTATTAACAATAAAACATTTGGAGGTGATGGAAGGGAAGAGTGGTATGGGACATATTAGGAAGGAATGTCTTTATAGAGAAGTGACATCTAAATCAAGTCTTACAAGGCAAGTGGAATATGAATATTCAAGAAGAGGGAGAAAGAACAGCATAAGCAGAGGCATAAATTAGGTAAGTCAGAAAGATGTTTGATTGGATTACTTGAGATCAAACTAATCCTATAGGAGAGATTCTTCAGGAGTAGCCATGGTAAGTTTGGAAACATATGGTAGGGAACTTTTTATAAAGGCTCTAGAATGTCAACTTGAGAACTTATGGTGTGTGAGCCTCAAGGAGGTGAGGTCTGTGGCGAAAGAAATAAAAAGATGAAAATACTATTTTAGGAAAATTAATCTGGGCATGTTTGTTGGCTGGTTATCACTATCTCATTGTTACCTCTCCCCTGAGCAAAGGGAGATCAATTCATTAAATAAGCAGTCGAGTCCTGTGGACATTTAGAAATGTCTAAAGACAAGTAGAAGAGGAAATCAATAGGGCATGAAGACTGGTAGGATAGGGGATAAAAGACAAGGAGGTAAAGATGACATCGAACCTTCCAGTGCAGGGAGATTGGAGAATACCAATTATAGAAAGGAGGCAGGGCCAAAAAGAGGGAAAATAATGAGTGAGTTGGAGGCAAAAGTGAGACACACAATGCAATGTCCTGTTATGTGAAGACATGACTTTGGTATTCAAGACCTTAACTGGAGCGATGTATTTGACTTTAACTCTATTTATGTGAAGGTAATTGTAGAGGCCATGATGAGTTGATATGCTTACTAAAAAGAAAAATTAAATTTGTGTAAAAAAGGGAATGAAAAGGGGTGCCTGGGTGGCTCAGTCAGTTAAGCATCCAACTCTTAATTTCATCTCAGGTCATGACCTCATGGTTGGTGGGATCGAGCACTGCTTCAGGCTCCAGGCTGACAGCAGGGAGTCAGCTCGGGATTCTCTCTCTCTCAACCTCTCTCTCTCTTTCCCCCTCCCCCACTTGTGCATGTGCATGTGTGCAACCCCCCCCCCCAAAATAAATAAACATTAAAAAAAATGGGAATGAAAAGTCAAGGCTGAGAATAGGAATCAAAGTGAGTAAGTGCAGAGTTTCATCAATGAACCCAAGGGATACCAGACAAGGAGGCAATTTCAAAAAAGTAACATTAATAGGCAATGTCAAATGCCACAAGGAGACAAAGGGAGTTCCAACTGGGACAGAGTTAAAAGGTATGGTTAAAAGATGGTCACTGGAAAATGTTAGGAGTCTTTCTTCTGAAAAGGGTTAAGAAGATTGGGAAAGGCTTCAAAGAAGGCAAGGAAGCAGTAAATGCAATAGTAAATAGTGCAACAATGTGGTCAAAGAGTCTGAGAGCGCTGGGAGAGAATTTCCACAGAAGCTACACAAGGCAATAAGATTCACAGGTTTCACTCATAATTTTCAACACAAAAGACCTGCCTAATCTGATAGTGTAAAGTAATCCCATAAAGAGAAATAAATTAAGGTGACACTTTTTCTGCCTTTTCATATGTAGCAATAGCCTAAGTTCTGTGGAGATCACCCGTGGAACTCATTTACAAGAATCACTCGCAAATGGAAATCAAACTACTACTATTACTGCCCAAAGCAAGGGCACCCAAGCCTCTCACAACAGTGAACTTTAATTATACGTTTAGACATAAGGTATGGGATGAAAACAAAATCAAACCATTAAGGACATCACATCAAACAAGCGGCTTCACATAAATCAGTACCTTGCATTTCAAGTCTCCCTCGGTATGCATGTGCTTATGTTCACAAATTGGTACTTAGAAAATAACCTTCCATATCTCATCACAACAAAAGACTTTGGAAAGTATATCAGTCCCCTATGGGAATCCTCCTAAGACTTCTAAATATTAATTTCTACAACGTCCTTATTTCCCAAAGTAGTGTATTTCCTTTCCCACACCAAAAGCACGTGCCATTAATCACTGTTGTCGTACTGCATTGCTCAGACACATGCAAGATAATCAGTTGACTGCTTTCTGAGATAAACCAAGAGTTTAACAATATCTTTTCCACTACCAGTATTCCTCAGCACTATTAAAAAGTATTATTGGGCAATCACTGAATGACATCTCCCTATAAATGCAGTCTCCCAGCAATTTCATTTCTCTTTAGCTTCTTCTTCAATATTCACTTGCTTCTTAGTTTTCTAAGTTAATTTTGTCCATATATCCCTTCTCATCACCTTGTTACCAATATCTACTTTAACTCTTACCACTTACAGATCTGATTCAAGTTTGTAGCCTTTACTAGACTTCCAACATATTTCCAATACATAGCGAGTGTTTTAAGAATTTTTCTCAACAAAGGGTTTCAAAAAACATTTATATGCCTTACTATGATATTGAGTATGAGTCATGTCAATCCATTCACAAAACATTTATGAACACCTACTATGTGCTAAGCATTGTTTTCAGAGTTGCGCAAGTAGCCAAAAACAAATGGTCACAAATCCCTTCCCTTTCCTAATGAACTCACTTTCTAGTGGGAGAAGAACCAGACGCAAATAAACAAGATAAGTGAGGTATTTAGTATGCCAGCAGGTGCTTCAGAGAAATTAAAGCAGTAAAAGTGGATGAGGAGTGTTGGGCTGGAAGGGAAGAGATACAGCTTGGAATAAAGTGGTCAGGGAGGGCCTCATTGGGAAGTAGCACCTGAGCAATGATCCAAAGAAAGCAAAGGACCTGGCCATGAGGGTACCTGGGAGGAGAGCATTCCAAGCAAAGTAAACAACAGTGCAAAGGCCCTGAGGCGGGAGCATGCCCAGCACAACTGAAGATCAGCAAAGGGGCGACTGTGGTCAGAGGAAGGCGCATGAAAGAAAAGCAGTAAATTAGACAGAGAGGTAACAGAGAAGAGTGTAGATCACAAGGTCTCACAGGCAATTAGAGGGACCTTGGCTTTTACTTGGAAGGAGTGTATTTGGAGGGTTTAAACCAAAAAAAAGTGAAATGACTTGACATGTTTGCAAAGAATCACCCCTACTCCCCTGGTTATAGGAATCCAGGGAAACCAAGTAGGAAGCTGCTATAGCAGGATAATAGGAGTGGACAGAGGTAGCGAAAAGTAGTTAAAGCCTGAATTTTTTTAAGTTTTTATTTTAATTCCAGTTAGTTAACTCACAGTGTTATATTAGTTTCAGATGTACAATATAGTGATTCAACACTTCCATACATCACCCAGTGCTCATCACAACAAGTGCACTTCTTAAGCCCCATCACCTGTTTCACCCATACCCCTGCCTTCCCTCTGGTAACCATGAGTTTGTTCTCTAAAGAGTCGGGTTTATGGTTTGCCCCCATTTTTTTTCTTTTTTCCCCTATATTCATCTGTTTTGTTTCTTAAATTCTACATATCAATGAAATCGTATGGTATTTGTCTTTCTCTGACTTATTCACTCACCATAATACTCTTTAGCTCCATCCATGCCCTTGCAAATGGCAAGATTTCATTCTTTCTTATGGCTGAATAATATTCCATTGTGTGTATATATACGTGTATGTGTATGTGTGTATATATATGTGTGCATATATATATATATATATAGAGAGAGAGAGAGAGAGAGGGAGAGAGACAGAGGCACACCTTCTTTATCCATTCATTAACCGATGGACACTCGGTCTGCTTCCATATCCTGGCTACTGTAAATAATGTCACTATAAACATCGGGATACATGTATCCCTTTTGGATTACTGTTTTATTATTCTTTCAGTAAATGCTCAGTAGTTCCACTGCTGGTTCATAGCATGGTTCTATTTTTAACTTTTTGAGAAACTCCCATACACTTTTCCACAGTGGCTGCACCACCAACAGTGCCAGAAGGTTCCTTTTTCTCCACATCCTTGCTAACACCTGTTTCTTTCGTTGTTTTAGCCATTCTGTTGTCTTTAGTCTGAGGTGATATCTCACTGCTATTTTGATATGCATTTCCCTGATGGTGAGTGATGCTAAGCATCTTTTCATGTGTCTGTTGGTCATCTGGATGTCTTTGGAGAAATGTCTGTTCCTGTCTTCTGCCAATTTCTAACTGGATTATTTGTTTTTTTGGTGTTGAGTTGTACAGTTCTTAACACATTTTGGATGCTAACCTTTATCAGATACATCACTTGCAAATATCTTCTCCTATTCAATAGTTTGTCTTTAATTTTTATTGTTTCCTTTGCTGTGCAGAAGTTTTTTAGTAAACTATTTCCCACTAATTTATTTTTGCTTTCTTTCCCTTGCCTCAGGAGACATATCTAGAAAAAAGTTGGTATGGCCAATGCCAGAGATATGCCTGTCATCTATTCTAGGATTTTTATGGTTTCAGATCTCACATTTAGGTCTCTACTCCATTTTGAGTTTATTTTTGTGTATGATGTATGAAAGCGGTCCAGTTTCATTCTTTTGCAGGTAGGTATCCAGTTTTCCCAGCACTATTTGTTGAAGAGACTGTCTTTTTCCCATTGCTTATTGTTGCCTCCTTTGTCATAGATTAACTCACCACATAATCATGGCTTTCTGGGCTTTCCATTCTGCTCCATTGATCTATGTGTCCATTTTTGTGCCAGTACCATACTGTTTTGATGACTATAGCTTTGTAATACAGGTTAAAATTTGGAATTGTGGTACCTCCAGCTTTGTTTCACTTTTTCATGATTGCTTTGGTTATTCAAGGTCCTTTGTGGTTCTATACACATTTTAGAATTGTTTGATCTAGTTCTGTGAAAGATGCTGTTGGTATTTTGATGGGGATTGCATTAAATGTGTAGATTACTTTTAGTAGTATAAACATTTTAACAATATTTATTCTTCCAGTCCAGGAGCATGGAATGTCTTTCCATTTCTTTGTGTTGTCTTCAATTTCTTTCATCAGTGTTTTATAGTTTTCGGAGTATAGGTGTTTCACCTCTTTGGTTAAGTGTATTCTTATGTATCTTATTATTTTTGATGCAGTTGTAAATGGGATTGTTTTTAATATCTCTTTCACTTGCTTCATTACTGATGTATAGAAATGCAGATTTCTGTACAGTGATTTTGTAGCCTGCAACTTTACTGAATTCATTTATCTATTATCCATTCTAGCAGTTTTTCAGTGGAGTCTTTAGGGTTTTCTATACATAGCATCATGCCATCTGCAAATAGTGAAAGTTGTACTTCTTCCTTACCAATTTGGATGCCTTTTACTTCTTTTTGTTGTCTGATTGCTGTGGCTAAGACTTCCAGTACTATGTTAAATAAAAGTGGTGAGAGTGAACATCCTTGTCTTGTTCCTGACCTTAGGGGAAAAGCAGAGCTTTTCCCCATTAAGGATGATGTTAGCTGTGGGTTTTTCACATATGGCCTTTATTATGTTGAGGTATGTTCCTTCTAAACCTACGTTGTTAAGGGTTTTCATCATGAATGGATGTAAAGTCTGGATATTTTTAAAAAATAGAGCTAAAAGGATTTGCCACTATTAGATGCGGTCAATGAGAAAAGACTAAGTTGTTGTTTACTGACAAGAGTAAGATCTCAGAAAGATGAGGTTTGGCTGGGAGAGAGTGGAATGCAGGGAGGGGAGGTAATCAGGAGTTTGGTTTTAGCCATGTTAAGTTTGAGACACTTATTAAACATCCATGTAGTGACACAGACATTCAAGACTAAAGTCAGGCTGACCACCAAAGGAATAAATGTAGGCAGAGAAGCAAAATAGAGCAATGGTCAGAACCCTGTGGCTCTAGCATACACACCGTGTGTCTCCAACAGCTACTTATCATGGAGAAGATGAGCAACCAGCAAAGGACACTGAGAAGATGGAGCACAGAGGCAGGAGGAAAGCCAAGAGTGTACTGTCCTGGAAGGAAGTGTTTCAGTGAGGGGAAGATCCACATTCTTCTAGGTCAAGCAAAATGAAGACTGAGAAACTGGCCATTGGATTTAGCAACACGGATATCACTGGTGACTGGGACAAAGTTATGTTTGGTGGAGTGATGGAATAAAAGCCAACAGGGTTCGGTTCAAAAGAAAATGCGAAGAGAGTCGTCAGCCTAACTTTTCTGTTCTCGGGGTACAGACATGAACTCTGTTTTCTTCTGCACATATTTTCCTTTGTCATTTACCTTCATGTAACCTTGAATGAGCTATACATCTGGATTATCTCTATAATTGACAATGACAATAATAACACTGATCTTTGCACTCACAGTTTATTGCTACTGTTTCTTAGGTATGCTGAGACAGCACAGGGGAAATACCACAGGCCTGGGAGCAAGAGTAGATGTGCACTCTTTCAGAAGCTAGAGCCTCCTTTTATTCCCCATAAAACTGGGAGGTTAATCCCCATATCACAGGACTGTTGTGCAGGTTAACGATAATGTATATAAATTCCCATGGTATGTGAGTTGACTGGCACACATCAGTTACTTTCCCCCTTTCCCAGTAGGTAGTAGAAGGGCCAGAAGTCACATCTCACTGTACCAAGTAGCCAATTTAACTATCCCACTGCATAGTACTTAAAAAGCAAAACAAAACCTACTTTTTTTCTTCTAGAGGTTTATGTATCTGGAGAACTAGAGAAAAGCATGGAAGGGTAGAAATGAAATTCCTAGGCATATTCAACTGCAGAAAAAGCCTGTTCTGGGTCATGATTGTGATCACTTTGCCCCATTTCTGATCATTTTGGCCAACACAATAATGCCTTTCTGGTCATGGTTTTTAAGCTACTCCATAATGCACTCCAATTCTCAACTTGTGCTGTTTGCCTCTTTGTGGTCTCAGAACACTCTCACTTTTCAAGAAAGCATGTCCACAATTTAAACCACACTGATCAACTGTTTAGTAGTATATTGGAAAACCATTACTCATCTCAATCCCTGATACATATATATATATATATATATATATATATATATATATATTAATGCCATTTTATTCATTGCCTTGTATTTCTCAACCCTACATATGCATTACAATCAGCTAGGAAGCTTTTTAAAATACTAATTCCTGACTCTCCACTCTCTCTCCCCTTAAGATTCTAATTAAGCTGGTCTGGAGGGAGGGCCTCTTCATATTCCCCACTGATTCCAATATGTGTTGGGCTTAATGGGTTGGTCTCTTCTCACCTGTGACCAAAGAAGCCATTCCTATAATCTATTGCTAAAGCCTGTCTGCCAGAGAACT
This sequence comes from Panthera tigris, assembly GCF_018350195.1. Classification (NCBI taxonomy): domain Eukaryota; kingdom Metazoa; phylum Chordata; class Mammalia; order Carnivora; family Felidae; genus Panthera; species Panthera tigris. Next base: position 18,614,545 of record NC_056676.1, on the reverse strand, counting down.
CTTCCTGAATCAAGGCTCAATTCTGAGACTCTTGCTCAAACCACTCCCCCCCCCCCCACCACCACCACCAACCTCTCCACTATCTACCAGTAGTTCTAAACTACTCTTCTGGCATTGAAGGCCACTCAACCATCTGACCCCCAGGCCACCCACTACTCCCCTACATCAACCCTTCAGTCAAATCACGTTAATCACTGTTGTACAAAAGCAAAACCATAGTATAAGACTGCCTTTCCAACAATTCCCATCAAAAGTGTAATAAACCCAAAAACCACAGCCATTTACTCTTAGTCACTAGCATGACAGATGAAAGAGAATCTGCTTGCATTAGGTAAATTAATATAAGAATATAACTGATAAATGCTTCAGATAGTGAAAACTCTGCTGTGTGAGCTGGTGAGGAAGGGAGCCCTGCACCACTCGTCTCTGTCCTGGCCCTTCAGGCTCTCCTCTAGCAGATTCTGGGTAGCCTTGTGTATGACATCAATTGCATCATACCCTCAGAAGAGGTGAATGATTTTCTCTTGATATATTTCACATTTCTTACTCTGAAGTTAAAAGAGGATTACCTCTGGATCAAGAAAACATGAGTTTGTAGCTACTAGTGTGAGAACTCCTAACTCCAAGTATTTTTGGTGTATTTTCCCAAACTGGCAGCCCAGTCCAATCTCTGCAGGGGACTGGTGGGGCTGAGAACTGCAAAATAAAATGTCAGACTCTATTTGTAAATTGGTTCCATCAGAGACATAGAAGCGTGAAAATAGATTAGGAGTATTGTTATTTTTACTGGGATAATTAATCCCATGTTGTTGAAAGGCTGATGATCATTACAGTATTTCTTCCTGTGAATAGGAATAGCTCTCATTTCAGGTTGTGGGGTTTGGAGTTTTTTAATTCATATTTCCCTTTGGTTTGGGGTGGCAGTTTGAAGACTAAACTGTATCTGGACCTAATACTGTTTATGAAATTTAGAGATTATGACTCCATGAAAAAGAGCTTAACCCTCAGCAAGTGTTACTCAAATATACAACATCAAGTGAACAAACAAAACCGCTGCTCTTCAGTTTCCCAAAATGGAGACAAACAGATTTCTCTCTCTCACTATTCTTCCATACTTTCTGAATTTCTAAACAAATTTTAACAACAGTATAAACAATCAAGGATGAGAAGTATTAAAGGTCCTGGGAATTAGAACAAACAGAACTACAGAAAATTGAATTATATTAAGATATATTAAGATATTGATATTAAGACAAGTCAGGCTCAGATAATAAGCAAAAGATTCTCTGTCCCTTTTGTTTGGAGCAACTCATTTCATCCCGTGTCCACCTGGGACCATAAGTGAACTGAAAAAAGACCCTCCGAATGTTTACACAGCAGAAGCCAAGTGAACCTGCTGATCCAAATCAACAGTAAACTTCAAACAAGCTGTCAGGAAAGTTTCAAGCTTTTCCAAATGGCTCAGTTTTTACATGAGATCAGACCTGAATTATTAAGGAAGGGCCTAGCGTCTGATAAATATTCTTCTAAGTTACACAATAATCATAAAACATTAATAAACCTTTCTAGGTGGAAAAAAAATGGATGAAGGGAGTAACTATGAACCAACTGGCTTAAGTGATTATTCTAATCGTCTAAGGAAATAAATTCAATGAAAGCAGTCAAAATCTACCTCCCCTTGGATTACAAACATTGGTCCTAATCTTTATTATTTTGGGACCATCCATCCCTCAGAAGTTATCATAAACCTAAAGTCAGTCGAGAAAAACTGTATCTACTAGAGGTTCCTGAAAGTGAAAGGGGCAGGGCATGACTAGACCAGAGTCCACCAGAGTCCACGGGAAGGGGCTAAGCAGCAGAAACCTTTCTCAAGTGTAAAAGATGGCAGAGATCCCCTTTGAGCTGCTCCCTGGGCTCTGTGTCACACACACTGCAGACCTCTGCTGTGGTAACCCTTGACCCCAGTTCCTTTCATGACCTCCGAAATGTCCAGATGTTATCTTAGATCAAATTCTAAACCCAGCCTTGCTTCCCAGGGATCGCCCCACCCACATTCACCGCACACTTGATTGACACCATCCACTGGCACTCAGCACCTCCTCCAGGGACGTTGGAACTGGACGCATCCTCAGAAACGGAGCAGAGAGGCGCAGAAACTCTCAAAGCCCCCAAGTAAGAGCTACTGATGGCACTGAACATTTTGTTACGGAGGTAAAGGGATGTTCATTCTGAATCTGATTTCCCTCCTCGCACTGTATCTCACATTACCTCATTAGACAAAGGTGCTTGCCTTTAAAGCTCACTGCATATATTCTGTACACATTCTTGTGGTTAGTGTGATACAATGAAGGCTGGTTTTGTCCCAGCATTGTCAGAATCACAAACACACTCAAAACCAGTGCCACTGATAATGACAGATAAGTTTTTCCTTACTTTGAAACAATCAGGCAGACAAGTCACAAATAGCATAAAGAAGTGAATGGAAAAGATTTCAACTTTCTGTGGTAATTGTGTTTGCACTTCCTTTTAACTTTTATGATGTGTTAGCCATAGAATGGCCTCTAAAGAGAAACGGAAGAGGAAAGTACATAACCTTATCAAAAAATACAGCCAGCTAAATCCCTTCCCTTCAGTTACACTTTTTAAAAGTCTAATGTAATTGTATTATTCACCAATTTCTATACTGAAGTTGGTAATGATGAAAGTAATAAATCTCTTACCCTTCCTTTGTGCTACAAATTCAGTAAACTAAAGAATGAAGCTCCACAAAAGCCTGCTTAAAAATATAATTTATAGAACCAACCCTGAAAAAAATTTCAGCACCAGAATCAGAGCTCCCAGACTCTATTAACAATGAGGCAAGAAACAAGGCCCCAGGATGCTGAGGGGAAAGGGAATATTTTCCACAGTCCTGAAGTGACCCTTCCCCTCCCCCACAGTCTCTGGCTGTGGCTCCCAATAACACTTTATAGGCCACAAAGGAGCTGCATTCAGCTGTCCACACTTCTCAAGGGAGTCGCTTCTAGAGGGCCATCAGGGAGATAATACCATCAGAACAAGAAGTGGGGAGGGGATACAGGATATACTCTTACCCTTCCTTTTTTTCTCTCAGGGAAAGACCTCGAATAAGCAAAACGTGACAAAGAAAGCATTCCATACCTTAGCTTTTAACTCATCTGGGATTATCTAAAGTAGCACTTAGAAAACTGGCTTTAGACCTGCTGCACATTCAGGATCCCCAATCTCTCACCCCCACCCTCCTTGTTCAATGCTTCAGTCCACTCAGGGCTGGAGGACACTTCATTTTCAGCAGAAGCTTCTCTGAGGTGGTGCACTACTCAGATAGCTGGTTCCCACAATGGTGGATTCTAACCTTGGCTGTAATCCCCACGAGACGCAATGCTGCTGGGATGTGAAACCATATTGGCAAACACTCTGCAAAATAAGCTCCTCAATGGTATAAACATACACCAGTGACAGAGTGAGGTAGCAAATATTTTTAGCTTGCTGCACTTCCAAAAAAATATATATGCCTACTATACTAAAGTCAGTGTACTGAAAAATGACAGCTCAAGAATTAACTGGTTAAAGCCTTAAATCTTGGAGTCACTAAGCTATTGCTAATCTGTTCCATTAACTTTATTAGCTATGCATACCTGGGTTTAATTTCACCTCTAAATTATAATTATACTGAAGAGTTGAACAAGAGACCTGATAAGCACTTTCCTCTTGCATAAGGCCTATTAAGGTAAGAGTAAAAAAAAAAAAAAAAGGCATTTTCAAATATTCTTAGAAACTTGCAGAACAGAGTGACTTCCTGTCTTTTCATCCTATATAAAATGTCAAAACAAAACACACACAGAATTTTATTCCCCATCTGCTTCATTCATTCTCCTTGCCATTTAAATTCACTAATACACCAAACATTTTACTCATTTGTCTTGTGTCTCCCATTTTAGAAAGGGAGCTCCATGAAACAGGGATATTTAATTTCTGCATATAGCCTCCCAGCCTGGAACAGTGATTGGCACACAGTATGTGCTCAATGAATCTGCCCTGGAATATAAACAATCAAAATATCTAGACCCTATGTTTTTGAAAACAATTACTGAAAGACTAAATTGTAAGGTTGATACATTAGAGGTATTTTTTAACATTGACCTAACATATAAATTGCACTATGTCAAAAGTAAGGTCTTTCACAAATACATTGGTTTTGAAGTAAACTGAAAAATCACTCTGATTCCATTTTGCGGTCACATATTTGCTTACAGATTGTCTCATTCTGCCTTTATTTATTCCAGAATTACTGCAAATTTCATTTAGCACATATTAAATACTAAAGAAAATTCTAGAATATCACAGAGTAATTAGAACTTTGAATTCTGACAGGCTGGAAAAGAAATGGTTTGTAGAAAGAATGTATGATACCATATAGTAAAGCTACAATTTTCTTTTAAATCTAATTAGCAGAGTTTTTCTTTTTTTTTTTTTTTATTTTATTCAAATATCTTGGCTGACTACGTGGACCTCTCATTCAGGTTTACTTGTATTTTCCTGATGGCATTAAAGTTGAATCTGACCCAGACACTCAGCTATAGAAAGGTAAAGGTTTAAAATTAAGTATCTGTTCAAGTATCAACTAAACTTTCAAAATTTCTGGACATCTAACTCATTATATTCCCTATAATTAAGTCATTCTTAAGTATAATATAATTTTTTAATAAAAAATAGCCTTAAAGCCCAAAAAATATTTGGTATCCTAAAAAATTCCACTATACAGAGAAGATACAATTTATATGTGAGAATTATTAGTTCAGTGAAAATACGCAGGAGAAACATCAAATTCATATTTTACTTGAAAGCTATATTCATCTATACATAGCATGATTCCTTCTGGACTCTAAGATTATACAGCTATACTAACTATCCTTGCTAGAAGCTGAGAAAAATGGCCATGTCTATAGAACATGGCTTATTTATCAAAGATCATCCTGGGACTACCAGAATGCCAGTTACTCTCCCTTATCTATCCTATCAAAAGAAGTCCTGGCAAGTAGAACACTCCCAGGGGTAACAATCATTTCAACTATGGTTCACCTCATTCGTGTTTAAATTACATCAATGCAAATTATACAGTATCCACTGAATGCAGAGCGATACATACATTTTGGAGAGCAAAAGGTGTGTGTATGTGTGTGCATCTGCGTATTTAATCCTTGCTTCAAACATAAAGTGATCTAATCATATGTAGGATACATAGAAGTAATATTTAACACATAAAACCAAGAGTTCACCAGGTATAAAGTAGTAAGTAAATAAGTACTTAGAGATACAAAAATAATCCAAGAGGAATTAAATTACACTGAAAATAGTCTTAGCAATGATATACACTAAGAGATAACCAACAGAACTAAGGTTGTCTATTTTTAAACGATTCATTGCTGGGGCACCTAGGTGGCTCAGTCGGTTAAGAATCTGACTTCACCTCAGGTCATGATCTTGCAGTTCGTGGGTTCGAGCCCAGCCTGAGGCTCTGTGCTGACAGGTCATAGTCTGGAGCCTACTTCAGATGCTGTGTCTCCCTCTCTCTGCCCCTCCCCCACTCAGCTTTGTCTCTTTTTCTCTCTCAAAAGTAAATAAACATTTAAAAAAATTTAAATGATTCATTGCCTTTTCTCATTTCTGTGCTGGAAACTCATGACTTCTGGGTAACTGTTGGCTGCTGAGTGCTTGCCTGGCTCTGACCCCTATCTTGGATTGACCATGATCTTCTTGTTGCTCCCTTGCTCTCTCTCGTTGGTTTGCCCGAAACCAACTGCTGTTGCTTCCTGACTTCTAGCTTCTGTGTTCTACGTCCTGATCCCAACATCTGCCTTGGTTTTCTGATGCCTGATTAATCACAGTGCTCCCACGATCTAGAAATGCTCAGGCCAGTGAATCACCAGCAGAAGGTGTTAGAATAGCTGCTGCACAATGGGCCAACTCAAAATCCTCACCCTCCTACTGAGGAACTGACTAGAGTATCTGCAAGTTACAATACATTGTGTTACAATGACACAAACCTTGTAGGGGTTGTGAGTTGTGAGTTATGCATGAATATGCAGTGCCTGACACACAACAAGCACATATTAGATGATTTCCATATTTTCCTGGGTCTGTTTTGTCTGAGACTTCAGAAAAAAAATTTTAAACTACACAAAATCTCCATATCGCTGTATCTTCACTCTTCCTGCACTGAAGGCAAAAAATAAAAAATAAAAATAAAAACAAAAACAAAGTCAGAAAAAAAACCTTTTAGGTAGCTCTTATAAACATATGTGAAGAGATAGATAAATATTAGATTTCCAGATGGACCAGAATATGTTATTTTAGAGGGAAATAACCCAAATTATATGCTGAGTATAATAGGCTCTTACAGTAAAGGAATCCAAGTATTAATATAAATGACTTTCTGAGAACACAAGCCCAAAGTATCCCTGGGGCCCAAAGTGTGGCAAAAAAAATACACCTTGCCCATCTTTTCCACTTCCTTATTTTAGCACAGAACACCTCAAGTACCTGGTTGCCCAAGTAGGTAGCACATTTCCCAGTCTCCCTTGCAGCTGGTTCAGCCGTGTTATGACACTCTGGTCAAGGGGATGAGAGTGAAAGCAAAGTGTGGAATTCGTCTCTGTCCCCCTAGGGCTGGAACGTGAAAGGGGTCTGTAGGCCAGCCTTAACCATGTGGTCCAGCACACCCTAGTGTACTGGTTCCCCAGCCTTCTGCACACTGGAACCACCTGGAGAAACTGTATGAAACACTGGTGTCTGGCTCTCTCTCCTACAGACATTGATTTAATGGGTCCTAGGGGATACCGGAGCAGTAAGATAGAAGGAACAGGAGACTCTGAATAGCCTGACAGAGCTGAGCTGCTTACTCCCCTGAAACACTGTTAGGCAATCACATTGAAAAATTAAATAACCAGAGCTCCAAGAGGAGCTCCAAGAACACACACAAAAAAAGCCGTGTTGATTACATACGGCTTTCTTATTCACAAACAAACAGTGCTGTTTAAACTACTGTCGTTTGGCTTCAGTGAAAGCAGCTGAACAAATATGCTCATAAATAAACATAATAAACATGAAAATTCTGGTCTTCAGAAAAAATATATAAGTATAGGTTAAAAATAATACCATTCTTTTTCTTTTAAATTTCAAGAGAGTGAGAGCGTGCACACATGTGCAGGGGAGAGGGACAGAGGGAGAAAGAGACAGAGAGAGAAAAAGAGAGAGAATCTTAAGCAGGCTCCATGCTCAGTGCGAAGCCCGACGCAGGGCTCTATCTCATGACCCTGGGATCATGACCTCAGCCAAAATCAAGAGTTGGACGCTCTACTACTAAACCACCCAGGCAGCCCAACACTATTCTTTTTCTAACAAAAAAAATGAAAGTTTACCAATAGCAAAAGAGAGTGTAGTTTTAGCAGCCTAGGGAAATTACTGGTGAGCTTTCATTAAAGAAAAACTAAAAATAAATTTAAAATATTAAGATTATCCAGTTAAGACAAAGACAAAAATATATTAAAGTTTGCCAATTCATTAATAATTAGCATAAATCAATGAAACATTTGAAGCACAATGTGAGATGTCAGAAAAGATGCTAGGACAGAGTTAAGTAAATACTGATTTATCTTGTAGGGCCATTTTTTATAGGATACCAGTTAAACTGCTTTAAATTTTTTTTTTCAACATTTTTTATTTATTTTTGGGACAGAGAGAGACAGAGCATGAACGGGGGAGGGGCAGAGAGAGAGGGAGACACAGAATCGGAAACAGGCTCCAGGCTCCGAGCCATCAGCCCAGAGCCTGACGCAGGGCTCGAACTCACGGACCGCGAGATCGTGACCTGGCTGAAGTCAGACGCTTAACCGACTGCGCCACCCAGGCGCCCCATAAACTGCTTTAATAAAGAAATGGACTCTTTCTATTTTCTTGTTCTGTTATCCTCAACATGTGACTTCCATTTCACGGTCCCAAATGGCTGCCTCATTACCTGCCATCACATCCTCATACCAGACAGGGGGAAGGAAGAGAGCACATATTCCTTCATTATAAAGGTACACCTTAGAATCTACCCATGCCACTTCTGCTCACATCCCACTGCCCAGAACCTATTCATATGCCCACACTTAACTGTAAGGGAGGCTGAGAAATGTAGTCCTAAATTAGACAAGCATGCCTTGAGGTAAAACTTTTATCACTATGGAAGAAAAGAATATGGACATTGGGAGCAATTAGAAGTCTCTGCCAGGGGTCTCATTATTAAGAGGTACAAGAAAAATTGGGATAAAGTTGTGTTTAGAATATTCAAAAATTTTTTGCAGAATAAATATATGAATACAAAAATATTTCTATACAACATATACAAATATATTAAAGTTATACAACATCCAACACATAGATATACAGCATAGAAAATGAAAATCCACTTTGTTTTCATAATTTCATCTCTGGGGAAATAATGAGTTATTAAATCAATCTTGGAATATGTGGGTATGAAGCTAACATTTGGGTGATATAATGTCTTTCCATAGCTCTTCCCCAAGTACTACTACTGACAGAAATAAAACTTTGGAATGGAAGATATTATTTCTGGAATCCTAAGATTACTTTCTTTGGGGCAATAGTCTCAAGTAAGAAAAAAACTAGAATCCAAAGGAGCGTGAAATCAAGGCCAAGCTGAGGCATTAGAAGGCATCAAAGGAAAACATCAATATTTCTTGTACAATCACTAAAAATGTGACACCATCTATAAAGCCTCTTCTACTGGCAAGAAGACAATTTACATAGATAATTAAAGTAACAAAAGTAGCAAAGCAAAATCAAACACAGACATCAACCTTTATGTGACTCTCCCAGAGAAACAAAGTTTTAAAATGAATAAAAATTTTACTCGTTCATATTCTATATTGCTGTATTTTGGCTATTAACCCAGAGAATATTTCTATATCAGTATTCTAAATTTAACCAGCTGCAGTCATTCCTTAAGTATTGTACCATTTAACCTTTTCAAGTGAAGGGCTTGCCTTTTAAAGGAAAATACTCATTTCACATTAATGACAGAACATAATGTCCTTGGCTTAGATATTCTTGAACAACACAGGTCCTTTTTTGTACACTGTGCTTAGCTATATGGCAAGCCTAGAACACCATAGGTTTATTCAAGGAATCAATGCCTGAAGTCATCTATACTAACTAGAAATGTTTAAAAATCATAATCTCAACGTACCGAACTTCTTAAAATTATAATCACTGACTTCTTGGATAAAATGCAATAATCATTCATGAGAATGGAAAAAAAATTAGAAAAAAAAGTTTTTATAAGATGTACCAGGATTTGAATGATTATACTTAATACCACTTGAAAAGTGACCCAACCATACTCTTAAGTAAAGAAACACTTACTAAGGGGTGTTTTTCCTGAATTTTTGATGGTTTGAGGCAAATATAATGTCATAAGTCAAAGAAATCTTGGTTTTAATATAGCTCATGAAATTTTAATAAGTTCAGAATAAAAATTCATTATGAAAAGTAAATATTATAAATAAGATTTTTAAAGAATACACGTAAACAAAAAAATATCTTTTTAGGTCAAACTAATTGTACTCAAAACTCAAACATAACAATTTTATTTGGCATTAAAACATAAACCAGGTACTGTATATAGTAAAAGAGCACTCAGAATATTATTAAAAGACAAGTACTAAGAAAAACTGAAATGATACCAAAATGTTGTCAGATAAATCGTTTCTTTTTAAAAAGTGTGCACAGTAATGGCTGTGGGCATTAAATGTGAGAATATATAAGTTCCACACAATTTGTATCATGGTTTAAAAAATGATTATGTCATTATTTCCAAGATTTGAACCTAGTCATAATAAATATAAGAAGTCACGAGACGCCACTTCTGTACTCTGACTTCTAAATTTATATGTTACACTTAAGAATGTACACTTAAAAGAATGATTATAACAAAAATGATCAAACATCCAACCTCAGATACCTAAGTTCAATTCCTCTTACTATTCTCAAAAGGGTATGTTCCAAATCTTAACCACTGACTTTACAGTTCCTTACGCTCAGCAAAAACAAACAACAAAACAAAAACAGAACACAAAGAAAACAATAGTTCAATTTCATAGAGAAATATAGGCCACGAGGTAGAAACTCCAACTTTCCTCACCTCTAAAATAATCCTGGGAACTACATCCTTTCCTTCCTCCCCCACCCCCAACCCCTACCCCCCCCACCCACAACCTGACTCTCAACTCCCCAAGGCCACACCTCCCCTGCATTCCTGAAGCCCCCTCTGGCTTCCTCAGGACCTTTCTTTATCTATTAAAGCATCCAGCATGTTTCAAGGCTAGAAGACAACGGGCTCAGGAGCAGGCTAGGTGGCCTCAGAAAGTGCCAGACTCAGTCTGTGGTGTAGGAGAGACAGGGAAAGAGAAATAAAGTAGAAGTTTGGGAGGAAAAAAAAGAGAGAAGAAAAGCTTATAACTATCAGGACTTCACCTACAGAAGTTGCTTTGAACTTGAAGCCAGGCTGTCAGATGTCACTGAATGTGTTTTCCAAATAGAAACTAAGCATAAAGAGGCTGTGCAATTTGTCCCAGGTCACACAGTTTGTAAATTTCAGTGCCAGAACTTTAACCCAGGTCATCAGATTCCCTAAACCCATGCTCTGTACGTGCACTTCAGCCCACTGTCCCAGCGTGGCTGGTGAGTGTTCACAAGGAGGTACAAAGGCCACCCCAGCAGTTCTGCTAGCGCTAGACTAGAGAAGAAGCAGAATTTCAAAAATATACGAGAGACAGCTGGCTTATTCTTTAGAGTCAGAGTCTGCAAAAACGTGTTGCTGTGGGTGTTTCACAGCAGTGAATTTTGCCAAGTTTCTTCCTTATCTCCCAGTGACATGGGGGTTCTTGCCATGGTTTGCAGGAAGATGCACCAGACTTCCACAACGATCTGTTGTAGCTGCTTCTGTTTCCTTTTCATTGTCTCCTCCCCTTGGCTATGCTCATCTTCCTCAAACATCCCTGGACAAAATCATCCCCTTATGTTACTAACCTATTTCTCCCCTTGCACTTTACCACCAACTCTGGGTAGTTTTTCCATCAGTCTTCACCAACTCAGCTTTCACTGATGTCTCAGGTCCCTCAGTGAGGCTTCTGGTCATACACATTACTGGAGCTAATCCCAAATGACATTCTAATTGTCAAAGCCAGTGGCCTCTTCAGTCTGCACACTACCAACTTCTCAAATATGGGTCACTTGGGTGGCTCAGTCGGTTGAACGTCAAACTCAATTTCGGCTCAGGTCATGATCTCACAGTTTTGTGAGTTCCAGCCCTGCATCGGGCTCTGTGCTGACAGTGCGGAGCCTGCTTGGGATTCTCTCTCTCCCTCACTTTCGGCCCCTCTCCTGTTCATGCTCTCTCTGCCTCTCTCAAAATAAATAAATAAACTTAAAAAAAATTGTAAAGAGCTCTGACAACTTTATTTTTTTTTTACTTTTTTTAACCTTTTATTTATTTTTGAGACAGGGAGAGACAGAGCATGAATGGGGGAGGGTCAGAGATAGGGAGACACAGAATCTGAAACAGGCTCCAGGCTCTGAGTTGTCAGCACAGAGCCCGATGCGGGGCTCGAACTCACAGACTGCGAGATCATGACCTGAGCCAAAGTCGGCCACTTAACCGACTGAGCCACCCAGGCACCCCGAGTTCTGACACTTTAAAGAATGCTTTCTTCTGGGAACTAAATCCTTCCTTGGATTTCAAGAGATCCCTCTCTCCTGGTTGTTTCAACCTTTGATGTCTCAGTCCTAGACACCAGTGCACCGTACTTCCTCCTCTACCCTTTAAATGCTGGCTCTCCAACCCTTTACCCTTGGTTTGTATGTTTGCCCCCTCCTCAAGTTGTTCCCTTATGGCATCTCATCCACCTGATGGTTTCAACACATATGATTATTTAATTGCTAGATCTCCAATTTTTGCCCCAAATTCTTTCTTAACTTTCATATTCTTATCTTCAAAAATCAGCAGAATTTGCAGCTTGGCAGGTCCAAAATGAAATTCACTTTCCCCCCCCCCCAACACTGTTCTGTCCCTTGCATTCCATTTCTCAGTTAATGACACTACCCACCTTGTCTTCAAACTACAGACCAAAGCACCCACCCTGTCTCCTCCCTTCTACATAAACCTCCTCTTCTTATGAATGAGCACCAATACCAAGGGTTCTACCCAAGACCGTCTCAGAGTTGTTGGGTGTTTGTCTGTCTGTGGTTTGGTTTTTATTGTTTTGTTTATCTTCTTCTTCTACCTTCGATCAGACATTCCACATTTCTTACCTGGACCCATGCAATGGCAGAAACTCCTAATGGGTAACTAGATTCCAGTCTTTATTCCTCAATCCCACTGACAGAATTCTCTTGCTGAGAAACAAAGCTACTCTCCATAGATACTCTTCTTATATTAACGGCTTCATGATAAGGTAGAATTATGCAGACGAAACCATAAGACAAAAGAGTGGCTCTAGCCATATGATTAACTCCAAAAATCAGAATTATGAATGAACTATGACATATTCACTACAAGAGTCAAGACATTAAGGGCAGCTTCCTGAGGCATCCTCATGTATACACATTCAAACTAATGGCTAGAAAACAAAGAAATCTGCCAAATCAGCCTAAGTAATGCCCAGCCAGAGGGCTCAATTAAGACCTCTCTGAGGGCTTAGGATAAAAAGAGATCAGAGTCTTGAGACCCTCAGAGGAAGACCACTTTGGTACAAGCAGAAATCTATTATTTTACAAGCTAGACTATGTTTATGTTTCATGTTGACTCTAGGATTACTGACCTGTGCTCTTCCCTAGTAAATAATAATGTTTTGAAGATTACAACCCGTCTCAGATTTAGAGAAGCAGGGAGAAGTCTTCTCTGTGTGTTTATGCTGAGGACCATTGAGGGGGTAGGCACAGGGTGTAAGAGGAAGGAATCCCAAGGTGAAACTCAGAGACACGGATTCAGGAAATCTTGGCCCGGCAACTTTTTCCCACAGGATATGCCTTTCCAGTGCCAACTCTGGCTGTCACAATCTTGTTTATTGTTACTAAGAGAGAAGGTGTCCCATAATGCTTGACCTCCCACTACCTTTCGTTAAATTCAGAATTGTTAAAAACAGAATCCTTCTCCAACTGGACTGAACTTACTCCATCCCCTTATCAATACCCCAAAATACTCAAAAAGCATGCAGAACTTTTGAGTCTCCATCAGCGAAGAATTTTCCGCATCCCCCAGACGACATCGTGCCAGCACACCCAGAATGCCGTACCAGGGTCACACGGAACGTGATGCTCTCTCCACATGGGCAGTTGTCTTCCCAGGCAGCTGGCATTGTCCTCATCCTTCAGAAGCCATCTGCCACCTCTTTCCCTAAACTTCCCCTGACCCCAGACTGAAGGAGTCCCTTGATGCCCGCCCCCACGCAACTTTGCTTCTCACCCTATCACTGCCCCTCCCACATGGCACTGTGATTACCTGTATACTGAGGTGTAGGATGGCAGCATATGAATTTGAGGGTCACACAATTCAGCCTGTAACATAAGCCTAAGCATAACGTGTTGAATCAATTTATCCTTGCCTGGAAAAGTTAGATCGTAACTGAAAGAAGTTGTTTTTGGACTTTGTGGTGTTTGCTTTTGTTTTATTTGCCTGTTTCCTTGAGCACCTGCTATTTACACAGCACTATGTTTAGGCCAAGAAAATTGTACCCAGGAAATAAATACACCATTCTTATTCTCTGGGGAGTTTACTCTCAGGTAAGTGGCTTTTCTAACTGCTTTAGCAAAGGCGCAAATCAGAAGAAGGTGCAGTTATGCTAGGAAAGGCTGAGTGGAGAGTCTGAAGCCATATAATTCATTCCCCCCTCACCCTCTGTGAAGGCCCCTGAAGCCAAACCACAGAACCCTGGAATTCTAGGGGGCACTATTCGAAAGAACTAAGAGACTTATATATTAAGCCAAATCAGATCATAAATATGCAATTTTTTACTGTCAACTGTAAAACACCATACTATGGTTGTTGTTACATAGAATACAAAGTGTCGTCACAGTCTTAAGTCAACGGAGGATTTACAAGAATATCATGGGAAGAAGGACTGCATGGACAGAAAGGAATCACGAGGGAAGGAAGTACAGAAGAGACTCAGAGAGAGAGAGAGAGAGAAAGTGTAAAGGAGAAAACCATGCAGGCAAAAATTATACACTAACGATGACCAGCGTGTGTAGCTCTGTGTAACAACTACAACATCAGAAGATCTATTGATAGAACCCGCCCCCTGTGAGCCAGGGACTGGGCAGAGCCCAAGGCTTACATCCTATCCTTCAAGCAACCTTGAGAAATGTTATTGTTTCCCCATTGAACAGATGAAGTAAATGGTGCTTGAGAAGTTTAGGAGCCTGCACAAAGTTAGCTAGTAAATTAGAGACAAGATTCAGATTCTGGGGTATCTGAAGTCAAAGCCTACCCAGGTAACAACGTTTCAAAATCAAAATCTGTTGTTTATGACGAGGCATGTAGCCCAAAGTCTTTGTCTTCATGTGCCTACAGTGTGGAACAGCATTGCACACTGATTTGCCAGGGACAATCCGGGTTTATATCTGTTTCCCAGTGTAATTAGTAACCACTCCCTTTCACTCTCAGAAGTGTCCCAGTTTAGGGACGCCTGGGTGGCTCAGCGAGTTAAGCATCAAATATCGGCTCAGGTCATGATCTTGCAGTTCATGGGTTCGGGCCCCTAGTCAGGCTTGCTGCTGTCAGTGCAGAAAGCCTGCTTCGAATCCTCTACCCCTCTCTCTCTGCCCCTCCCCTGCTTATGCTCTCTCTCAAAAATAAAAAATAAAACATTTAAAAAAAAAAAGAAGTATCCCAGTTTAGACAAAACGTGTATCACCATCCTGCCTCAATGCCATAGTGAAGTGTATCTACATGATTTTCCAGGTCCGTGTAAAGTAAAAGTATGAGGCCTTTTGCTCAAAAGGCAGGAAAAAAGTGCTATTAGAGGTACTGAAATATGAAGCTTTTTTTCTTTCTTGTATCTGCTCTACTCACACTCCATGGTCCCAGTGGACTTCACTCGTAAAACACAAGTTCAGAGATTAAACTAGCACAAATTTCAAGATGGTGCTAGCAGAGCATTGAACCAAGTTCCAGGTCGTCTGGAGCATGAAGCCAGTGCAAACTGCACAGGATACACACCCATGAAGTCGGCCCTGCTCTGCCCTTTTCCTGTCCACTCGAATGGGTCTAAGAAGCCATCCTGATCTTGGTATGCCCTAGGAGGACTGCAAACAGGAAACCAGTTGCAACCCACTATTGTCCAGGCTTGGAACGTTAAATACTGGGTATTAGGTCCATAAAATCACGTCTTTTGACAAAATGTGTTACTTCCAATAAAGCACAAAATTATATCTCCCAAGCAAAACAAGAACATGCATTCAAGCAAATTTGGGCACTCCCTGCATTTTATCTATGACCTAAAAATAACTAATCCAGATAATGCAACCTACCCAGGATATCAACTGAAAATTTAGAATACAATGAATTGACATAATGGTGCCTTACAAAGTCTTTAATACCACAATGCCTGATTTAAATACTGTTTCTGTTTTAAATGCAGGTACTACATGTTTAATTTAAAACTTTTTGTTACATAAATTCCTATGTGACTGAGTGAAATTTAAATAATTTCTACTATCTATACCAACCAGATAGAAGAAAAACAAAACTGAGAATTTGAAGGATGATGAACTGTCTTTCAGAATGGGGTGGGAGGGGCACCTGGGTGGCTCAGTCAGTAGAGCGTCCAACTCTCAATTTTGGCTCAGGTCAAGATCTCGTGGTTCGTGGGATCGAGCCCTGCATCAGGCTCTGTGCTGAGTGTGGAGCCTGCTTGGGATTCTCTCTCTGTGTCCCTCCCTTCACTGTCTCGTGCACTCGTGCTCTCTCTCTCTCTTTCTCTCCAAATAAATAAATAAACATTTTTAAAAAAAGAATGGGGTGGGAGGTTAGAGGATGGGTCATTGATTCATTCATTCATCCAGTCATTCAGCAAGTATTTACTGAGTACCTGCAATGTCACAAGCACTGCACAAAATTCTAGGGAAAAAGACAAGTAAAATATGGGCCTGTGCTCAAGAAGTTTACATTCTAGTAGAATGAGACAAAGGTAAACAAATACATGCATAAGCTTCCCTTTGGTGAGAGATAAGAAGTAACTACAGGGAAGAGTGGTACAAAGCAGTGAGTCCTCTAGCCTGGTGGGGAGGGAAGGGATACGATCATGGCAGTTTCCTGAAGGAAGGGAGCCCTGAAGGCCCTGCAGGAATGCAAAAGGATGTAAGGGCTACCAAGGAGCAAGAGAAACCTGAGAGCCCATGGAAGGAGTGAGCCACTCTAGGGGACAGCTATCTAGGGTGGGAGCGGGGAAAGTTGTTCTCTCCTTAAAAAGTTAAAAAGGCAAAGAGCTGGAAATGAGAAGAGAGAGGGATCAGAGGTACAAAAGAAGTATAAAAGCATAAAACTTTCACAGAGTAAGAAACGTTTTCCCCTTCAGCTCATATGATCATTTAACCAAGAGGAAAAAATATCATTTTGTTTGATTATTTATGGACCTGTAAGTAAAAATATGTTCTTGGTAAAACTAACAATATGCTTTCTATCTCTTCATAATAAAGATAAGAGTACCCTTCATCCATGTTAATGGCTGAAACAATGACAGAAATCTAAAACAATGACTAATCTGACAAATATTTACATTTGATGTAGAAATGCACTATCAATTTTTTCAACAAACGTACAACACTGCACTTATTTAATACTACAGCTATTTTTTAATGACTTTTATTATTTTCTGCATTTCTTTTTTTTAAAGTTTATTTATTTTGAGAGAGAGAGAGAGAGAGGAGACAAGGAGCAGGGGAGGGGCAGAGAGAGAGGAGGACAGCAGGTCGGAAGCCAAAGGGTTCTATGCCGACAACAGACAGCCAGATGCATGGCTTGAACTTAAGAATAGTGAGATCATGACCTGAGCCAAAGTCAGATGCTTAACTGACTTGAGCCACTGAGGTGCCCCTGTGTATCTACATTTCTTATCAGTCCTTCAGGATGGACTCCCAGAAGAGGAATTGCCAGGCCAAAGGGTTTGAATATTTTTAAAATTCTTGGCACATTATCAGGTTAGGCTAAAATGAAAACTAAATTGACTACATTAACTGAAGGTGACCAAGTAAAATACATGGGTATTTAGCGTTGCTATAAGTAAAACTCAAAAAAGAAATACTCAAAAAGAAAACCTAAAAAGTGTATTAAAAGCAGATCTCAGGTTTTGATGGTTTTGTCCAAAAGGAAGTCAGGGTAAACTTTTGTTTAGGATGCTATTCAGGCCAATGAGTGTGTTTGCGTGTGTGTGAACAGGTATGTGCACAAACACTGCATGTTTGTGCACAAATAATGGACAAAGAAAAGTAAAAGTGGAAGAGTCCCTAATTTCCAAATGAAATAAGAAGAATGAAATTATTAAATGACTTGTAAATAGGTACATACAATTTATTCATACCTCCCACAACTTCTTACCCAACTCAATATAGCAGTAAGTTTTCAATTTTAATAATCAGGTGTTAAGATTAGAACAAAACCTGATATGATAAATAAAGATCAATAATAAATTGGTTTTTTAATATAGGTTGGGTTAGCTGTCCGTTTCTATAAATTAGGACTCTGCACAGTACTTTTTTCATATGCCTCCAAAAAGGAGTGACTAATGCAATTTAAGAAGTGACTAAGATTTTTCAAAAGCCAAAGGACTTTGTCACCAATAAAGTTTCATGAAAAGCAAATCTGAAGCTATTAAAAGTCAACTCTCCACTTCACACTAGTCAGAATGGCTAGTGTCAAAAAACAAGAAATTAAAAGGGAGGGCAAAGGCTTGGGGAAAAGAGAACTCCCATGCACTGTGGGTGGGAATGCAAATTGGTGCAGCCACTATGGAAAACAGTATGGAAGTTCTTCAAAAGACTAAAAATAGAAGTACCATATGATCCAGTAAGCCCACTTCTGGGTATTTGCCCAGGAAAAACAAAAACACTAATTCAAAAAGACATATGCACACTTATGTTTGTTGCAGTGCTATTTACAATAGACAAGATAGGAAAGCAACTTGTGTCCATCTGTAGATGAATGGATATAGAAGATGTGGTATACACAATGGAATATTACTCAGCCACCAAAAAAGAAAAAGAAAAAGAAAAAAGAAACCTGGCCATTTGTGACAACATGGATAGACCTAAAGAGTATTATGTTAAGTGAAATAAGTCAGACAGAAAGACAATGTGTAATTTCATTTACAGTGGAATCAAAAAGAACAAAACAAACAAGGAAACAAACAACAGCAAAAAGGGATAGAGTCATAAGTACAGAGAACAATCTAGTAATTGCCAGAGGGGAGGGAAGTCGTGGGGGACAGGTGAAACAGGTAAAGAGAATTAAGGGGTACACACTTCTAGTTATAAAATAAGTAAGTCATGGAAAAGTACAGCATAGAGAATATAGTCAATAATATTGTAATAACTTTGTTAAAAAAAAGTCATCTCCTTAAAAATATGCTTTTTTTTTTTTTTTTTGCTTCCATGAAGCAAACTTCATGGAAGTGCATGGGAATCCAGTTATCACCGATTACCCATATATTCTCAAATATCCAGCCTTTCCAAAGAATGTGGCCCCTGGGGGCTCAAGGACACTGATTTTAATTTGAGAAGTCAAACAGAAGTCAACCTGTGCATCTTACATCCCTTGAGATACTGTTCTCTCCCTGCTATAGCAAAGAAGTAAATTCCTCTACCGTAATTATAAGCAGAAAGTTTACATCTTACTAAACCCTAAGCAGGAAGTTTGGCCTTTGAAACACTTCCCTTGGGACCAGGGCGGGTATGGAACAGGGAGGTAAAAGGAGCAGAAGGTTTGAAGATTTGAGTGAGACTGCAAAGACTAAAGTCTCTCGGGTCTTTAAATGATGCTCTCCCAGGCATCTGGGTGGAGAGAAGCCAATCCTCAAATGCTTTGTCTTTGCAACAGTGAACAGGAAAATTCAACTTTTGAGTGATGTCTCAAAAGTTTCTTTCACTCAATTTTGCCCCTTCTGGCTCTAAAATGAATGAAACGTTTCCAGAACAGGCTTCCAATGCCACAAGCTGAAACTTTGAAACAAAGTTCCTGCCAGTTCTATGAAATCTTGAAGCCATTTGACACAAGTTTTATGATAACAGCTCTCCTGGGCTCCGTGTGAACAGGGAACCCAGGAGCTGAGCAGGGAGCAAATTTAAACCCAGGGTGGGGGGATGGGGGTAGAAGACTGTAGGGGTAGAATGGGGTGAGCACCACATGTGGCTTTAATATCCAACAGCTGCTAGAGATCATAACCCCGCTCCTCTCTCTGTACCCCCACCAGAATCCCATGTTTCAAAGATTATCATAACTAAAGGGACTTCGCTGCCATGTAATCTGAAGAACGAACTCAAGTTCCAAAAGAATCACGGATTCATTATTTTTTTAACTAAATGTACCTGAATCTAGCGGACTGACTTGAATTACCAAGCCAAAGCCTTAAAATAAAATCCCAGGGAAGGAAGAGAAGGGGGGGGGGGGGGAATTACACAATGCAGGCCGGGACGGGGGTAAAGAAGAAAGAGGAAAGATGGGGCAGCAGGGATTCCCTGCACAAGAGGTTCTCCCACTGGAGCTAACTTTTCAAACCCGCGGCTCTCCAAGGCCCTAGGAACTCAGCGCGTGTCCAGGCGTGAAACAATCGCCGCGGGGGTCCTCGCGCCCACGAGCGCGGCGTCGGCGCGCGGGCTCGTGGTTCCCGCGATGCCGGGACCCGTGCCCCCGACCCCCGCAGACAATGCCGCGCCCGCTTCCCGCCGCCTCCCCGGGGTCCGCGCCCCGCGCCGCCCGCCGCCTCCCGCGGCGCCGCGCGGGGACACACTCACCGACACCAGGAACTCCAGCGTGCCCACATAGTCCCGCTCGGTCTTCTGCAGCTCGCTGAGCACGCACACGCGCAGGCGAAGCTGTTTCTCCAGGTCCTTGGCGCTCTCCGCGCGGCCGTCCCCGCGGCTCTCGTCGCTCATGGTGGGCGGCGGGACGCGGGGCTGCGGGGCTGCTGCGCTGCGCGCTGCCCCGCGCGCCGGCTGGTGTCCGGCCCCGCGCGGCCAGAAAGGAAAAGTTGCTGCGCCTCCGAGAAGTCCGAGGAGGTACGGGCGACTTTACATGCTGGGGAGAGTCTGGGGTGGAAGGAGAGGGGAGGGCGCCCGCTGGAACTCCGGCGCGGGAGGCGCGAGGCTTTGAGGAGACAACTCCCGGGAGAGGGGGCGCCGGCCCGGGACCTGCGCGCCCGGCCCCACGGCTCCGGCCTCACGCGGCCCGGGCTGGAGGGGAGGCGGCTCCGGCAGCCACAGCGGTGACTTGGACATTAATCAAATGCTTTGTATCCATGTGACTCCGACCCTTTACCCTTCGCCAAATCTCAGGAAAAAGGAAACAACCCTGGGGAAGTGTGTTGCGTGCCAGCTAACTAAATACACACACACACACACACACACACACACAGAGTCAGCACTTGAGATGGAACTAATTGGAGATTCCCAAACCTAGGAGGACGTACTGCAAGACACAGCTCGAGGGTTGCTCCTATGACTCCCGCCTATTGTTTAGCTTTAATGTGTTTTGTACAAATCCTGAAAGCAAAGAAACAAGTCCCCACGGTTACATAACTGGATGGGAACAAAACAACCATGGTATTGACCCTCCCGTCTTTGAAAAGAAACACATTGATTTTTGGTTTTGTTTAGGCACAAAATAGGTTTGCTTTTAAAAGCCCCCAACTGAGAATAATTCACAGGGCAGATACCCTCCCGCCTGCACTTGGAAAGTCAATTAGCATAATAAATGAAGACACTATGGGAAAGTGACAGCCTGGCCCAAACCATAAACTCCAGATACAATAAGCTTCACCACTGCAGTGTGGTGCTTTGGAGGGAGATGCTTTGCATGTCTATAACTGTTTTTCAATATCAAGATAGTATGTAAATTGAATCACAGGCGAGAATATGTGTGCCTGTTTTGTTTCTAAGAGCTGCTATGATTTAAGACAGTGTCAACTAAATGAACAAAGCTATTATTGTATAGTTATCAAAAGATACATAGATACAGTTATAGGTATATGGATACAGATACATTCTTAGGATTTGCAAAGGGAGAGAAACACAGAGCCTGTCCTGATTGTGATGGTTATGCTTGTTACCTTTTCTCACTTGGAAACAGAGTCAGGAGCTAATGAGCACGGAGTATTTACAATTCCATGCAAAACAATGCATGTATATTTTTGTCTTGATAATAACCACGTTAAATTTTCAGTGTCATTCTTTCCTACTCAGAACTTGAAACGGTCCACACTAATAACATTTAAAGAAATGGAAGAGCAAATCGTTTGGATGCAAGAAAATAGCCTGTTAATCTTTTCCAATAGTTGAAAGCATTAGTCCAACTCTGAAAAATGAAGATGCTTTCCACATTACTTACATTAAAATAATTTCCAGTTTGCCAGATGACACCTTTTCAGCACATGGTTTCACTGCATGTCTCAAAGAGCAAAGAGGGACGGTCATTTTCACCTTTCATTAAGAGCACAGCTTTTGAATGATGTGTGAGGAGCTGATGGGCAAGATATGATTTTCCTTTGTTTTGTGGATGGCTAACTAGAGGTGGCTGTGAGCAAAGGACAAAGAAGTAAATGGCTTCACACCTTATGACAAAAGAACAAAGGACAAGGCACATTAAAGGGCAGACCTCACAACCCCTAGTAAACAATAAACAAAAGAAACAAGCGGAAGACAAAGGAAACGCACATCCAGTGATGAATGGGGAAATCAAACATGATTGAGGCTTTTTACATTGTGCTACAGGCAGCAAGGAATGAATGCATTTCCTCCTCCTTACGTCTGTACCCTTCTCTCATGTAAAAAGTAAACAAATAAATCAGGCTTTCCATCAGCTGTTGTCCTAGATGAAATAGCATTTCTTCCCAATGACCCCCTATTTCAGAACTGTTGATGCAATTATCCTATAAAAAAAAAAAATAGGCTGTCTACAACCCATTAGAGCTTCAGTCTCACCTCTGAGAATGATAAAATGAGTTTGAATCACTAGTGGAGTTTTAAATACCCACAGCATTTGCCTCCATTCTATAAACACGTATTGAGTACCTCTGTGTGTATTGCAAGGCACTAGGGCCTGAGGATTCCAGAGACCTTGATCTCTAAGCAAATATTTCTCAAGGTAGTTCACAGACCATTACACTGAGGTCTTGTTAAACATTTCTGGGCCCCATCCTAAATTTATTAAATGAGAATCTCAGAGGTGTAAGCTCCAAATTCTCTTGACAAGGTCTTCAGATTATTCTTAGGCACAGTAATATTTGAGAGCCACCATTCTAAGGAATTATAATTGAGTGAAAGAGAGTGTTACAAATATAAGTGATGTATTAAAAGGAAAACTGCAAGGCATGCTTTGCTAAGAACAAAAAAAGTGCAAGGAAGCTAGCAGAAAATTATTCAAGTGTGCAGATTCAGATGTCTCTCAGAAGTGCCTATGTAGAAATTATTATGATATTAACAGTTTCTGCTCGTTCTTCTGTTCCTCAGTCTACTCTTCAACATCATTTGTAATTAATGAACAGCTTCAGAACACTATATAGTGCCTTCTGCCAGGCAGCTCTCAGTGTCTTCTGTAGCCCTGGCAGGAGTTCTTAATTCCTTATCAAAGACCTAAGAGCATAAGAAAACAGGGCCAGAGGATCTGGAAACCTTCACTTTGATGGTAAATAAGGTCTTTCATAAACTCTGAATGTGTTGTATCCCTCCCTGCTTCCTCAATTGAAACTTTAAGCTCTGCCTGCCAGGAAAAGGGAAGCAACAACAAAAATGATGGACAGAATCCAGTTTTTTCCTGAAATACTAATGAGGTTGAAGCATCCAATAAAAAGGAGATGGTAGAAAAGAAGATAGCGAGAAAAGGCTAAGTAGTAAACTGGCTCAGCCATTAAATTTATTTCATATGCATGAACTTGGTGTGTTTAGAGTCTGTTATCATTCAGAGGCCAAAGCACCATGCACAGTAGGTTTTCTTTGATCAGGTTTAGAGAATAACAATTCCTGGACAGAGAATCCAAGGTGGTCTCTTTACAAAAAGAGAGTTCCCTTATAGATATCAATATCTATATACATTGTATATAACTTATATTCCTTATAGAGATCATTGTAGCTTCCCTACCAATCCAATATTAGCATTTGCCCAGGTAAAGTAATAAATCAAATTGGATGTGGAAGTCATTAAAAGACAATAGCACTGGACAAGAAGGAAGGAAGGAAGGAAGGAAGGAAGGAAGGAAGGAAGGAAGGAAGGAAGGAAGGAAGGAAGGAAGGAAGGAAGAAAAAGAAAGAAAGAAAGAAAGAAAGAAAGAAAGAAAGAAAGAAAGAAAGAAAGAAAGAAAGAAAGAAAGAGTAAGGAAGGGAAGAAGAGGAGAAAGATTGCTTGATTGCATGGCCTTAGAGAATTCTAAGAGTCAGACTGTTTTTTATTTGATTCTGGCATTTCCTTCACTACTCTGGCGTAAAGTAGATGATTCTAGATTATATTAGTATAAAAATATTATAGATACATTGGGGCTGTATAAAGCACAATACAAGTCTTCGATAAGAGGTCATTCTAGAAATACTTCTTAATTTCATTATGTTGTAGTTATAACAAGCATAGTATGTACTGGAGCACATAATTATTTGTATCACACCAATTCAAAGATTTTAGAATGTGTATTACCTAAAAGGACAAAATACAATTTCATAGCTATATTTTAATTTTATATACAGTGTTTATGGCATAGCAAACTAAATAAATGTTTGAATAGGATTATCTTAGGAAGACTGTAAAGTTCTTAAAGATGTGGGCACTAGCTTGATCAACTCCAAATTGTCTTCATGGCCATAATCTAACATGGAATGGATAATCGCTTTCCTCATTATGGAAACTTAACCTACAACCATCCCTGTAAAATAAACAGCCGGGTTTTGTCTGTGATTAGTCTCAGAAGAATGTCATCTTTGCATTGTGCCATCTGCCTGCTTAGCCTTTCCTTCTTTAAAAATCCTCTCCAACCTCACATATCTCTCCTCCCTATAAAAACTTCTACCTGGTTGTTGTCTCCTATATTAACATCCTCTAATGTGTTCTCTAGGGTTAGCATTCTAGTGTGTGTGTGTGTGTGCTATTTGATTATTATCAATATCTAATATCTATATGTAATATAGATAATTTATACAAATTATATATGTTTATGTCATTGCCTGCTTGTCTTAGCCTGGTTTCCTCAGAAAGCAGAGACCAAACTTAATGTGAAGACAGTATATATGGTAATGTGATCCTAGGCAGGAGGAGTGAGGAAAAGAAAGAATGGAAAAGAGAAAGAGGGAAAACCAATACAAGAATGCATAATAGAGTTGACCATCCCATGAGAAGCTAGATGGGCTGTTCTACAGGACCTTCTGAGTAGTCTTATGAAATAAATACATCTCAGAACTGTCCTGGGGGAAGTAAGAGGGAAGCACTTACTCATCATTTCCTATTCCCAGTTGGTCAAGGATTGCCCCATTAGGCATTCATGGGACCCTGTATTTGCATGTTACCCATGCATGAGTGATTAGAGGTTTTCGTGGATAAGATTTGGAGTCAGGAAGCAAGAAAGGTAATTGTTCCTGTATTAAGTTGCTCTGAGCATTTGAGGAACAGCATCCATGGTCATCAAGAGTAAGAGAAGATGTCAAGAGAGTTTTTCCTGGAATACAAGAGGGGTTTGATTCTGCTTCAAACCCTTCATGATAAGGGCAAATATCATTTATGACCCAGCCCCTCTGGCTTCATTTCATGCCACTCCCTCCTTTGCAGATGAACCCCAGCCACATGGGAATATTTTCAGAATTCTCACAATGCCAAGCTCTGTAGCATAGTCCTTTTTCCCTACGACAGCATCAGTTACACTTTATTATAATTGCTAGATCAATTGATAGAATTCTTTTTTTTTATTTTATTTTTTTTGATGTTTATTTATTTTTGAAGGAGAGCATGAGGGAGGAGGGGCAGAGAGAGAGGGAGACACAGAACCCGAAGCAGGCTCCAGTCTCTGAGCTGTCAGCACAGAGCCCCACACAGGGCTTGAACCCGCAAACCATGAGATCATGACCTGGGCCGAAGTTGGAGGCTTAACCGACTGAGCCACCCAGGCGCCCCTCAATTGATAGAATTCTTTCCCAGACCACAGTGTCTTGAAGGAAAAGACTGTTATCTGTGTGGCTCTAGAGCCTCTCCAGAATCTGACATGCAGTTGTAGTTAAATGGATATTTGTTGATTGAATGAATGAATGAATGAAATGCACTGGAACTCTGTTGGCCTCCCAGACTTTAATCATTCTATCTCTAAATGAAGATAGGTCTTTGTTTAGACTTGTTTACTGAAAACAGATGTATAATGTATTAGGCTAGAGAATTCCCATAAATCCCCTTATTTCTACCTCCCCAACCCAGTTTCTCCTATTGTTAGTATCTTGCATTAGTGTGGTACATTTGTTACAATTAATCAGCC
Source organism: Panthera tigris (assembly GCF_018350195.1). Classification (NCBI taxonomy): domain Eukaryota; kingdom Metazoa; phylum Chordata; class Mammalia; order Carnivora; family Felidae; genus Panthera; species Panthera tigris. The sequence continues at coordinate 18,588,755 of NC_056676.1, read as the reverse complement.
TGTATGTATGCGTTATTAATAATGAACGTCTAGGGGCGCCTGGGTGGCTCAGTTGGTTGATCGTCTGACTTTGGCTCAAGTCATGATCTCACAGTCTGTGAGTTCAAGCCCCGTGTCGGGCTCTGTGCTGACAGCTCAGAGCCTGGAGCCTGCTTCTGATTCTGTGTCTCCCTCTCTCTCTGCCCTTCTCCCACTCATGCTCTGTCTCTCCCTCTCTGTCAAAAACAAATAAACATTAAAAAAAAAATGAAAAAAAAAATAATGAACGTCTATTCCATACATTAGAACCCACTCCTTGTGTTGCACTTTCTATGGGTTTTAACAAATGTATGACATATATCCGCCATTACAGTATCATATAAAATAGTTTCTAAAAGTCCCCTGTACTCCATGTATTTGTCTCTTTTTCCCTTCCCCCAAGACCCTGGAAGTCCTTTTTACTCTCTCTATAATTTTGTCTTTTACAGACTGTCATATAGTTGGAATCCTACATTATGAGTCTTTTCAGATAGACTTCTTCCACTTAGCAATCTGCATTTAAGTATTCTCCGTGTCTTTTCATGGCTTGAGAGCTCATTTCTTTTGATCACTGAGTAAAATCCCAGGATCAAGATGTACCTGCCATTTTATCAACTTACCTGTTGAAGGATGTCTTGAATGCTTCCAAGTTTTGGCAATTGGGAATAAAGCTGCTGTAAACATTAGTGTGCAAGTTTTGTATGGACATGAGGTTTCAACTCATTTGTGTAAATAACAAGGAGCACAATTGCTGGATCATATGATGAGAGTATATTTAGTTTTTGTAAGAAACTGCCAAACTGTTTCAAAGTGAGAGTCATTTTTCATTCCCACCAGCAGTGAATGAGTGTCTGTATTGCTTCCACATCCTCATCAGCCTTTGGTGGTGTCAGGACTTTGGAATTTGGCCATTCTGATTGGTATATAGTGGCATCCCATTGTGTTATTTTATAATTTCCTAGTTATAAAATAAATATAAGGCTGAATATCTTTTCATATGCTTACATGCCATCTGTATATCTTTTTTATAATGTGTCTGTTAAAGTCTTTGGCCCGTTTTTTATTTAGGTTGTTTTCTGATTATTGAGCTTTAAGAGCTATTTGTATATTTTATACAATAATCCTTTAGCAAGGTATGCCTTTTGCAAATATTTACTCCCAGTCTGTGGTTTCTCTTTTTATTCTTTTGACATTGTCTTTTTGCAGAGAAGATGGCTTTGATTTTAATGAACTCCAAACTATCAAGTTTTTCTTTCATGCATCAGATTTTTGATGCTCTATGTAAAAATGTTTGGATTTATCATTACCAAACCCAAAGTCACCCATATTTTCTCTTATGTTGTCTTCTCAAAGTTTTAAGTTTTGCATTTTACATTCAAGTGTATGATCCATGAGTTAATTTTTGTGAAAGATGTAAAGTCTGTGTCTAGATTTGGTTTTGTTTTGTTTGGTTTTGGTTTTTTGGTTTTCTGGGTTTTTTTTGTTTTGTTTTGTTTTGTTTTTGCATGTGGATGGCCAGTTGTTCCAGCATGATTTGTTGAAAAGATTGTCCTTTCTCTATTAAATTGCCTTTGCTCCTTTTTAAAAGATCAGTTGATTATATTTGCGTGGTTCTTTTTCTGGGCTCTCTATTCTCTTACTTTGATCTATTTGTCTGTCCTTTCCTCAGTACCACATAATATTGATTACTCTAGATTTATACTATGTCTTGAAGTTAGTCCTCTTGACTTTGGTCTTCTCCTTCAATATTGAATTGGCTATTCTGGGTCTTTTCCCTGTCTGTATCAAACTCAGAATCATTTTTTCAATATTCACAAATTAACTTGCTAAGATTTTGATTGAAATTACATTGAGTCTATACATCAAGTTGGGAAGAAGTGACATATTCACAATATTTAGTGTTTCTACCCATGTACATGGAATATCTCTTCATTTATTTGGATTTTCATTGATTTCTTTCATCAGAGTTTTTAAATGTTTCTCATATAGATATTGCACATGCTTTATTAGAGTTACACCTAAGTATAATTTTTAGTACTACAAATATGAATAAAGCTGCTATAAGCATTGGGGTGCAGGGTTTTGCGTGGGCATAAGGTTTACCAAATAAATGGTCTTGGTTTTTTATTTCAAATTCTAATTGTTCACTGCTAGTATAGAAGAAAGCAATTAGCTCTTTATATATTAGCCCAGTATCCTGCCAACTTGCTATAGTCACTTATCAGTTTCAGATTTTTATTGTTACTGTTTGCATTTCTACATAGACAGTTATGTCATCTTTCAACCAGGACAGTTTTATTTCTTCCTTCCTAATTTGTATACTTTTTATTTCCTTCTCTTGTTTTATTGCATTAGCTAGGCATTCCAATACAAAGTAAAACAGAAGTGGTGAGAGCAGATATCCTTGCTTATTCCCGATCTCACTGAGAAAGCCTCTAGTTGCTCACCATTCAGTATGATGCTAGCTGTAGATTTTCCTACATGTTCTTTATCAAGTGAGAAAAGGTGTATCCGTTTTTTATAATGATTTTAATTCTTATATTGATAACATCCATACAAATAAGGAACACACTTAAATTAGTTTTTCCTGTTTTAGAAAATTTATACAGTGTCTCTTGACCACCCACTATATTACGTGAGACTATTAACAGTTCTTTCTTTCTCTGACTCTCCAGCTTCTAACTTTAAGCCATATCTTTAGTTTTGATTGTCAAGGTTGATAATATTTATCTTGTGTAACTGAATTTAAAACATCCATGTTTCTCTTTAAAAACTTAAAATCAGGGGCATCTGGGTGGCTCAGTTGGTTGAGCATCCATCTTCACCTCAGGTCATGATCTCAATGGTTCGTGACTTCAAGCCCCACATCAGGCTTTCTGCTGTCAGCACAGTGCCAGCTTCAGATTCACTGTCCCCCCTCATTCTTCCCCTCCCCCACTCACACTCTCTCAAAAATAAATATTTATTTTTTTAAATAAATATTTATAAAAACTTAAACTTAATAAATAGATTATATATTATATGACTATTTAAATAATGCAGACATAAGTAATGTGATAAAATTGTACTTCATTCTCTTTAGGTCCAAATTCAAAACCCTCAGCACACTCAGGAACCACTTCTAGGTTAAATGGATTCTGTTTCATAACACGCCATCAATTGCTAAAAAACATGCATGACATTTCCTGGTTTCCATCATATCTGAACCATGACTTTATTACACAGTGTCTTAGGATTTTGGTTTTATTTTCATTTTTGGTGGAGACTAATTTTTTTGTGAAAAGAAGAAATGTATCCTTTTTTTTTTTTTTTTTTTTTTTTTCACAAAGTCAAACATTCTCCAGCCCCTTAGGTACTATCTATTGCTTTCTTTTGTTTTTATTCTGCTCTTCATTCTTCATGGAGCCCTCTGATTTCATTCCCAGTCTGGACAGATTCCTTAATTATCTGATCAAAAACATGATTCTGGGATTGTTTTTCCAAGGCTTTCAGTTGAATTCCACCAACTCTCCTTTCAGAATCTTCTTTCTTGGTATATTCATTTTCTAGGGCTACCATAACAAAGTATTAATATCTCACAGTTCTGGAACCTGGAAGTCCAAGATCAAGATATCAAAAGGTTGGTTTCTTCTGAGGTCTATGAGGGAGAATCTGGTCATGCCTCTGTCATATTGTTGGGTATCCTCAGACATTCCTTAGCTTATAGATGATGTTCTCCCTCTGTCTTCACATTATTTTACCTCTATGCATGTCTGTGTTCAAATTACCCCCTTTTAGAAGGACAAAGTCATATTGGATTAGGGTCTACCCTAATGACCTCATCTTAATTTGATCATCTGAAAAAAAACTTTGTTTCCGAAGAAGGTCACATTCATAGGTACTGGGGATAAGAACTACAAAATCCTTTGAGGACACACAATTCAAATGACAATACTTGATATCTACACTCATTTTGCTGGATTATATCTCAAGTGACTTACTTAGGGTGCATGAGATGCAAATTATCTGAATTCTAGAATGCCTAAAATATAATTATTTTGCCTTGATGCATTATCAATAATTTCACTGTATAAGAATGCTGGGTTTGGGATGCCTGGGTGGCTCAGTTGGTTGAGCATATGACTCTTGATTTTGGCTCAGGTCATGATCCCACAGTCATGGGATAAGCCCCACATTGGGCTCCATGCTGACCATGGAGCTTGTTTAGGATTCTCTCTCTCACTCTCCCTCTGTCCCCTCCCCTGCTTGTGCTCTCTTTCTCTCTAAAATAAAATTTTATAAAATGCTAGGTTCAGAATTATTACCCATTAGAATTGTGAGTACCATTGCTCATTTTTTCTCTTACCAATATGTTAGTGATTAGAAGTCCAATGCTACTTTGATTCTCTGTCCTTTTTGATGGTGTGTTTTATCTATCTGAAATTTTTTAGCAAGTGTCTTTCTTTTGTTTTCTGACAAAGATTTCAGTCATGTTTTTACATGTGGATCTTCTTTTAACTATTTGCTAGGAACTTAGTAGACTCAAACACAAAAGTAGTATCTTCTGACCTCTGGGAAAGTTTTCTTTTTGTATTATTTTTTAAAATTTCTTTGCCTTTGTTATCATGTGCCCATTTTTTTGGAAACCCTGTTAGTTGAGTTGGATCTCTTAGAATTATACTCCATATATCTTATCTTTTTCAAGTGTTCAATCTCCTTGTTTTGTTGTTGTTGCCTTTGTCTTGTTCAATCTCTGTTGATTTTTTTTCTTTATGTTGTGAGAGACCTACTCACTTTATATTCTAACCTTTATTTTTTTTTTCAAATGTTTATTTATTTTTGAGAGAGAGAGAGCACGAGCAGGGGAGGGGCAGAGAGAGCAGGGACCAGAGGATCTGAAGCAGGCTTCAAGCTCTGAGATGTCAGCACAGAGCCCAACACAGGGCTCGAACCCATGAACCACAAGATCATGATCTGAGCTGAAGTCAGACCCTTAACCAACTGAGCCACCCAGGTGACCCTATTCTAACACTTCTTTAGTTTGTCACTTGGCATATGATTATATACATGATAATTGTTCTAATTTGTTCCTTGTTGTTCCTTTCTGTAGCATTCTGTTCTTGTACTCTGAGGATACTACCTTCTCAAATCTTTCTCTGAAGTTTGTTTCTTCTAGAGACATTTTTTCTGTTGTTTTTTTATCTTGTCCTTTTGTGATGTTAATAGAGTATTCATTCTATTTAAAAAGGGAATGGGATTGTTTCTCTCTGTAACAAAGGATGTGTTTCCTCTTTTGTTGTATGTGGGTCTGTTTTCCTGCCTAATCTCTCATTAAGAGATCTTTGCTGGAAATATTATGTAGGTATTCAGGACTTGTCTAAATGAAATGAAGCTTTAATGGGAGCAGGCAGGTACTAGGTCTCTAGCTGTGGAAGTTCCAACTGCCAAAATAAGAGAACTTTTCTCTGATGCTGGCACCAAGAGTTCTACTTCTGCCTGTGCAGATACTTACATCTTATTAGAGAAGAATCCTTAGGTATTTTTAGTCTGAGGTTGATGCTTGATTTTTACACTAAGCATCAGAAAACACAGAGAAGGAAAGCAAAAAAAAAAGTGTATCAGGAAGAAAGAAGTTGCTATGCAGATAGCCTTCTCAGATAAGCCATTCTTCTCACTCATGTTGCCTTTACATCTTCTAGCTCTCCTCTAGGTCAGTCTTTTGCAGTTACTCTGCTCTATACCTGCCTCACTCTTTTGTCAAAATGCTTCCATCCTCTTTTTATCCTTCAGAAATGTGTTGAAATCTCTCTCCTGCTCATGTTTCTGTTTCATTATCTTTGTGGCAGTGAGTGTTTTCTTTTACTGTTATCTAATGATGGTAGGAAGGTTGAAAAAATTAAGGAAAAATACACATCCTCAGCCTATTATCTTATACCATCTTTAAATGGAAATTTCGAAGTCTATGTAACACAGTTGCCAGTGGAACATTTAAATAAAAAGGTCTATATTATCAAAAAGAAAGGACTAGCGGTATCTTCATATCTTGATTAATGACGTGTACATACACTAAAATAAGGGTACACACACAGAGATGTGATAGAACAAATAGCCAGTTGTAAAGGAAAGTTATAAAAACTGGAATACACTAGATGGAGGAATCGACATAAATTTTTAAGGTAATACTAGATACTAGGTTACAAAACATGTTGTAACTTTCATGGCATAACTAGCCTCATTCAACCATTGTGGGTAGATAATGCCCCTTAATGAATTATGACCCCTTGTATCCACATCATTTAGTAATTTGACAATTTCTTTGCCCTTATTAAGAGATAGAGTCTTTTTCCCCCCACTACCTTAAATCTTAGCTGACCTTGTGAATTGCTCTCTCCATCAGAATGTGATAGAAGTGATACATAAGTTCCAGAGATTAAACCTTAAAAGAACTTGTAACTTCCACTCTTGCCTTCTTGAAAACCTGAGACCATCATCTAGACAAAAGCCCAGAGTAGCCTACAGTAGAATAGGAAGCCATATGGAGGAAAGCCAAAGCATCTTGTCAAACAACAAGTTGTCAGACATGAGAGTAATACCATCTGGGACTCTCCCAACCCCAGTGAGCTGTCACTGAGCTGAGTGAGCTCAGGCAAGACCAGAAGAAGAAACACTCACATGGTCTATTCACAAAATTAAGAAAATAATAAATCATTGGTGTTTTAAGACATTAAATTTTGGAGTGTTTTTCTTTCTTGAGCAATGGATTACTGAAACCACATCTAACAGAAGTTTTGGGCTTTGTCTCTAATTGGGGCAATTTTTTTAAGTTTATTTTTTCTTTTGAGAGAGAGAGAGAGTACAAGTGGGGCACAGGAAGAGAGAGAAAGGGAGAGAGGGAGAGGGAGAGAATCCCAAGCAGGCTCCACACTGTCAGTGCAGAGCTTGATGTGGGGCTCGAGCTCACAAACTGAGATCATGACCTGAACTGAAGTCGGACACTTAACTGACTGAGCCACTCAGGTGCCCCTCTAATTGGACAATTTAAATGGCACAAAATCATTCCTTCAACAATCGTTGTAGGTAAAGGAACTCTGTGCACAGATTGGCTTAGGTATGAATTTTTGCTTTTCCTTGAACTAGTTTTTATAGCAAGAAATTGTCATGATTGGCTTAGGTCAAACCAGATCCTATCCCTAACACTGAGGGTGAGTTCAATCTCAGTCAAGCTAATGGAGAAGGAGTGGAATGGATTCTACAGAGACAGTTACAATGTCTATGATAGGTAGGAGGAGGCTAGTAACTGACGATGCAAAAATTTCTGTTTATGATCCTTATTCATTGTTGTGTCTCTTGAAGCCAACATTATCACCATGGAAACTTCTGCCACCCTTGCCCAACTTGCCACCATTAGAATTGCCACTTCTGAGTCTGCTTAATAGCTGCTGCCATTACTTCATGCCATTGCCGCCAACATTATAAAGCTGTTCCACAGCTTGGGTGATCATGGTTTTCAGCATGAGCCACAACCAGTGCCAAAGTGCTGGACTGCTTTCCAGCCTAAACTGAACTGAGAACAGTGCATAGCAAGGGTCTAACCAAAAAGATAAAGTTGGAAAGACAAAGGACATGAGGCAGACATAAAAGACAAGGGCAGACATAAGGCAGACATAAAAGGAAGAGAATATCTGGTCCCACCTTGGTTGCAAAGGTACGGGACTCATAGATGGTCTGGAAAAGGCTGCATATCACTTCTATTAGAAGTGCAGCAGCTTTGGGGCACCTGGGTGGCTCATTCAGTTAAGCATCTGACTTTGGCTCAGGTCATGATCTTGCGGTTCATGAGTTTGAGTCCCGCATCGGGCTCTGTGCTGACAGCTCAGAGCCTGGAGCCTGCTTTGGATTCTGTGTCTCCATCTCTCTTTCTCTCTCTCTGCCTCTCCTCTACTCATGTTCTCTCTCTCTCTCTCTCTCTCTCAAAAATAAATAAACATTAAAAAAATTTTTTTTAAAAAGTGCAGCAGCTTTAGGGGTGGCAAAAACAGCTTTGACTGCAGAATCAGCTGCAAAGGAGAGAAAAGTTGATGCCCAGTGGAGGAGCCAGAGTTTTAGGAAGTACTCTGAGTTCCAGGACACTCACCACAGCTGCCTGCCTTCAGAATCACACATCTGGAGAGCCTCTCTCTCTGAAGAGAGGCTCTTCACCTCCAGAATCTCATTCATACATGCCCTCAACAGTCGCCAGAGAGGATTTTCTCACTTGAACAACAGCTAAGCCCTGGGAGGCTCTCTACATTCCCACTTCCTGGGTTTGGCTGCTGCAAAAGTGCTCTGCAGCTGTGGCCCAGCTCAGGTTGCCATGTGCATCTCCTGGATGAGGGAGGACTGTAAAAGAAAAAGAGGAAGGCAATGCTATCCATAAACAACCAAAAGATATGCATATACCAGGCAGATTTCTCACAGTTCTTACGCTGTGCCCTCACACATGTGTATGCTTTCAAGTCATATTTTATTTTTCAAACTATGGTGCCAACTTAATGGATTCTACTTGATACTATTTTCTTTTTTAGAGTTTGCATCTATATTCATAAAAGCAATGGATGAATAGTTTTCCTTTTTGTGCTCTCCTTAATAAGCTTTGCTATTAAACTGAATTCTTAATATGAATGAGAATTCATCTAGAAAAATCTGTGGGCTGGAATTGTTTAAATAACATTGAAATTATCTGTTTTTAAAGGTGAGCTGGAAGTCTGTTATAAAACCACCCATCCAGTTCTGGTACCTGTTTAAATAGTAGAGATTAACTTAACTTGCAATCTGTATATTTTCTCGTGGAAAATTTGTGTAGTTTATATTTTGCTCAACAATCTTTTTTCCTAGTATTTCATTTTGTTGCCACGTAATTATATCATATTTTAATCTTTCCAATATCAGTGTTAATGTCATCTTTCTTATTTTTAATATTTTATATATTTGTTCCATGTCTTTTTCTTCTTTGCCAGGTTTTTGAGGGGTTTTCTGTTTTACTGGTCTGTAAATGCATCTAGCTTTTGAAATTTTTAGTCTGTATAATTTTTTCCTCTTTAATTATTTTTGTCTCTATTAATTTTATTTTCCTATTTGTTCACCTTTTTCTTGCTGCAGTTTCTCTAATTTTCTATGATAATTACTCAAATCCTGTGTGATCAGTAATTTTTCTTTAATGGTGAAGCTCTTTAAGGCTATGCATCTTCCTATGCACAGTTATTATACATCTCAATACTTTTAACTCTCTTCTTTACATTGCTTCCTTAGCAGTTTGTAATTTCTATTTTGATTTCTTCTTTGATCCAACAGTTATTTAGCAGGAGTATGTTTCTTAATTTCCAAGTCACTAGTTTGGCTCATATATTTCATATTCATTTCTAACTCAAAAAAATATGGTTAGGGATCTCTGCTTTTAAAGAAAAAAAAACAATCATTATTTATTTGTGGCAAACTATATGATGATTTTTTATAACAGTCATGCCATGATCATGTGGAAAAAATGTTTATTCTCAATATAAAGAGTATAACATTATATATACATAAAATTAAGGTTATGCTGTATTATTTAATTGCATTCTATCTTTAATTAATTTTTATTTTCTTATTTTATCAAATTCTAAAAAAGCTGCATTAAAATTCCCACCACAATTAATTATATTTTTATGTTCTTCTAGCATCCTTTGCTCTACACAGCATTTTTTCTTACTGGCTTTAAGAGTAATTCTTGAAATGAACATATTTCTAGGGTTTTTTTTAATCAATCTAACAGTATCTGACTTTTAATAACAGATTCAGTCCATTCACAATGTATCAAAATTAGCAAGTAGGATTTATTTTAGGAATGAAATACCACAATTAATATAATTCCCTAATTAACACATTAAAGAAGAAAATGTTTTCATCATTTCAGTATGTTCTGAAATGGCACTTGATAAAAGATAGTAGCAATTATAATAAAAAGCCTAAGAAGCCATTGAAATAAATGGCTTAAATATAATAAAAGCTGTATACTCCAAACCAGCAACAAATATTTCAAATGGTGAAATGCTAAAGCCATTTTTATCAAAATCAGGGACAGGAAAGAAATGTTCTCCACTATCATAATTAAACATTAATTCTTCTGTTCTAGGGAATATAGTACAGTTAGGTAATAAAATACTGGTAAATATTGGAACAAGAAGAGATGAATTATCTTTTTGTTATATGACTTATGCTATAATTAACAAGAAGACTTGATTTCCTTTTAAAAGATAAATATGCAATAATTAGTAGCTTTATGCTGGGAATCACGAGCAATAAACAGAAACGTGAAATATTTCCATTTATAATATAGTTAAGAACCATGAGATTTATTTCTAACAAGGATAAAAGGCTTAGTTGAATATAATTATCCATTATTTGAGGTCATATAATAAGGCCTAAAAAGAGCAAGTCTTAATATCATTTAAGAATATCTGGGAGCAGGGGCGCCTGGGTGGCTCAGTCAGTTAAGCATCCGACTTCAGCTCAGGTCACGATCTCACGGTCCGTGAGTTTGAGCCCCGCGTCGGGCTCTGTGCTGACGGCTCAGAGCCTGGAGCCTGTTTCAGATTCTGTGTCTCTCTCTCTCTGACCCTCCCCCGTTCATGCTCTGTCTCTCTCTGTCTCAAAAATAAATAAACGTTAAAAAAAAATTAAAAAAAAAAAATATCTGGGAGCAGTAAAATAATGTCTGAAAAGAAGGGGAGATATTTGCCTTGCAAACAGTACAACTTCACATAAAGCCACCATAATCAAAAGAATGTGATATTAGCACATGAATAGGGAACTCTGTTAGAGTAATGGGGAATAATCAATAGGTACATTCTAATATATGCAAAAATCCAGTATCTAACAAAGACAGTATTCAAATGTAATAGGGATGTTAACTATCTTGAATTTAAATAAATAGTTGCAAATTAAAAGAAAAGTCACTGGAAAATGAGGCCTTTGCTTCTGGCCAATGTGGATTAATAGGGACTGGATTGAACCTCTCATCTTAAACAACTAGAAAAGCAGACCCGATACATGAAACAACAGTTTTCAGACATTGGACTTCAAGCAGCTCAGAGCACTGATTCCTGAGAAAGGGGAAACAAGAAAGATGAGACTGGATGAGTGACCTAACTCACTGCCTGGAGAGCCTTTTCAGGCTGAAGCCTAAGAAGAGGAGCTCAAACAGCTCAGCAACCTCGTGGACTAAGGAGACAAATTTAGAAAGCCAAGGCAGCTATCATTCTCAGGGTAGAGTGTCTGGGAGGAGAGAAATGCAAGAGGGCCCCTCTCAAGTCCTTGGACTGATCTTTGGGTGCATGTGAGGAAACTCCCTGGGGCTGGGAAAGACCACCAGAGAAGAGTAGGGAGATCCTCACATCTCATGTGGGAGAGTTTTATGTTCCCACAAGCCAAAGTAGAAAGATCTAGTAAATGCATCATTTGGTACAGAGTCCACAGACAGAGATTGCTTAGTAGTGGGTCAGTTATCCCTAGGTGAGGATTGTTCTGAACCCAAATAATTTAACTTTTTTCAGGACAAAGTCCAAAAATAAAGGCATTCAAAAATATTCAGCACTTACCAATGTAAAATTCACAATGTCTGGCATCAATAAAAAATTAACTTGGTATGCAAAGAAGCAGAAAAAACTGGCCCATAAATCAGGGGAGAATCAATCAGTATCAGCAGAGCCAGAAATAACACACTAGAATTAGTTGACAAGTCTGTTAAAACACCTGTTATAAATAAATTCCAGAAGATAGAGGAAAGCGTGAGGATGAAGAGAGAAAGGAAAGATATTAGAAAAACCAAATCATATTAGAGATGAAAGATACTATGTGAAATGAGAAAATACACTGGCGGGAATTAAAAGCAGATTAGACACTGCAAAAAGAAATACTAGTGAACTGGGAAACATAGCAGTGGAAAGTATACAAAATAAAACACAAAGAGAAACTTAACAGAGTGAACAATAACAGAACAGAACAATGAATGGAAATCGAATAGAAGGTGAACTATGAGCTATGGAATGAACAGCCTATCATACGTTTGTAATTGGAATCACAAGGAAAAGAGGAGAATCAGGGAGACACATGATATTTGAAGAAATGGTGGCTGAAGTTTTTCCAAATTTGGTGAAACCTGTAAACATATAAATCTAAGAAGCTCAGTGCTATGGACTGAAATGTATCTCCCAAACATTCACATATTGAACCTTTGACCCCAGAGTAATTGTAGATGGGACCTTTGGGAGGTAATTCAGTTTAGATGAGGTCATCAGGGTGGGGCTTCATAATGGGATTGTAAGAAAGGCTTAACTAAGGAAGGACGGTCGAGTGAAAAGGAAGAATGACCCAACCAGGGGCAGTATCATCAGAACAAGCCTAAGGACAAGAAAGGGTGTTGTGTATTTAGACTAAAAGTAAAGTTTTTTGTATGTTGGGGATGAGAGTCAGGGGGAGGGGAGTTGAAGGGATTGAAGGTAGAGGAGAGAGGAGAAAAACTGATAGAAACATTTTTCTGAGAAGGCAGGGATATGGGATACAAAGCACAGATGGACGAAATAGCAGATTACAAACACCTTTTCTATTGTAACAGAAAACAGTAGGCACAGATGTGTGTAGATCTGTTTGGACATATTTGATCAAGAAGAGTTGCTTCTGATGGTTGCTTATCTATGACGTAAGATGTGAATTCATCTGTTGGTTGTAGGGTCATACGAAGGAGAGAATAGAGATTCTACATGACATTGGAAACCATGAGTCCATAAAGACTCCAGTCTGGTCATGTGTCTTTTTCTCCAGCAATATTCTGCTAATGCTCAGACCAGGTGACCTATATAGATTTCCTCAGAACAGAAAAAAAACCTTATTCCCCACCTTATTTCCTTATGCCATCTTCTCTCTCTTCTCTCTCTTCAATGTTGTTAAGCAACATTAATTGAGTTTCTGCACATTCCAGGTACTGTAAAAAGGAGTCCAACAGATCAGTAGTTCCCAATGTTTTCACAAAGGACTATAGATCCATGTTTTGTGGTAGGCAGTCATAACTCAGAATGCATCAACTCTCCCACATCCCTTTAATTAACTTCGTTATCCCTCTTTCATGAAAAGAGTTCAAATTCATCTAATCAGGCTACTTTTTACTTGTTTCACTTGTTACTGAATAAATTATATAGTACCTATCTTATTCAGTTTGGGATCCTATAGCAAAGTACCATAGACTGGGCAGCTAATAAATATCAGAAATTTATCTCCCATTGTTCTGGAAACTGAAGTCCAAGATCAGGGTGCAAGAATGGTCAGGTTTTAATGAGGACCGGCTTCCAGGTCCTAGACTGCCCTTTTCTGAGTGTCTTCACATGGCATAGGAGCAACAGATCTCTCTAGGGTCCCTTTTACAAGGCACTATCCCATTCATGAATACTCCACTCTCATGACCTAATTAACTCCAAACGTGCCACCTAATAATACTATCATATTGGGGTTCAGATTTCAACCTATGAATTTGGAGGGGGAACACAAACATTTGGTCCACAATAGTACCTTTCTCTCTTCTATGTATTTTCATACTAATTTTATACCTTCATTTAGAATTTTTGGTTCCTAAGTATAAAAGTTAATAGTGTGTCTGTAATTTCCAGAACTAACATCTCATAGAATGACTCATAAAAAGATCTGTGTGATTTACTAAGCAGAATATTGAATACAGTGATTATGTTGACTCTGCCAAAACCTGTATTTTACAGGAGCATTTAGCAGGTTGCTAGGGGAAACTCTGAAGGAAAGAATCTGAGCTGGAAGTGGACTTCTTCTGAGCATCTCACAAAAATAAATGAAACCAAAGAAATATAGATCCTCCAAAAGGTAAAGATGGTATTTCACACCTTCCTTGTATTCACCTTTAACTTCCACACTAAAAACAGAGACAGAGAAGGAAAAGAAAACCGAAACATTAGACAGGAAGGAAAGTTGGAAAAGAAACTTCCTCTTGATTCCTTGACATAAACATTTTTGGCCATCATTTTAAACAAAAATTTTGAATTTCTGTTTGATGTCAAAATTGCAGGGGCGCCTGGGTGGCTCAGTTGGTTAAGCATCCGACTTCAGCTCAGGGCATGATCTCATGGTCCGTGAGTTCGAGCCCCACGTCAGGCTCTGTGAGGACAGCTCAGAGCCTGGATCCTGTTTCAGAGTCTGTGTCTCCCTCTCTCTCTGACCCTCCCCTGTTCATGCTCTGTCTCTCTCTGTCTCAAAAATAAATAAAAACATTAAAAAAAATTTTTTTTAATTTCACCAGCTTAAGTGTCTCTTATTTTATTTTATTATTTTTATTGACATATATTTGACATACAATGTTATATTACTTTTGTGTGTACAACATAGTGATTTGACAATTCACTTGAAGTGTAGCTACCATCTGTCGTCATACAAAGTTATTACACTGTTACTGACTACATTCCCTATGCTATACTTATCATCCCTGTGACTTATTTATTTTATAACTAGAAGTTTGTACCTCTTGAACCCTTTCACTAATTCCCCCCACTCTCCTCCATTCTGGCAACCACCATTTTGTTCTTTGTATTTATGGGTATATTTTTGTTTTCTTTGTTTGCTCATTTGTTTTGCTTTTTAGATTCCACGTGTGAAATCATATGGTATTTGTCTTTCTTTGACTTAATTTCACTTAGCATAATACACTCTAGATCCATACATGTAGTTGTGAATGGCAAGAATTCATTCTTTTTTATGGCTGAGTAATAGTTCGTGTATATACCACATCTTCTTTACCCATTCATCTATTGATGAATACTTAGGTTGCTTCCATATCCTGACTATTGCAAATAATGCTGCAATAAACACAGGGGTGCATATATCTTTTGAAATTCATGTTTTTGTATTCTTTGGGTAAATACCCAGCTGCAAAATTATTGGATTGTGTGGTATTTCTATTTTTAATGTTTTGAGGAACTTCCATATTATTTTCAATAGTGGCTTTACCACCAATTTATATTCTCACCAGGGTTCTTTTTTTTTTTTTTTAATTTACTTATTTACTTTGAGACAGAGAGAATCGCGCATACATAGGAAGGCAGAGGGAGAGGGAGAGGAAGAGAGAGAGTGAGAAAGAGAGAGAGAGAATCCCAAGCAGGCTCCATGCTGTCAGCAAACAGCCCAATGTGGAACTTGATCTCATGAACCCCGAATCATGACCTGAGCTGAAATCAAGAATTGGATGCTTGACCGACTGAGCCACCTAAGCACCCCAAGGGTTCCTTTTAATCCACATCCTTCCCAATACTTGTTATTTCTTGTCTTTTTGATACTAGCCATTATGATTGGTATGAGGTGATATCTCATTGTGGTTTTGATTCACGTTTTTCTGATGATGACTGATGTTGACCATCTTTTTGTGTATCTATTGGCCATTTGTATGTCTTCTTTGAAAAATGCCTATTTAGATTTAGGTCCTCTGGCCATTTTTTATTGTTTGGGTTTTTTGGCATTGAGTTGTATAAGTGTTTTATATATTTTTGTATTAATTCCTTATCAGATATATTATTTGCAAATATCTTTTCTCATTTAGTAGGTTGCCTTTACATTCTGTTGATGGTCTCCTTCACTGTGCAAAATCTTTTTTTTTTTTTTATCCCAACAGTTTATTTTTGCTTTTGTTTCCCTTGCCTGAGGAGACAGAGCCAGAAAAATGTTGTTTAGGCTGATGTCCAAGAGATTACTGCCTGTATTTCCTTTTAGGAGTTTTATGGTTTCAGGTCTCACATTTAGATCTTTAATCTATTTTGAGTTTATTTTTGTGTATGGTGGTCCAATTTCATCCTTTTGTGTATAGTTTTCCAGTTTTCCAAACACCACTTATTGAAGAGACTGTCTTTTCTCCATTGTATATTCTTGCTTCCTTTGTTGTAGATTAATTGACTATTTAAGCTCAGGGTTATTTTTACACTTATTTTAAATTTTCCAAGAAGCAGAATCAGAAGCCATTCAGGTCAATGGATAAAGAAATTATGTTTTTTCTACTAAAATCAGAACTCTGAGACAAATAAGGGCACAACAAATAGAATATTTGAAATCTAAACAGTTCTGAAAAATCTAGATGATTTGGACTCATTTGAATCAGTTACCAACAAAGGTGGCCACACTATATTTAGCATCTGTTGAGAATCTGAAAATTCTATGGAATTTCAAGGGTTCCATTTTTATTAAGAGTGGTCAGCAAATTTGGGAACTCTTATTAGATCTTGCTTATGATTTTCCTATGTGATAAGAGCAATAAATGTGTCTTGATATTCATAGCAAACTGTTTTCAACCACACCTAAGTTTATATTAATGAGGTGATTTTTGGAAAGTGCTTAAAGATAGGGACTGGTTGCCAGGGTAACCAACCACTGAATGGAAGGTTGACACTTCCATTCCCACCCTCCTGACCACCCTGGGAAGGGGAGAATGGTTGGAAGTTCAATCTATCACCAAAAGCCAATGATCTAATCAAGCATGCTTACATAATGACACCTCCATAAAAACCGAAAGTATGAGGTTCAGAGAGCTTCTCGGTTCGCAAATGCTTGGAAGTGCTGAGAGAGTGGCATGCTTGGAGAAGGCATGGAAGCCCTGTGCCCTTTCTCCATGTGGGCCCTATGCTTCATCTCCATCTGGCTATTCTGAGTTGTATCCTTTACTAAGAAACCAATAGTATTTTGCAATACTATTTACTAAAACTAAAACTTTCTCTGAGTTCTGTGAGCTGCTTTAGCAAATTAATGAAACCCAAGGTGGGGGGGGGGTCCTTGAAACTTCCAATATATGGTGGGTCAGAGGCACAGATGACAACCCATACTTGTGATTGGCATTGAGGTGGGGGTCATGGGAGTCTTCTTGTAGGACTGAGCTCTTAACCTGTGGGATCTGACAGTCTCCACACAGTGTCAGAATTGAATTGAATTGTAGACACTTAGCTGATGTCACAGAATTGCTTTGTGGTGTGCGAAGGGTACATACACTGGAATTAGTGTCAGAAATGTAGCCTTTGTGTCCTCAACCATTGACTTTTATGATCCAAAATTGCCCTATTTATAAGTAAAATGTTTTTATAGTGCTTTAATTTCAAACTATGCCTTTACTGCTGCCACAGGAAAGATGCTTACCTATAAATGTTGACCTCAATCCCTAATCTTTATGAATAAAGTATTTTTCAATTTATATTTGTTTTCTAGAATTTAAAATAATCTGCTAAAAAGGAAAGCATCATATTTATTATGATTGACATAGTCTTTAAAAATTTAGAGGCATTGGAGAATGTATTTTATAGCTTCTTTTGACATGTCTTTGAGAAATAGCTAATACTCAGTACAAGCTTTCTTCTTTAAAGAAAAAAATTAGGGAAAATACAGTCAAATTAGATGTCTTGGAAAATTCGCCCTTGATTTTGATCAGAAATTTCAGGTATACCAGTTTTCATAGCAGCCATAGCTTATGTCATATGAAAGAAAGATTTTTTTAAATGCACATTTTAAAAGGAATACTATTCTTTGTTAACTAACTAAAATTTAAATAAAATAAAAAAAGGAATACTATTTTTATTAGACTCTAGGAAAACTTTTGGATGGTTGAAGTGTGGGATTTTTTAAATGTGCTTCTTTGTTTTTAACCAAAAATGATGTCTTATGAAACTGCTTTAGGCCTTTTTCTGGGTTTCTCACTAAAGCAAAGATGAAAGCATATTTGGGAAGTCCAGACAGTTCTTATTTTTCAAAAATTGACTAACTTGGCACACAAGCCTCCTAGTTAAGAAAAATATAATGTTCTTGACACTAAAACTTGCTGTTTTATTTATATCTCTTACCCTCTTTCTATATTAGTTTTACCGTAACTATAATCTCTGTCATCCTACAACCACTCCCCCCCC
The DNA here is from genome assembly GCF_018350195.1 of Panthera tigris. Taxonomy (NCBI): domain Eukaryota; kingdom Metazoa; phylum Chordata; class Mammalia; order Carnivora; family Felidae; genus Panthera; species Panthera tigris. Next base: position 18,570,798 of record NC_056676.1, on the reverse strand, counting down.
ACCGCCAGCTTACCCCACACATTCTTTTCCCCACCCCCATTCTTTGTGACATGCAGTTGACTTTTCCTCAATTTTGTGAAATGTGCAGTGCAATCCCAGCTTCTATGTGGGTCCCCAAGCTTTTCTCTCCCTATCCAGTTTACCCTGTATAAGTTTTCCTGTGCACAAATGTAAGGCTGCTGCTGGGGTTTTTTCAAGACACCTCACCAGACTTGCATTACTTGATATAGACTTCCTTGCCTTACATTTCTGCGATGATGAGAAAGTATGATTAGTTATCCAGGGGTTTCAACCCAATATGCACTTATGAAAAAGATAAAAGAAGATAATAGTAGGTCTTTCCTCAAGTCAAATCAAATTTATCAGTGGCAATACTGACATTACTAAAAACAAAAACTGGACAAAACAAGCATCCTAGAAACCAAATTTGCAGTCCAAATCTTAAGAGCCCCTGGGGCACAGATGTATTAATATACATATGTGCAGACATATATACTAATTATTAATATATTTACAAATATGGCAGATATTTCATTCAGGCTAGGTTGATGATATTAACACATCCATTTGCAATTAGTGATTGTGTTTTAAAGGAACTGTAAATTATTCATTTCATTTCAGAAGGGCAATTAATTCAGGAGAATGTGGTTTCCTAATGAATGCCATCTGTTTTGGGCTTTGATGGTCTTTATTCTGTGTTACTGTGGCCAAAGATGTAAAATATGTTCCTGGATAAGATACATATACTACTTAAGAATGTGAACACAAAGAGTCTTACCTTCAAAATTCAAAGAAATGAAATATTTATGGCCATATGTGAGGGTTTTTTTTGCTTTTTTTTTGTTTTTATTTTTTTAATGTTTATTTATTATTGAGAGACACAGAGAGACAAAGCATGAGCATGGGAGGGGCAGAGAGAGGAGGAGACAAGGAATCCAAAGCAGGCTCCAGGCTCCGAGCTGTCAGCACAGAGCTCGACTCAGGGCTTGAACCCACAAACCGCAAGATCATGTACCTGAGCCAAAGTCAGACGCCCAACTGACTGAGCCACCCAGGCGCCCCGGCCATATGTGTTTTTGACATAAACTGAGTAGTGTCATTTTCCTGCCTTAAACAAATGGTAAGCCTTTCATTCCCCTTGTGTCAGCTTTTGCCTGATCATATCTCTATTTGAAGGCAAGTCCAATCTAGGCAAATGTAGAGCAAGTGGAATTAGTTAGGAAAGTTACATTTAGAAGTAAAATCTCTTTTCCTCCAGATTGATGAGTTTATACCCAGAATTAACATTAGTGTGAATTCTTAGATTTTCATGTGGAGAATAGCCCCCTGCAGACATGGCAGAAATATAAACCCAGAAAACCTCAGTCATAGCCACTTTATATCATTTTCTCCCATTAAAGGCTAAAATTGCATCTCTAAAATAATGGGTTTGGGGAATAAAAACATTTATATAGAATAGCTTAAGGCAAGTAGCCTAATTTTCAGAATGTAATAAATAAAACTAAGAATAAAATTGTAGCTTTATGAATACATGCAATGCAAGGGAAGTTGTGTATTAAAATTAAAATATCATTGCATGGAAATGAGCTTCCTGAACTGGTAAATGCACTGTTCAAAGAAAAATATTTCAAAGGCATATTTCTCTACATGATTAAGATTCTTTACAATTAAAAACCTCTGTCTTAAAAATATTCTTCAACTTCAAAGGCATTTCTAGTCAGGAAATCCCCCGAGATTCCTTGGTGACACTTCTCTCTCTCTCTCTCTTTTTTTTTTCTCAGTAATAGGAAATTACAATACCAAAATACAACAGAACCCACACATCTGTTAACTACTTTTGCTACGGGTACTCAGTTGATGCAAGATGCCTCTGTTGAAGCCTGGGGGAGGAGGCACAAAGCAAAGGAATGCCACCAGCAAACAGAGGCACCGATTCCAGAGATAAAATGGTAAGAGAAAGGAAGAAAAATGGAATAGCCAATTTGTAGAAAAAGCCAGTTTGTATTCACTTTAGAGTTTATGTGTATATGTGAGTGTGTCTGTATATGTGTGTATTTTGTCTGAAGACAAAGGTACTCAATGAGTGTTGGTTGACTGATCAATCTTTCTTTTGTGAAATAGAAATCCCTCTGGAGAAACTGCATTGAAATAGTCACTTCTAATTCAAAAGGTAGTTTTCCTATTAATGTTATCAGGATCAAAATATTCAACCTCTTAATTTGCTCAATAGGTCTGCAGATATAAATTAAATATATGTATTGGGAAAAACATAACAATCTTTCAATGAGATCTTCATCATCAAACATTCAATACAGAATCAACAGTGCCAACAGAGTATTTATCCTCTGTCCCAGAGACTATGGCAAATACTTCATAGGATTCTAGAAACAACACTACACAGTAGCTATTAATACTCCGTTTTATAGATTAAAACATTAAGGTTGTGCCTAAGCTCTCAGTGAATTGGTAACAAATCTGGGTTTTACTCAGTGTGTCTAACCTGAAAGCATATTTGTTCATCTATGCAAGTAGTTTTCAAAGAGTGCTCCTCTGACCAAACACAATAATATTATCCAGAAACTTATGAGAAATGCAAATTCTCAGGCTCTACCCGGGGTGTACTGAATCACATATCCTGAAGGTAGAACTTAGTGATCTGGTTTTTAACAAACCCTCCTGGAAATTCTGAGGCCTGCTCAAACTTGAGAATCACTGCTTTATTCAATGCTAATTTGAATATATACTATCATGTTATAATTGATATAATATGACAAAGTTTTTTTTTTGCTTGACTAAACCTTAGTTCTCCTAGGCCCATCTGTTTGCGCTCCTGTAAAATCCAGTTTTAGTAAGAACTCCACCAAGTAGTTTAACCAACATTTTCCTCTCTCAATATCTCATCACCTTCAATATATGATCAAGTTCCTCATCTTTCTCCATCCCTCAGATGATATTTGATCACCCTGGCCTATCTTCAGCAAGAATCCTGTTTACTCAGAATCCCCTTTACTTCTGGTGTTTCCACTTACTAATTTTCCATCCACTGACCCACACCCTGCTCTTAATCTATAAATTCCCACATGCCCATGCTATATTTGGAGTTGAGCCCCATCTCTCTCCCACACTGTGCAATCCCATTACAGCAGTCCCTACACCTATCGCAGTCTGCCTCACCATCTTTAACAAGTATCATTAAATATTTTTTTAAAAAAACATACACAAATGTATTAAGCATGACTCAAACTCACTATCTGGAAGTTGTGCAGCTGAGTCATTCTTTATATTATATCACAAATATCCTTGTAAATTTCAGTAAAATAATTTTAGGAGTACCAAATCTATAATTGACTCCAATAATTTTTATTAGCATTTTTACAAAGTGAAGAGATTGTCGCTATACATATTTGTCAAAATCAAATTGGAATAACCAAGTTATTTATTTGTAAATATAAGATTAAAAAGAAAGTTAAAAGATAATTTTAATAAACAATAATTCTGGGGGTGCCCGGGTGGCTCAGTCAGTCAAATGGCTGACTCTTGATTTTGCCTCAGGTCATGATTTCATGGTTCATGAAATCAAACCCTGCATCAGGCTGTAGGCAGTCAGTGCAGAGCCTGCTTGGGATTCTCTCTCTCTCCCTCTAACTCTTTTCCTCTCGTTCGCTCTCAAAAACAAATACATAAACATTTAGGGGCAACTGGTGACTCAGTTGGTTAAGCATCTGACTTTGGCTGAGGTCATGATCTCACAGTTTGTGAGTTCAACCCCACATCAGGCTCTGAGCTGACAGTGTGACAGCTGAGAATCCCTGCTTGGGATTCTCTCTCCCCAGCTCTCTCTGCCCCTCCACCCCATCAAAATAAATTTCAAAAAACAAATAAATAAACATTTTAAAAAATAAACGGTAATTCTGAAATTGAAATTGCATTTGTTAACCCTTGTTAATCAGTTTGACTCTTGACTGACATTTATTATTAACATATAGAGGGGCGCCTGGGTGGCTTAGTTGGTTAAGCATCCATCTCTTGATTTTGGCTCCAGTTGTGATCTCACAGTTCACGAGATGGAGCCCTGCGTTGGGCTCTGTGCTGACAGCAGGGAGCCTCTTGGGATCTCTCTCTCTCCTTCTCTCTCTGCCCATCCCTCACTCACTGTCTCTCTCTCTCTCAAAATAAATAAAGAAAATACAGACATCAGCTCATGTGTAGATGGTTAAGTTTTCATAGATTGATTATAATCAGCCACAGCTACTATGTGTAGCCAACCCTTCTAACATTTCAGAAATATATTAATCTAATTTTAAAATAGACTGTTTTTATATATCACACACAAAAATACCTATCTCCGGATTGATAAAGTAATGAACGACAATGTACGACTACCATTAAAAAAATAGTTCAATTTTAAGAAATCATTGAAATCATGTAAACTAATACCAGCAACTTATAAATAGGAAAAATTAATTTCAATGAGATAACATGGACTTTCCCCAGTACTATAACTTTTACCTTACATGCAGTGGATGCTAGTAGCTAATCTCTAAAGGTGTCTTCCAACCAATTTCTTCTCTCCCTATATGCACAGGACACTTTTTAAATCAAGAGTGGAGCACGCTCACTTTAGCGGCAAATATATTGAAATTGAAATGATACAGACAAGATTAACATGGCCCCTGCATAAGGATGACTCACAAATTTGTGAAGCATTCCATATTTTTGGTGATTGCATATTTTGGTGATTTTTGGTGTGGAGGGGTCAACCTCTCCTCATACCTCTGTGATGTTGGTCTTAGGCCTGGCCACAGTGGTATCTCTGACTTTGGCTACTATTGTCCTGAGCCTTGCTAGGAGGCATCACACTGCTTCCCCCTATGATATGCCCTGTGTCTGTTTCCAAAACAAACAAAAAAAAACCAAAAAAAAGTGAAAAAAAAAAGAAGACTGGAGCTTCTTTCCTCTACCTTTGTTTGAGAAAGACTTTATTTTTCTTTCACTTTTGAAACTGGCTTTCACTGGATGTGGGATTTTCCTGCAGCACTTTAAAGATGCCCCTCTACTGTCATCTTTCTTATATTGTTTCTGACTAGAAGTCTGTTGTTTATCTTATTACTATTCCTCTGTATGTAAGTATTCAAAGATTGAGCTTAAGATTTTCTTTTTGTTTTCAGTTTCCAACAGTTTGAATAAGATGTGCCTAGGCTTGGTGGGTTGTTTTGGTTTTTTTAATGAATTCTTCTTGGTGTTCTTTGAGGTTCTGAGATCTGTGGTTTGATGTCTGACACTAATTTTGAAAATATTCCAGTCATCATTTCTTCAAATATTTTTTTTTGCCCCATTCTCTCTTCCTTTTCCTCTGGGAGTCCAATTATGCATATGTTATACTATTTGATATTATACCATTTGATATCATATGGTCTGTTTGATTTTTCACATTTTCTTCCTCTTTGTTTTTCAATTTGAATAATTTCTATTGACCTATCTTCAAGTTCACTAATTCTTTTCTAGGCTATGTCAAGGCTACTGATTCGCCCATTAAAGTCACTCTTTATCTCTGTTACTTTATTTTTGACTTCTGGCACTTCCATTTGACTTTATCTTATAGTTTCTAACTCTGCTGAAAATGCCTTTCTTATCTTGCGTTTTTCTTTTCCATCAGAGCCTCTAACAAATTAATCGTAGTTATTTTAAGTTTTCTGTCTGATAGTTCCAGCGTTTTTGTCATATCTAAGTCTGGTTCTGATAACCACTTTATCTTTTCAGACTTTGTTTTCCTTGCCCTTTTGTGTATCTCATAAAGTTTTTTGTTGTTGTTGTTGTTAGAATCTGGCCATGTTGTACAAAACGCTAGATAATGAAGTAAATAATTTTTTCAAGTTTAGAGATAAGCCTGCCTCTTTTCTGTAAGGTTTGTAGAATGGAGTTTTATATTCATCTAGTCAGAAGTTGGCAGAGTTTGAAGTTTTTTACTACTGTGATTACCCTCAGTGCACTACTGCTTCAGATTCTTCTAGTGATATCTTGTGTTTACAGTATGAGTTAATTTACCCATGGATTTTCTCAACACTTGCTCCCTGTTTGGCCCCATATCTTTCCTTTGTACTAGTTTCCCACTGTACATTCCACTGTTACTTATATTCAACAATTGTTAATGTGGTGGTGGGGAGAGAGGCTCATTTTCTGATGCTCTAATTAAACCTCAGGCAGGCACTATGAACATTGTGAGTATGCCCTTTACGGATGTTCCTGCATCTTCTTCAGATGTTAAATTTGGTCTAGCACATATTCATTCCCTCCACCAGGGGTAAAGGTTTTTTCCCCTTGTTTCCCTTCCCCAGCTACAGTAGGTTCCCACCAGTACTCAAGCTCTGGTTTTAGTTGTCCTTTCCCCTATGGATTAAGACTTTTGTTCCATAAGGGAGATAAATCCAGGTAAAGCTGTGGCTGTGCCTGCTGTTCCCTGCCTAAACCAGCACCTTGGGGAAGTGTTCTTGGAATTCTTGTTGGTCTTCTCTGTGAGCACCTGGTAGAGTTCTTAACTGGAAAAGCTGCAAGGGCATGCAATCCTTCCCATGTCTATAGCCTCCTGGGGCTTCATATTCTCCTTCAAGCTCATATTTAGTCTTTAGCAACTCATTAAAAGTTGCTAGCTGAATATTCTTACCAGCTTGTATGTTGTTTGGTGGTATCTGTCCAAGATAAGCAAATGCTTACATTTTATTTTTCCCTGTGGGTACCTCTCTCTCTATAGATTTTAAGTAGGTGATTGTTCAGTGACCTAAGTTTTTGTAAGGGTTTACAAAATGTCAGTAGTACATGATTTGTCCTGTCTTGTCTTATTGTAGAGGTTGGAGAGATGTTTTATACAGCTCTCTAATCTGAGTTGAAACACTCATTTCTCTCCTATAAAAATCATTTGAAAATCACCTTATCTTGTGATTAGCTTTCACCAGTAAAATACAGTGGATGTGACATCCTCAGACTTTGAGACCAGAATTACAGAAGAGTGATAGCTTCCACCAGCTGCCTCTTAGAATTGTAAGCCACTATGAAAGAAATCTAGCCAATCCACTGAGGAGAGAAGCCACATGTAGGAGCCCCAAGGTTCCCAACATGTGAGTGAAGAAGCCATTTTGGGTGATCCAGCCCCATTTGCCATCTGACTGCAATCACATGTAGACCCTAAGCAAGACCAGCAGAATAACCACTCAGCTGAGCCCTAGTCAACACACAGAATCATGCAAAAATAATCAGGTTGTTATTTTGAGCTACTAAGTTTTGAAGTGCTTTGTTATTTAGCAATAGATAGTAAAGCAATGCTCAATAAATATTTGTATTATAAATAAATGAAAATGAGGGGCACCTGGGTGGCTCAGTCAGTTAAGTGTCTGACTTTGGCCCAGGTCATAATCTCGCAGTTCATGGGTTCAAGCCCTGTGATGGGCTCTGTGCTGACAGCTTAGAGCCTGGAGCCTGCTTCAGATTCTGTGTCTCCCTCTCCCACTGCCCCTCCCCATCTCATGTTCTCTCTCTCTCTCTCTCTCTCTCTCTCTCTCTCTTTCAAGAATAAAACATTAAAAATTTTTTTTAATGTTAAACATATTACTGCAGTGTTTAGATAGGTCTCTAAATACCACATCTGCCTCCTTCTAAGAGTATTAGGTGGCAAATATGTAAGGCAAAGGACTAGGAAGAGAAAACAATCAACCCAGAGAATCTAGCAAATGAAAAGTGTGGTTATTTTTCCCCAAAGGGGATGAAGAATCAGTCTAGAGAATCAATGTGTTGTCTTGACCAAAGCAGACATTCAACAAAATGTAGCCACATGAAGCTCAAAATTAATTTGGGTGGAACTGAGAAGCCATTTGATTTGAATTTAAGGATCTTTCAGAGCCAGTCTTTGTGGATTATATTATTATTCCAAGGAAATTACCCCAAATGTATGTATAATATCTGAAAACATTTCCATGCTTATTTTAATTGGAAACTTGCCTGATTTACTTTAAAAAATATTTGTTTAAAGTTTTAACTACTCTGAAGAGTCAGAAAATGACTAAAAATCGTCAAAACTGACAATTTTACCGACTCAGATAATAAATTATACCGCATACAATCAGTGCTGTTTTCTAACCAGAGCCTCTCTTAGAACTCAATTAAAGTTTAACAAAGAAGTACTAATGAGATGAATGAGTCAAAGACTGGTCAGCACAAAACAAAAATAAATTCCAGGAATTTAGATAAATAGGGCAAGTTCACAATTGGGATAAATTTAGAAACCTCTCTGAAGTATAATATTAGTTCCCTTATCAAGATTTCCTTAAAACAATTACTTTTATAAATCTTCTACTCCTGATGAGAAGAACATTATGATCATAATACTATATAATTTTATAAGATGATGACCCTATCTGCCCCAGGCCTACATAGCTGAAAGTTAATGAAGTGTGCCTTCCCACAGAGACAGATTTCTCAGGCTATAATTGAAGAAACTGTATATACACTTTATGGCACATGAAGTAATTTTTTACACTCTAATTTTAACTTCCAGAATTTAATCTTTGACTTCCTAGGTTGCCTAGCTTAATTCAGCCTGGCTGACTAGTGCAAGAACTGAAATCATCAAGATTAGAGAGCAGCGATACTACTTTGCTTTAAGGAGGTAAAAGTACCATGAAAATAATGTCTTTTTTTGAGCTGTAATTAAAACAATGGTCAAGGCAGTAATAACAACTGAATAGAGGCAGCTGTGAGAATTTGTGCTTGGGATTTCCTGTGGAAGTTGTAGATTTTTCCCCCTTTTTCTCCTTTTTGATGGTAGTCAATGAATAAGACTTTGTTTATGTGATATAATGCTTCCTGCACAGGTGTAGCTTGAGATTTAGGAGGAACTTAAAGACAGCATGAATCTACAATTTCTTTTATTATTACAGATGGCTGTGTTGCAGCTGAGATTTTAAATTCTTCCTCAAAGAGAACAATGTAATTGTAAATTGTATCATAGTAGCCACTGTTGAGCTGGAGTTATTTTAATAAAGGAAAAAGTAGCATCTAATGTTTATTAAGACTTCACTATCTACAAGGCACTGTATAAAGCCTAGCTATTCTAATTCTCAGATACATCGGCTAAAAAATAATATTGTTCCCATTTAAAGATGTCATCACTGAAGCTCAGAAATAAGGAATCTATTTAAGGCTCTGAAACAAAATTGGTGGCCAAATTATAATATGAAACCAGTTGCTCATAATGTGATGTTTTAAGATACACTGTGATGATAATTAGGAGGCTTAAGTCATTAATAATTAAATTAACTGATTTCATAAATTCAATATTTATTGTGTGCCCCCTATAATCCAAAGCTTTGGAAAGCTTTGAGGAGGCAGAGAATTAGCAAAACTTAGTATTTTATTTTGGAAGCTTATGCTGTAAGATAGATCTCTGACGGTTTATGTTGACGAATCACCTCTCCTCAGTGAGACTGTCAGCATTCATTTATCCACTCATTTGATAAGAATGTATTGAGAACCTGTTCTGGGCTAGGTCCTTTTTAAACACTTTATAAGTAGTGAAGAAAGCAAGTAAGAAAAATACACCTTCTCTCTCATAACTCACCAAGTAGTGGAGGAGGCATTTAACAAGATACATAAATAAAATATATAAAATATTATTTAATAATAATTACTAAGGAGAAATAAATAAATAATGGAAGGGGGAAGGCATAGGAGGGTTGCAGTAACAGAAAGGGTAGCCAGAGAAGTCCACAGTGAAAAATGACAATGTAAAAGCCTTACGAAAGTAAGGGGAAGAAGCATGACGATAGAAAGATGTCTGGGCAAAGAGCCTTCTTAGCACAGGTGGAGTGAGTGTCAAACTCTGAAGCAGGAGTTTTTCTGGGGAGGCTTTTGTGACTGACGCTGATGGTTGGGGAGAATGGCAGTAGATGAGGTCACAGGGAAAAGAGGGCCAGTTGTACAGGGTTTATAGATTAGAGTGAGGATTAGAGAGGGGTGGAATGCTGTTGGGTAGTTTTGAGTAGTGGGATGACATGACTGGACTTTAGTTTTGAGTTGATTCAACTGCATACACTTGTGTCTTGCAGCCCAACACAATGGATTATATCCTTTTCACTTAAAACACAACCAATGCAGCTTGATATGTAGACCTTCAAGAGTGGTTCAGATTTGGCACAGAAGAGGCTGCCTGAAGAAAGGATAAATTAACTTCTCTTGAATAAAGTATTTCCTGTATTATTTTCAGTGTGTCCATGGCAAATGAGAGGCTCTCAGCCAAGGGATACAACACCAAGCACTGTTTTTAGCAACTGCTTTAGGGGGTGTGTGCAGAGCTATGGAACTGTTTTTCAAATTTTGTGAAAATGCATCCTTTCAGCACTTCTCCCACCACCCCAAGGCAATCTATTTTTAAATAGTAAATCACGCCCCCAAAATAATTACCATGGGATATTTTTCCCAATAAGAATAGGTCAGCCTGAAAATGGTTGATATTCTCACCCAAGGGCACTTTCTACATGTTGAATGCCTCACAATTGTGGTTCCTGTGAGACCTTAGAGTCAAGGTTTGATTGATGGTAGCAATTTAGGAATCTTTTGTGGGTTTTTTTCCAGATTTTATTTTTTACATAATTTCTACACCCAACATGGGGCTTGAACTCACAACTCTGAGATCAAGAGTTGTACACTCCACCAACTGAGCCAACCAGGCACCCCAATAGCAGTTTGGGCTTAAGTGGCTTTCCTAAAGTTACACACTTCCTTGTTGGCAGAGGTGGAAGGATGCCTTCTTCATGTAGCTCATGAAGGAGCATCCTCACCGTGCTAGGTGCAGTCCTGTGTACTTTAGGCTCACTGACCATGAATGAAATTGTACTTCTGTGATGTAGGTGTGGTGTTCTCAGTTTGCAGGTGTACAAAGTGGGACTCACGGAGACTGAATAACTTTCTAGGATCACAACCGGTAGGTGGTAGCTCTCAGGCTACCTGGCCATAAAGCCCTCCCTGCCTTTTTTTTTTTTAACTAGGCAACCTTCCTATTTAGAAAAGTACCGAGGATCCTTAGAGATCATGATGTCCCACACTCTCATTTTAGGTATGAAGGATAGTGATTCAATTTCACAATCCTGAGCTGTCGTATCTAGTCTTTGGAACCTTCTGCATCTATATAAAGTTCAAAAGCAGTCCATCCTTGAAGGTGAATAGCTGACCCCCACAGCAAAGCCTATATTTCCAATTAGAAAAAGCCAGGGCATGTGTCTCTCCAGGAAGTATTTCAATAGGTTGGCTTTATCTTACACCATATAAACTTCAAAAGTAGCTTATAAATGTTAGCAAGGAGACAATTCTATTCAGAAAGAAGAGAGTAAGACCTTCTAATCCTTTTAAAATCCCCATGTTATTATAAGTTTATTCTCTCCTACATCGAACGTTATATTCTAGGGACTGAACCTGGATCACTTAAAGGAATATGTTTCAATAAGTACTTCTTACTTGCTTTAAGATGGAAGTGAAGTGATTAACTATATTTGACAGTATTGGCATTACCAGTGAGTCCATATTTGAAATATTTTTTAGATTATCTTCACTAACCATCTCTGAACTAGAGTTTTGGAAGTTAGTCTGTAAGATCGGACCCAAATTCAACTTTTCCACTGATTTTAGTAAGCATGAACCTGGAAGCTATTAAGATATACCTTAAAAACTTCTCTGTTTACTCTTCTACTTACCCATGGGGGTGCTAGTTGAGGTAGAATTTCTTTGGTAGAAACCATTCAGTGATTCAGGGAACTCACTAGCTTTTGATTGTCAGTATTTTTCTGGAATAAATGCTATTACTTAAGCAAAAAGACTACAGCCTTGGCAATGGGTGAACGTACTTTCAAAACCCAGATAAAGAAATAAGTCTAGTCTTCCAAGAAAATTCCAAAAGACTTTGTATACTATTAATCAGCACATGTTAACATGCATGAGAAAAAATAAATAGTGAAGGCTTATTCAAAATTAGTCTAGGTACAAACATCATTCTGTCCACACCCCCATCCTCCTCCTGATAATAATCAGTGATGCTAAGCATTTACTGGTATGCCATTTCAGGTAATGCTTTGAAATGAAATTCCATGGGCAGGAAATGTTGCTTTAGTATTATTGAAAGAAAAAAAAGGAGGATATACCAAAAAAGTGACCTGTACTCTTGAGAATCTTTTTCAATCTTAAAATCAAACTAAGGCAACATATACATTTCATATATATGTATGAAATGAGATCAGTCATTCCAAATGACAATTAGAAGCTGATGTAAAGTAAATAGGTAACATATTCATCCAATAAACATTTGTTTCACACTTACTGATCTATTTTGCTTCAGGCATTATGCTCAACTGAGAAAAAGGGAATTTCATGAACCATCAGCTTACTGCCCTACTCTTGTAGTAATTGTAATCTTGAGAGGAGAAGGAAGCATGATAGCAAAATATCAGGCTGTTAGCTGGCAGGGGCTGGCATAAAGATAGCACAGATTTTGCATGGGGACACAAAAAAAAGGATGTGGGACCTAGTATGGGCATTTACAGAACACTCAGGTGAAGTTTCATCTTGTACTGAAGGACAAACAGGAGTTAGCCCAATGAAGAGGATGTGAGTAGAGCACTAGAAGCCAAGTTGGGGGAGGGAGGGCAGGTAATTAATTCTGTAAGTGAGAAAGAGAAAGCGTGCTTTAGAATTCTAAGTGTTTGAGATGACAGCAGAGGCTCTCAAACTTAAGACTGCTTCAGAATCCCCCAGGGGGCTTGTGGAAACCCAGATTGTTGGGCTCCATCCCAGTTTCTGATTCAGTAGGTGGGGGGTGGAACCCTGAGCAACCTGCATATCTGACAAGTTCCCCGGGTGGTGCTGATGCCACTAGTGGGAGCACCCTGCACTAAAATGCCTGGACTACAACATAACATGTGTCGTGAGTCATGGCATGAGCTCTGGCTGAAGCCGTAAGTTGGGCTTCTCTCTCTTCCCAAAGGAGCTGAAGGGAAAGAGAGATCACTGAAGACTCTAAGGCAAAGAATGACATGTTGGAATTTGGGTTTTAAGAAAGATTATTCTGGATGCATTGAAAATAGTGGAGAACTACAAGACTGAAGATTAATTTGGACCTCCACAGTAATTCAGGGGGAAAGATGGCGGGTCACTGAGGAAACTAGAGTCAGAGCAAGGTACAGAGCTGAGTCCAGGAGGCTAGAGAGGGGACTCTAAATGCATCACCAAACGAAGGTTCCAAGGATTAAGAATCACAGAGACAAGCAAGAGCAGAAGGTCCTGGCCATGACCTGAACAGGCTCTTTTTCTTCCTCCTCAGAAGGGTCAACCATGTTCAGAATACCGAGGATGGAGGGGAGTAAGAGCCGGGGAGGTGTTGATCTTAAAGCGATCAGTATTATCATTGGAGCATTTTGAGATTCTATTAATTACTGATTCATACGGTAATCTACTTAAGAGTTTCAGATAAACTGTAAAACCACCCCCAGATTAGTCAATGAAGCTGAAGCAAAAGCAAGATATCAAGGAGGTTACAGTAATATTTCATTTATGCTCTCTAATCTCCTTGAGGATACTGGTTTGATCAAAACTAGTTTCCAAATTCTATCATAGTCAAGTGCAAGAACTATTTATGTTACATCTAACTATAAGTGGAGCATTTTAATCATAAACTGGGCAAAGTGAGGTCTTAAGCCAACAGGATACAGTTATTAAGAATATCCAGGAACTGCTCCTCTCATTAATCATACTAAAATAATTTGAACCTCCAAAAAATGAAACAATGGCCAAAGTTATTTTCCATTTAAAGAGTTACTATTATCTGGAGGAAATATGTCTTGTTATTCTGTATTGATTTCCAAAAGAGGACAATTACGGTTTATACAAAAATAATCTTAGTCTATAACAGATGTAGGAGAAAATGCACACACACACACACACACACACACACACACACACATGCTAAAGGAGTTTATTGCCAGTGTGTATTTTTTTTCTTAAGAGTGCATTAAACATTCCTCTAAATAAATTAAATTCTTAATTTCATATATACTTTCATCACTTATTTCCTCTCATATGTGCACCAAGTAAGTTGCTCAAAGATAAAACTTGGAAATATTTGGAAGTTACAGAAGAATGGGCTTTAAAACACATTTTAAATCCACGTAAATGTTTAAGGCTGGAGAAGTTTTAGGAGAGAGAAAATATCCATTTTCCAAAAGGAAAAAGACAGTTGGCAAATTGGGACAAAAGCAATGTGGAATTGTCGTTAATGCTAACGAGAACTGCATTCTCATCAAGAGAAAAATACAAGCTCCATCAAATGCAATAATCTAAGCTATTCAAGCACATTGATCATAGTGAGAAACAGAACAATTTTGAAAGCTCTCAGAAATGAAGATACCAACATTCCTCAAATAACAGAGGCTCCAAAAAGTAGCAAATCTCCATTTTCTTTTTTCTTTCCCTTTTATGTTTGCTTGCAGTTGCAAACAAAGGCTGCTAAGGAGGCTCTTTACAGCAGTAGGTGCTGTTGGGACACCTCTGGTCACTGCATTACCGGCCCAGTCACTGATGCTTGTTAAAATCAGAACCATGTTATCTTGTTTAGCTTCAAGATGAGATTCTGTATCAAATTTGTGAACAGCAGGGAGCAATGTTTAAATTAGAACACGTTCTTCAGGATCTCACTTCCTCTTCAAGGGCTGGAAAAGTGCCCAGGTCTAGAAACCTCTCAATCGGCTTGCAAAGACTGATTCAGTATATTGTAGGGTTAGGGGACAAAGAAATTATTTCTCTGCAAGAAATCTTAGAAGCACAGATTTGGAAGAGACTGTAAAGATTGTCCGAAGGTTCAAATCACTTATTTAACTTTTCCATGACTTTACTAAAACATACAAGCTTAGCTAGCACCCATTCTCTCATGCCAATATGGAACCTCATGAATTCTTTTGACATTCAGGTTTGCTCTAATGAGTAAACAAGTATTTCTGTCCCAAAGTAAGCTACATTGAATCTAAAACAGTGACTATTAACAATATTTCATTACATAGAAGATCCTATCACCACTTTACAAGTGTAGGGGAAAATGTGTGCTTCAGTGGGAAACTATGCACTGTTTAAGGCTTCAGAGCATAGTGGTTAAGGTTAAATGACTGATTCCATGGGGGCTCTTTGGACTTTATTATCTTTAGGCTATTTTACAACTTAAGTTGTAGAACACTGATAGCAGTGCAATCAGTAATGCCTATATAAATATACAAAGAAATTCTGTTCAGTGGAGGGAAACCCCTCCCCCAAATCCCATTCCCAGAGAAAAGAGGAGGAGGAGGGGGGAGGAAGCCTGTGTTGCATCCATTTGCATATTCATTCATTATTCTTGATCTGTAAATGACTCTGCTTTTTTGCATCTTTGAACCAGCTGTAACATCTTTTTTTGTATCCTAATTTAATTAATGAGATAAGATCTTTGACATAAATTCATTTTATATTTGTATGAAAATCATGATTTTGCCTTTTAAGAAACTATTTTCTAACACAACATAATGATTTTTTTTAAGTTTATTTATTTATTTTTAGAGAGAGAGACAGAGAGCAGAGGAGGGGCAGAGAGAGAGGGAATAAGAGAATCCCAAGCAGTCCCAGAACTGTCAGTGCAGAGCCGGACACGTGGCTTGATCCCACGAACCGTGAGATCCTGACCTGAGCCAAAACCAAGAGGCAGACACTTAACCCACCAAGTGCCCCACAACACAATGATTTTTAAATAACTCCAGATAACAGTAACTCAATCAAATCCTTTTGTTTTCCTACTTGTGTTATTTTCTTCAGACTGCAATAGTAGTTAAAAATAGGATAGTTAATTAACCGTCCAATTGATCAAAAAGCTTTTAATTTCAGTTATGTTCTCCTGGCTCTGTGCTGACAGCTTGGAACCTAAAGCCTGCTTTAGATTCTGTGTCTCCCTCTCTCTCTGCCCCTCCCTTGCTCGTGCTCTGAGTCTCTGTC
Source organism: Panthera tigris (assembly GCF_018350195.1). Lineage (NCBI taxonomy): Eukaryota > Metazoa > Chordata > Mammalia > Carnivora > Felidae > Panthera > Panthera tigris. Next base: position 18,554,757 of record NC_056676.1, on the reverse strand, counting down.
TCTCAAAAATAAATAAACATTAAAAAAAAATTTAATTTCAGTTATGTTCTCACATTGTGCCCTGAACAAAAGGTTAAAGCTTCACTAAGTAGTTAGCGAAATATTAAAGTCTGAGTGTGTGTGTGTGTGTGTGTGTGTGTGCGTGTGTTGGGGGTAAAAAATACGAAATTGATTACACACTAGATATTAAAAACACTAACATAGGAGCCGGATGTGAAATTGACATATTGCAATGATCAAAATTCTATAACACTCCACCTGAAGTATCAGAAACATTAAGTTAGATTGAAACACTTATCATATGAGACATAATATAAAACTCCTTTGGTTATCTTAAAAGAAGTTATTTCCAACTGTAATAAAAATGATTTAAAACATTATAAGTGTCTTTGAGCTTTCCTTCAGTTTGTATTGCAAATAGGTTTAATATTTAATTGCTTTGACTATCATAAATAAAAAAGTAAAAGAAGCATTAGGTTTCTGCCACACTTAGTAATATCTCTAGATGGACTTGTTTATTTGACAATCATGAAAAATGTATTATTTGTAACACATCATGCTGGATATTATTATACTTTATCTAAGATTCACTTCAATCTACATAGGTGTAGCCCTGTCAATACACTGTAAGGGAATGACTCTGATTTTACCACCTGACTCTGGCACTAACCTAAGTAGGCAAGATTAAAGAAAATACCTAGCAATTCCCATACTCTGCCTCCTCACCTCCTCATCCAAAATAGGGATAAGTCCTGTCAGACAGGTGACTATTATAAGGAATAAAACTATATAATAGATGCACAAAGAGTTGCAAAATCTTCTTCACATTTTAATTATTATTATATCTAACTGGAAATATGTACATTTCAGAAGCACATAGATAACTAGAGGAAGCTTTTGATCCTGGCCAGGGATTTAATTATTATTACTATAATTATTATTACTACCAGATATTTTCTATCCATTATTTCACCTAATGATCACAGTAACCCTACAACACAAGCATAATTAAAACCAATTTATTCAAAACAAATTATCAGGACCAGATGGTTCACCAATCTATTGTACTAAACAGTTAAGGAAGAAACTATACCAATTCTCTACAATCTCTCTCAGAATATAGAAGCAGAGGGAATACATCCTAACTCAGCCTCTTACCTTAATACCAAATCATGCAATATAAGAAAACTATAGACCTAATATTTCTCATGAACATAAAGCAAATACTTTAAAAAGAACAATTAGAAAATCAAATCTAAAAAAGTGTGAAAACAATTATACACCATGACAAAGTGGAATTTATCCCAGATATGCAAGGCTGGTTGAACGTTTGAAAATCAATTAATGTAATACATCATATCAATAGACGCAGAAAAAGCGTTTGACAAAATCCAGTACCCATTCATGATTTAAGAAATTTAAAAGGGGCACCTGGGTGGCTCAGTCAGTTCAGCGTCCAACTCTTGATTTTAGCTTAAGTCATTATCTCATAGTTCATGAGTTTGAGTCCTGTGTTGGGCTCTGCTCTTACAGAATGGAGCCTGCTTGGGATTTTGTCTCCCTCTCTCTCTGCCCCTCCCTCCACCCTTTCTTTCAAAATAAATAAGTAAACATTAAAAAATTTAATTCAAAACACCTCTCAGTAAATTAAGAATAGAGAGGCACTTTATCAACTTGATAAAGACTATTTACAAAAACCCTATAGCTAACTAATATTATACTTAATGGTGAGAAATTAAAAACTTTCCCATTAAGATCAGGTATGAAGCAGGGATATCCCTTCTTTTTGCTCCCTTTCAATATCATACTGTAAATCCTTGCTAATGTAATAAGGCAAGAAAAGGAAATAAGACATAGATTGGGAAGGAAGACATAAATCTATTGTTGCTCACAGATTTTCTGTTGAAAATCCAAAAGAACTGATGAAAGTGTCCTGGAACTAATAAGAAAAACTCTGATAAATGATATTAAAGAAGAGCTAAATAAATGGTAAGATAATCCATGTTCATGAATGGGAACACTCAACATTGTCAAGATGTTTGTTCTTCCCAATTTGATCTATAGATTCAATACAATCTCATTTAAAATCCCAGCAAGTTATTTTATGGAATATCAACAAAATGATTCTAAAATTTATAGGGAGAGGCAAAAGATCCAAAATAGCCACCACAAATATTGAAGGGGAAAATAAAAGCAAATTTGGAAGACAAATGCTACCCAACGTCAATACTTACTCTAATGCTACAGATAACAAACTGAGGGTTGATGGGGGTGGGGGAGAGGGGAAAGTGGGTGACGGGCATTGAAGAGGGCCCTTGTTGGCATGAGCACTGGGTGTTGAATGGAAGCCAATTTGACAATAAGTTGTATTTAAAATAATAAAAATAATAAAAAAATAAATAAACCTACAGTAATCAAAGCAATGTGGTATTAGTGAAGCAACTGGCAAATAGAGCAATGGAAGAGAATAGAGAGCCCAGAAATACACTGACATAAGTAAAGTCAGATGATTTTTGACAAAGGAGCAAAGGCAATACAATGGAGAAAGATCGTTTCTTCAACAAATGAAGCCAGAACAACTGAACATCCACATGCAAAGAAGTTGGCCTAGACACAAAAGTTTATACCCTTCACAAAAATTACCTCAAAATGGGTCATAGACCTACATGTAAAATGCAAAACTACAAAGTTTCTAGAAGACAACATAGGAGAAAACATAGATGACCTTAAGTGTTGTGGTGCCTTTTTAAATATAGCACCAAAAACATGATCCATGAAAGAAATAATAAGCTGGACTTCATTAAAATCAAAAGCTTCTGCTCTGTGAAAGGCAATTTCAAGAGAATTAGAAGACAAGTCACCTACTACAAGGATATTTTTTGCAAAAGACACATCTGATAAAGGTTTGTTATATAAAGTATGAAAAGAACTTTTAAAACTCAACAGCAAAAAATCAAACTACCTAATTAAAAAATGGGCCAAAGACCGTAAAAGATACTTCACCAAAGATGATATATAGGTGGCAAATAAGTACATGAAAAGATGCTCCACATCATAGGTCATCAGGGAAGTGCAAATTAAAACAACAAGATACTGCTCTATACCCATTAAAATGGCCAAAATCCAGAACACTGACAACACCAAATGCTGGTGAAGGTGTGGTGCAACAGGAACTCTCAGACATTGCTGTTGGGAGTGCAAAATGGCACAGTCCACGTTGGAAAGCAGTTTGGAAAGCAGTACAAATCTAAATGTACTCTTACCATTTGATCCAGTAATCACACTCCTCGGTATTTACTCAAAGGAAGTGAAAACACATGCAAAAATGTGCAGTGGCTGATTCTAGCAGCTTTGTTCATAACTGGCAAAACTGGGAAGCAACCCAGGTACCCTTTAGTAGGTGAATGGCTAAACAAACAGTGGTACATCCAGACAATGGGATATTATTCAGCACTAAGAAGAAAGTTATCAAGCAATGAAAAACATGAAGGAACTTTAAATTCATATCACCAAGTAAAAGAAGCCAATCTGAAAAGGCTTCATATATACTGTTTTATTTCAACTACATGACTTTCTGGAAAAGGCAAAACTATAGAGATGATAAAAAGATCAATGGCTGCCAGGGGTAGAGGGGGAGGAGAAACAGGAGACGAATAGCACAAAGGGTTTTTAAGGCGGTGAAAATACTCTGTATAATGTTGTAATGACGGATATATGTCATCATACATTTGACCAAACCCATAGAGTGTATAGCACCAAGAAGGAATCTTAAAGTAAACTACGGGCTTTGGATGATTATGATGTGTCAATGTAGGTTCATCCTTGATAAAATGTACTCATTCTGATGAATGAGGTTGATAATGGGGGAGGTTAGGTTTATGGGAAATCTCTATACCTTACCCTCAGTTTTGTTGTGAACCTAAGAGTGCTCTAAAAAAAATAAAGTCTTAAAAAGAAACAAATTTACAGGTGATAAAGTGAGGATCAGGAAAGTTACATCATCTAGTAAGTATCACAGGTAACAAGTGGCTGAGTCAGCATTTGAACTTAGGCTGGCCTAGTTTCAAAGTACATACCTTTCTACCATTCTACATAGTTATTCATTATAATGAGAGATTTTAAACTGGTTAATTGAAGAAGTCAATATTCCTTAAAGAAATCTCCCATCAAGGATCAAATATAGTTAGCATGTCATAAAACTAGGACTTGGGGGGAGGGGTGCAGGGTTGAAATTTTTGTTAAGATATGAAACATTAGGGGATAATCAAGTATCTTGGTTATAAAAATAAGTCATATTATCAAAAGCCTAGAAATATGTGCTCTCCTTGGGAGGAAATAAACAATGATCCAATGTAAGAAATAGATTTTTTGAAGCTAAAATAAGAACATTAAAAACAAACCAAAGGGACACCTGGGTGGCTAGCCAGTTAAGCACCTGACTTTTGGTTTTGGCTCAGCTCATGATCTCACAATTGGTGAGTTCAAGCCCCGTGTTGGGCTTTGCACTGGGAACCTGTTTGGGATTCTCTCTCTCCTTCTCTCTCTGCCTCTCTCTCTCTTTCTGTCTCTCTCTGTCTCAAAATAAATAAACTTAATAATAAAAAAAAAAAAGCAGCTGCTGCAAATACCCATTACTGCGAATGTTTCCCTGACTAGAGAGAAAAAAGTCTGTCCAGAAATAGGAATCACCAGAACCTTCCTTATATTCACTGCCATTTAAATTAATCTTTTGAGAAAAGATGGGAAGTAAAACCTCTGAAGATATATGAGCGCATGAGGAAGAGTAGGATTAGGAGTGGAAGAAGCGGGACCAAGCCCTGAGCAGCTGCCACAAATAGTTTAAATCAAAAAGTAGAAGAGGGTACCTGGGTGGCTCAGTTGGTTAAGTATCTGACTCTTGATTTCAGCTCAAGTCATGATCTTACAGTTCGTGGGTTCGAGCCCCACAGTGGGCTCTGTGCTCAGTGTGGAGCCTGCTTGGGATTCTCTCTCTCTCTCCCTTTTTCTCTGGCCCTCCCCCACTTGCGTGCTCGCTCTCTCTCTCTCTCTCTCTCTCTCAAAATAAATAATAAATAAACTTAAAAAAAAATAAAGAAAGATCTGGAAAAGGAGGCTGAGAAGCAGCCAGAGAAAGAAGTATAAAGTCAGAGGAGTGGGTGGTGATGGAAGCCTCAGGAGTCATGCTTTACAGAAGGAAATATGGTAAACTGGGTCGAATAAGGAGAAGCCGGCTGGAATGAAGGCAGCAGATTGTGCATTTATCTTAATAGAAAATGTCTCTGGTGATTTTAGAGACAGTCATTTTGGTGGAATCATGGGGATGGAAGCCAGATGGACAGTGTGGCGGGACAAACAGGATGTGATAAAACAGAGGCAGTGACCATAGAGAAGTTTCTCATAAGTTTGGCTATAAAAAGCAGGAAAACCCTAAAATGGTTGTGGGAGGGGGTGCAGGGTTGAAATGTTTGTTAAGATGGGAAACATTAGGACATATTTAAATGCTAATGGGATAGGTCAAAACCGAAAATATAGGAGGAAGAAATAATCAGTAGGGTAAAGTTTTTTAGCAAGTGAGAGAGGGTGGGATACCAAGTTGACAAGGAGGTCTGGCTCTTGAAGAAAGGAATGGACCTGGGAACAAGGAGGAGAGGATGAGTGCCGAGGCTGGCGATTCTAATGGTCACACATAGGGAAATGAGGGTGTTTCTTCTGGTGGCTTCAATTTTTTTTTTTAAGGAAAACAGAGAGCAAGTGTATCTGTTATCTAGTGCAAGAACTAGAGAAGTAGCAGTATTTTTTTTAATGTTTATTTATTTTTGAGAGAGAGAGAGAGAGAGTCTGCACAAGCATGAGCTGGGGAGGGGCAGAGACAGAAGGAGACAGAGGATCTGAAGCAGGCTCTGTGCTGTCAATCCAGAGCCCAACAGGGGTTCAAACTCACTACCGTGAGATCATGACCTGAGCTGAAGTAGGATGCTTAACCGACTGAGCCACCTGGGTGCCTGGAGAAGTAGTGGCAGTCTTATTTTTTCTTTATCCTTTATATTGATTACCCCAGCTATGTACAGATTCTAATAATTAACTATGCTATTTAACAACATTACTTGGAGATAGTCTAGCGGGATTTTTGTGTCCTGTTTTGCAAATGAACTAAACCTGGAAGGAAATAGGAGATTAGAAATTATGCTTGACATCACTCATTCAGCTCTAAGCACAGATTCACTGTATTCAATTTTCAAGTCAAGAAGCCCAGACAGGGATCTTCCAAATAAATGGTAGGTTAGTCAGAAGAGAAGATGTCTATTATCACAGGCATTGTTCTGGTAAGTGCAGTCAGAAGTATTGACTTGTTAAAAGAACATGCCCTGATATTGGAGATAAAGAAAAGTAAAATGACGCCTTCTGGTATCTTAAAAAATTAGTTAATTATAACAGAGATGAGTTTCATCATGGAGCCCAATTTAATCAGAAGCACAGGGAAGCAATGTCAACTATAGAAAATCTTTGAACTAACACAGAGGAGCCTTTTAAATTAATCTGTGAGGGTCAGCAGAAAAGAAAATTAATCTAGTAGAAAAATGACAGTGAAGGACAAGTAGGAAAAGGAAATGGAAGATCAGTTAAGCTCCACTTTTGCTTCTGTGTTACGAGGGCTAACTGCCAAGAAGTGAAATTTCTAGTTACAAAGAAGAGAAACTGGATAATGGAGGGGTAACAGGAAAAAAAATATATGTATCAATGGAGCGAGGGGAAAGGAGGGTGGACAGAGGCACAAACCTAGCACATATGTGCAACAGAGTAACGGGGTTTTTTAAGTAATACTAATAATCACCACAAAATAAGGGTAACAATGGACAACTGTGCATAATGAAATTAGATTTTTCAAAAACCTTGTTTAATAAGGAGCTGGCCTCATTTTTGAAACATGGGAAACTCGCAAAAAAACACACCATTCATTAGATGTAATTAACTTCACACAGGGTTTTCTGAAAGTAACTAAAGGAAAACAGCTCTGGTTTGTACTGAACATGCTTTAGGTTAAAGTAATAGAGAGGAAATCAGCCATTAAAGGAAAGAAAGTCGCACTTAAAACTTTGTCATGTTTGTGAGGCATTACTAGGTATACAATCTACATACCAGCTTGAGACTTGTACTCCTGAGATCCAAACTCTTGAAATTTCATTTTGCATAGTGTGGAAATCCAAAGTCTTCCTATTTTTGGAGGTCAATTCTGTTTCTGGGCCCGCTGTCTAACTTTAAGTTGACTGAAGCATAAAAATCATCTCTGTCCTCAGACCAATTTACATATCCATTTGTGAATATGGTATGCTTTAGACTTGGTATGGCATGGGCAAGTGAGGGTCTTTGGTTGTAGAAATGCAGATAGTTTATGTTGACTCTTCAGTATACCTCTTCATAGAAAATCCTTCAGCCACCCTAATTTTTCCACTGATTGCTTTACTTCCAGCACATTACCATAATTTCCTCTTTCTACTCTGCTCCTCCCTCCCTTCTTTGCTTCCCTATCTTCCCCACCTCTCCCTCTCGGAAACAAAAGAAATTCCTCTATAATTCTCATAAGAGCAATTTACCCAGGCTTTTTTCTGACTTTGATTTTGCTGAACACCACACCCCATAGGGCTCCACCTTCTACCCAGTGGCTAATCAAGTCATTTCCTCAAAGGTAGTTTCCTCCTCAAAAGGCATTCTGGTGCCAATTGTTAAGAAAATAAATCCAGGACCTAATTTACACAAGTACTTCAAAAGAGTGGCTTTGTCACAAAGGGAAACTACCAATTGCTTGAAAAGCACATGTCATGTAACATGTAATATTCAATGTAACCTGTAATTATTGAGACGAAAGTCAGTTGTAGAATAAGTTGTCCCTATGAGGGCAATGTTTCCACCTTAGGAAATTCTCACTGGAACTAGAGAGCACATATAAGAAAGCTTTTAAAAATAAAAAGACCTGAGAGAAGATTTTGTGGTAGGGATAACTTCCACAGGGTAGTTTAAACATACACTTTCATTAGCTTAGAGTTCCCTTCTGTGTGCCTCAGTAGAGATGCAGGAACAAACAGTAGCTGGTCAAGGCCCTGAACCAGGGGCTAAATCAGGGCCAGACAGACTGCCTATCTTGCTGCTGGTAGTGAGTTCTTCATGCCTTTTAATCCTGTTTACCTCAGGTTTTACAGCAATCAAGACCCCTGACACATTCCATATCCTTTCTTTCCTTGCTACACAGCCACTGTGAAGGGATTTCCATTGTCATCTGGAAATGCTCTTCAACTTTCCCCTATATTGGATGTGTTCTTCCCTAGATCACAAAGCTTCCTAATGCTGTTCAGAATTCCTGTGAATGGCATTCAGAATCTAGCTTTTGTATATGACCTGATTTTTTTCCTCTCTGGAGTCTTTAGGATTTTTTTTTTTTTTTTTTTTTTTTTGGTCCTTATTTACCTCTTTTTATTTGTATGGTTGGACATCCAGTGGGTCATTTTATTCTGGGAACCCATGTCCCTCTGTTCTAGGAATTTATTCAGGTTAAGGAATTTTCATACTTTTCTATTTTCTTTCTGGAACTCTTATTATTCAGATATTGGTCCTCCTACACAGATCCTTTAAATTTGTTTTAACTTTCTTCTATTATAATGGGGCGCCTGGGTGGCTCAGTCAGTTAAGCGTCCGACTTAAGCTCAGGTCACGATCTCGCGGTCGGTGAGTTGGAGCCCCGCATCAGCCCTGGGCTGATGGCTCGGAACCTGGAGCCTGCTTCCGATTCTGTGTCTCCCTCTCTCTCTGCCCGTCCCCTGTTCATGCTCTGTCTCTCTCTGTCTCAAAAATAAAAATAAACATTAAAAAAATTAAAAAAAAAAACTTCCTTCTATTATCCATTTCATTTTTATCCATTTTCAGAAAGATTTTCTTGACTTAACCTTTCACCCCTCCTATTGATTCTTTTGGTTCTCATATATTTTTAATATCCAAAAGCCCATTCTTCAGCTTAATAATTCACTTTTTATCACATTCTGTTTTTGTTTTGTGGATGCAGTATCATCTTGTAACTCTGTGAAGATCCTATTAAAATATTTTCTGAAGTTTCTGAAGTTTCTTGATCCTCCTTACATTTTCTATTTTTTTCTAAATTGTTTGTTTGCTGTTTTGTTTTTTGTTTTTCTTGCTGTGCTTCATGTTTGGAGCTCTGTTTGCATGAGCAGAACTTGTCAGTGGTGGATATCCCTTAACAGTAAGCTTGCTTTTTCATTGAAGGGCACACAAATGTCAGGATCTGTGTGTGTGTGTGTGTGTGTGTGTGTGTGTGTGTGTGTGTGTGTTAACCACAGGCAAGTTTTCCCTAAAGGTGATTCTCTATTCTCTTGCCTGGTGTGTATAAATAAAGCTGGGAGAATTCTCATGTTGTTTGGGGAAAGATTCAACCTTCCTAGAGAGAAAAGTTCCAGTCTTCTGTGGTATGAGGACAAGATACCCATTGGCTAAAGACTGGATGTGAAGATGTGAAAAACTGTTTCATAAACAAATTGCCAACTGATCTTTCAAAGGTCCCTAATACTTCGAGCTCCCAAGTTCTTCCAGGGCTCTGAGAAATGAATCATCTTGTTCTTTGTCTGCCTGCCCCTCCCATTACTGCATTCTCTTTACCTTTTTCTAGACTGCTAAGACAGTTACCCTGGTCTATCCATTTTTCATATTTCAAAAGCTTGTTGAAATCTCATTTAGTTTTTGTGGTCTTCTGGGTTTATCACTTTTTAGAAAAAACTTCTGCTATCTTTTCAGTGTGTTATGAACCAGGCAGAAGTAACCACTTGTGTCTAATATAATTCATTAACTAGAAATACAATTTTTCTCTTCAGTCCTTATAATCTGGCTTCATTCCTATCATTCTAGTGAAATTACTCCTATAAAGGTCACAACCAACTATACTGTATTGCTGTATACATTGGGAATTGCCTTGGCCTCATACTCTTTGATATTTTGGCATTTAGTACAACTGGACACTCCTTGAAATTCTCTTTTTTAGAGGTTAGATGATACCACATTCTCCTGGTCTTTCTTTTACTTCCTCATGTGGTCCTCAGTCTTCCTTGTTTTCTCTTCCTCTTTTTGCCATCAGCTTTAAATGTTCAAGTACAAGGCACCAGATCTGCAGTCAACATGATGGAGGCTTGGTAGAGTCTATGGTACAGTTTCAGGGTGAGTCCAGGAGACCTGATGGTGTAAGTTCTAGTCTGAAAGCTGGCAGTCTTGAGACACAACAAAAGTTGATGCTTCAGTTTGAGTGTGAAGGCAGTAAAAGACTAATTTCCCAGCTCAAGTAGTCAAGCAGGAGGAATTTCCTCTTAATCATGGGAGAGTCAGCCTTTTTGTTCTATTTAGGCCTTCAGCTAATTGGGTAAGGCCTACCCACATTAGGGAGGGCAACCTGGTTTACTCAGTCTACCTAATCAAATGTTAAACTCAGAATATTTGACCAAATATCTGAGTACCTCATTGCCTAATCAAATTGACATATAAAATTAACCATCACAGTTGGTTAACCAAAAATATCAGTCATCTTAGACAATCACAAAAGAGATACATATTGACCTGAAGCTTTTAATTTTACATCAAACACATAAATACACATCTGTTTGCCTATCTTTTATAGTAGACCCAAAGCTTTTTTTTTTTTGTATGAATCTGATGATTGAAGTTGTAGATGGTCTTTTTCACAAAACTATACTCATAATTCATCTACATTTTCTAGTTTGTTTCAAGTGAGAAAAGGATCTTAAATCTAAAAGCAAAATTTTTCTAGACTTTTAAAGTTTTTTTCCTAATTCTTTATAATTATTTGATTTGATCTCATTTTAAAAAGCAATTTGATTTCTGAAATATTTAATTTAGTTTTCACAGCAGCAACATTTTTTCTTTTAACACTTGCCAAGTTGAATAATATGTAGCTGTCAAGTTGTATGACATGGAGTTGTTATAGTATTACAATGACAAGGTTTGGGATCAAACACAGTTGAGTCCAGGGAAGCATACAACTCAGTTGGTGGGAGCACAGATGCAGAGGCAGAATGGGGAGTAGGGTGGCAGTGGTGGGGGTCAGTTCACTATGGGAGCCAACCAATGTGGTTCTCAGAGAGAGGGTAGAGAGTCAGTTAATCTCGAGAGCTCAGTGGAAGCCTGCTTAGTGAATTGCCCTCCATATCATCAGGCTAAAAAGACATTAACCATTGACATCTGTTTGTATCAGATTTATTTAGGAGTCCCCAAAGGACACGGGCCACCATGAAAACAAAATAAATAAGAGAAAGAGTATCTATTTCCAGAATTTTCTAGAAACATTCTTGGTTCCTTTGGTTTATTCATCAGTTCCTACTTTTGTGATTACCTTAAAATATGTAATTTAAAATGTTTAATTCTCACTTCAGTCTATCTGAGATACAATTTTGGTATCTCAAGGGTAAAATCATATGCTGTTTTATTTAAATGTCCACTTTTATTGTAACAACCGTATTTGTTTTAGAAAAAGCAAAATTCTGCTCAACTTCTTTTTTTTTAGAGAGAGAGAGAGAACAGGAGAGAGAGAGAGAGAGAGGGAGAGAGAGACTTTTAAGCAGGCTCCATGCTCAGCACAAGCCCTACACAGAACTCAGTCCCACAACCCTTGGATCATGACCTGAGCTGAAATCAAGAGTTGGACACTCAACCAACTGAGCCACCCAGATGCCCCAATTCTGCTCTATTTAATTTAGATGACAAAATAATCTGTGCTACACAATGAAGACAACCCAGAAATCAGTACTTCAATTCATAATGCCATGTAAAGGCAAGTCATTTTTTTACTTTTATGTAATGATAAAACACAATTTAACATTTTCGTATGACAAGTTGACATATAAAGAAATGCTATTACTTTTGCTAATTACCTCTATGACATGTTTGTAAATCTAAGTGACAAAAGCCTTGAAAAGTTAAGCTTTGGAAGATATAAAACAAGACTAATTATTAATAATTTTATTTCTGAACACCTAAAAGATAATAATGCTCTATTACTAAGTCATCAAGGACTGTGTTAAACACTCTCGTGACCAAATAGTAACATTTCTGTTGGATAACTTGTCACATTTTCTTCTGATATTATGGCCTATCAGAGGCAAAACAGTGTGTTGTTTATGAGACGGCTCCAGGGTCAGAATGCCCGGATTTGAATCTCAACTCCATCTCTTCCTATATCGATAAAGTGGGGTGATTATTTAAGTCTATAAGTGTTAATGTTGCCAAATGCTGGATCCTCAAAAATGCCACCAAAATAACCTGTTTACAAGCTAAATCTAAGTTTATTGCTTACCTCAGTAAGGGAGAACGCTGCTATGACCATGAATTTGTAGCATCTTGGAGGGAAGAGAGAAAAGTTGTCATATTTATGAGGTTTTGGGTTTCATTTAAGGCAAGCCTTTCAGGGCAAAGGATGAGGCTTAATTAGGATAAAGGTCACAATACAACGCTATAGGATTGGTGGGCACAGCAAAATGAGGGGTATGAGGTGAGGGTATGGAAGAATCATAGAAAGCAAAGAATTGTTTGAAGCTATATATTGAAAAGCGAAACAGTATTATGTTCATTAAAAGTGAATTTTTCAGGAAGTTCCTGAAAGAAACATTGAAATCATTTTTAACTTTTATCTCTCTGGACAAAAATTTCCTGCAATAAGTTAAGACATTGTGATGAAGACAGTGGCAGAGTAAAATCATGATAATGTGGATGGTAAAATATGTTTGTTGGGGGGTGGGGGTTAGATGGTTTTGATTATTAGTTTCTCATTTGTAAAATAGAAATAATAATAGTAATTTATGGATGATTGTGCTAAGTACTCACAAGCCTTCTAGAAGGAGACTATGTACAGTGGAAGGAACAAGGGCTGAGAGTCAGGCAAATCTAGATTCAAATCTAAGTTCCAACTTTTTGGTAGGTATGATTCTGTTTTGTGACCTTTAAAAAATGTTTAATGTTTATTTAATTCCGAGAGAGAGAGAGAGACAGACTGCAAGGAAGATAGGGGCAGAGAGAGAGGGAGACACAAATCCGAAGCAGGCTCTAGGCTCTAAGCTGTCAGCACAGAGCGCGACGTAGGGCTCAAACTCCCAAACCACAAGACCATGACCTGAGCCAAAGTCGGACACTTAACTGACTGAGCCACCCAGGCGCCCCTGTTTTGTGACTTTTAGAGTGATAACTCTCACAGTGGCGTTGTGGGAATTAAATAAATAAATAATGCATGAGAGTCCCAAATATCTAATTTGCCGGTTGACTCAGTGAAAAGCAACAGAAATGATTTAAATTTTCGAGTGCCAAATGGAGGAACACTTCACATGCAACCTCAGGCTTCAGCCATATCTTCTCCAAGCTAATTCCACTTCCCTGCAGTACTATCTCCTTTGGCTTTTCAGCAACCAATAAAAGCATTTAGTAATCACAGCTCTGGTTCTTACAGTAGCAAAGAAATGACACGGCTCGGACAAACCACCTCCCCACGTGGGCCTCCCACGGATCAGAGCACAGTCCCAGCACATCCAACAAGATCCACAGCACTACTTCTACTAAATCTGCAGAAACAACCCCAGTGAGAAGTGACTTGCTGAGAATGCCTGGATTCTCTCCTCTTCTGCTAGGGTTTACCGGTGCCTCACAGTAAACTTGTACAGCCTGCTCACAGATCCTTGCCAGCTCCTAAAACCTCTGGTCTTCTGAATGATGACAGTTGGAAGGATGGCTCTTACTGACCAGCAGAGACAAGAATGCGGAGGTCCACGGCTTCATGGATACCACTTCACCAAATGAAAAGACAACTTTTATATGCGGACTGTTCACATAAGACTTGGAATTTATAAAATCCCAGCCTTCTCTGTCTTAACACAAACTGACAAAGGTGATCAAACAGCAGTTTTTAATGACATTTAACATCAGATGTTTTAGGTCATCATACAGTCAAACTGTCTGTGAAATCACTTTTAGTCTTGTGTGATAGAAACTAAATTGATTTTTTAACATTTGACACAGGCCAATATTTGGAAAAAAACTAATGGATGCCAAAGAAAAACGGTTTATTTATAAATAAGAGAATACTTTTGTGCACAAACAAATGGTGAATTCGAGCCATCCAAACTTCACCTTCAACCTAATTTGCTATATAAATGGTATCAATAAATGTTTGTGTTAATGAGAAAAAAATAATGTATGAGAAAATAATACATAGAAGATACCTGTTTTGGACAGGAAAGCATTCAAACGGGGAAATCGAAGAGGGTTGATTGCCAAGGATAAGGAACCAACAGAGGATGTTACGGCGACAGCAGGCGGTCCCGAAGGAGAGCTGTACTGGAGCATGGTAACAGCTGTAACCCTGGGAGAGCAGCCACCTGACAAGAGCTGAGGCCATCTGTAAAGGAATGCAGACACTGCCAAGCCAGGCAGAGAGCAGCAGGAATAAATACCTTGACCTCTTCCTCCTCTCACTCTCCAGTCTCCTGCATTGCATTTGTCAAACCCAACCAAAATCCAGAGGGCAGATCAGCCTGGACAATGCAGTCCTTCCAGGTCAGTTTCTTAGGGCTGGAGCAGGATGGAAAAGAGCAAAGACTCTATCAGGAAAGGCACACACAGAGTAACTGGCATCAGCAAGGACTTTACAAAGTCTGAAGTTCCTTGCTGTGACCCTTTTAGGATGATGATACTGTTGAAACAGAGGTATTTATTAGTATAGTGCTAAAGAAACCTCTATATGTCTATTTTGAGAAAGAAAATTTAAGCACTAACCATGTACAATCCTTGGTGTAATAATATTTAATTAATGCAAGAATGTTTACTTAATGGACCTGTTCACTCTGTAATGGGACCAATATTATATCTGCTTGTCAGCAGATCTGAATGTTAAGAGTATATACAATGTCCATTCAGGTCAGAAATACAATATCCATTCAGTCCAAGAACCTCCCCTTGACAGAACCTTTATGTTTACATTTTTATTAAACTTTGGGCAAAAAAGAATTGGTTGAACAGAAATGAACTCACATTATGGAATAAACATACAAAAATATGCAAGTCGTATGAGTGGGTCTGATGGCACTGAGGCTAACTAGCATTATCATAGGGCATGCTGAAGAGCCTGGTCAGAGGCCTCTAGAATGCCATTAGAGAACTTCTTTGTGTCCTCAGTATTATCTTTCCTTTCACTTATTTTGAATCTTGACCTGGTTCATATGAGGTGACCATTTACTTGTCCCAATGCTTATGGCTGATTGCAGACCCCTTTCAGACACACAAATTCATTATCCTCACTTCTCTTGCCATATAAACTCCTTTTGAATATTCTTCAATGTCCACAAATATACTCCGAAAATGCTTGTTTCTGTGGAATAAAAAGGTATTAGACTACTTCTGACTCCCACAATGGTTTTAAGCAAGGAAAAGAATATCTCCTAGAATGAGTCTATTCAGCTTATTCGAAGTCACTTCCTTTTGTGTTTGGTTATTTCTCATTTCAAAAATGTCCACATTGTGGGATCTGAACTTAACCTAACTTCTTGTGTGGGACTTCAGCAATTGAATTCTTTGTATCAGCTCTTCTCAACCTTGTTATTGTCTTATATAGAAAATGTTGAAAGGAAAATATTCTTCTTTAAGTAGGTCCTGGAAAGATCCTTAAGGATATTCATCCCTTTGGAAAAATCAATTATCTGTGTTCTGGGCATTTTACATCCCAGTGCTTCTCTGTGACACCATTCCTATTACTTTATAATCACAACTCATTTTTTAATCAAATAAGTTTTTGAGAAATGACAGTGTTTACTTTCCAGGAGAACTTTTTAAAGGAGATAAGAGTAGTTTTGGTGTATAAGCTCAGGTATGCTTATTTATTTGTAAAAAATATAGTCCTATTTCTGTATAGTTTACATGACTTTTTACATACTGTATATTCTTATGTACAAATCTATTCATCTTCTCTAAAAAATTGCAAGTTCCTTCAAGGATGGGGCTATAACTTACTCATCTCTTTTATTCCATCAGTGTATTCCTTTGCTTAATGACTTTAGTTCATTTGTGAAATGCTGCCACCAAGTGAAGAGCCATTAAACGAAGATCTCCATTAAATTTTTTTTTTATTTTCAAAGAATGAAGTTTTAATACCTCATAGGCAATTTAATGCATAAAAAAATGATTTATGATTCACACAACATTTACCAGCATATAAATAAATGCTGCTAAAGTGCTTAAAACTATTTACTTATGATATTTATTTATTTATTTATTTATTTATTTATTTCTATTTATTCACTTATTTATTTTAAAACCTCACAGCACCCCCAGGGCCACTTTATGATGAGGAAAGGAAAGCTCAGATGATAAGAAAAGGAAAGCTCAGAGAAGTGAAAAAACTTATTTAATACAAATCCATTAAATTTGATGGGGAAATTTATGATGCTTTATCAATACCAAAGCCCTAGATACATAAAGTCTTAGAAAAATACGTGCATTAAATGATGAAAGTAACTTCTTGTAATTAATAGTTTACAGTAAGTATAGTTCATACTTAAAATGCAATAAAAGACTTATAGCAGATGTTGGGCTATAGAAAAGGGGGGTGAGAAACATTCTTTGGAGGGTTTATTCTTCATCATTCTCTTTGCCAATTTTTCAACCATTTTCAGACTCATAGTTGTCTGGCACTCAAATGTACACTTCAACTTACAGCACAGAAACACACCTTTAGAGCAAAATAAAGACTAAATAACCATAAGAACACTTCAGACACTTCAGAACAACCCATGTGAATAACTAGCTGAAGATGCTTTGTTTCATCTCTTTCCCTTGTCTTATGTACACAGAGGAAAACATTTTGGGTACATCCTTCACAGTATGCAATTTAAATGTGTTCCACATGCTGTTCTTGCACTAAAATCTTGTTTTGAGTGAATTGGTAAGCATATCTTTGCCTGAAATCATAATGTTGAAATACCACCATGTTTTTTTTTTTAATGTTTATTTATTTTTGAGTGAGAGCACAAGTGGGGGAGGGGCAGAGAGAGAGGGAGACAGAGGATCCAAAATGGACTCTGGGCTGACAGCAGAGAGCCCAATGCACGGCTTGAACTCACAAACTGTGAGATCGTGACCTGAGCCGAAGTCAGACACTCAACCCACTGAGCCATCCAGGTGTCCCCAAGCACCGCCATGTTTATTCAGTGTGTTTTAATGTGAAAATCTTGCTATTCTGGGGGGAAAAAGCAATTGTCTGAAAGGTAGTATAACTTTTCAAGACATGTTACATCAAAAAGTCACTAACTAAGTACTCATAAAGGTAGGTGGTAGCATATTACAAAGCATGTACTTGAATCAATGAACAGATGAGTCAATGACAAAACACTGTACCTATAACAGCCTTCTTAGAAGATCATGTAAAGCAATGGTCAAATTGGTCAGTTGCTTCTGATAGAGAAGTTATTTTGACTGCAATAGTTAAAATATCTTGTGAAATGTTTAATTTGCTATAGAGGTTATGTATCCCCCCAGGTATTTGAGGTGTTTTGACTTCTTAGAATATGATGGAGCCCTCATTCTGGTTTTCAACAATTTTGCAGCAGAAACTAGAGCAACATGAACATGAGTGCCTATGTATTCTGGAGGATGAGGAGGCTCCTGAACCTACAGGTGTGACAGAGTGAAGAAATAGCTTTGAAAGGCAAAAGACCCAGGTAATCTAGCACTACAACACTCTAGCCTCTTGAAAGCATGTGAGAAAGACACCAGTGTCCCTACTCCCACTTATTTTATGTCATTGTTCCACAAGTCCCCATTTTTTGTACTCATCTCTCTTTACCCATCCTTCTTTTATGCTCACTGTAGCTGTTTTCTTTCTAGTAGCATTCAAAGTCACTGTCTTTGTTTATCCTCATTCAATTTCTGACATAACAAATATTTTATCCTTAAGTTACATATGTATCTTTTATCTTTAATATATATATATATATATATATATATATATATATATATATATATATATATCTCCCCTTCCTCTTTTTCCTTCAGGGCCCTTATCACATCCCCTTCAAAGACTATATATCAGGACCACAAGCTTGAGAAAAAATCTGAGATTGTGATGTGCCTATGTTTGTTTTTGTGTGTATATTTTTATCTCTAATATAGCATTTTATATTATGAAGCTTTTATATGATTACATAGCTTTTATATGATTACAAATAATTTTTTATTTCCATAAGTTTTTTTTGCAAATCCCAAATAAGGGTATATTAGCATCAAGAAGCACAATTCTGGATATTTTTTAATGTGCTAGTCAGCTACCATGCAAGTGGATAAAAAATTAGTTATTGGCTACTTCTTATTCTTTCTCTTCACTTCTGTCATCTCCCTTATCTTCCAAAATGGTTAAGATTACAAAAGAAATTAGAACAGGAATAAATCCAAAGATTTCAGATTTCCCTGAAGAAAGGTGTTATACAGTTAAGAAGGTTTAGTCCTAATTCAGGTCGTCATCCAAGCAGAAATAAAGTTATTTATTTTAAGAGTATTAGTAGATCCAGTTACCAACTCTGAAGTTGGGAAGGGAAGGGAAGGGAAGAGAAGGGAATGGAAGAGAAGAGAAGAGAAGGGAAGGGAAGGGAAGGGAAGGGAAGGGAAGGGAAGGGAAGGGAAGAGAAAAGAGAAGAGAAGAGAAGAGAAGAGAAGAGAAGAGAAGAGAAGAGAAGAGAAGGAAGAGAGGAAGGAAGGAAGGTTGAGTAAAGACTTTTGCGTTTGTGAAATCTATTATGTTTTGTTAATATTTACAAAGACTGTTAGATTTAGTAACTAAGACAAAGATATAAAAATTTTTAAGGTAAATTTTTAATTCCTATAGAAAAACTCACATGAAGCTAATGGAAAACTTCCACCAACACAAATTCCCTCTGATGTGGATTGTCTTCATCAGCTATCAATGACAACAAGGTTCAAGTGAACCTTCTGTGCTTTTTTCAGAGAATTCTTTTCTAGACACAGGAAACCTAGCAAAGGGTGAAATATTTATGTCTTCTCACACGTCTTATGAAACACTGCTGTTTCTACTCTAAATTATCTTCCTGGGAATAAATATCAGTTCCTACTAGCCTTAAACTAATGCTTAAACTCATCTTTCAAATTTGGCTTGTCTATATGATATAAGGGAACAAAACCACTTATTTTTATTATTTTTTAAATTTAAAAATGTTTATTTATTTTTGAGAGAAAGAGAGCTAGAAAGCATGAGAGTAAGGGATCCGAAGTGGGCTCGGCTCCACGCTGACAGCAGAGAGCCCAATGCAGAGCTCGAACTCAAGAACAATGAGATTATGACCTGAGCCAAAGTCGGATGCTTAACCGAATGAGCCACCCTTGTGACCCCACATATTTATTTATTGACTGCCACTGTAATCATTTTTAAGGTTATAATTCAGTGATGTTAATTACATTCACAATGTTGTGCAACCATCACCCCTATCTTTCATCATCCCAAATAGAGATTTTGTAATTCCTATTCTCCTGTTCTCCCAACTCTTGGTAAACTCTAACCTACTTTTCTATCTATGAATTTGCCTATTCTAGATATTTCATATAAGTGGTGTAATACAATATTTGTCCTTTTTCATCTGCCTCTGTCACTAAGCATAATATTTTTAAGGTTTATCCATGCTGTAGCATGTATCAGAACTTCATTCCTTTCTTTGGCTTAATAATATTCCATCCTATGTATGTACTGTATTTTGTTTATCCATTCATTTGTTGATAGACGCTGGGGTAGTTTCCACCTCTCTGTTATTGCGAATAATGTTCCAGTGTTCCAAAGAACATTGGCATACAAGTATCTATTTAAGCCCCTGATTTCAATGATTTGAGTGTAATTCCTGAGTCTTATGATAATTCTATATCTAGCTTTTTGAGAAACCATCAAACTCTTTTACACAGAAGCTTCACCATTTTACAATCTCACCAGCAATTGATGAAGGTTTCAGTTTCCCTAACATTTGTTATTTTTCCATTTTCTTGAAGTTATAGCCATCCTAGTAGGTATGAAGTGGTATCTCATTATGGTTTTGATTTGCATTTCCCTAATGATTAGTAATGTTGAACATCTGTTCATGTGTTTATTGCCCATTTGTATATTTTCTTTGGAGAAATGTCTGTTCAAGTCTTTGCCCATTTTTTTAATTGGTTGTTTGTCTATTCTCTTGTCGAGTTTTGGGAGTTCTTGATATATTCTGGATATTAAATCCTTACCAGATAAATGGTTTGAAAATATTTTCCCCCATTCTGTAGGTTATCTTTTCACTTTTTTGATAATGTCGTTTGATGCACAATTTTTTTAAATTTCTATGAAGTCAAATTTATCTATTCTTTTTCTCTTACTGTTCATGCTTTTGGTGTCAGATCTAAAAATCCATTGCCAAAATATAAGGTCATGAAGATTTATCACTGTGTTTTCTTCTAAGAAACTCTTAGATATAAGAAAGCTCTTATATTTATGTTGTTGATCCATGTTGAATTAATTGTTGCATGTGTTGTGAGATACTTGTTTATTTTTGAAGATTATATCTTGACATAGGTCACATGACATGTGGATTATTACAGGAACTTGACAAAGAGACACAAATTCATCTCTGTTCAATGACATATCAATGAATGCTCTAAACTGTGAAGAGTAATAAAGGAAACAGAGAAGAAAGTTAGCAATAATTCTGGCTTTTTAGTGCAGAAGGCTAGATTCAGATATAAAAGAAGAAAAAAAAATCCAAAGTTTCAATTAGATAAAGCTTACATTCCCTGTCATCTACAACACACCATTTCTCCATACCCAATAAAATGCTTCTAGCTCAATAGAGGAAGGAAATTAGAGAGGAGATTTTAGATCAGGGAGAGTCTTAGGAAAGGAAATCTGTGCACACCGCCAAGCTAATTCTTAGCAAAAGAGAGATAGAATTCTATATTTTGGAGATCTGAAATCAGAGAGATGAGTATTATGCTTCCTCCCTGGCTACTCATGGTCTCTGTAAAACCCACTGAAAGTTTCATGCATTCTTATAATGAAAAATAGTAAAGTAGATGGCTATAATAGCGTACCATATATATAGACACATGGACCAGAGAGGAACCTTAGAAATATTTGCTGAGCCTACCTCCCACAGGGCCTGAGTTACTGCCAAACTTCTTACATGAAACCTTGCAAATCACCCTAAAATTACAGAGTTTCTATTACAATGAATGAATTTTAAATCAAGCCCAAAACATATCCAATTATGTCTAGTAAAATTGTATACACCCAACAGAGAGCTATTACATTTTGCAGGAATAGAGAAGACAAAGGAGAAGTTTATATTCACTTTGCCTTACCTTGTGGCCAGAAGTTTCTTACCCAAATTTCACCATTCCCTAATTTGGAGGCTTAGCCCAATTTGAATTATTCTACAGAAGCCTGCAATCAAACACAGTTGAATACATTCACAGGGGGTTATATCATGATATTTTAAAAGAACACCGATATGTTCATATCATGCTTTTACAAAGCCATAAAATAAAATGGTCATTTGAGACATTGTTGTTTACAGATAAATTCTCTGATCTGTTTCTGCATCTCTAGTGCAATTTAACACAGAGACACAGGCAAGAGTCAAAGACTAGAGGCTAACAAAAATTTGGCAGCAGTCAGAAGTCTCTCTCCTCACATCACAACTTTATGTGTCCAGATGAAAGGACAGGACCTGATCTCTGCTCTGACTTCAAAAGGATCCAGATATTAAATCTCTAACAGTCTCGGGCCTTTTGGCAGAGGCTCATGAAGACAGGAGAAACAGATGTGAATCCCAGGGGAGGAAAAGGTGATTTTTCTCCACAGAAACACAAATCATTCTGATAGTTCCTAACAAGTCCAGTATGAAGGGGAATATGTTGAGATAATGTAGAAAATGCTGCAACATACTGAGGAGGGGAATAGAATATGGAGTTTGGCATTCCCTTTGGAAAGAATTTGAGGGGAAAGTCAGAAGTCAGATCTGTCTCTGCTTGTAGAAGGTAGTTATAATTTCAAATTCAAAGATTCAATTTACTGGTCTTAAATCATTAATGTTTGTCTTTTTAAAAAGTATTGGTACGGAACATTATATAACTTTATGATTAGCACTATTTCTCAGCAGTCAAGAGACAGGCAAAAAAAAAGCAAGAACTATCCCCACTGGTGGGCTCTAACTTGCTAACCTCTCAGGTGCTTCCTTATTAAATAGCCAGTGACCAAGAAAGTAGTTGCATTCAACTCTCTAAGTGTGCTCAGAGCATATACTGTGAGCTGGGCACTGGTCTGTCTCTTTGAAAGGAGAAGGACTCATATACTCATAAAACACAACCCCCCATAAGAAACTCCCGCCACAGAAGAGATAACACAAATATCTTATGGTAATGTAACAAATATGATAGCAAGTGACTGTGATGAGTCAGATACTAAATAATAGTTCTTTGTAAGCAAGAAAAAGACAGAAATACTCTGCTTAGGAAGAGGCTGGGAAGTCTTCACAGAACCAGTTGGAACTGATCTTGAAGGATAAATAGACAATCAGGGATGAAGGTGGTAGGAAGAGAAAGCAAGCACATTTCAGGCACATAATCTCTGTAAACAAATGGATAGTCTGAGAAAGCCAAGGATGTATTTGGGAGACCACTATCCTGATAAATGTAACTGGAGTTAGAATAAAAACTTAAAATAAAACTGCTGAAATATGAAGTTCACAGTATAAATTGTATTTTATTATAATTTCCTCTCAAATTCCTGGAACTCTCAGAGTTTTATTATTATGAATAAATCCAGTATTCATAATTTCAGATTATAATATGCACTTCTCAAACTGCTCTAAGAATCTCCACACTTTCAACAAATAGCATTGGTAATTTTTGAGGCAATTTTGTTAGTCCATGTCTTTCAAGAGGCCAATACCAAGACAGGATTGAACATGCGGGAAATTTATTAGGGCTAATGCTTGTGGGAGAAAATGGGGAGAGAGCTGGGGAAGGGCAGGAGAACCATTAGACTGTGGTGCAAATCTGATCCCCAGAGAGGAATAGAAACAAGGACGTAAGGTTAGTGGAAATTCACTTTTAAGGGGAGTTCCACAAGGCTGTTGGGGCATCCTGAACCAAAGTCACCCATGAAGAGTCCCACACATTTCAGGAATGGACCTGCTATCGTATTCCTGCCACACTCACTGAGTGAGAGCAGCACCTGAGAAGCATGAACTTTGTGCAAACATGGCAATGGATTTCATAGCAAGGTTGCTGGGGCTTTAGGTCAATGATGCTCTCTGCCATGGGAGATAAGAGACAGGAATTCTCATGTTCATCACACCAGGAAGTTTGCTTTCCTGGGAACACCTTCCAAGCATAGAATTAGCATAGCAATATACCATATTGGTGCATCATTTAGCATTACAAGAGTGTCTGTTGAAATGAGAAGGAAATTAGTTCATATATTTACTTGTTAGAGAAATGAGTGATTTCTACCTCAAAAAGATAAAGTAACTTATTAACTCAGAGAATCTTTGCGCCTACTGGGCTCCTTTGACAGCCATTTGATGGTTTTCAGTTCAAAGAAAGCTGCCACTTTCTCCACAGTAAATAGGAAAGAGGTAGACAAAGATTTGCTACTGTATTAATATAGAGGACTGGTAGCTCTGTCCCTCCTTTTTTCCCCCTTAAGTGAGTTTTCTTTTTCATGGCAAATGACTGCTCTTCCTGAAGCTGTTTGTCACTAGGGTGGGAACAGATATGTGGAGTAACCATGTCTGCAATATTCTCAATATCTCTTTATTGTAGTCTAATTCTTCACATCTGTTTCCTACAGAAAAATCTCTCCACAACATAGTATCACCTACTTCACGAGTTAGGATAAGTAAGAGTAAACAAGAATTGACATCCTATGGCATTACAGGTTGCCACAATGATATCCTTGCTGTCTTGATATCAAAATTTCACCTCTTCATGGTATAAGTTGATATCATCATGGCCAGTGAACACTTACTGAATGTTTATTTAAGTTTACCAAAGGCAGTACAAACATGACTCAGACTATTGATCTCAAGGGGCTTACTATTTGGGGGCAAAAGCACATATATAAAAGCAATCCAGTTGGTATAGACTATTGGTTCTGGATTTGATTTTATCTCACTTATAAGCTGTAAAGTTAGCCTATAACAGTTGTCTGGGTGCTTAGCAGAAGACCCAAGATCTTGGGTCAGATGCAAAGGACTTCATTATTCATAGCACAGCAAGCATCAGTGGAGCTTGGGGAATCCACTGCTTTTCTAGCAAGAAGTGAGCTGGCCTGCTCTATGCCCAAATATTACCTCATCTCACGAGTTACCAGCTGCATAAACAAATATGAGAAAAGGCCTGGGTAATAGAGCCACATAGGGATGTGCCTGGGTGTTGGCACATCCAGCAAGACGTAGAAACTCAAGAAACTCAAATAAGACTATCTCCCAAAATAGGCAGAGAGTAAAATGATTGATGCAAGTGACAACGCACTGAAGTTTGGCGATCAGAAGTAACAGGACACTCATGACCTAAGGTGGAGAAGTGGTACTGACATTGGCTATAAAAAAAAAAGGAGGGGGAATGATTATTGACTGTAATCACATGTTTATTACCAGCTTAGCTCTATAGGCAGCAGTGCATTGCTTACAAGGAAAAACAAAGCAGGAAGAGGAGGAGGAAGAGGAATCGGTCTCTGGGAGTTTTAATACTTTAAAACAATGATGAGATTGGATTAGCTACATTGAGACATACAATGTAAAACTATCATTCTGAACAATCACCCTCAGTGATTTGAAGGAAGGGATGCAGGAATCTGATTATAATCAAATCAGTTGAAATGTTATCTACATCCAGACATTTCTACATATTTTCTATTAAATAGCTGTCCTAAGCGACAATAGGAAGAAAAATGCCAGTGCTTTAAGTTTCAATTAGTTGCATAGGAGTTGATGGGAGTTTGGGGATTTAAAATCCTTTATGCTCCCATTAGATAAAAATCTGTGACATCTAAGTCATTATTATTCATCAGCATGAGGCCAAGTAAATTAATGGCAGGCCAATTCCTGCTCCACACCCATGTCTGCTTGGACCAGTTCCCTCAGTGAGTTCCAGAGCCACACAAGAGGTTGTAGCCAATAGTGACCTTTTGTACCAGAAGCTCAACTGATTCTAGCAGGAAATGGGGTTTCCTCCACTTGGTTCCAGAGGACACTGTACATGACCTTGAAGTATTTGTGATCCTTTTGTGAGGCCAACAGCAATGGAGCAGCAAATTTCCCAGAACAAATGCAGCTGACACCAGGCAGACACGAGACTGGCAGACAATTAAGAAGCAGACCGGGACTCTCTGCTTTGGGGAGATGGAGCCGTGATTACAGCCACTGCCTCTCTAAACTGCATCAATTTCTGGAGAACAGTACATTCAAAAATGGAAATCATTGGCTAGCACTAAAATATTGTTTAATGTGGAAAAGTAGCCCAAATAATCATAAGAAAATCAATGCTTTTTTCTTCAAACATAATGTTGATCAACTTTCTTTTTTTTTTTCAACTTTCTTATTCATGGCATACATGCTGAGTCTTTGATTAGAAAAAAATTCTTCCTTTCTATGTCTCTGTCTCTATCTCTGTGTGTTTGTGTGTGTGTGTGTGTGTGTGTGTGTGTGTGTGTGTGTCTGTCTGTCTGTCTGTCTCAGGAATTCCAGAATCCATCTGCACATTTTGTATGAAAATCCCATTTTAGGAGGAAAAAGAATAAGTTTTCATCTCCATAAGAAGAACAGAACTTTGGGAGATGTCTGTATCACTTAATTTGAAGAGCTCTTGCCCACTCCCTGAGATTGCCTCTTCCCTCTTTATATTTTTCTCTAATTATCCATTTTTTAGTTTACAGCTTGCCTTAGCTTATGTAAACACCCAATCTTTCCTTGTAAGATATTCATGTGTATAGGACAAAATTTGATGATCATCTCAGTCATAGTTGCATTTTAAGAGAGGAAATTTGTATTTTAAAAAAAAGAAACTGTGGGGCGCCTGGGTGGCTCGGTCGGTTAAGTGTCTGACTTCGGCTCAGGTCATGATCTCACGGTCCGTGAGTTCGAGCCCCGTGTCGGGCTCTGTGCTGACAGCTCAGAGCCTGGAGCCTGTTTCAGATTCTGTGTCTCCCTCTCTCTCTGCCCCTCCCCTGTTCATGCTCTGCCTCTCTCTGTCTCAAAAATAAATAAACGTTAAAAAAAAATTTTTTTTTAATTAAAAAAAAAAAGAAACTGGTCTATTACTAACAGTGGACTATTAAGGGATATCTTTTAGCAGGAGAACAAATCTCCAACTTTTAGAGCTGTAAGGCATTCAACAAAACATCTAGTCTGTTTTCTGCATAAATCTATTTCTAGTCCACTTCACCAAACAGATTTCTATGCCCAAACTCAGGCTGCATTATTGACTTTAGGCCTATTTATGGACAATGCTAAATATCCACTGCAGAACTTTCCAGTTCCAGCAGTCAACCAGATGTTTTGTCTGATACCAACCATCCAGAGATGCTTGAGATCACATAGACATTTGATTGAATTCTTCATTTGTCATGTGGGTACTTGGCACTAAATACACACAGTCTTTAGAAATCACAGAAGGAAATCATTCTCCAGGCATTTCATGTAATCTTCCCCACAATGTTGTCTTCTGTTCTAAAAGAAAGTTCCACTGTCCATTGAAAGTGGCAGCATCATGGAAATCTGTTATAATAGAAAACTTAGATATTTAGGAGGCTCTTTTGATCTTTGGGGAAGCCAATGCCAGGAAAAAAGAGCTGAAATTGCTTTCTGTGTCATTTGGGTTAGGCTAGCTATGGTAACCCCAAATGCTCTAAATCTCGGTGGCTTAAGCAACAAGGGTTTATCTTTCACTTATATTACATGTCCAACGTGGGCCTGGGGTGGTGGTAGGTGGGAGCAGTAGGGAGAGGTTAGTAGGTCTCTGCTCAGTAGTCACTCAGGGACCCAAGTTGAAGGAGTCTTCCTGTCAGCATGTGTTTCTACCTTTGCTTCACAAGGAAGAGCCAAACTGGTGGGTCTCTTACTGGCATTTTGTAAAATCTGAATCAGAAAGGATCCTCACCATTGGCCAAAACTCTTCACAGGGACACACCTAACTATAAGCAGTCAGGAAAGAACAGTCCCCCTGTGTGTGCCCCTGAAGGAGAATAGAACAAGGTATCAGTGAACATTAGTAGTATCTCTCATAGCCATTCAAGTCTCATAGGAGAAATTCACCAAAACTGAATTTCTTTGAAGCTAGGTTTCTTCCTAAGGTAAAATCAAACATTCTTTGGTTCTTTCAGACAAAATTCCAGGAAATAATTTATTAATACATTATTACATAGATAAGACCACTGAAAGCATGTTTTATTTACAATTTTAAAGTTTATGCTCTCAGGAAAAAAAATAAAGCTTATTCTCTCAGGGATCTTTACCTTACTCCCCAAAACCAAAAAGAAACAGGTGAAAGGGAACGAAGGCATGTTAAAACTTTAGTTCCTCATTGAAGCATGCAGAGGCTCTAATTGTAAACTCAAACAATAAATAACAATGCCTCCTGGCAAAACGTTACTCTTTAGTGAGAACACGGTCTGTGCTTCAAAATCTTCTCATCAGGGATAACAGCTATTCAATGTGGTATATAATCAACTTCCCTATGCATAGGCAAGCATGCATTTGTTTCTATAAAATAGGGATTATCCTTTATACTTTTATGCCCCACTTTTTAAATATCCAGTGTTATTGTAATCATATTACATTATTTGAAACAATTTCAATGTCTACATAAGATCAAATCAAGAGGACATATAATTTATTTCCACCATTTCCTTTTGGGCATTTAGGTTGCTTGCCATGTAAATTTATATTTATTTATATGTCATTTGATGAATGTTTGCCTCCCCAAATCGTAAACTCTTGCGTTTATTTTTGGTCACCATTGTATTCTCATGTGTAGAAGTACCTGAAATGTAGTGGGTAGGCTCCTGCATCTGTCAAATGAATGAGTGAACCTGTTCTTCAGTGCTTGACTCAACTCAGCCTCATCCACAAAACATTTCTTCTTTTTAAGTTTATTTATTTATTTTGAGAGAGAGGGAGAGAGTTGGGGGGAAAGAGAGAGAATCTCAAGCAGGCTCCATGCTGTCAGCACAGAGCCCGAAGTGGGACTCGATCTCACGAACGATGAGATCATGACCTGAGCCAAAACCAAGAGTTGGATGCTCAGCCAACTAAGCCACCCAGGCACCCCCCCACAAAACATTTCTGTACATTTCTCAGCTATACATGGACTCGTGCTTTTCTAAACTTCCCTGTAGTTGTTTTTATTTTAAATAATAACTCTCTTGCAGGAAAAAGAGGAAAGATACTATTTATCAAGCCCTTTTACATTTCAGGCACTGTGCTAGACATATTTGAGAGGAAAGTCCATGTCAAAAGGGTTGTTCCTTGGTCTAAAGAACATGCGAAAAGAAACCATACCACAAAGTTTTCAATCAAGGACCCTTTCAGGACTGTTCAGTGACCTCACCAAGCAGGCTGTCTCTTGAAAAAACTCACGAGTCCTCTGCTACATGAAATCTCTGTCCCCTGTGCCCAGGGGCTATTTGAGAGGACAGAGGGGAGCACACTGCAGCTCAGGTGATCTATTGTGGTGGCTAAACCCTGAGCAGGGAATGTGAGCGGGTGCACTCAAGTGAAATCTAAACAGCTGTGGATTATCAAAGAGGGGCTTGTGAAACTTTGTGACATCTTCTGCAAAGACGGGAAAATGCAAAGGAGAAAGCCCTGAATGGTAAGTCATTAGCCTATTCTGGAGAAAAGAAGGATAACGTAGTATTCTGAGTCTCTCTTGCCTTGTTAACATATTGTGCTTATTCTTAGAAGTACATGCCCCAAATAAAAACATTATTCTCATTCCCTCAAATTACAAGCCAGAAATACATGTGTGAATTATCACTCCCTTAAATGCACAGAAGTCTCTATTTTCTTCCCCTTTAAATGACACTTATAAAACTAATGAATGTCTCAGATTTTTTACCTCACATATGGGAGACACAAAAACTGCAATGCTTCAACACCAAGTTACTTAAAAATAATGCACATTTCTTTGCACCATAAATGCTGAGTAGCTCTATTTTTTGTGTCTTAATACACATGTCTAAGCAACTGAGGAAGTATCTAATTAATCTTTACTAATGATTTCAAAAAATGCTACTTCTTAAGGATAAGTCAGTATATATGAGGGACTTTAGGGGGAAAGGGAGGAAAGGATGGTAGCTGAAGGTTTCAACATTCAAACAGATTTTATTTTAGAAACAATGTAACTTTCAAAAGTTAAGCATTTATATGTTAGATTTTTATATGGATGAAATGATGCTAAGGGTATAAACTAGACACAGCAGACACCCAACAGAATGGGAGTGAGGTATATATAACAAAGCTTAATACACAATTGTTCTCTGTATACTTTCCAGTGTGAATGCTCTCACGCTATCACTACTGTACTATTCTAACCTAATCCCACACAAGGCACAGAGGCCATGGTCAATCATGAGAGAAAGGCAAGCATAAGAGCTATTCCCCCTCAACATCTCCCATGGGCCTCAATCTCTGCCTACCATTTCCTCCTCTTGCATATGGATCTTCTCCATCCTTGTAGATGCATTATAAAGGCTACTTCTACAAATAGTGGAAGAACACAATCAAGCTGACTGCTCTATCCTATGTGATCTGTAAAGACCTTTTTAAATACAGGATTTTACAAGTGTATGAGTATCACAAAAAATATATATTGCCTATTGAAATTAACACTTGGGAGATACATACTGACATCAGGAGGGTAAATGGGGCAATGATCACTTTATGCAGGTGATCCAAGACTCAAGGCTCTGTGGAATCAGGAGAAATTTATTACCTTTTTTCCCTTTGATGTCTAAAAGTAGGTCAGATCCTCTCTGAGTGATGAGCCCTTGCCAAATAACCTGATGTCTCCAATAGAGATGAGAGGGTGACTCTTACGTAGCTTTCAAATAAAAATTTTAACTACCTTTTTTGGGAGTCTGAAAACTAGAGTTTTTGGAAGACACAATTTTCCCAAGTGTCTGGGGACTGAAACAGATGAAATTATTTCCCAATCAACTTCTCCTATCCCTATCAAGAATTCCTACTTTCTCCTGACTAATAGGTTAGCTATACAAACAGCTGTTAACTTTAATATCCACATGAGTCACTCACTGTACTGAGGTCAGCAAAGAAGTGAGAGAAGACAGGAGGAAATGTTTCTTGGGCATAGCAGAAAACTAGCATTTGGAGAGCTGAAGGGCTTACCACATAGCACACAGCAGCTTTAAGTTGAAAATCAAATATCTAGAACACTTTCACTCTGCATTTTTGGGTCTTCCCATCATTAACAGGTCTGCAGTTCCCTCCCTCTGGCCTGTTTTTGGCTTGTGTGATCTCAGGAGAGTCAGCATGTCTTCAGGGAGAGTGGGATCTATTAGACTAGCCAGGTAGTATCCATGTGCTGACATGGCATTTCCCAGCGAGGACTCTGAGAACCGGTTTCTCAAGATGCTCAGGTGAAAAGCTACCCAAACCTTCTGGAAAACTGCAGCTTTATCCCTTCTTAAGATTCACAATGGATATTTACATTTTCTGAACCAGTTTGACCTTGGACCTACTTATTAAATGGTATTTATTAATATACAAAGCATCTTGTATTCTGTAGAACATCTTCTGAAAAGAGTTGAATTTGTGCATTTGAAAGCTTCTTAATTAAGTGTCTATGTTTTAGTCAACTCTGTAAAGAGGTGAAGTGTGCTTTCTGATTTTATTAGCCTCCAACAGCCAAGCATTTACTTCTTCTGCTCTACCTGTCTGGGTGAAAGGGGTGCTGTTTCCATCATATACACAGCCCTGTGTTCACTGCTGAAATGTACCCCTAAAATGTATACTCTGCTTTCTGAGTGCCGTATCTCTGAAGGTCTACCCTGCTACCCTCTTTCCTTTATAGCTAACTTGCCAAGCGACCTAAACCCCTGTCCCTCCCAGGCTGCATTATGTGCCTTTCCTTCACAGTTGTTTCCACCATTCAAAACATAAATCCAAATAGATACTTTTTTATTACTTGCTTGGTGCTAGGTACTGGAAGCAATGCAGCAAATACTTAGGAATAAATCCCCAACTAATATGTTAGCTCCTTGAGGACAAGTATTATAGTTTACTCATATTTCTAGTTCTAGCACCATACAAGAAAATAGCCACTAGCCAATAAACGTATTTGTTTCAGAAGTACTTTTTTATATGTATTATATACATATCCAGCTCTTCATATCTGCACAAGAGTCAAAATATTAATTTCCTGGATAAATTAATTTGTATATTAATAGAAAAAGATTGGGATAGGAAAAGGGAGATCTTCTAGTTTAATAAATGAATTTGAGAATATATAAGAGATGTTTGTCTTCCTACATTATTCTACATTTGCTAACTAACTCAAAAGAAATTTTGATATGAGGTAGGTGAAGAGCTAGGAGACCACTTTTCTAGACACCATCCTCTGATTTAGATCTGGATTAGGCTTCTGCTAAAGCCGTAATACCAGGGAGGCCCAGTTGTGTGCCAAAGGGCCTTTAAGACTAAACGGTGTGGGATTTCATACACTGTAAGTATTTCCAGCACTCTGGACAGCTGTGTTTTCTTCCACATTTTCAAAGTAGAATTTGGACTATGTCCTGCTTGTCCAGAGAACAACTTAGGGGACTACAGGCAAATTAGTTCACAAAGAGCACTGAAAATTACTACACAAGGCAATTAGCTGTCTGATCTCTCATATGACTTTCACGTATTCATTTGAGAGACACAATATAACTAACCTTAAAAGGCTACCAAAATAGGACTCTAGAGGCCTCCAGACCTGAGTCAAAGGAGGCCACATAGCACAGGTTGAGATCATAATCACACAATATAAGCTCAGTCACTCACCAGCTCTGATTTTCAACAAGCTGCTCAACTTCACTCATCATTCATTTCCAGTCTGGTAAATGGCTATTTGTGGCTAAAAATAATTGGAATGGTATAGAAATCTTTGGCCAGTCATAAATTGTATTGTTGTTTGTTGATGTTAATACTATTGCTATAAAACCAGCTCAAAAAAGTGATAGCCTATGTTCTCTAAGACAAATACATATGAAAACCAATGAAATCAATAATCATCTCCTATAATCCATCACTTAAAAGCAACTCATAAAATAAGATAGTAAATGCTTCCCTATTAAATATTTTTATTGCATTTATTTCTATACAGCCAACTCCCCCACGAACATGGAAGAAAAGGGAAAAGCAGGAAAGAGGAAAAGTACCCTAGGAAAAATAGTCCGGTCTCTGAAGTTTCACCCAGGTGGTGGTAAAGGACAAACTTGCAGCTATGGCTGGCTGGCCTTTTGTCTCCCAAGTGGCTCCTGGTAATTCCTTAAACTTAAGGTTAGCAGTTCTTTTGGATACAATACTTTTGAATGCCTTGGAGTGCTGGATACCTTCTTAATTTGAGCTCCTTAGAGGGAACGCAGCAGTTTGCACACCTCCTTTCTCTACTGCATGTAGCCTATAGACCGACCAGTCAAGCCATACACACAAAGCAGCATGTACTCCTTGCACAGCTCTCATCCACAGCTGTTGGTGTCCAGCACTCGCTGATCTGAACTTCAAGGGATAGTCTTGGAGCCTGGAGGAGTTCTGATGACTTTTGTTGGTGATCTTGGCGGCCACCACTTAGCCAGCCACAATGTGTCCAGCCAATTTCACTTTGGTAAGGGTAATCTTGGCAGTGGTCTTGAGGAGCCAGTAGTTGCCAAACACGGGTCTTCTCTTAAGCAGAGATTGGCAAGAGGCCTTTTAGCATGTGTTACTAACAATAGTAACAAACTAAATTTAAGAAGAAAAATGAGAAAAAAGATTAAAAAGTGGGAAAAAAAATTAAAGCATAAAGGAAAGAAAAAATGAGAAAAAGGGAAATACAGAAAAATCAAAATAAAGAAAAAATTAAAAATAAGAAAAAATAAGAAAAAGGAAAAAATATAGAAAAAAATATTAAGGTAGAGATAAAATAAAAATGAGAAAGAGAAGAAAGAAAGATAAATAGAAAAAAGGGGAAATGAAATAAAAATAAGAAAAAAATAAAGTAAGAAAAGGAGAAAAAGAAAACTGAATAATAAGAAAGAAAGAAATGAAGGATGTGGGGCAGAGAAAGTAGAGAAAATAAGAAAATAGAAAAAAAAAAGCTAACTATGGTCCAAGTCTCTCAGGTCACCAAAACCATCTTTCAAAGCTAGAAACACCAAAAATCTAGGTCCAGCCAGGAATTTAGGTAGTTGCTTAGAATTCCATAACAATAGCAAGAAAAGGACCTATTACAGTTGATAATAAACCTCTGTGGTTTTCTCACTTTTTTGGTTTCAATAACCTTTTTTTTTTATGAAATTTATTGTCAAATTGGTTTCCATACAACACCCAGTGCTCGTCCCAACAGGTGCCCTCCTCAATAACCTTTTACTTTTAAAAGGAGGTGGGGTGGAGAGGGGGCAGGGAGAGGACCCAAAGGGCTTTTTGTTTATGTGGGTTATAGTGATCAATATTTGCCTTATTCGAAATTAAAACCTGTAGGATGTTGTTTCTGTGGCCTTTTTAAAGAATAGTTTATTTATTTATTTATTTTGAGAGAGAGAGAGTATGTGAGCAGGGGAGGGGCAGAGAGAGAGGTAAAGAGAAGCCCAAACAAGCTCTGTGCTGTCCATCTCATGTGAGATTGAGACCTGAGCCAAAATCAAGAGTCAGATGCTCAACTGACTGAGCCACCCAGGCACTCCATCTATGACTTTTTCATTTCCAGTTTAAAAATCTGTAATAATTTTTGGCTCTTAAAGAGTTCATAATGTCTACAGTGCAAATATTCAATTCCCTTTTCTTTAAATTCTCAATGATTGATCTCAAAATAATGTCACCATTTAACTAGCATTACAATATAATAACAAAATGTTCTGCTGCATAAGACAAAATAAATTATTTGTATCTATAAAGCTGAGGGTAAAAAAACTTTCATCATATTTTCATATTTTATTTACAGTTTTGCCTAGTTTCTTTAGAGTACATTCTTCCCTTCCATGAATCAGAGAACTTACCATGTCCATTACAATATCTTCAGCATGGGTGAAAGGAGTAAGTCTTCTATTTTTTTCTTCTTTTAGTCAATGATCCCTGGTGCTCCATGTCCAAATTATTCAGCATGTATTAAGAGGGTCCAGGTGCTGGTCATCGTGCCATTACCTTAGGGAGGAAACAAGAAGCTTTTTCATTTATTCCTTGTCTAATACTCTCCTTGATGTAGAAGGGAGTTTCTGAACTATATCATTTTCTGCCTCTCTGAAGAACTTTTTTCAACATTTCTTTCCAGGCAGAAATACTGGCAACAAATTCCCTCAAGTTTTATTTGAGAAGGCTTTTATTTCTTTTTTACTTTTGAAGGATAATTGTGCCGGTTTTGTTTCGTGCTTGCTTGCATGGTTTCTGAAGAGAAGTCTGATGCAATTCTTATCCTTGTTCCTTTGTATGTAGGTATTCCTCCTCACCCCCAGCTTCTTTCAAGATTTTGCCTTTGATTTTCTGAAGTTTGAATATAATATACCTAGATGTAGATTTTTTTAGTATTTGTCTACTTAATGTTCTCCAAGCTTCCTGGATCTGTGGATCAGTGTCTGCCATTAGTTTGGGGAAGTTCTCAACCATTGCTTCAAGTATTTCTTCAAGTGTTTCTTTAAGTATTTCTTCAAGTATTCTTCTTTCTCTCTTTCCTCTCTTTTTGGTGTTCTCATTATGCATATATTATACTTTTTTAAATTGTCCCACAATTCATGAATATTCTGTTCTGTTTCTTTCATTATTTTTTCTCTTTGCTTTTCAGTTTGGAAAATTTCTATTGATATATCTTTGAGTTCACTGGTTCTTTCCTTGGCTATGTCTAGTGTAATGATGAGCCCATCAAAGTTATACTGCAGTGTTTTTTGATCTCTGCTATTTCCTTTGGATTCTTTTTTGGAGTGCCTGTTTTTCTGCTGACATTACTTATTTGTATCTGCATGTTGTTCCCCTTTCCCATTAAGCCCTTATTATCTTAATTATAGCTATTTTAAATTCCCAGTTTGTTAATTCCAAAATCTCTGCCATATCTGAATCTGGTTCTGATGGCTCTGTCTCTTGAGGCTGTGTGTGTGTGTGTGTGTGTGTGTGTGTGTGTGTTGGGGGGGTTGTTTGTTTGTTTGTTTAGTATGCCTTGTAAATTTTTGTCGAAAGCCATTAACAGGAGGTTTTATGTTTATCTGGGTAGGAATGAGCTGTGTTTGCTATTTGCTGCAGCTGCAAGTGTTAAAGGCCAAATTTCATCTGTTGTCATATTTTTTATCCCTCACTGTCTTTGTGTTTTCCTTGAAATTTCTTAAATTAAGACTGAGGCTTACGGTTCTTCCCTTTGTAGTCTCCTGTGTAGAAGTTTTATTGATGTGGTGGTAAGGAGTGGAGTAAGGAAAAATGTTCTATAGTGTCATGATTAGGTCTCAATCTTTAAGTGAGTCCGTGCCCCTGGGCTTTGATCTTCAAAAGTGCTTCTCAGCTATGTCCCATCTCTGCTTAGGTGAGACCGGAAGACTGGAGGAAGTTGGAGTTGAGTGATTATCTTCTCCCAGGACTGTTAGGCTCTGGTAAAACCCAAAGTGGTTAGGCTCTGGTGAAATGATTTCTCTTGAGGGCAGGCTTTTGTTAAGAAGTTCAAAATGCTCTGAATATATTTCAAAATGGTTACTTTCTCCTCCCTGAAGGAAACAGGAGTCAGTTTTTCTCTAATCTTCATTCAGAGGTCTTGATGGAGGTCTTAGAGATAACTCATGAAAGTGTGAGCCCCCCTAAGACTGCCCACCCCTATTTTTTAACTGTCAAGCTTTGTGCATATTGATGCTCCAGGAATTTGTTGATTATAGTTTAACTTTTCCTACTATGGTCCTGACTCCAGCAGCCAGTTTCTCTGGGGCTTCTGCTCCCGGTAAGTTATGATACTCTGTGTTCTCCTGTGCCTCCAACTTGGGAGGCATTGGTCTGCCTTGTGACTCAACATTTTGGCAAATCTAAGAAAAGTTATTGGATTTTAATGGGTTCAGCTGTATTCTTCTTGGGAGAATGGAAATGATGACTTCCAAGTTGGAAAACAGAAGTCTCATTTAGTTTTCAAGATATTTTTTTCTCTAAGACATAGAAGGAGACCACACACATTCTTGTACGTGTCTTTTTGTGTACATATGCATGGGTTTCCATTACCAAAAGAATAGAATAAATGAGTACTAAGATATAATTCTTTAAAAGTCTTAATTCCATTGTAGTTGACATATAGTGTTATATTAGTTTCAGTTGTGTAATATAGTGATTCGACAATTCCATATATTACTCAGTGCTTTTCAAGGTAAGTGTACTCTTAGTCTCTATCACCTATTTCATTCATCCTCTCAGCCACCTTCCCTGTGATATCCATCTATTTGTTCTGAAGAGTCTATTTTTTTTGGTTTCATTTTTTCCCCTTTATTCTTTTATTTCTTAAATTCCACATATCAGTGAAATCATATGGTATTTGTCTTTCTCTCACTGACTTATTTCACTTAGCATTATACTCTCTAGTTCCATCCATGTTGTTGCAAATGGCAAGATTTCATTCTTTTTTATGGCTGAATGATATTCCATTGTATATATATCCATTCATCTATTGATGAACAGTTGTGTTGCTTCCATAATTTTGCTATTGTAAATAATGCTCCAATAAACATAGGAGTGCATATATCCTTTCAAATTAGGGTTTTCATATTCTTTGGATAAATATCTGGTAGTGAAATTACTGGATCAAATGGTAGTTCTATTTTTAATTTTTTAAGGAACCTTCATAGTGTCTTCCACAGTGGTTACACCAGTTCACATTCCTACCCACAATACATGAGGGTACTTTTCTCTCCACATCCTTGCCAATACGTGTTGTTTCTTATGTTTTTGATGTTAGACATTCTGAAAGGTGTGAGGTGATATCTTACTGTGATTTTGATTTGCACTTTCCTAATGATGAGTGATGTTGAGCATCTTTTCATGTGTCTGTTGACCATCTGGATATCTTCTTTGTTCCTATCCTCTGCCCACTTTTAACTGGATTATTTATTTGTTTTCAGTGTTTAGTTGTATATTTCTTTATATATTTTGAATACTAAGCCTTTATCAGGTATGTCATTTGCAAATATCTTTTCCCATTCAGTAGGTTGTCTTTTAGTTTTATTGATTGTTTCCTTTGCTGAGCAGAAGCTTTTTATTTTGATGAAGTCCCAGTGGTTTATTTTTGCTTTTGCTTTCCTTGCATCAGGAGACATACCTAGATAAAAAGTTGCCATGGCCAATGTCAGGGAAATTATTGCCTGTACTCTCTTGTAGCATTTTTATGCTTTCAAGTCTCATATTTATCTCTCTACTCCACTTTGAGGTTCTTTGTGTGTATCGTGGAAGAGTGTGGTCCAGTTTCATTCTTTTGCATGTAGCTTTCCAGTTTTCCCAACATTATTTGTTGAAAAGACTTTCTCCCATTGCATATTATTGCCTCCTTTATCATAGATTAATTTAGCATATGATCATGGGTTTATTTCTGGACTTTCCATTCTGTTCTGTTGATCTGTAGGTTTGCTTTTGTGCCAGCACCACACTGTTTTGATGACTACAGCTTTGTAATATAGTTTGCAATCTGGAATTGTGATAACTCCAGCTTTGTTTTACTTTCTCATGATTGCTTTGGCAATTTGTGGTCTATAGTGGGTCCAAACAAATTTTAAGGTTGTTTGTTCTAGTTCTGTGAAAAATGCTGTGGTATTTTGATAGGAATTTTATTAAACAAGTAGATTGCTTTGGATAGTATGGAAATTTTAATAATATTTGTTCTTCCAATATGTGAGCATGGAATGACTTTCCATTTGTTTGTGTTCTCTTCAATTTCTTTCATCAGTGTTTTATAGTTCTCAGAGTGCAGGTCTTTGAACTCCTTGCTTAAGTTTATTCCTTGGTATTTTATTATTTTTGATGCAGTTGTAAATAAGATCATTTTCTTAATTTCTCTTTCTTCTGCTTCATTACTAGCATATAGAGATGCAATGTATTTCTGTATATTGAATTTGTATCCTGAAACATACTGAATTCACTTATCAGTTCTAATAATTATTTGGTGAAATCTTTAGGGTTTGATAGGTATAGTATCATGTCATATGCAGATGGTGGAAGTTTTACTTCTTCCTTACCAATTTGGATGCCTCATTTCTTTTTATTGTGTGATTGTTATGGCTAGGACTTTCAGTACTATGTTGAAGAAAAATGGTGAGAGTGGACATCCTTGTCTTATTCCTGACCTTAGAGGAAAAGCTTTCTAGTTTTCACTGCTGAGTATGATGTTAGCTGTGTTTTTTTTCATATATGGCCTTTATTGAGGTGTTTTCCCTCTAAACCTATCTTGTTGAGGGTTTTTATAATGAATGAATGTTGTACTTTTTCAAATGATTTTTCTGTATCTATTAAATTGATCATATGGTTTATGTCCTTTCACTTGATGGGCTGTATCATGTTGTTTGATTTGTGAGTATTGAAATGTTTGGTAGAGTTCACCTGTGAATCCCTCTGGTCTTGGACTTTTGTTTGTTGGTTGTTTTTTTGATTACTGTTTCATTGCTGGAAATCAGTCTGTTCCAATTTTCTATTTCTTCCTGACCCAGTTTGGGAGGTTGTATGTTTCTAAGAATTTATCCATTTCTACTAGGTTTCCAATGTGTTGGTATGTAATTTTTCATAATATTCTCATAATCTTTTGTGTTTCTATGGTGTCGGTTGCATTTTTCCTCTTTCATTTCTGATTTTCCTTATTTGAGATATTTCTCTTTCTACCTCTGTCTCTGTCTCTGTCTCTGTCTGTCTCTCTTGCTTTTTTATGAGTCTGGCTAAAGGTTTATCAATTATGTTGATCTTTTCAAAGAATCAGGTCCTGGTTTCATTGATCTGTTCTATTGTTTGTTTCAGTTTCTATTTTATTTATTTCTGCTCTAATCTTTACAATTTCCTTTCTTCTACTGGCTTTTGGTTTTGTTTGTTCTTCTTTTTCTAGATCCTTGCCTAGAGATTTTTTTTTAACGTTTATTTATTTTTGAGACAGAGAGAGACAGAGCATGAACAGGGGAGGGGCAGAGAGAGAGGGAGACACAGAATCTGAAACAGGCTCCAGGCTCTGAGCTGTCAGCACAGAACCCGACGCAGGGCTCGAACTCATGGACCATGAGATCATGACCTGAGCCAAAGTCGGACGCTTAACCAACTGAGTCACCCAGGCGCCCCTTCTAGATTTTTAAGGTATAAGATTTGGTTGTTTATTTGAGATTTTTCTCACTTCTTGAGGTATGCCTGTATTTGTATGAACTTCCCTCTCAGAACGGCTTTTGTTGCATCCCAAAGAATTTGGACCATTGTGCTGTTGTTTTTACTTGTCTCCATGTACTTTTACTTCCTCTTTGATTCTTGGTTAACCCATTCATTGTTTAGTAGCATGTTATTTAACCTAAATGTATTTGTGTTCTTTCCAGATTTTTTTCTTGTGGTTGATTTCTAGTTTCATAGCATTATGGTCAGAAAATATGCATGATCTTTATGAATTTGTTGAAACTTATTTTGTGGCCTAATATGTGACTATTCTGGAGAATGTTGCATGTGCACTTGAAAAGAATGTGTATTCTGCTGCTTTAGGATGGAATATTCTGAATGTATCTGTTAAACTGATCTAGTCCAATGTGTGATTCAAAGCCACCGTTTCCTTATTGATTTTCTGTTTGGATGACCTGTTCATTGATGTAAGTGGAGTGTTAAAGTCCCCTGCTGTTATTCTTTTACTATCGATTACTACCTTTATGTTTGTTATTAACTGTTTTATGTTTTTGAGTGTTCCTGTGTTCAGTGCATAAATATATACATTCACTATATCTTCTTGTTGGATTTTCCTCTTTATTATTATATAGTGTCCTAATTTATCTCTTGTTACAGTCTTTGCTTTCACGCCTATTTTTTAAATGCTTATTTATTTATTTTGAGAGAGGGAGCGAGTACACAAGTGAGTAGGAAGGGATGCCATAGCAAGGAGAGGGGAGAGAAACAGACTCTCACACTGGGGAAGCCTGTGAGGATAAGATGAAACACCATAATTTTGGCTTTGAAAACCAGAGGGACCAAATTCATTAGTACTTATAACCAGTGGGACTTAAAGCCTGGAATTTTAAAAATCAGTGAGCGTGGCTCTGGGAGAGCCAGGAGGACCATAGGAAACTGAATCCCACCCCCCCCCCAACACCCTGCCTTAAAGAGACAATACAGCAAACAGCTCCATGAGATACAGCATTGTATCAACAGCTTGAAAAATGTGGGGGCCATAAGGAAGGGAGAGTAGTTTACTCATCTCAGAGTATGTCCTAAAGAGACAAGATCATTGGTGGAATCCTCCAAGAAGAAAGGAGCTCAGAGTCTGATGCAGAGCTCAGTCTCCAAACTGCAAGATCATGACCTGAGCTGACTGAAATCAATAGTTGGACACTTAACCAACTAAGCCACCCAGGCACCCCATGTCTATTTTGTCCAGTATGACTTTCTACCCTGGTTTTCTTTTCACATTTATTTGTGTGATAAATGTCCATCCCTTCACTCTCAATCTGTGTGTACCTTTAGGTATGAAATGAGTCTCTTGTAGGCAGAATATAGATGGTTTTTGGTTTGTTATCCATTCCATCACACCTATGTCTTTTGATTGGAGCATTTAGTTATTTACACTCAAAGTAATTATTTTTT
Organism: Panthera tigris; assembly: GCF_018350195.1. NCBI lineage: Eukaryota > Metazoa > Chordata > Mammalia > Carnivora > Felidae > Panthera > Panthera tigris. Next base: position 18,513,682 of record NC_056676.1, on the reverse strand, counting down.
TAAGTTTAATTATTTATTTTGAAAGAATGAGAGAGTGGGTGAGGGGCAGAGAAAGAAGGAGAGAGAGAGAATCCCAAGCAGGCTCTACACTGCCAGCGTGGAGCTGAATGTGGGGTTCGAATTCATGAACCGTAAGATCAAAACCTGAGCCAAAATTAAGAGTCAGACACTTAACTGACTGAACCACCCAGGTGCCCCCAAAGTAATTATTGATAGGTATATACTTATGGCCATTTTATTACTTGTTTTATAATTGTTTTTACAGTTCTTCTTTGTTCTTTTCTTCCCTTGCTCTCTTCTTTCACAATAACTTGGCTGTCTTTGGTGATTTACTTGGGTTATTTTCTCCTTAATTTTTGCTATCTATTACTGGTTTCTGATCAGTGGTTTCCATTAGGTTTGTATACAACATATGCATATAGCAATCTATATTAAGTTGATGGTTGCTTAAGTTTGAACCCCTTTGTTCCTCATCTCCCCATCACGTTTTGGGTATATGGTATCATACTTTACATTCTTTTATTTTGTGAGTTCTTTGACTGATTTTTACAAATATACTTACTTTTACTGCTTATGTGTTTCCTACTTTTCCTACTCTTACTTATGATCTTTCCTTTCCCCTGGACGGGTCACCTTTAACATTTCTTGTAGAGATGGTTTGGTGTCATTAACTCATTTAGTTTTTGTTTGTCTGGGAAATTCTTTATCTCTCCTTCTATTCTAAATGATAGTTTTGCTGAATACAGTATTTTTAGTTGCAGTTTTTTTCTTTCAGCACTTTGATTATATCATGCCACTCATTTTTGGCCTGCAAATTTTCTGCTGAAAAATCAGGCTGACAGCCTTATGAGGTTTCCCTTGTATGGAAATGTTTTCTTTTCTTTGCTGCTTTTAAAATTCTCTCTTTACCACTACTTTTTTTGCCATTTTAATTATTGTATATCTTGGTGTGGATCTCCTTGGGTTGCTTTTGTTGGGGGATCTTCTTGACTTGGATTTCAATTTCCTTCCCCAGATTCAGGAAGTTTTCAGCTATTATTTCTTCAAATAAATTTACTGCCCCTTTTCCTCTCCTCCTTTTGGGATCCTTATAATGCAAATGGTATTATGCTTGATAGTGTCGTTAAGTTCCTTAAGTCTATTCTCATTTTGCATAATTTTTTTTCTTCACCCACTCAGCTTGATTACTTTCCATCACTCTGTCCTCAGGTCACTAATTCATTCTTCTGCTTCCTCTAGTCTTGTATTTATCCCATCTAGTGTATTTTGAACTCCATTTATTGTGCTCTTCATCTCTGATTGGTTCTTTTTATCTCTTTGTTGAGGGTCTCACTGATGGCCTGCGTTCTTTTCTCAGGTCCAGTGAGTATCTTTATGACCATTACTTTAAATTCTGTATCAGCCATATTACTTATCTCCATTTCATTTACCTTTCTTGCTGTGATTTTCATTTTCATTTGTTCTTTTCATTTGGTACATATTTTTCTATCTTCTCATTTTGTCTAACTCTCTGTGTCTGTTTCTGTGTTAAGAAAGTCATCCATGTCTCCTTGAAAGTAGTGGCCTTATGAAGAAGAGGTCCTATGGTGCCCTGAAGTGCAATGTTACCTGCTTAATTGAACCTGGCATTTTAGGAGGGTCTCCTATGTGTGTTGCATGCACCTTGATATTGTGCATGAGTCACTTTTTCTTTTAGTCTAGTCTGTAATGGTTCTCCTGCCTGTTGTGGGCAGGGTTTGGTCCCTGTGGTCTTAGTGGGTTAGTCAGGGTTACCTTGGGCTGGAGTTGAGTCAGCCCAGTTATTTGCCAGAGATGTGGTAGCACCAAAATGCAGGGTCTTTTCCCCTGAGAAGCTTTCATTGGTGGGTGGATGCTGCATTCAGACCAACTGTCTGCCACCAGCCCACTCCTGGGGTGGGCAGTCTTACTGTTGTATGCAGTTATCTTTCCCTCTCCTCTGGGCAGGAGTCACTTTGGAGTAGTGCTGGCCCTTACCATGGCTGCTTACACATTGCCAGGTTTGTGGTACCACTTTGGTTGGGTTCTAGCCAAGAGCATAGATGATGGATCTACAATGTGCACAGGGGACAGGATGCCTGCTATTTGCAATGTTTTCACACATGTCTTCTAGGGGAGGGGATCTGCAGTCCTGGGGCAGAGGCAGACCTGGCTGGAGGAGGCAGGGCACACTGTTAGTAAGTTAGGTTGTGAGGTGGCTGTGTGTTTTTGCTGGGGCATGGGGGGAATGAAGTGGCACCTGCCATCTCCTTTCTTTTTAGAGGATTCCACCAATGATCTTGTCCCTTTAGGACATGCTCTGAGATGGGTAAACAGCTCTCCCTTTCTTATGTCCCACACATTTTTCAAACTGTTGTTTCAATGTTGTATCTCATGGAGCTGTTTGTTGTGCTATCTCTTTAAGGGGGAGGGGCAGGGACTCAGTTTCCTATGGTCCTCCTGGGTCTCCCAGAGCCAAACTCACTGATTTTTGAAATTACAGGCTTTAAGTCCCAGTGGTTATAAGTACTAATGAAATTTGGCCTCTCTGGTTTTCAAAGCCAAATGTTATGGTGATTTGTCTTACCCTTGCAGACTCCCCCAGTGTTTCCCCTCTCCTTGCATGACATCCCTTCCTGCTGTGGACAGTCCCAAGGGACTGTTTAGGAACCATGTCACTGCCCTTCCTACTCTCTTCCATGTGGCCTCTTCTCCACATTCAGTTTAGTGGAGTTTGTTCTGCCAGTCTTTGGGTCATTTTCTGGGTTATTTACACCAATGTGATGTTATCTAGTGGTATCTTTGGGTCGAGGTGAGCTTAGAGTGAACACTGTGTTGTCAGTCTTTTCAGTTTTAGCTAGTCTGGTGGATATATAGTGGTACCTCATTTTGATTTTCATTTGCATTGATATATTTATTCATTTTTTAAACTTTACTTTTGAGAGAGAGAGAGAGAGAGTCAGAGAGATAAGGAGACAGAAGATCCAAAGCGGGCTCTGTGCAGGCAGCAGAGAGCCTGATGTGGGACTCCAACTCACAAACTGTGAGACCATGACCTGAGCCGACGTTGGACACTTAATCGACTGAGCCATCTAGGTGCCCTGCACTTATATATTTATTAATGAAAGTAAATACTATTTGGATATCTTCTTTTGTAAATTACCTGTTCAGACCTTCCATTCATTTTTCTGTCAGATCATTTGACTTTTCTGATTAAATTGCAGGAGGTTTTTACATATTCTAAATGTGAGCCCTTTGTCAGGTACACTTGTTGCATATATTTACTCCCATTGTCACTTGCCATTTTGTCCTCACAGTGGTGTCTTTGATAAACAAATCCTTGATTTGTAGCTATTGTTTTTTGTAATCTGTTTAAGAAATCATTTCCTACCTCAAGGTCATAAAAATAATTTATCTTATGAAAGATTTATTTTTTATCATTCATATTTAAAGCTAATTATTGCAGGAATTGATTTTTGTAGATGTTATAAGATTGATTTCAAGATTTGCCTTTTCTATATGGCTGTGTAAATGATCTAGCATCATCACTAATTTTTATCGCTAATTTTCAGACCTGCTTTTGCCATAGATGACATCTTTTTATGTGTGGGTCTGTTTTGGGGCTCATCTTTTCTACTTGTCTATTCTTATTTTCTATTCCTATTTTCTATTCTTTTTCTGTTCTTATTTCACTGTTACTTCCTTAATTCTTACAGCTTTGAATTAAGTTTTGGTATTCGTATAGTAGTTTTTCTTATTTAGTTCTTCTTCTTCAAGAATGTTTTGATCCCTTGCATCTCATACAAATTTTATGATCACATTGTTAATTTCCATTTTTAAAACCTTGCTGGGATTTTGATTTATGTGGTGCTAATTTTTAACTGGATTTTATTTTATTTTTATTCTGATTTTTATTATAATTATGATGTAACATAGATGGTGAGAGTAGGATTGCTAAATATCAGAAAGAAGGGACAGTATTTTATGTAATCTTCTAAATGTCAAAATATTTTGCAAGAAGAAAGCCCTTTCAGTAAAGATTATAGCTGGTAATTGCAACAGATTTGTAAGCATAACCATCCAACCAAGATTGGGAATCTCTAAATCCTGGGAGGGACAGATGGAGCCCTTGATTGTTTGTGCAGAAACAAACTATGACAAGGTTTTCAAAGCTTCCAAGGTCTATACATATATTCACCATGAGCCCAGATATCTCAGAAGGGTTTTTAATGTTTTATTTTAGGTAAAAATCTAAAAACAAAAAATTGAGATTGGCATATTCTGGATCTTCTAGATGGCCTTTATTCTGATAACGAAATTGTTTGATTTCTATGTCCAAAATTACAATAATGAAACCCAGAGAATGATATGTAAATTTCTTGATGTATTCATTTCAAGAGTCATAGAAACCTGTCAACCTCAACTCACCTGGTTGACTTGAAATGACTATTGGATTAGGCTTTAAGTTTCATGAGGGTTTACTTTTCTGTGTGAACAAGTTATAGAATCACTTATCAGACTTTAATAATAATTGATATTATTATTTTTAAATATGAGTGTAGATTACTATAATAAAAATGAATAAGAGTTTAGGCAAATCTATCCTAGTTTTACAAACTTACTAGTGTAATGTGACAAATTCTTTCATTTCATAATAAATGTGTTATCCTGAGACTGAATCCAACAACCATTCTACCAAAGCAGACATAAAACTGCCCAGACACTTAAGTATTCCCATGAGCCAATCAGTGTGCAAGGTTGATCTGTCCATCAAGCAGTTGAGCACATATGCTAGGTGAATCTAACTGCTGGCTCATTTTCCAGGAGTACAAACAATCAGAAGCATTTTTTTTTCCCAGTGAAACTTCTCTGTGGCCCAGTATCTCAGGGTGCTAACATTTGCTCTTGGGATTGCAATACCATCTAAATTGGGAGCACTTGTGGGAGTGGAAGGCAAGGCATATCTACTAATTACATAGATTAATGGTTAGGGGGCCAGGTATGAGGAGAGACTCTGGTTGAAGAAGTAGATAATACAAACTATGTAAGAATACAGAAGCAGAGTTGGGAGATAGCTCAAAGGTGTAAAGTTGTGTTCCACTTTAAATGAAGTGATAATAAATATGAGCACAGTACAATGTTTGAACTTAGGGCTTAGTATTCTTTTTGTTTGGGGAATGCTGTAGTCTACATCTGTTGGCCCTGATCTGGGTTTTGAAGATCTGGGTTTAGAAGCTCTGAGTAATGGCGTCTTCCCCCAGGAACCCAGGCATTTTCAATTCTGAGGGAAGAGTGGTAAATATGGAATTATATTAGACCTGCTCTCTAGAAATCTACTGCTTGAGATTCCACTACTGGCATCATGTCCTCTCCTGTGCTGAGAGTAACAGCAGGTAGGAGCATCCCATGCATGAACCTATATTTTTGGGGTTTTAATGGGTTGCAGGAAAATGTTTTGTGAGCTATAATGATTCTGCTGCAGAAAAAGTAAATCAGAGCTGAAAGTAGGGCAGGTTCTTTCCCATTGGCCTGGCTCTGAAGAACTTGGAGGACAATGGCTGACGCAATAATGAGTCTTTAGTGACATAAACTAGTAACTGCTGAGGGCTATAGGGCCTAAGGTTTATAATCCCACATCACTGAGTTTATAAAAGCCAATAATTAAGATGTTGACTACTAGTTATTTGTTGGAAAAGTTATCTTTTTGTTTTACTTTTCTTTTTTAATCAGGGGAGGTAACAGTAGGGGGGAAAGGAAAATGAAGAAACCCTGATGAGCATCAAGGGCATTAATTATTAGAAATATCATATGGCATTATTCTGTCTCATAGTTTGCTTAAAATTTGAGTCAAACTGTCATTAAAATTTTTTTTAATGTTTATTTATTCTTGAGGAGGGGAGGAGAGACAGAGCATGAGAAGGGAAGGGGCAGAGAGAGGGAGACACAGAATCTGAAGCAGGCTCCAGGCTCTGAGTTGTCAGCACAGAGCCTGACGCTGGGCTTGAACCCACAAACCACAAGATCATGACTTGAGCCAAACTCGGACACTGAATCGACTAAGCCACCCAGGTGCCCCTCAAATTGTCATTGTTTTATGTTCACACTTCTAATTTAGTTCCTTAAGGTTGTTCATTTATACTTTAATTAGAAAATGCGGTGCAGGACTGTACAACTTAGTATTAAATCCTCATTCCATCATTTGCCCAACTCTTTATTCTAAAAAGATGGGAAAACAGATGTGTTGAATATATACTATTTATGATCCATGAGAACAGGAACTATGTCTTCCTTCCTTATTCACAGCTGTATTTCCAAGGCTTAGTAGAGTGCCTGGCACATAGTTGGTTCTCAATAAATATCAATTAAATGAATTTCTATTTTCCATATCACCTTGCTAAAACAAAGCAATACTAAGAGCTTCTACATTAACAGCAGCTCTGGTAAGCTTCATACCAGTTTTATTTGCAGTGTGACATATTTATTTTTAGGCACCAACTTATTTAATTAGATTAAAATAAATAAAAATAAATTAAATGACAAATGAAAAATAAAACATATGTTGTGGACCAATGTATTCAATGTTCTAATGATATCAGTCTTAATTATTTTAAAGACTATTTTTAGAGCAGTTTTAGGTTTAAAGCAAATATGAGAGAAAGGTATACCCCTTGTCCTTCCTACATTATCAACATCCCTACAACTGAGGAACCTACATCATTACCACCCAAAGTCCATAGTTTACATTAGGGTTCACTCTTGGTGTATAATCTGTGTACAGGTGTATAATGATGTGTATTTACCACTGTAGTATCATGCAGAGTAGTTACCACTGTAGTATCATACAGAGTAGTTTCACTGCCCTAAAATCCTCAGTAGTCCACCTATTCATCCCTCCCCCAACCTGCAGCAACCACTGGTCTTTTTTACTATCTCCATAATTTTGCCCTTTCCAGAATATTCTTACAATCATGCAATATAGTCTTTTCATATTGGCCTTTCACTTAGTAATATGCATTTAACTTTCCTCTGTGACTTTTCATAGCTTGATAACTCATTTCTTTTTAGTGCTGAACAAAAATGTTCGTATTTCATTGTTTGGATGTATCATAGTTTATTTACCTATTCACCTACTGAAGAACATCTTAGTTGCTTCTAAGTTTTGGTAATTATGAATAATGTTACTATAAACATCTAGGTACCAGGTTTTGTGTGGATGTAAGTTTCCAACTCCTTTGGGTAAATACCAAGTAGTACAATTACTATGCTGTGTGATTAAGACTATGTTGTTTGTTAAAAACCACCAAACAATTGGTCAAAGTAGATCCACATTTTGTATTCCCACCGGAATAAATGAGAATTCCTATTGTTCCACAGCCTTTTCAGCCCTTGTTTTTGTCAGTGTTCCAGATTTTGGCCATTCTAGTAGGTGCATAGTGGTATCTTATTGTTGCAATTTGCATTTCTTGATGACATATAATGTGGAGCGCTTTTTCATATGCTTATTTGCAAGTTATATATTTTCTTTGGAGAGATGTCTGTTAAGGTCATTGGTCTATTTTTAAACATTTTTTTTTTTTAATTTTTTTTTTAATTTTTTTAACATTTATTTATTTTTGAGACAGAGAGAGAGCATGAACAGGGGAGGGTCAGAGAAAGAGGGAGACACAGAATCCGAAACGGGCTCCAGGCTCTGAGCTGTCAGCACAGAGCCGGACGCGGGGCTAGAACCCATGGACTGCGAGATCATGACCTGAGCTGAAGTCGGATGCTTAACTGGCTGAGCCACCCAGGCGCCCCCATTGGTCTATTTTTAATCTGTTGTTGTTGTTATCCCATTGAGTTTTAAGAGTTCTTTATATATTTTGGATAATAGTTCTTGATCAGGTTTATCTTTTATAAATATTTTCTCTAAATCTGTAGTTTCTCTTTTCATTCTCTCAAAAGTATTTTTTATAGAGCAGCAATTTTTAATTTTAATGAAGTCCAATTTATTAATTCATCCTTTCATGGATTGTGCTTTGGTGTTATGTTTAAAAAGTCATCACCAAATCCAAAGTTGTCTAGGGGCACCTGGGTGGCTCAGTCAGTTAAGCGTCCAACTTCAGCTCAGGTCATGATCTCGTGGTCTGTGGGTTGGGCCCTACAACAGACTCTGTGCTGACAGCTCAGAGCCTGGAGTCTCCTCAGATTCTGTGTCTCCCTCTCTCTCTCTGCCCCTCCCTGCCCATTCTCTCTCTCTCTCTCTCTCTCTCAAAAATAACCTTTAAAAAAAATCAAAGTTGTCTAGATTTTCTCCTATGTTATCTTCTAGGTGTTATCTTCTAGGTGTTTACATTAGGTCTATGGTCCATCTTGAGTTAATTTGTGAAGGGTGTAGTATCTGTGTCCAGATTATATATATTTTTTGCACGTGGCTGTTCAGCTGTTCCAGCACCATTTGTTGAAGACACTATCTTTGCTTCACTATATTGCCTTTGCTTCTTTGCCAGAGACCATTTGATTATATTTACGTGATCCATTCTCTCTTCTGTTCTCTTGATCTATTTCTCTATTCTTTCACCAGTACCACACAGTCTTGATTACTGTAGCTATATGGTAAGTTGAAGTCAGGTAGTTTCAGTCTTTTGACTTTGTTTTTCTCCTTCACTATTATGTTGGTTCTTCTGGATGTTTTGCCTCTCCACACAAACTTTAGAATTAGTGTGTTAATATCCACAAAATAACTTGGAACTTTAATTGTGATTGCATTGAATCTGTAGATCAATTTGGGAAGAACTGACATTGTGACAATGCTAAGTCTTCTTATCCATGAACATGTTAATTTATTTTGTCTTTGATTCCTTTCATCAGAATTTTTTTGTTTTTTGTTCTTTTTTGTTTCTTTTTTTGTTTGTTTTTTACTTTTTTTTTTTTTAATTTTTTTTTAACGTTTTATTTATTTTTGAGACAGGGAGAGACAGAGCATGAACAGGGGAGGGTCAGAGAGAGGGAGACACAGAATCTGAAACAGGCTCCAGGCTCTGAGCTGTCAGCACAGAGCCCGACGCGGGGCTCGAACTCACAGGCTGCGAGATCGTGACCTGAGCTGAAGTCGGCCGCTTAACCGACTGAGCCACCCAGGCGCCCCTGTTTTTTACTTTTTAAATCTTATGACTAAGTTATTTCATTTTTGAGGGTTCAAAAGTACATGGTATTGTATTTTTAGTTTCAAATTTCACTTGTTATTTGCTGGTATATAGGAAAGCTATTGAATTATGTATATGAACCTTTTATCTTCCAACCTTACCATAATCATTTATTAGTTCCAGAAACTTTTTTGTGGATTAATTTGGATTTTCTACGTAGACAATGATGTAAAACAAAGACATTTTTATTTCTTTCTTCCCAGTCTGTATTTTTATTTCCTTTTCTCATCATACTGCATTAGCTAATACTTCCAGGATAGTGCTGAAAAGTAATGGTGAGTAGGGATTTCTTTGCCTTATTCCTGATCTTAGTGGGAAAGTTTCTAGTTTCTCATCATTAAATATAATGTTAGCTGTGGGTTTTTTTATATATATATTCTTTATCAGCTTGAGGAAATTTCTGTCTATTCAATCTACAGTTGTCTTTTGGTCTAAAATTAGTCTCTTGTAGGCAGCACATAGATGAGTCTTGTTTTTTTTAATCTACTCTGAAACCTTGTGTCTTTTGATTGGAGCATTTAATCTATTTACATTAAGAGTGATTATTGATAGATATGAATTTAGTGCCATTGTGTTACCTGTATAGATGGTGTTTCTTGTGATGTTCTCTGTCTTTGGTGATCTTTTATTTCCCCACTCAAAGAGTCCCTTTTAATATTTCTTTCAGTGCTGGTTTCATGGTCACAAACACTTTTAGTTTTTGTCTGGGAAACTCTTTATCTCTCCTTCTATTCTGAATGACAGACTGGCTAGATAAAGTATTCAGTGGCTGCATATTTTCCCAGTCTGCACATTGACTATATCATGCCACTTCCTTCTGACCAGCCAAGTTTCTGTGGACAGATCTGCTGTGAACCTGATCTGTATTCCCTTGTAGTTTAAGGACTTTGTTTCCCTTACTGATTTCAGGATTCTTTCCTTTTCTGTGTATTTTGTGAATTTGACTATGATATGTCTTGGTGATGACAGGCTTTTGTTGATTTTAATGGGAATTCTCTGTGCTTCTTGATGCCTTTTTCTTTCCCCCAGATCAGCAAAGTTTTCAGCTATAATTTGCTCAAATAAACCTTCTGTCCCTTTTTTTCTCTCTTCTTCTTCTGGGACCCCTCTGATACAAATGTTATTATGTTTTAAGGAGTTGTTGCGTTCCCTAAGTCTACATTCATGATCCAATACTTTTCTTTCCCTCTTGTTTTCAGCTTTATTATTTTCCATAATTTTATCTTCTATATCACTGATTCATTCCTCTGCTTTGTTGTCATTGTATCCATTTGGTTTTTCATCTCGGTTATAGCATTTTTTATTTCGGCCTGACTAGTTTTTAGTTCTTTCATCTCTGCTGTAAGGGATTCTCTAGTGTCTTCTAAGCTTTTCTCAAGCCCAGTTTTTAATGGTTGTTTTAAATTCTGGAGCAGGCATCTTACTTACATCTGTATTGATTAAATCCCTGGCCATTATGTCTTCCTGTTCTTTCTTTTGGGGTGAATTCCTACCTCTTGTCATTTTGTCTAGGTTGCTGTTTTTATGTGATTGTTAAGAAAGCCTATTATATTCCTGCTCTTGAGAGTAATGGCTATATTAATAGGAGGTCCTGTACTGCCTTGAGCCTGGTGCTTCAGGAGGTGTTTTAGAGTGTACCCTCTGCTATTGTGTTTTGGTTGTCCCTTCCATCAGGTCAGTCCTCTGCAGAGTTTCTCCTTGCCTGAAGGTGGGGAGGGGGTGTTTGGATTTGTCCACAGTGTGGTAAGTGTTAACTAGGTGTGTTTTGGTCTGCTTGTTAAAAGAAGCTAGATCCAAAAAAACAAAAAAGGAAAGGGAAAAAAAAAGAAGGTAGATCCTATTTCCCCTAGAGCTGAAACTTTGCAACACTCTGTGGTCAGTAGACTTTATACATGTGAGGGGTTTGTGCTGGTCTTCTGGGGGAGGATTCTGCAGGGCTGATTCTCAGGTGGACTTGCCCTAGTGGAGATGCACCTGTAGGGCACAGAGGGGCGGGGCTTGGTGTAAGCCACTCTGGCCTCCACTGGGTGGCGCTGTGTTGCTCACTGTAGTTGGTCAGTGCTGATGAGTAAGGGGCGAGGGGGTTGGTGAATGGCATTGCCTGGCTCTCTCATCCCTCTAGTGGGGAGTTCCCATGCACCAGTATTCAGGAAGCCCTCACAGAAGAGCAAATAATCATTCCTCTGTGTCCCTGGCTTGTGTCAGATCCCTGCCTTCACCCTTTCTGTGTCTAAGCTGTCCAAGCCTGCCAGGGGGCACAGTACTCCTGTGTTTTATCTGAGGTATGTGGCTCAATTTCAGAACTCCAAGTTTTAGGGACCCCCACGCTGTGGCCAGTGCCAATTTGTCCCAGAAAAGTGGTTGTATGACTGTGCAGCAGTTTGGAGTTTATGGTACAGTGCAGCAAAAAGCCAGCACCAGTGTTTGCTACTCTCAGCCAGTGTTTCTATTCCTTTGCTAGTGAACAGGGCAGCACGTTGGCTCCCACCAATTCTTTTGTACCCAGAGTGGCCATATGCACTCCATAAAGGAGAACTGTTTCTCCCTGTGTGACCCAGGGGATCCTCAGATCAAGCTTCCCACTCTTGGGTCTCTGCCCTCCTTGACCCCCAAAGCACTGCTAAGCCCACCAGTCATGACCCTGATGATGCCGTGGACTTATAAAACTTCAGACATTGATCCCTGCTACTTATAAAAACTTGCAGTAGTTGGCTCCTTCCCTTTTCCCGGTTAATGGCTTGGGGAAGAGTATTTCTTGTTCAGTCCCCTGCGCACGCTTTTGCTCTTTCTCTTTCTGTCTTGCTCCTCTCTCCATGATCAGGGCTCCAACCCCTCCTCAGGGCCCACAGCTCTTTTTCTCCCCCAAATCAACTCACCACAGCTCCTGCCTTCCACAAGGTGGCTGTTTTTCTACCAGTAGATGTGTAGTTCTCTCAGTCCTCAGGTTGATTTCTTTGGTGTTTGATGTTTATCTAGCTGTGTTCGAAGGATGAGATAAGCTTAGGGTCCCCCTACTCCTCTGCTATCTTAACTTCTCCTTTCTACAGTCTTTGTTTTAAAGTCTATTTTGTTTGTATAAGCTTTGCTACACCAGCTTTTATTTCATTTCAATTTACATGATAAAGGCTATGCTTTCTCTTCACTGTCAACTTGCTTGAGTCTTTAGGTCTGAAATGAGACATTTTTAGGCAGCATGTAGATGGTTTTTGCTTTGTTACCCATTCTATTACCCTATTTGGAGCATTTAGTTTATTTACATTCAAAGTAATTATTGATAGTCATGTACTTACTGCCCTTTGTTACTTGTTTTATGGTTGTTTTTGTAGTTCTTCTCTGTTTCATTCTTTTGCTCTCTTCTCTCAGTTTGCTGACTTTCTTTAGTGATATATTTGGTTTCCTGTCTCTTTATTTTTTGCATATCTATTAATGGTTTTTTATTCTTGGTTACCATTAGGTTTATTCATAACATCTTATTCACACAGCAGTCTATATCAAGTTGATTTTCACTTAAGGATGAACCCATTCTTTACTTGTCTTCCCCCCATCCACACACACATGGCATCATATTTTACATCCTTTTAATTACTGAATCCCTTAACTGAACTTTGCAGATTTACTAAATTTTACTGTTTTTGTGCTTCCTACTTTTCTTACTCTTACGTTTGGTCTTTCCTTTCCAATCAGGGTTCCCTTTAACATTTCTTATAGGGTTGGTTTAGTGGTGATGATTTCCTTTAACTGTGTTTGCCTCTTTATCTCTCCTTTTATTCTGAATGATAGACTTGCTGGATAGAGGTTTTTAAAATTTTTTTAAACTTTTTATTTTGGAGAGACAGAGCACATGCAAGGAGGAAAGAGGGGTGGGTGGGGGGGGGTGCGGATAGAAAGAGAGAATCTTAAGCAAGCTCCATGCTCAGCATGTAGCCAATGCAGGGCTTGATCCCACAACCCTGGGATCATGACCAGAGTGACGAAATCAAGAGTCAAATGATCAACCAACTGAGGCAAACAGGTGCCCCTGAATAGAGTATTTTGGGCTGCAGGGTTTTTCTTTCAGCACTTTGAGTATATCCTGCCATTCCCTTCTGACCGGCAAGTTTCTGCTGAAAAATCAGCTGACAGCTTTATGGGGTTTAGCATGTATGTAACTGTTTCCTCTTATTGCTTTAAAAATTCTCTTTTTCACTTTTTGCCATTTTAATTACTTTGTGCTTTGGTATGGACCTCCTTGGGTTGATTTTATTGGTGGCTCTCTATGCCTCCTTGATCTGGACATCTATTTCTGCCCCCATTATCAGGAAGTTTTCAGCTATTATTTCTTCAAATAAATTTCCTGCCCCCTTTTCTCGCTCTTCTCCTTCTGGAACCTCTATAATGCTAATGTTATTACATTTGATGGTGTCACTTAATTCCCTTAGTCTATTTTCATTTATTTGTCCTTGAACTCCCTCCTGTTCAGCTTGATTGCTTTCTATTACTCTGTCCTCCATGTCACAATGTGTTCTTCTGCTCCCTCTAGTCTACTATTTATTCCCTCTAGGGTATTTTTAACTTCAGTTATTGAGTTGTTCATCTCTGATTGGTGCTTTTTTATGTTTTTTATCTCTTTGTTGAAGATCTCATTGAGGTCCTCCACTCTTTTTTCTTTTTATGAATATTACTTTCAATTCTCTATGAGGCATATCACTTATGCCCATTTCATTTAGCTCTCTTGCTGTGATTTTGTCCTGTTCTTTCGTTTGGGGCACATTTTCCTGTCTCTTCATTTTGTCTAATTCTCTGTGTGGGTTTTGTGTATTAGGAAAGTCAGATATGTCTCCTGCTCTTGAAAGTAGTAGCCTTATGAAGAAGAGGTCCTGTAGTGCCCTGCCTTGCCACGTCCCCTGTTCACCAGAACCTGGTGCTTCGGGGGTGTCTCCTGTGTGTGTTGCCTGCTCCCTACTGTTGTGGCTGGGCCATGTTTGCGTTCAGTCCAGTTGTCTCTAATGGTATCCTGTTTGCCTGTTGTGGCACTGTTTGGTCCCTGTGTTTTAGGTGTGTTAGTGTGGAGCCACCTTGAAGTTGAGTTGAGCCAGGTGAGGCATTTGCCAGAGATGTAGAAGCACCAAACTGCAGGGTGCTTTCTCCGTGTTTTCCCCTGACAAGCTTTCATTGGTGGGTGGGGGCTGGACATCATCCCAGATGTCCACTGCTGGGACCACATTGGAACTGATGTGTGTGATTATCTTCTCTTCCCAGAGCAGGAGTCACTTTGCAGTGGTGCTGGCTCCTGTGGTGCTGCTTGCACGTTACTATCTATGCTTGTAACATTGCTTTGGATGGCTCCGACAAAGGGTGTATTGGAGGGGGCAGCTCTGCACAATGCAGGGACAGGGGACATGGTGTCAGCAAGATTGGAGCTGGTCTGCTGCTAGAGGAGACTTGCAGCCACCTGGGAAAACTCCTGAGGAGTCAGGCTAGGATGGAGGGTGGGGAGTGTGTGTGTGGGAAGTGTGTGAAAAGTGTGTGGGGAGCAGAGTGTGGGGAGCAGAGCATACTGTTTGCAAGCTAGGGCGAGAGCCTTGGTGTTGTGCTGGTTCCTGTAGATGTCCCTCTATCTGGGCTGGGGCGGCAGGGAAGCAAAATGGTGCCCACTAACTGTTTTGTTTTTGGAGAAGTCTCCCAAAGATTCTTGCACTCCCAGCACATGCTCTGAGATTAATAAATAAATCTTCCTGTGTACCCAGGCATTTTTAAAACTGTTACTTCTATGCTGTATCTCAGTCAGGGTGTTTGTTATACTATCTCTTTAAGGGTGGGAACTCAGTTTCCTTTCACCCTCAGGCTCTCCTAGAACTGAGCTGCTGATTTTTAAAGTTCCAAGTGGTAAGCCCCACTGATTGTTAGGCCCCTCTGATTTTCAAAGCCAAATATTGTGGTGATTTGCCTTCCCAGTCCGGGTCCCCCATGACTGGGCTGCCTGGTGGGGGCGGTCTGCTCTTCTCTCTTCTCTGAGCTCACATCTTCCCTCCCTCCGGCACAGTCCCACAGGTCCATTTGGCTCATGACCGTGTCTGTGCCCTTCCTACCCTTTTGGATGTGGTCTCTTCTCTGCATTTAGCTGTGGAGAGTCTATTCTCCCAGTGTTTAGGTTGTTTTCTGGGTTATTTACACTAATGTGGGTGTTATCTAGTTGTATCCATGGGATGAAGAATGAGCTTAGGAACCTCCTACCCCACCACCTTCCCATGATGTCCAATCTTGATAGTTTTAAATTCCCTGTCTAATAATTCCAACATTCCTGCCATGTCCAGTTCTGGTGCTTGCTCTTTCTTTTCAAACTGTGTTTATTGCCTTTTAATATGCATTGTGGTTTTCTCTTGATTGCTGGATATGATGTGCTGGAGAAAATAAAAAGCAGTAAATAGGCCTTTGGTAATATAGTGGTAAGGTCTAGTGAGAGGGGAAACATTCCACAGCCCTATGATTAGATCTCAGTCTTTTAGTGAGCCTGTGCCTCTGGACTATAAACTTCACAAGTATTTCTCAGATTTTTTGACTCCAGAATGGCTAGAGTGGGATGAAGTGGGATGAAGTATTTTCCCTCTTCCAGGTCAGATAGGCTCTGAGAAAACTCCAGCAGTTTAGGCTGTGGTTACTTAGTTTAACCAGTTAACCTAACAATGTTAAGAAGGATAGAGTGCTCTGGCATATTTCCAAAGGGCTCCTTTCTCCTCCCCCTGCCAGAAGAATGAAGGCAGTTTTCCCTGATATTTGCTGTGAGTACCTAGTCAAGCTCCTGATGGTAAAGTCACAGAAGTGTGGCAGCTCCCTATGACTGGGTTCCTCTACAGCTTTTAAATCTCAGATTTCTGGGGGCGCCTGGGTGGCTCAGTCAGTTAAGCGTCCGACTTCAGCTCAGGTCACGATCTCGCAGTCAGTGAGTTGGAGCCCCGTGTCGGGCTCTGGGCTGATGGCTCAGAGCCTGGAGCCTGCTTCCGATTCTGTGTCTCCCTCTCTCTCTGCTCCTCCCCCGTTCATGCTCTGTCTCTCTCTCTGTCTCAAAAATAAATAAACGTTAAAAAAAATTTTTTTTTAAATCTCAGAATTCTGCATACCTAGCCTCAAGCAATTGGTCAACAACAGTTCAGATTTCCCTACCCTATTACTGGTTCCTGGGGAGGTTTCTGTTCTAGTGTCTTGTAATTCTCTGTATCCACCTGTCTGACTCCCAATCTTGGTGGCAGCAGTTTGTCCTATGACCTTAATCCTCTTAAAATCTAAGAATAATTGTTGATTTTTCAGTTTGGCCAGCTTTTTATTTGTTGTTAGGACAGAGTAGTGACTTCCAAGGTCTTTACATACCAAACTGGAAACCATAACCATCCTTAATTTTTAAGCCTAAATAACACTAATAAAACATACACTGGCAGTATGTTTACACATTCCATAAACCATGTTCCATTAACATGTCTGTTAATTCAGCGTTTGCAGACTTAACCCAAACGTTGGAATAGGTCAAAAGGAATGAGACAAAGAGACAAAGTTTCTTAATATGGGGGAAAGGATGTGCTTCAGAGGCTTAGATCAGGGTAGGTTTTCAATGGAACCCTTCTTGGAATGATCCATCTAGCTTTTAGGCTTCAGTTTCTGCCCCTGTTGAATGAGGGAGGAGTTCCCAGTGGTGTAACTTTGGCTCATTCCACACTCTCAGGCCTCTAAGAGGCTGGATCATGCCTTCTCACTATTCTAGTCCAAAGAGGAAGCACTTGCCCAAGAGCAGCTAATTTATAGGGTTACCAGTATTTTAGTAGGTGGTCATGAACAAGATCCCCACCCAGCAGGAAGGAGAGTGACTCTGTGAAGAACCTGATTCTTTGACTCTGGGTTTGGTTTGAATTTGAGACCTGTAGAGAACATCGGCACTCGCTTGTCTAGCTAGGAGCATAAAGCAGGCGGAGAGACTAGTGATAGAAATAATGACTCGGAACAAGCCAGGAACAAGTAGTGGCTGTATACCAGCCGCGCCAGCTCCAGGAGCAGTGCATGCCCACTCATCAGAAGACAGCTAGGACTTGCTTAATCACAGAGCTGCTGTCAGAAACAAGATGTCCTCACATAACCTTCCTTTCAGGTCCCAGATGGTCTGGTGAGAACTGTTTCTAATCTTTTCCCTTCCTATCTTCTTAGCTAACCTGGAAGAGCCTAATTAGCACATGTGTAAATAAGTTAGGCTTTCCTCTGGCTCTAATATTCCAAAATTATACTGAGCACAGTAAAAAATTGATTAATTCAGATTATATGTTCCAAATTTCTAATTATTCCATTTGGACTAAGCTGAAATTTATTTTTGCTCAGCAAAATTTTATTATAGATAGCTCAAAATGAAAAGGAAGGGGGATAGAGGAACTGTTAAAATATTTAAGGAAATAAGCTGTTAATAGTTTAAAACTATTTTATCTGTTTATTATGTACATATAATGGACCTTGCCTTTAAGCAGCTTAAAAACAGATAGGGAAAACAAACAAATCAATATATTGCTGTGATAAGTGCTGAGATAGAAGCGTACACACAGCGTATTAACAAGAAGAGGAATATCACAAGTAACCTAGGGATGGGGGTCCAGCGAAAGACTTCCTGGGAATTATATAGTGTAGAGGATAAAACTACGCTCCTTTTATGTGCTTCTTTCTACTTTCAGTACTTTACTACCACACTTATAACACTTCTTACATCAGATGTGTGGGTGTTTTTTCCCAAACCAGGCAATTCTCTGCCATATCTGTTGGGTATCCTACAATTTAATTCAATTCTGACACTAGTTAGAATTAGTGCAGACCCCACAAGTTAAGGGCACAGTCTCACAAGACTGCCCCCAACCTCAGCTTGCCTGTTGCAAGTAGTAGGTCCCCAAGTTACTCACCACAAATCAGAAGTGCCCATGATTTCCCCTCCCCCTCCCCGATTCAGTTATTTCCTAGAAAAGCTCACCACACTCAAGGAAACACCTACTTACAATTACAGGTTTATTATACAACACAGTATATGATTAAGGATGTATATGAACAGCCAGATGAAGAGGTACATAAGAAAAGATCTGGAAGTGTCCTGAGCACAGAAGCTTCTGTCCCTAGGGAGTTGGGGTACAGCACTCTCCCAACATGTGATTTTGTGCACCAACCCAGAAGCTGACTGAATCCCATACCTTTGGGATTTTTATGGAGGCTTTTTCACATAGCTATGATTAATGGTTAGCTTTATTTCCAGCTCCTCTCCTCTGCCCAGGGGATGGGGGTTGGGCTAAAAGTTCCAAGCTTCTAATCATGGCTTGATCTTTCTGGTGACCAGCCCTCATCCAGGAGCCCACCAAGCTTTGTCTCGTTAGAACCAAAGATGCAACTTTTCCCCCAGGAAATTTCAAGGAATTTAGGAGCTCTGTGTGAGGAACCAGAGTCAAAGCCCTGAATATTATAACAAAGGCTCCTAGTGCTCTTATCACTTAGGAAATTACAAAGGTTTCAGTAGCTCTGTGCCAGGAACCAGGGGCAGAGACCAATATATATATTTTTTTCTATTATTTCACACAGTGGCTGAGGTTTAATGGATGAATCTACATGTCTACATGAAGAGGAGAAGGCAAGAATACCAGAAAAAATGTTTACAGCCATCCACAAATAGTTCATTGGAACTGGAGCCCATATGGCAATAATAGTGGAGAGTACATCAATTTCATTATTCATAATAGTTATTTTCTTTTAACTTGCAGTGAGCGCTGTATTGGTGAATACTTAACTGTGGCTTTGTGGGGTTTTGTGTGGATACAGCATTAAGTTTCTGAGAGCCTCTGGTCACAACATTTTTTTTTAATTTTTTTTTAACATTTATTCATTTTTGAGACAGAGAGAGAGCATGAACGGGGGAAGGTCAGAGAGAGAGGGAGACACAGAATCTGAAACAGGCTCCAGGCTCTGAGCTGTCAGCGCAGAGCCCGACGTGGGGCTTGAACTCACAGACTGCGAGATCATGACCTGAGCCAAAGTTGGACGTCCAACTGACTGAGCCACCCAGGCGCCCCAACATTTTTATCATCTGAAACACAATTTGTGTCATATGAGTTGGCTTGCCAGCGTCTTTGTAAAAGAAGCCAGTCTCGTCAGCGTTGAAAGTCTGTTCTTGTGCATAATATTTTTCTTGTATAACACTTAGCAGGTATTTTAAAAATTATCCTGCAGCCCCCTGATTCCTTTGGCCACACTTGCTTAGGCCTTTATAGAAAAAAGAAATGATATTCTATTCAATATAGGTGCACGAAGTCCTAGCCAGAGCAATGAAGCAAGAAGAAAAAAAGGAGGGGGGCATATAAATTGGAAAGGAGGAAGTAAATTTTTTTCTGTCTGCAGATGACATGATCTTATATATGTAGAAAACCTTAGAGAGTCCACAAAGAAACTGTTAGAGAAAGCAAATTCAGCAAAGTTGCAAGACACAACATCAGCACAAGTAGAAAGTTTCACTTTGGAAAGATGAAGAACTTCTTGAGATAGATGGTGGTGATGGTTGCACAACAATGTGAATGTACTCCATTCCATTGACCCATTTAAAAGTGGTTAAAATGATAAACTTTATATTTTGTATATGAATAGTTTTTACCACAATAAAACACACACAGAGACACACACACAATTGTCCATATACATGATAGGCCCTCAAGTAACATTGTTGACAAGAATTAACATGCACACATGACCTATGTAATACTGTTTGATATATGAAGCAAGAAAAGTAAATTTTATGAAATTCTAACTTATATTTTAGAAGATTTGGTTACCTTGTATAGAAAAATGAACATCTCATACTTTGACTTTCTTTTTCAGAAATTCCATATTTAAAATAGTAAACCTTTATACAATATTAAAATTCCCATTTATTATAATCAGTCTATTCCACATATTATCTGAAACAGATTAAGATATACAAAAAGATATTTATTTACCTTTCCATCATCAACTGCAAAATATTTGAAAGGCATATTTTTAAATTCCTTTGCAACTCTGTAAAGTCTATATCTGCCATATTTACGTCTTCACACATTCATTGGAAAAGGAAAAGTCTATCCCAACTTGCTTCTTCCTGCCGGATTTAGAATTCAAATTTATTTATTTATTTTTTTTAATGTTTATTTATTTTTGAGAGAGAGAAACAGAGTGCAAGCAGGGGAGGGTCAGAGAGAGAGGGCGACACAGAATCTGAAGCAAGCTGTCAGCACAGAGCCCGACGGTGTTCAAACCCACAAACCATGAGATCATGACCTGAGCCAAAGTCCGACGCTTAACCAACTGAGCCACCCAGGCACCTCGAAATTTATTTTTTTATGGTAGAAAACTCTCACTAGCACACAGAATTATTATTGACATTTATTGAATGAAAATCCCCTCTTGAGATATCAGAATAAGAAACCAATTGAAATTCACTTTAATATCAAAATATTGAAGTTGGACCAAAATCTCATTCTAAGCCCAGACTGTATCTAGCATGATGTTGAAAAACTTTGATGATGTTCTGTGGTTTTATTTTTATGTTCCTTCACCATTGCTATTTTTATTCTGTGATAGATTTTTCTATACTCCTACACAGTCTAATTTTCAGTGACATTTCTAATGAAACCAAACTCAGGTTAGGAAACCTTATTATAAGGTCTTCATTCTTGGGATTTCACTCTACAACCTAAAACAGAAAACTGAAATAACAGAAAGTTAGGTCCAACTCATGCAAGTTGACTGGGCATTAGACATTTACACTTTCAATATTTGCATTGAACATGAATTAGACACAGAAATAATTAGTTAATGAAAAAACAATGCAGAATGAATTATGGCTACTTTATATAGACAGAGTAGAGTCAGAGGAGGAACTTTCTCAGCATCTCAATAACACAATAATAGATGCAATCATAGCTAAGCATAGAGCATATCATATGCCCTGGGTACAGCTCTTAGATTATTAATTTAAATAAACCAAGAATATTCTTAGATGACAAGAAAGGAATAGAGATGGTTGATGGTAACTAACTTCTTTTTGAATATGCATTCCATTTTTCAAATTGTTGCAGCATGCACACCCATGTATAAATTACATATTTGTGGCCTCCTATGCTAATAATATATTGTACATATTGCAAAATTTAAAAAAAAAATCAAATTCCCGGGTTACCTGATGTGCCTTCCATCTTCTTCCCATGAGTAATCCTTGAGATATGGTTTTGTTCGTATTTTATGTGTCCATTTTTTGTTCTATGTGCATCAAATTCTTTGGCAGGAGAGTTCAAGGAGGCAGCAGTGAAAACAGAGATGTCACTGGGTGGTCAGCTAAGGGTGACCCAGCAAATAAATTGAAAAGAAGTTTAACATATGTGTGTTTAGGCAGTATGAAATAGGGGTCGTTCCAGGAATTGTCAAAATGCAGAAATTCAGAGAAGAGAATATAATGCCCTGGATAGGCAGAAGTCTTCATCTTTTAACAAAAAGTGAAAAAAATAGATGTTTACTAGTAATCACTTAAAAGTTGCATATATATATCTATATATATCTATATATAGATATATATATGGCATAAATATATATAGATATATATATATTTATAATTTCCCTCATTGGCTAAGCTTGAAAGAAAAGAGGGGCACTGGCATGCAGAAAAGGAACACATACACCAATGTTTAGATTGTGACTTGTCATGAAATTTCTAGAGTGATGGGGCACCTGGGTGGCTCAGTCAGTTAAGCGTCTGACTTCAGCTCAGGTCACGATCTCGCGGTCCGTGAGTTCGAGCCCCGCGTCGGGCTCTGGGCTGATGGCTCAGAGCCTGGAGCCTGCTTCCGATTCTGTGTCTCCCTCTCTCTCTGCCCCTCCCCCGTTCATACTCTGTCTGTCTCTGTCTCAAAACTAAATAAACGTTAAAAAAATTTTTTTTAAAAATTTCTAGAGTGAATTTCTACAGTACTCCCATTAAAATGTTTTAAATCCCCTCACTCAGAAATTCTACTTTATGCTTAAGTGTTCAGGATGTGTTTGTTGACAAATATGAATGAATGGTATGAATATTAATAAATATTTGTTAAGCACTAACTACATGCCAGTCACCTGAGATGGACACAAGTTCAGAAAGGACTTGCCTCCAAGTTTCAGGCACTGCAGGGATGGCCTCAGCTACAGAGGCACCTCTCCTGGGGTGGGTCACCTCAATGACTGATGGAGACAGGGTATAAAGACCTAACCATTCTGCCCTCTCCTGGGTTGAGTCCAACAGGCCATTTTTACCTCAAGAGCAAGGCAACTGGACCAATATCGCAGCTCAACTCCTCCCTCTGCTTGATGTTGCTTCTGCCTTTTCCTTTCTGCAGGTGTCGATCCAGAGGGCCTGCTCTAAAAAGCAACCTGCGTGTTAAACTCTGCCTCAGTGTCTTCTTTCCGAAAACCCAAGCTTCAAGAGTTCTCTAGAAACCAAAGTGAATAAGATAAAGACCCCTGATCTTGGCACTTAGATCTGGCTCAGAGGAAACATAAGATAATCAAGTACACGAACAGATGAACAAGATAATTGCAGAGAGAGTAATAAGTGCCATGAAGAAAATAAAATAGGATAAATTTGAAGAAGCAAATGATTTCTGATTGAGAGGTCAGATAAGGAAGTGATATTTGAGCAGAGAGCTGAATGGCAAGAAAGGGCCAACCAGACAGAGATATGATGGTAGGTGTTAGAAGGAAATTGCAAAGACAAAGACAGTATATTATAAAAAAAAAATAACATTGTAAAGCTATCAGGAGAAAATATCAAAGAATGTCTGTATGATCTTAGAGTTGGGAAGCATGTTTTCTTAAAAAAAAATTTTAATGTTTATTTATTTTTGAGAGAGAGAGAGACAGAGTATGAGTGGTGGAGGGGCAGAGAGAGAGGGAGACACAGAATCTGAAAGCAGGCCCCACAGAAAGCTGTCAGCACAGAGCCTGAACCGGGGCTCAAACCCACAAACCGCGATTGTCTCATGACCTGAGCCGAAGTCAGACGTTTAACTGAGCCACTCAGGTGCCCCCTTGTTAATTTTATTTTTAATTCCAGTATAATTAACATACAATGTTATATTAGTTTCAGGTGTACAATATAATGATTCAACAATTCAATGCATTACTCAGTGTTCATCAGGGTAAGTGTATTCTTGATCCCCTTCACATATTTCACCCATCCCCCCTCCCACCTCCCCTCTGGTAGCCATCATTTTCTCTTTAGTTAACAGTCTATTTTTTGGATTATCTCTTTTTCTCTGTTTGTTTTTTGTTTCTTTAATTCCACATATCAGTGAAATCATATGATATTTGTCTTTCTCTGACCGACTTGCTTCACTTAGCATTATACCCTCTATTTCTATTCATGTTGTTACAAATGGCAAGATTTCATTCTTTTTTTTATGGCTGAGTAATATTCTATTGTGTATACATACACATACACCCTGTGGTATCCATGATATTCTTTATCCATTCATATATCCATGGACACTTGGGTTGCTTCCATAATTTGGCTATTGTAAATAATGCTGCAATAAACATAGGAGTGAATCAGTCTTTTAAATTTGTGTTTTCATATTATTTGGGTAAATAAATATATACTAGTGAGATTATTGAATCATATGGTAATTCTGGTTTGAACTTTTGGAGGAAACTCCATGCTGTTTTCCACAGTGATTACACCAGTTTGCATTCACACCTACAGTGCATGAGGATTCTTTTTCTCCACATCCTTGCCAACACTTGTTTCTTGTGTTTTTGATTTTAGGTATTCTGACAGGTATGAGGCGATATCTCATTATGGTTTTGACTTGCATTTCCCTGATGATGAGTGATATTGAACATCTTTTCATGTGTTTTTTTGGCTATCTGGAAGTGTTCTTTGGAGAAATATCTGTTCATGGCTTTTGTTCATTTTAAATTGGATTATTTGTTTTGTTGTTTTTTGTATTATGTTGTACAAGTTCTTTGTATATTTTGGATACTAATCCCTCATTAGATATATCATTTGTAAATATCTTCTCACATTTAGTAGTTCTCTCTGTTTTGTTGATTCTTGCTTTTACAGTGAAGAAGCTTTTTGTTTTGATGTAGTGCCAGTAGTTTATTTTTGTTTTTGTTTCCCTTGCCTCAAGAGACTTACTTAGAAAATGTTGCTGTGGACAGTGTCAGGGAAATTACTGCCTGTGCTCTGTTCAAAGATTTTTATGATTTCAAGTCTCAGATTTAGGTCTGTTTTGAGTTTGTTATTTTGTGTGGTATGAGAAAATATTCCAGTTTCATTCTTTTGCAAGTAGCTGTCCAGTTTTCCTAACACCATTTATAGAAGACATTTTCTTTTCCATTGTATTTTCTTGCTTCCTTTGTCAAAGATTAACTGACCACATGGTCGTGGGTTTATTTCTGGGGTCGGTATTTTCTTCTGTAAATCTGTGTGTCTGTTTTTGTGCCAATACCATAGTGTTTTGATAACTACAGCTTTGTAGTATATCTTGACATCTAGAATTGTGATACCTCCAGTTCACAATCTTCTCTTTCAAGTTTGCCCTGGCTATTCAGGGTCTTTTGTGGTTCCATACAAATTGTAGGCTTATTTGTTCTAGTTCTGTGAAAAATGCTGTTGGTATTTTGATGGTGATTGCATTCAATATGTAGTCTGCTTTGGGTAGTACAGACATTTTAACAATATATGTCTTGCAATCCGTGAGCATAAAATATCTTTCCATTTGTTTGTGTCATCTTCAATTTGTTTCCTCAGTGTTTCATAGTACAGGGCTTTTACCTCCTTGATGAAGTTTATTCCTAAGTGCTTTATTATTTTTGGTGCAATTGTAAGTGGGATTATTTTCTTAATTTCTTTTTTGCTACTTTATTATTAGTGAATAGAAATGCGATGGTTTTCTGTGCATTGATTTTGTATCCTGTGGCCTTACCAAATCCACTTAACAGTTGTAGTAGTTTTTTTGGTAGAGTCTTTAGAGATATATATATATATATATATATATATATATATATATATATATAGTGTTTTATACTTATGTAAGTTTATATTTATATTTATATAAGTCTTTAGATATATATGTGTGTATATATATATAGTGTTGTGTCATCTGCAAATGGTGGAAGCTTTACTTCTCCCTTACTTATTTGGATGCCTTTTATTTCTTTTTATTGACTGATTGCTGTGACTAGGACTGCCAGGACTATGTTGAATAAAAGTTGCCTATTCCTGACCTTAGGGGAAAAGCTCTCTGTTTTTCCCCATTGAGTATGATGTTAGCTGTGGATTTTTCAGATACGGCTTTTATTATGTTGAGGTATATTCCTTCTATTTAAAAAAAATTTTTTTTTAATGTTTTCATTTATTTTTTTGAGACAGAGAGAGACAGAGCATGAGCAGAGGAGGGGCAGAGAGAGAGGGAGACACAGAATCCGAAGCAGGCTCCAGGCTCTGAGCTGTCAGCACAGAGCCCAATGCAGGGCTCGAACTCACGAAGGGTGAGATCATGACCTGAGCCGAAGCCGGCCGCTCAACCGACTGAGCCACCCAGGCTTCCCGAGGTATATTCCTTCTAAATCTACATTGTTGAGGGGTTTTGTTGTGAATGAATGTTGTACTGTGCCAAATGCTTTTTCAGCATTTATTGAAACGGTCATATGGTTTTTATCTTTTCTCTTAGTGATGTGATGTATCATGTTGATTAATTTGCAAATATTGAACAACCCTTGCATCCCAGGAATAAATCCCACTTGATCGTGGTGAATGATTTTTTTAATGTATTGTTGAATTTGGTTTGCTAGTATTTTTTGAGGTTTTTTTTTTTTTTTTGCATCTATGTTCATTAGAGATATTGGCCTGTAGTTCTTTACTTTTATAGTGTCTTTATCTGGTTTTGATATCAGAGTAATAGTGGCCTCATAGAATAAATTTGGAGGCTTTCCTTTCTCTTCTATTTTTTGGTATAGTTTGAAAAGAATAGGTATTGACTTTTCTTTAAATGTTTGGTAGAATTCACCTATGATGGTCTTCTGGTCCTTTATTTCTACCCCAATCTTTATTATATCCTTCTTTCTGCTGGTTTGGGGTTCTATTTGTTCTTCTTTTTCTAGCTCCTGTAGGTGTAAGGTTAGGTTAATTATTTGAGATTTTTCTTGCTCCTCTAAACTTGCTATAAACTTCCCTTTTCATTGCTCATAATCAGTCTGCTCAAATGTTCTAATTTTTTAATAATTTTTTTCTTTTAATTTTAGAGAGAGAGAGCAAGGGAGAGGAGCAGAGGGAGAGAGAGAGAGAGTCCATCCCAAGCAAGCTTCATGCTCAGTACAGAGACCAATGCAGGGCTTGATCTCACAACCATGAGATTATGACTTGAGCCAAACTCAAGAATCAAGTGCTCAAACAACTGAGCTACCCAGGCACCCCTATAAACTTTCTTCACTTTCATTCATATCCATGTATTTTTAAATTTCATCTTTGACTTCTTGGTTGACCCTTCATTGTTTAGTAGCATGTTATTTAATCTTGATGTATTTGTGTTCTTTCCAGATTTTTTATTTTTTTGTGATTGATTTCCAGTTTCATAACATTGTGGTTAGAAAAGATGTATGATACGACTTCAATCTTTTTAAATTTGTTAAGACTTGTTTTCTGGCCTGATACGTGATTTATTCTGGAAAGTGTTCCATGTACACTTGAAAAGAATGTGCATTCTGCTATTTTGGGATGGAATGTTCTGATATCTCAGTCAGATACATCTGGTCAAATGTGTGATTCAAAGCCACCGTTCCTTGTTGATTTTCTGTTTGGAGGATCTATCCGTTGACAGAAGTGGGGTGTTAAAGTCCCCTACTATTATTGTATTACTATTGATTACTTCTTGTCTGTTTGTTATTAGCTGCTTTATGTATTTGGGTGTTTCCATGTTAGGTGCTTAAATATTTACAATTATTATATCTTCTTGTTGAATTATTCCCTTTGATTATATAGTGGCCTTATCTCCAGCTCCAATCTTTGTTTTAAAGTCTATTTTGTCCAATGTAAATATTGCTACTCTGGCTTTCTTTCACTTCCATTTGCATTATAAATGGTTTTTCATCCCTTCACTTTCAATCTGCAGGTATCTTTAGGTCTGAAATGAGTCTTTTTTATAGGCAACACATAGAGGGGTCTTGCTCTTTAATCTATTCTGTCACCCTATGTCTCTTGATTGTAACATTTAGTTCACTTACATTCAAACTAATTATTGATAGGTATGTACTTACTGCCATTTTGTTACTTCTTTTATGTTTGTTTTTGTAATTCTTCTCTGCCCTTTCTTGTTCTCTTCTCTCACAGTTTGCTGGCTCAGTGATATACTTGGATTTCTTATTCTATTTTTTCCATATTTATTACCAGTTTTTTATTTATGGTTATAATTAGATTTGTATATAACATCTTCTGCATATAGCAGTCCATATTAGGTTGATAGTTGCTTATGTTTGAACCCATTCTTTCTGTTCTCCTCCGCAAATTTTAGATATATGGCCTCATACTTTACATCCTTTTATTTTGTGAAACCCTTGACTGATTTTTGTAGTTATACTTAATTTTACTCCTTTTTGTTGTCTACTTCTCTTACTCTTGCTTATGGTCTCCCCCCACCCCCAACTCAAACAGTCTACTTTAACATTTCCTGTAGGGCTTGTTTGGTGGTAATGAATTCCTTTAACTTTTTTTTTGCCTGATAAATTCCTTATCTCTCCTTTTATTCTGAACAATAGCCTTGCTGGGTAGAGTATTCTTGTTTGCAGATTGTTCTCATTCAACATTTTTAATACACCATGACACTCCCATCTGACCTGTAAGATTTCTACTGAAAAATCAGCTGATAGCCTGATGGGGTTTTCCTTGAATGGAACTTTTTCTTTTCCCTGCTGCTTTAAAACTCTCTATTTATCATTATTACTTTTTGCCATTTTAATTACTATATGTCTTGGTGTGGACCTCCTTGAGTTGATTTTGTTGGTGTTCTCTATGTCTCCTAGATCTGGATATCTGTTTCCTTCCCCAGATTGAGGGAAGTTTTCAGCTATTATTTCTTCAAAAAATTGTTCTGCCCCTTCCTCTCTGTTCTTCTGGAATCCCTATAATGTGAATGTTATTCACTGAATTCCATTAGTCTATTTTCATTTGTTATTATTTTTTCTCTCTGTTGTTCCACTTAATTGCTTTCCATTACTCTGTTCTCCAGGTCATTGATCTGTTCTTCTGCTTTCTGTAGTCTACTGTTTATTCCATCTAGTATATTTTTGATTTCTGTTACTGAGTTCTTCATCTTCAATTGGTTCTTATCTTTTCTATCTCTTATTGAGGGTCTCATTGACCTCCTCCACTATCTTTTTCTATCCAGTATTATTATGACCATTACTTTAAGTTCTCTATCTTAAAGACCAATACCTTAAGACATATTACTTATCTCCATCTCATTTAGCTCTCTAGCTGTGATTTTGTCCTGTTCTTTCACTTGAGACACATTTTCCTATATCCTCATTTTGTCTGACTCTCTGTTTCTGTGTATTAGGAAGTTCATCTATGTCTCCTGCTCTTGAAAGTAGTGGTCTTATGAACAAGAGTTCTTATAGTGCCCTGCAGTGCCACATCCCCTGTTCACCAGAACCTGGTGCTTCTATGTGTGTTGCTTGTATCCCTACTGTTGTAGCTGAGCCATGTTGGCCTTCAGTCCAGTTGTCTCCAGTGGTTCTCTTTGCCTGTTGTGGGCAGTGTTTGGTCCCTGTATTTTTAGTGGGTTAGTCTGGGGTTACTTTGAGGTTGAGTTGAGTCAGGCCAGGCATTTGCCGAGATGCATTACCACCAAAATGCAAGATGCTTTCCATGTGTTTTCCTCTGAGAAGCTTTTATTGGTGGGTGGGGCCTTTAGTCAGCCCCGTTGTCTGCCCCTAGCCCACTCCTGGAGCTGCAGTGGAACTGGTAAGCTATTAACAGGTAGGGTTAGCAGGTAGTGCTGGGTGTGCTGACCAGATAAAGTGGATCTGGATGGGGCCCGTTGCATCTACTAAAATCCATGCAAAGAAATAATATTCAGACATTTAAAATTATATCTATATGTATGAATCATATGTGAAATATATATGCAATGTTTTCATGAGGTATTGGTAAACAAAAAAATGGTGGTTCCACTTTAACTAAAACATATATCTAATATTTGTAAATACATAAATGTATGTACTTTTATGTATTTATATGTATTTATATATTATAATTGTATATACATATACATAAATGTAAATATATACATATATATAAATGTATTTTAAAAAGGCCAGGAAGAATATAGAATATATACCTAAGTGATTAGTGTTATCTCTGGCAATTCCTCAAAAATGTCAGCAGACATCTACCTTCAGACCCATTATCCCCACTTCTTGGTATATACTACAAAGATATGAGTGCATATAACCACAAAAATGTTTGCCAAGAATATTCATAGCAGTTTAATCATAATAGTGAAAAACTGGAAATGGAAAATTAGAATCATCTTTAGAAGAAAGAATAAATGAACTGTGGTATAGTCCTACAATGGAATATCACTCAGCAATGTAAAAGAACAAGTAATGAATACATGGAAAAACATGGATGAGTCTCAAACACTATGTTGAAAAAAGAAACCAGATGTGAAATAACTTAGTATGTATGATTCCATTTTGTTTGTTTGTTCTTCAAGAACAGGAAAGATAAATCAGTGATAATAAAGACCAAAATAGCACTTACCTGTGGGTTGATGGTGAATTGGTGAGAGTATTAATAGGAAAGAAGCACAGGGAATTTTCTGGGGTGATATATTTTATACCTTGTGCTGAAGAGTTTTATGTGTGTGTATGTATGTGTGTATATTCCTTGGAAGAGTTTTGTGTGTGTTTGTATGCATGTATATTCCTTCACAGTTGTATATTTAAGCTTTGTGCATTTCATAATTTTATAATTATATGCAATATTTGTTGTATATATTACATATATAAATGTTATATATATATATATATATATATATATATATATATATATATATATATATAATGTGAAATCTAAAATACTGTTAGTATAGGGAAAAAAAGTGTAGGTTGGGAGTCAGACCTAGTTTGTTCTCTAGCCCCAGGGTTAATTAACTGTTCTCTAAATTCCAGCCTTTATCTCTTTAATGGTACCAATTCCAAGAGTAGATGTGAGGTTTAAAAGAGATAATGCATGATAACCTCTTAGCACAGTACTGGGCAGGTAAGAGCTCAAAAACTTGTCAGTTAAATTATTTAAATTTGTAAAGCCCTGAGTTTAGACTCTCAAAGAGAGATTGAGGCTCCTTATACCCACTCTACCCACCAATAATACTTGCCATCCTGGGGAAGCAGCATAATTATCTGCAAGGTTGACCTTATCAATGGCATTAGAAAGTTAAATGTTATCTCACAAGATTTGTGTTGGCCAGAAGATGAATAAGTTTCTGCTTAACCTGCAGAACCTGGAGGAGGCTAGCTTCAGTCACACATTTCAATGGCCACAAAGTCTAGATATTCGCATACACTGTGCCCCAGTGATGTGCGTTTTGTGTTTTGGAACAGGCCAGGCTGGTCTACCAAATACCATAGCTACAGGTTTCTTAGGTCCTCGACATCTTTCTCTGTGCAGAGAGAGGGACAAAGAAAAGAGAAAGGAACACTCATTTTAAACCTAAGCTATCATCCAGCTAACTACTTTTCAATCATTTTTCCTCCTCTTGCTATGAATGCTAAGTGTCATAGGCAATTAAATCTTTCACTATGTTGGAAGGCCACAAAATCATTTGGTTGGAAAAATCTTGACAATCTTAACTACATTACCAGGTTTTTGCTTCCCAGCCATTCAGTAAAGCTGTCTTATTAGGTTCCTGCAAATTATAACCACCTGGCTATGTCGTCATTATCAGAAGAATCGCTGTAGAATCATCCCAGAACTATTTAAGTTCTTTTCATAAAAATGCATGTTTTTACCAAGATATCCTTCAATAAGTGGATGGATAAACAAACCACACATCCATACAGTGCAATATTATTCAGTGAATTATCAAACCATTAAAAGACATGGAAGGGAGCACCTTGGGTGGCTCAGTCAGTTAAGCTACTGACATCAGCTCAGGTCATGATCTCACAGTTCATGAGTTTGAGCCCTACATCGGGCTCTGTGCTGAGAGCTCAGACCCTGGAGTCTGCTTTGGATTCTGTGTCTCCCTCTCTCTCTGCCCCTCCCCTGTTCATGCTCTGTCTCTCTCTGTCTCTCTCTCTCTCTCAAAAAGAAATAAACATTAAAAAAGATTAAAAGACATAGAAGAAACTTAAATGCATGTTATTAAGTGAAGGAAGCCAGTCTGAAAAGGCTACATACAATTCCAACTGTATGATATTCTAGAGAGAAAAAAACCATGGAGACAATTAAAAATATCAGCAGTTGCAAGAAGGTTGGGGCAGTGTGGAAGTGAAGGATGAATGGGTGGGTGGAACACAGGGCACTGTTAGGGCAGTGAGACTTTTCTGCATGATGCTATACGGGCAGATACATGACGTTATGCATTTCTTAGCCCATAGAACTATACATCCCAAAGAGTGAATCCTGATATAAACTATAGACTTTAGTTCATAATATTGTACCAATATTGGTTCACAAACTATAACATGTAAACTAAACACTTTAAGATCTTAATAACAGGAGAGACTGGCAGTGGGGGGTGGATAAGGGAACTCTGTATTTTTTATTTAATTTTTCGGTAAACCTAAAACTGCTCCAAAAAAGAAAGACTTTTTTTTTTTTTTAACAAACTGCTTTTCAAAGCATGAATAAACATACAAAAGTAAGAGGGAAAATAACTTGCTGGGGTAATCTAGTTTCTCCCTTGAGATTTCTAGTAATATACATTGATTTTATTTACTTTTCTTTTTTCTAAAATTAGGTTATATATTTCCAATATGTGAGTGAAATATGATAGTGACAGGTTATGGCAGTGGCCTCAGGTATAGTAACTGTATAATATATTCTTTTTTTAAACTTTAAATTTAAAAAAATTCCAATATAGTTAATATATAGTTTCAGATATATAATCTCATGATTCAACAATTCTATACA
Source organism: Panthera tigris (assembly GCF_018350195.1). NCBI lineage: Eukaryota > Metazoa > Chordata > Mammalia > Carnivora > Felidae > Panthera > Panthera tigris. Next base: position 18,481,321 of record NC_056676.1, on the reverse strand, counting down.
TTACTCCATGCTCATGGCAAGTGTACTCTTTGTCCTCATCACCTATTTTACCCATACCCCTCACCCACCTCCAATCTAGTAACATTTAGTTTGTTCTCTATAGTTAAGACTTGTGTCGTGGTTTCTCTCTCTCTCTTTTCATTGCCTTGTTTGTTTTGTTTCTTAAATTCCACATGTGAATGAGATCATATGGTATTTCTCTTTTTCTGACTGACTTCGCTTACCATTATAATCTCTCTATGTATGTGTGTATGTGTGTGTGTACATATGTACACACTCTTCTTTAAATGTTTGGTAGAATTTGCCTGTGAAGTCATATGGTCCTGGACTTTTGTTTGTTGGGAGTTTTTTGAATTCTGATTCAATTTAATTGCTGTTAATTGGTCTGTTCGAATTTTCTTTCTTCTTGCTTCTTCAGTTTTGGTAGGTTATACGTTTCTAGGAATTTATTCGTTTCTTCTAGGTTGTTCAATTTGTTGGCATATAATTTTCATAATATTCTCTTACAGTTGTTTGTATTTCTGTGCTATTAGTTGTTTTATCCCCTCTTTCATTTGTGATTTTGTTTATTTGGGTCCCTTTCTCCTTTCTCTCTCTCTCTCTCCTTCTCTTTTCGATGAGTCTGGCTAGAGGTTTACCAATTTTATTAATCTTTTCAAAGAACCTTTTCCTGGTTTTATTGATCTGCTCTATTGTTTGTCTGTTTGAGTTTGCATATCTTTTATTTCTGCTCTCATTTTTTTTATTTCCTCCCTTCTGCTAATTTGGGGTTTTGTTTGTTCTTCTCTTTCTAGCTACTTTAGGTGTAAAGTTAGGTTGTTTATTTGAGATTTTCTTGCTTCTTGAGGTAGACATGTATTGTTATTAACTTCCCTTTTAGAACTGCTTTTGCTGCAGTCCAAAGAATTCGGACTGTTGTGTTTTCATTTTCACTTCTCTCCATGTAATTTTTAATTTCTTCATTGACCTATTCACTTTTTAATATCATGTTATTTAACCTTTATGTATTTGTGGTCTTTCCAGATACCTTCTTGTGGTTGATTTCTAGTTTTTTAGCATTGTGGTCAGAGAAGATGCATGGTATGACTTTGATCTTTTTGAATTTGTTGAGACTTGTTTTGTGGCCTAATATGTGATCTATTCTGGAGAATGTTCCATGTGTACTTGAAAATAAAAGAATGTGTATTCTGCTATTTTAGGATGGAATGTTCTGAATATATGTTAAATCCATCAGGTCCAATGTGTGATTCAAAGCCCCTGTGTCCTTGTTGATTTTCCATTTGGATTATCTGTCCATTGATGTAGGTGGGGTGTTAAAGTCCCTTACTACTATTGTATTACTATTGAGCACTTCCAGTATGTTTGTTATTAGCTGCCTTATGTATTGGGTTTTCCTGTGTTGGATGCATAAATATTTACAGTTGTTATATCTTCTTGCTGGATTGTTCTCTATGATTATATAGTGGCCTACTTTGTCTCTAGTTACAGTTTTTGTTTTAGAGTCTATTTTGTCTGATATGAATATTGCTATACCAGCTTTCTTTTGACATCCATTTGCATGACAAATGTTTCTCCATCTCTTCACTATCAATGTTCAGGTGTCTTTAGTCCTGAAATGTGTCTCTTATAGATAGCATATAGGTGAGTCTTGTGTTTTTATCCACTCTATCCCTCTATGTGCTTTGATTGGAGCATTTAGTCCACTTACATTCAAAATAATTGTTGATAGATATGTATTTATGGCCATTTTGTTGCTTGTTTTGTGGCTGTTTTTGTAGTTTTTCTTTGATCCTTTCTTCTTTTCCTCCCTTTCATTGTTTGTTGGCTTTATTTAGTGATATTCTTGGAAATCTTTCTCTTTATTCTTTGCATATCTGTTACTGGTTTTTGATTTGTGGTTACCATTAGATTTGCATATAGCATCTTCTGCATATAGCAGTCTCTATTAAGTTGATGGTTGCTTAAGTTTGAACCCATTATTGGTCCTCTCCCCACCCATGTTTTAGGTATATGGTGTCATATATATTTAGATATCCTTTTATATCCTTTTGTTTTATGAATCTCTTGACTGATTTTACATATATACTTATTTCACTACTTTTGTGTTTCCTGCTTTTTATCCTCTCACTTATGGTCTATCCTTTCCACTCAAAGAATTCCCTTTAATATTTCTTGTAGGACTGGTTTAGTGGTCATGAACTCCTGTAGTTTCTGTTTATCTGAGAAACTATCTCGCCTTCTATTCTGAATGATAGCCTTGCTGGATAGACTGTTCTTCGCTCCAGATTTTTTTTCATTCAACAATTTGAATATATCATGCTGTTGTTCCCTTCTGGCATGCAGTTTCTGCTGAAAAGTCCAGTGATAGCCTTATGGGGCTATCTTCTTGTATGTAACTTGTATGTAACTATCTTCTTTTCTTCTTGTTGCTTTTAAAATTTCTTCTTTATCACTACTTTTTGCCATTTTAATTATTATGTGTCCCATTATGGATCTCCTTGGGTTGACTTTGGGGGGATCTCTGTGTCACCGTGGATCTGGATAGCTTTTTCATCCCCAGATTAGGGAAGTTTTCAACTATTATTTCTTCAAATAAAATTCCTGCCCCCTTTTCTGTCTTCTTCTGGGATCCCTATAATGTGAATGTTATTACATTTGATGCAGTCACTGATTTCCCTAGAATTATTATCAATTTGCATAACTTATTTTCTCTCCTTTGTTCATCTTGATTACATTCCATTACTCTATCTTCCAGGTTCATTAATTCCTTCCTCTGCTTCCTCAAGCCTACCATTTGTTCAACCAAGTGTATTTTTAATTTCATTCATCTCTGATTGGTTCTTGTTTTTGTTCTCTCTTTTTGAGGGTCTCACTGATGTCCTCCACTCTTTTCTCAAGTCCAGTGAGTATCTTTATGATCATTACTTTAAATTCTCTTTCAGGATATTACTTATATGCATTTTGCTTAAGTCTGTTCCTGTGATTTTGTCCTGTTCTTTCATTTGGGACATATTCTTCTGTTTCCTCCTTTTGTCTAACTCTGTGTCTGTTTCCATGTATTATGAAAGTCATCTACATCCCCTGCTCTTGAAAAGCAGTGACCTTATGAAGAAGAGGTTCTATAGTGCCCTGTAGCACAATGTTCCCTGTTCCCCAGGACCTGACACTTCAGGGAATGACTCTTCTGTGTGTTGCATGTTCCCTGTTTTGTTATGGACTCTCATTCCTTCAGTCCAATTGTCTGCAGTGGCTCTCTTGGCTGTTGTGAGCAGTGTTTGATCCACACCTGGGGTAGGGTGCATTTTAACAAGGTACACACCTGCCTGCTTGCTAAATAAGACCTGGAGCCTCTGCATTGTGACTGGGCTGGCTAAATAGTTCTGCAAAGAACACATGGGTGGGTGCCTCAGGCTTGTGTAGTGCCTACCATTTCTGTCACAGCAGCCAGTATGGCAGCTGCTGGCACTGCCAGGGCTGAGGCCCCTGCAAAAGGCAGGGGTCGAAGTTCTGGGGAGATTTGCAGTGGTCTTGTGGGGGCATGGACTGGCAGCACCAGGACTGAGACAAGCATAACTGGGAAGAGTGGATCCACTGAAGTGATGGGGCAGGGCTTGGAGCCAGCATTTCTGTAGGGAGTGTGGGCACTGACTTCCTGCAGGTGGCCATGTGTTTATGTCTACCACCTCTTTTATTTTGGAAGAGTCTCTCTGAGATCCTGTATCTCTAGGACATGCTCTGTGATGAGTAAATCACTCTCCTTCCTGTCTTTCCCCAGCATTTTTCAAACTGCTGGTTCTATGCTGTATAGGGGACTCAGTTTCTTAACACCCTGAGGGTTCTCCCAGAGCTGAGCTTGCTGATGTTTAGAATTCTATGCTTTAAGTCCTGCTGGTTCTAAGAATTCAGAAATTTTCCAGTCTAACTTTCAAAGCCAAATGTTATGGCTTTGTATGGTGTTTGTTTTTCCCTTGCAGGCTCTCCCATGTGATAGTCTGTTTTTCACCCTTCTCAGCACCCTTGGCTCCCACCCCTCCATAGGTGGCCATGGTCATTTTAGGTCTGAAATTGCCTCTTTGCCTTTTTTAAAAGAATGTTTTATTTTATTTTTGATAGAGACAGACAGACAGAGTGTGAGTGGGGGGAGGGGTAGAGAGAGGGGGATACACAGAATCCAAAGCAGGCTCCTAGCTGTCAGCACAGAGCCTGATGCAGGGCTTGAACTCATGAACCAGGAGATCATGACCTGAGCTGATCGGACACTTAACCAACTGAGCCACCCAGGTGCCCCACCTCTCTGCCTTTACTACCTTCTTCAATGTGGCCTCTCCTCTACTTTTGATTGTGGAGTTCCTTCTGCCTGTCTCCAAGTAATTTTATGGGTTATTAACGTTATGAGTGTTATCTAGTTGTATCTGTAGGTCAAGGCAAGCTTAGGGTCCTCCTACTCTGCCATATTCCCAGCCTTCTATAGGTATACTATTATTTAATTAAAATAAGATGACCACTGGGGAGGTTTGCAAAGCAAACATTTACCAATATTGGTTATAATGTTACTGGACAGGCAGGAAGCAAATATATATTGAAACCCACTTCAGTGGGTGCAGATTTTTGAGTGTGCCCAGCCTATGTGCCAGACATGTGAGCTGAGAAACCATCAAGATACCTCTAGCCCCAGCCACTGTCTACCTTTACTACAGGAGACACCATCAGTGAAAAATGCCTGGCCGAGTCCAGTTGACCCTCATATCTGTGAGAGATAACAATAAATGATCCTTGTTGCATGCCACTAATTTGAAGGTAGTGTGCTTACAGAAATAGGCAACTGAAACAGGTAGTAACCACTACCATTACTCATACTCAATTTTGTTTTTATATTCCTCCCAATAGATGAGCCTTTAATATTTACTTGGGTTATTTAGTAAATTTAAATTTTATCATTTTATCTATGACAGAAATAGCTTGGGACCCAAAGGTTTTACTTTTGCCCTATGGATCAGTTGAACATATTTTGATCTTTTGAAAAATCTGCTTCTAGGAACACTCCAACTAACACTATGATCTTTTAAAAGTCAACTATACAAAAGTCTTAAGAAAAAAACCACTCCTTGAAAATAAAACTTTTTATTTCCAAAGTTTGCATGACATCTTTACAAAAGAATAAAAGAAATACACCACTAGGAGAAAATTAAGGCACATTATGACAATCTTATAATAATTTTAAGTATAAAACTTTGTTTTTTATTATTTAATGTTATTCACTTAATGTTAATCCATTTCTTTTGTTTAAATAGCATTAAAAATAGAACTTGCCTTCTACATACTCTATTGAGTAGATCTTTTAGGACTGTGTTGTCACTCTATTCAGACATGAAACAATTAACTTCTTAAAATTGAAATAGCTTCCAAATGTCATTATTCTTTTCTAATTCTCATGGACACTTAAAAGAGTGCTAATTAAGTTCTACTTAAAATTTTCATATTTTTTCATTAATCATTGGAACCACATAATTTTGAAGAGAGAACTTCTTTAGCAATATTAAGTCATAAATATTTTTTGTGAATTCTACATTATAAAATGGTGGAACATCAATTCTGTGAACTACAGAGGTTTTATAACAATCATATCTGAAAATATATCCATCAAATTTCAATTCATTGCCAATTTGGGGATTCCCAGTGATCTGTGCTAGAGATCATTGCACATCCTCTAATCTTCCATCTCCCAACTACATATAAAGAATTTTAGGGGTGCCTGGGTGGCTCATTCAGTTAAGCTTCCAAGTTCGGCTCAGGTCATGATCTTCCAGCTGGTGAGTTCAAGCCCCGTGATGGGCTCTGTGCTGACAGCTGGGAGCCTGGAGCCTGCTTCAGATCTGTGTCTCCTTGTCTCTCTGCCCCTCCCCCACTCACACTCTGTTTCTCTCTCTCTCAAAAATAAATAAACATTAAAAAAATTAAAAAAATAATTTTAAAAATAGTGTGTCACTCAGTTATTGCCACAATAATGCTGCTCACCAGCTACCCTAAAATTTTGTGACACATTACAATAAGCATCTGTTTCTCAGCAATGCGTCTGAAAGTCAGCTTGGGTGGCTCTGTTCCATGTGTCTTTTGTGGGGCCATGTGTTTCATTCTGTTCTCATGGAAATGGCAGAATAAGAAGCCCTAAGGGGCAAGTATATTTCAAGCCTCTACTCATTAACATCTAACATCCCATTGGCCAGAGCAAGTCACATGGCCCAAAGTTGAGGTGCAGGAAGATGAAGACATGGCAATCTTGTAGATATCTAATTCTACTACAAGGGAGTTAAACATTGAAACCAAAAAGTCATTTGCCATAAATGGTTAATAAGGGCAGGCATGCTTCCTTATACCCTGAATCTTATACCTGACCCACCAGGATACATATCTAAGCCCAGTCCCTAAAGCCCAGGCAGGTCAGTTCCCCAGCTTTTGCTCTACTTCTTCTACTTCTTATTCAGGTCTCATTCCAGGTCAAAAGTCAAATTTCTTCCTTGTCCAGACTAATTCCAAAATGTACTAGTAGAGTGACTGTTATGCCACTATCCTCAGATATTGTAAGGAGTGGCCTAATATGAACTTTTCCCAGGACAACATAATGAAATATATAAAAGACTTACTAAGGCATCATTTTGGAATGACAAAAGCAGTAGTTACTGCCAACATTTATTGATAGCTTAATATATGAGCAGCATTGTGCTGAGTACTTTACAGAATAATTTCACAAGATGGGAGGTACCCATAAGGAGTAACCCTAAAACATGAACGATCCATCTCATGAGTGGGGGTATTGAGGAGCCAAGTTTTATACCCACTGCTAAATTCTAACTGAATATAGTAAGTAAACATAGTTTTTGCTGCCTGGTATCTATTCCTTTATTATTCTGGTAAAAGCAGAATTGATGAATTTATCAAGACAAGATGCTTTGCCCTTCTCAGCCTGATTATTTGTATTCTAGAACTTTATATTTTTAGGAGAGAGACAAAGAGAGGGAAAAATTATGGAGCTGATTTTTTGAAATTATAGATTAGTCTCTATTGTGGAATGCCCAAAGCATCCCTGCTTCCTGTCCTTTCCAGCCTGGTTCTTCAGCTACTGTTTTATTTAGTGAACCATGCCAGATCCTTCCAAAAGTTAACTTTTTGCTTAAGTTTTAAAGAGCCAGTTTTCTTACTTTTCACCAAAAGCCTTAATGGCAAATAGGTCTCCCACATGAGTGAGCTAACTAAAACCACACAAATGTCACCACTCACTAAATAGCTATGGTCCTGGAGTATGGGAAGGCACTTTTCATCTATATATATTTAGTGCCTAAAACAAATTCCTGAAACATAACATACAACAGACAATGTGTATCCTCTCACTTCCCAATTCACATGTTTAAATCTAATCCCCAATGTGCTGGTATTTGGAGGCAGGGTCTTGAGAGGTGCTTAGATCATGAGGGAGGGTCCCACATGAATGGTATTAGTACCCTTATAAAAGAGACCCCAGAGAGGTCTCTGGCCTCTTCCATCATGTGAGGAGAGAGAATCAAGACAGCTGTCTACAAACTAGGAAGCAGATCCTCCCCAGACACTAGATCTGCCAGCGCCTTGATCTTGCATTTCCCAGCCTCTAGAACTATGAAAAGTAAATTCTGTTTTTTATAAGCTGCCCAGTCTATAGTAGTTTATTATAGCAGCCTGCAAGTACTAAGACAATACGTAATTTATTTTTTCCAGATTTTCATGCAGAGCTTCTGGCTCCTCTTATTTAAAGATGACACCTATCCCTCTCCTCCATCCTACCTCCATGTTTCAATGTCCCTGATTTCTGCAAATTTAACCTGAGAAGATCAGGAACTCAGGCTGTTTCTCAGCAAATATTCAATAATCAAATTTATTTTGTGACAGTTTTTGTAAATACAGGGCATCGTATTAATAATACGCATAGCAACTACTTACAAAGAGTTATTTCAAAAGAAAAATATGTGTCAAAGTTCCCTTATTCTGGGATGGAAATCTACATAAAATAATAAATGTAGCCTATAATACATTGACATAGATAAGGAAAACTGAGGCTTTCTTAAATATAAGTTAGCTTCAGAGAAAGTAAGAAGATTATTCTGAAACCATTCTGGGTATTGTCAGTTACCAAAATATCTTAAACAGGATTTAGGAATAAGTTATTTTATTTTATTTTTTTTAGGAATAAATTAGTTTTTAAGGGAATATATTCTTTATCTGCAAAATAAGATACAGATGCAAACTTAATAGAAGAACTATACTTTTCAACACCAAAATAAAGGAAGTAATTTGATAATACTATTTTGGAGAATTAAAAACAATTGTGTAGCCCTTATGCATAGTGGGGGAGGGATTCTATTTATAGGTATTATGTCTATCATAGAAAAATTGAAAATATAGAAAGATACTAAGAGAAAAATCATCCATAATTTATAAGTGTTAGGAATCTTTCTGCTATATGTAATGGGAAAATGCAATTAAATTTGCTTAAACAAAGAGGAGATCTATTGCTCACTAGAACTGAAAACAGTAGAGATTGAATTAGCTTCAGGTGCCAGTTGACTTAAGGTCAAAGGATGTTATGAGGACCAGATTCCTTTCTCGTCATCTCTGACTTTGCCATGCATGAAGCTGGCTTTATTTTCAGGTGGGCTACCTCTTAAAGACTGCAGCATGGCTACACTCCAACTACTCTAAAGTTCCAAATCTCATGGGACAAGACTTTGCAACCCTTATGGCTAAAACCAAAGCTTGAGATTTGAGTTGGCTTTGAATGGGCCTGACTCTGAATCCCTTATAGGTTCAACACTGACTAACTCAGGGAACCAGGGGTGAAGCTCATCTCCCAGAGCACAAGGGCTGTAGTAATGGAGAGCTTGACACCATAATGAGAACTGGGGCTCACCAGTGAAGGAGAAGGAATGAGAATGTGAGACAAGTCACAGATGTTTGCTAGTATACTATCATTATTAAAAGATAACAATCATTTTGTTATATTTTGTTATATAACAAATAAGAAATTGGAGCATTTAAAAACTGATTTATGGAAACCTGACACCAAATTTAAAATTCTGTATTACTCCATTTATATGAATTTCTTAAAAAATAAGTCTAAAACAAGAATAGTGTGTGCCTGAGACTGGAGGTGGGAAGATGATAGAAATGTTCTATGTCTTGAGGGGAAACAAAAATAATATAAAAACAGGGAGGGGGACAAAACAAAAGAGACTCATAAATATGGAGAACAAACTGAGGGTTGCTGAAGGGGTTGTGGGAGGGGGGATGGGCTAAATGGGTAAGGAGCATTAAGGAATCTACTGAAATCATTGCTTCACTATATACTAACTAATTTGGATGTAAATTTTAAAAAATAAAAAATTAAATTAAATTAAAAAAAAAAGAAATGTTCTATGTCTTGATTATGATGGTGCTTATACAATTTGTCAAAACCTAAAACTATACCCTCAAAATGTGTGAATTTTATTGTATATAGTTGTACCTAACTAAAGTTGAAGATAAAACTCAACTAAAAAATAAAAACTGATTTATAATCTTCTCTTTTTACTTTGCAATGTATGATAAGCATTGTTGTATGAGAAGAAACTATTTTCAATTTTATAATTAACACCAAGCCCCCAAATTATGGAATTAGTAGAGCTGAGTTAAAATTTTCTAAATCAAGTTCAGGAACATATGAAAGATTTTAAACAGAAAAAAACATTCAACTTCATGACTTTTGCATTCGAGATTCAGAGCTACTAATGTATCAAAAACTTTGTATATAGTATCTGAGCAGATCATTCATGACTAATTTTAACAAATGTTCTTAAATTCATTTAAAAGATAAATATAGTGAAAACTAAAGCAATATTTCAGATAGGGCCCAAACCGAAAGACAGAATAGACATGATGAATTATCCTTATTTATGACTGATACATTGAAATTTTTCTCAGCCAAAACAACTTCAATAAAATAATACCATACTGGTCAGGGACCTTAGTAACTGATACCAAGTATAGCAGGGACAGAGTTGGTTAGAAAAGTAAGGTTCATATTTAAATATATGTATATATATATATATATTCATCTGGTTTAGATTGTTAAGAATCTGGCTTAGATTTGTTAAGAATAAAGTATCTGGCATAAGAGAAAGTTTCTACCAATGCTACTAACTGTTCATATTTGATTTCTACTTTAATTCCACAATGGTCAAACTGCATTTATGACTTAGAGGGTCTCAGTAATCTTCTTATAATCCCCTCTTTTAACTGAATTTTGTGATCTTATAATTTGGGGCATGTAGCATTCACAGGATGCTCCAGTGAGATGTGCTGGACATGAGAGTTGAGCTCTATGATCAAAGAACAAGATCCATTGTTTCCAGATATTGAAATGAAGGTCGTTTCTCAAGTGTGTCTCCTTGGAAATAGGAGTATGTTTATTGTTGGTAGTACAAAATATATATGTGCTATTTGAGATGGTCAAAAGTCTCCAAACAATTTTTACATGCCATCTCTCTCAATGGCTGGCCCGGATAGAGTGGCATTTTTAAAAAAAATTTTTTTTTAACGTTTATTTATTGTTGAGACAGAGAGAGACAGAGCATGAACGGGGGAGGGTCAGAGAGAGGGAGACACAGAATCTGAAACAGGCTCCAGGCTCTGAGCGGTCAGCACAGAGCCCGACGCGGGGCTCGAACTCACGGACCGCGAGATTATGACCTGAGCCGAAGTTCGCCGCTTAACCGACTGAGCCACCCAGACACCCCTAGAATGGCATTTTTATATAATATTTTACAGGTGTTGGATCTAAGTCAGCATCAACGGGTAACAAAACCAATGGAGGGCCTTGACTCCAGGACAAGGAATTACTCATGATTATTCACAATTCCTTCCAAGAGATAGAAAATCATTGGATTTGGAACAAGAGAAGGAGTAGACTTGGAACAAGAGAAGGAGTTTTCAGCAGAAATGTTTTTTTCTTTTAGAAAGATAATTTTGGCAGACTGGCAGAATGGATTGGTATGTGGAAAGAAAAATTAGAGGTACAGAAAAAAGTTGGAGTGTATTACAATAGGTCAGGCTTGAGGTGACAAGGGTCAGAACAAGGATTTAGCATTTCCAAGTGTAGGTGTAAATAATAATAGTGAAGAAACACAGTCTGAATGCCTCCATACGGACAAAGGTTTTGCTCTATACTCCTTGTTCACTGAGTCAAGGTAAAAGTCACAACTGAAGTGGGACAAAGCAATGGCATCACCAAGGGAAAACCAGGTTTCAGTTACGGGAAAGGGAAAGAAGATAGAGAGGATCAGTGTATTCTTTCAGCAGGTTGGACAAAACAGAAAAGTTCAGGACTGGAGCTAGAAATACCCATTTGGTGACCAGACCCATTTTGTGAAAGGTTCAGAATTTTAGGTGAACGGATTCCAGAGAAGGTGAAGACAGCCAACAGATGGGAATCTAAGTGGGTAGGTGGCATCAGGATGGTTTAAGGAAGTTAAAAAAAAAAAAGTGTTGTCAAGATTAGACAGACCCAAGGGGCACCGGAGTGGCTTAGTTGGTTAAGCGTTCAACTTCAGCTCAGGTAATGATCTCGCAGTTCATGGGTTTGAGGCCCACATCGGGGTCTGTGCTGACAGCTCAGAGCCTGGAGCCTGCTTCAGATTCTGTGTCACCCTCTCTCTGCTTCTTACCCGCTCTCTCGCTCTCTCTCTCAAAAATAAATAAACATTAAAAAAATATTTAAAAAAAATTAGACCCAAAAGGTGAATGTGGGAACCAGAAAGATGTGGAAATCTAAGTAGCAGTCCACTAGGTAGATCTGATGTCTGATGAGGCAGAACCTGTTCTAGGTTCTAGCACACTAGGCAGGTATTTGACACAAGGGACCCAGCAGGAACAGGGCCCAAGGCTACTGGTACTAGAGGACTAGTGGAAAGCTGGTTAATGCTCAACTATGAAAACTGAGACACAAAGTCAAAGTGGGGTTGATTTAATGTTGAAACATTTGAATATTGAAGCAAAAAGGATAAACTGGCCACAGAGTCCAGAGCCAGTGGTCATGTGGTCCTTTCCATGTATAGAAAAGGAGTATAAAGGTAAAGAGACACTAGTGTTTTCTGAAGTATTTTAGGGAGTATTGAGATCAAAGGGTAGTTTGTTGAAAACAAGGCTTCTAAAGGAATGATGAAAAAAATTATATGTGACAACTATTTAAAGTCTAATTTAAGAAGAAAATATAACTTTCTCAAAAGGTAATTAAAACTTCTCCTTTCTCCTTACTCCATGGTATTATAACAGGAAGGTAAGAAGGAAGGAAGGAAGGAAGGAAGGAAGGAAGGAAGGAAGGAAGGAAGGAAGGAAGGAAGGGAAAGGGAAGGGAAAGGGGAAGGGAAGAGACCTTCTTTCAAGAAAGAAGCTCAAGGAGTTGCATTCATGACGTTATTGTTGTTACTCTTGTATTATTGGTATCACATGACTCTCTTTATCATCAGGACCACCCAGTGTTTTTTTTTTTTTAATGTTTATTTACTTTTGAGAGAGAGAGACAGAATGTGAGTGAGGGAGGGGCAGAGAGGGAGACACAGAATCTGAAACAGGCTCTGGGCTCTGAGCTGTCAGCACAGAGCCCCATGCAGTACTCGAACTCACAAGAGGCGAGATCATGACCTGAGCCAAAGTCGGATGCTCAACCAATTGAGCCACCCAGGTGGCTCTAGAATTTTTGATTCTGTAATTCATTATTGTCTTCTTACTTTAATGATCAAATTGTTCCACATTTCATCTGTTGAAGCATCCTTATGTGTGTTAGCACTTGTGTCCTTTTAACATGCTTTCATCATTTAAAAGTGTATATATTTTCTTGTTCCTAGCTTAACAAGACTTTTTACTCATTTTGTACTTTCCCTTCCCTGGCTCTGGAAACAACTATTTCTCTGAGGAGCCCTGGTACTTTTAGTGGGGAAAGGTATTACAGAGCAAGATCTGAGTACTAGAGGTACCCATACTCTTGGAATGCCTCTGCTTCTTGGATCTTTCAGCAGATAGAGCTGGAACACACACACACACACACACACACACACACACACATGCACATTTGTGTACATGCACACATACATATACATATTTTAGAATTCATGAGTTCACACCAACATCCCCATTCTAGTTTATCTCCATAGGGACCTTCCTTGCCTTCTCTCATTCCAAACATGTATGACCTTTCTTCCTTGCTCCCAAAAACATCAACACATTTAGTTATTTGCTTGATCCTATCATATAACTAAAATAGTTACAGAATTGCTTCACCAATACTACTATAAAAACTAAGCCTAATAAAAGTGATTCTGTATTTTCTTGCCTTTTTTCACACCATCACCACCATCAAGAAGATACATGGTCAAACACTGTGTTCATAAGTTACTGAAATTCATCTCTCCCCTTCTTTAGTGCAATATGTTATTAATTTGAAATACAGTTGGGTCCTTTGTTTCAGTCTGCTTTCTGTTTTAGTTTTTTCCCTTTCCCATCTTTGTTGATTTCATGTTATTTTTTGATATGTAAAACATTAGCAGAGTTCCAAAAGTCAAAAATATTACAAATGATACACTCAGAAAAATGTCTTGAATCTCTTCCAACTGGGTCCCCTGTACTAACCATTGTAGGTGACTAACTTCATTGTTTTCTGGTTTTTCATTCCTGTGCATCTCTTTGTAAAGACTAGTGTGTACACACACACACACACACACACACACACACACACACACAGTATGTGTGTGTATACACACACAGATATATATACATGTATAATATATACATATATATCTGTGTGTGTATGTATAATTTCCCCTTCTTTATTAAAGGTAGCAGAGCACATATGCTCTATATATGCCTTTTTACATGTTGGTGTTCTTACTTAACAATAAATCCAGAAAATCATTCCATATCAGTTTATAGAGATCATCCACTTCTTTGTTACACATGGAGAATACTTCATTGTGTTGATTTAGCTAATCTCCTATTTTTGGAAAATTAGTAATTTCCAATATTTGTTAGAATTTTTTTTCTTTATCCACTTACATATTATTTGATGTCCATGGCATTCTCTGTCTCCTACCAATGCTGAAAAGTGTGAGTTTTATATGATTATATTTACTTTTGTGTTAATTTTATGTCATTTTGAGAGAGTATGGGAAGATTTGAAATCAGGTGGTTAGCATTAACCTCCAGACTATGAATTGAATTTTTAAATTTTAAAAATTATTTTTCTTTACTGCTTTTTTATAGCAATCTATTCTTGTCTTATAGATCAGTATATTTCAAAATCTCTCAGAGCACATTAACAAGATTTTTAAAAAATTTCTCTTCTGATCTCTCAATTGTCTGTTTTATCCAAGGTCAGTTTTCTTTTTTGTGTGTGTCTTTATTGTCCTTGAAAATGAATGATTATTAATTGTCCATTCCCATTCATGGATAAAGGGCTGAGATGCTAATGTGGTATACAATATGGACATTCTGAATATGTAGAGTCTAATTTTCCTACTAACTCCTTTACCTGAATGGGAAGGTTACCTGTAGTCTCCATATACGTGAGTGCTACCTGTCATTTGGCAAGACAGGATACACCCCCTAAACTCCCATCCTCACCAAACACAAAAAGGGCTTTACTTTGGAGTGTCTATATCCACACTCAAATCCCTATCTTCCTCACACAGACCAGCTGACATTTTTAGAGATCATTGCTTCAATTATATCTTAGGAACTCACAGTGCCTTGAGGAGATGATAGCAAGTGATGGGGTTGATAGCCCAAGCTCAAAATCCTTCTTTAGCTAACTCTTTAATAAATCACCTGCCAAGTCTTATCTTCTTTCTTACCAACTCTTGGTCTGTAGTCTCTCTGTGGCTATGGTAGTGACTGCTACCTCCACTGTAGACTCTTTTCTGGTATTCTTTTGAAATTTAGTTTCTGCTCTAATTTATTTTTCAACACCATCGTTTTGTTTTTTTATCTTCAAGAAACCAGTTTTTTAATTGAAGTACAGTTGACCTACAATGTTATGTTAGGTGCAGGCATACAACATAGTGAATCAATAGTTCTACATTGCACAATGCTCCCCACAATAAGTGTTGTTGATCTCTGATCTTCAGTTGTTCTCTCATCTCAGGGATATCATGAATTAATTCTAATTTAAATTTCCTTATAGTCATTTCAGTGGAATGCATGGAGGGGACAGATGTCAATGTGAATATTCAGTTAAATAAACTTGTGTAATTGTCTTTATTGAGCATAAGTAGCACCATGAATTCTGCACGGATGGTGTAGGGTGAGACTACTACTTAGGACAAGTGTTAAGGCACATGAGGTTTTGCACCCTGGGTAGGAACTGTGGCTCACAGGAACCATGTTGTAAGTTCTACTTCAGGCTGGAGGCACAAGTCATTGAGGGTAGAAGAGCTAATGGAGTAAAAGAAGTGCTTGGTTAGTTGTTCTGGTTGGTGCAGAGCTTCCTAGTGGAATGTTTTGCTTCTTCAGTAAGTTCATCCCTTGGTATATCACAACATGCAATTCTACCACCTTAGAATATAAAGGGGTTTTATAGGATGATACGATCATAAGTAGATACCAGGATTTCAGTCCCCTAGTCTTCCCACTTTCTAGTACTTCTGTACACACAGAACATTTGAAGACTCTGTTTATCTCACTATGGCGATGCTATTCGTCTTCCATACTAGATAATATTAGATACAAAAGAGAGACCCCCAGACTAAGTCAACCTCAGGATTCAACTACCAAGAAAAGCTAGGCTGCTTTTCCTGTTTATATATTACTTCTGCACACAGTCATTTTATAAGAGTAGCAGTAATATTCCATCTTTGAACATCTTTATTAGATTAAGGAGAAGGTTGGATATTTCTCAAAAAGCATTCATAGTAATGGCATTCTATTTTTTGAACTAAACTTTAAGGATTTCATGAGAGTCACTTCAATTTTTTAGCATTGGCTGTGAAAACTGAAAGATCCTAGAAAATGAAAGCTATTTTTCTTCATAGACATGGGTAGAGAGGAAATTTTAACATTTGGTAATGACCAAAACCCATTTAATTGCTGGATGATTCTGCTTTCATTGTACAAGAAGAACTGGAGAGGCTTAATCTCTCCTCAGGCTCTCCTGTAGAGTTTTTATCTCTGCATGTTGCTTTGTGCGTGCTGTAGTGATTAATCAGCAATATTGTCCGTTCTGCATTTCATATTTCCTTTTTTTAAATCCCTGTGTGAAGTTTCTAAATATTCATTTCCTTATTTCCTCATTTGTTCTTGAGCCAGGCCTTCTATGGCTTTGCAGAATTCTTATTAATGATCACACATAAAAAGTTTGCTACAGGGAAACTCAAGCTCAGATTAGGAATGACTTTTTTTTCTCAAGAATCTGACTCTCATTCTCCTTACTCAGTGTCTTTTGTGGGTTTTGTTTTGTTTTTGTTTTTTATCTATGTGACATTTATTAACTTGTATTCACATTCATAGAAAAAAGACTTGTCACTGTCATAATCACACTTTCAAAAAAGGGATGCTAAGGAGAGGATCTCACGCCTGAGTTGCTAATGCCATCTAAAATTCTGTTTGATTTATCATCTCTCTTTCTTATTTTTTTTTTCTTACCTATTCACCTGTCAGTTAGCATGCTTTAAGGATAAGGGTTTCAAAAAGACCAAAAGGCAGATAAGGCAGATATAAAGTTGATGGGAGCTTACCAAAATCTGGTGAAGTCTTTGATATAAATAGAATTCTTTTTAAAAGTGGATTTAGAATTTTCAGCTTCAAAGTCTTATTACTGTATCTCTTCCATCAAAGATTTTAAAAGTAATAAATGACCTTCTGGCTCAAATAAACTTCTGGCTCAATAAATAACCTTCTTTAATAGTTTATGAAGAGTACTTTACTGGGTGTAGAACAGCCCACTCATTCTATTATGTACTCAACTTCACAGAAGTATGGTTAAAAACATGGGTTTTATAGTCAGAAAGACCAGGGATCAAGTGTATCTCTAACACTTATTATTTACATGTTTTGGAATATGTTACTTAATATTGATGAGCTTCATTTTTTAAGGTATAAAATAGGGTTATAATAATAGTAATAATAATAATAATAATAATAATAATATCTATTTCCTAGAGCTGTTACAAGGATTGAATTAGATAATGTATACAAAGTACTTAGCAGAGATCTTGGTTAGCAAGAGATCTTAGCAGAGATCTTGGTTAGTACTTAGTTAGCAGAGATTTTGGTGCATAGTAAGGACAGTAAAATATTAATAAACACAAAGAAATACCTTTTGAATAGTATTTCTATATGGTTACAAAAAAGTTCCCTTATTTATTTGTTATTTAAATATATTTTATGAATGGAATTTTTACCTTCTAGATGTAACTTCTAAAAATACATAATAAAATATATTTTTACAATTCTTTTGGAAGACCAAATAAGCCTGTGAGAAAGTGTGAGGGAAAAAAACACGAAGAAGAGGAGCAAAGCAGAAGCGTGAGTTGAGGGAAGAGACTGAGCACCAAATCTGTGGGATGCTTAGGAGCAATCCCACCCCAAAGCCTGGAGCTTCCGAGCACAAGTGGGACTGGGGGCAAAGCCTTGTGCCTCTGTAGAGAAGGGAGCTGGATCAAAGGTCACTCACTTATAATCAAGATTCTAGAGGAAACATACTCTAATGAACAGGACAAACTAGGGGGAAAAATAACCTTTCCACAAAAGCAGTTGTCAAGTAAGTTTTCTGTCTTGGTTGTAGATACAGGTGGGAAAAGAAAAAGTCTCCCCTAAGAATTCTTGCTCACTGGCCAGACTTCATGTGTATTTAGGGTCTAATGATTTACAATCTTTTTGTGGTCCTAAAAACTGCAAACCGAAGACTATAAAGTCTGTGCAAGCTTGTAATACCCCAGGTAATGGGAGGAACAAACCTAAGTACCCCTTGAAGGAATAGATACTCATGTCCAGATTTAAAGAATTCTCAGAAAAACTTCCAACATGTACAAGTTCACGCTAAAAAAATATATGAAAATCCATAAGAAAAATAAGTCACCATGAATGAGAGTCAGGAAAAAACAAACAAAAACAGAATCAGACATGCAAAAACATAAAGCACTAGAATTTTCAAATGCAGAATACAAAATAATTATGCTAAATGTGTTTAAGAGGGGGAAATGGAACAAAATGGAGCAGGAGGCTATAAAAAAGCACACAGGCAGATTTTTTAAAGAACCAAAGAGAAATTCTAGAAATGAATTACATAATAACTTAATTTTAGAACTATCTAGAATAGTCAAACAGCACACCTGAGATAAGAATTAGGAAGCTTGAAGGTATTGGATAAAATTACCCAGAAGGCAGAAAACATAGAAAGAGGTGAAAGATACTTAAACTAGATTAGTAGAAATTGAAGACCTAATGTGAAGCTATACCATTTGTATCACTTGGGCTTCTCTTCCCAGTGCTCCTCTAACTCTGGAAGCAGAGGCCAACTTCTTGCTCTCACTCAACTCTGAATTACGATCCTCTGTAGAGTTTCTTAGCATTCCCATCACCTCTGTAACCAACTCCTTGTATTAAATTCCCTCTCCTGAAAGACTTACTTACAGTGCTGTCTCTTTTCCTGGCTGGACCCAGAATGATAAAACAAAAAACAAAAACAAAAACAACACATTGACTATGTTTGAATTTTCTAAGTTAAATATGCAGGTTATGCATTTAAGAGTAAACATGGGGGGGGGGGGAGGAAAGTGGAAGGAGGAAAGAGAGCCCAGTCAATTTAAAAATAGACAACAAAGGAAGAGGAAAATAGGAAAGAGAAAAATAAGAAAAACAAAAAGCACAAAATAAAATGGTATGGATAAATGCATATATATTAGTATTTATAATAAATTTAAATGGATTAATGAAAATAATTGAACTCTTCAGTGAAATGGCAGAAAATCATATATGAAGTCAGTATTCAGCTATATGCAAAAAGGAAGTGATGCATAAGGGGTCCAAAGGAAGGTTGAAAATAAAAGATTAGAAATAGTTATATAAGGCAAATACCAACTATAGGAAATTGGGGTAGCTATACTAATATCAGGAAAAACAGAAATTAGGGCAAAAATACTTTTGCGATGATAAAATGCTTTTGTTATGATAAAAGTTTCAGTTCACCAGAAGGATAAAACAGTTCTAAGTTCTTTTGTACCTAATAGCATAACTTCAAAAATACAAGCAAAAAATAATGGGAGAAATAGGCAAATTCACCATTATAAAAGGTGATTTTTGACACATCTCTCATAATGGATAGAACAAGTAGATTTTTAAAATAGGTAAACAATCATGAATGTCATAGTTAACCACCTTGATCTAATCGACTTACATAGAACCCTAAACAACAATGAGAGAATACCCATTTTCCTCACGTGTGGGAAAACTTCTATATCATGAATTATGATCCTTCAGCAGAAGCACTGCTCTGCAGGATTCTGTGGTTTCTATCAGCTTGCTGAGTTGTTTTTGCTCCTTCACAGACTGAAATGCCAGGGGCCATCCTGGTGCAGTCTAACTTGTTCAACATTTTTCAAACCATTATGCACAATATCTGATCTCCCTTGGTCCCTGATGTTCTCACAGATGCTAAACAAAGTTTTCCTCTCCCCTTCCTTTCACAAAACTCCTCTTCAGAGAAAGCTAAAATTGCCCATTTTAAGTGGATTCCCGGGAAGTCCTAGCTAGTGTTCATCCCTCAGTCATAGCAGATGCTTCTGGAACATGTTTACTTGTTCTTAAAATCACTTAAATTCCCCACCCTGTAAGTTCAATGAAAACTCAATTAAAAGATGGTTTTCTGTTTGGTAATTTGCTTTTCATGTTCTCTCTAAAAACTTTTATAAGCACCAAATATGTTTTTCTTTAAAAAAAAATCTCCAAATACATAATCATGTAGTACATAAAAATAGTTTTGAATGATACAAAATGTTCATATAGTATCAGAAGTTATAAGGCAGAGAAAGCCCTCCCAGGGATGATACCATCTGCCTGTGTGTATCAGGGGTCAATCGTCAAAGAGGTGGTGAAGCAGAGAGCTTATTATAAAGTAACAATGTTGAGCTTCATCTGGGCCCTGTGCTCCTGGACAGTAGTGACAGCTGAGAAACCTCCCCATCCTTTTGTAACTCTTCTTTGTTTGGGATGTGACAAAATGGCTAAACAGGTAGCCAGTTAACTACAAAGGACCACCATGACCTTGTAAAACCTCAAGTTTTCTCCATCTTCTTTGAGACCTTTATCATAACAAATATTCTCTCTGTTGCAATGGACTGAATAAAATTATTTCCTTAATTGTCTGGAGCCTTTTGTCTTTCGGGGTTTGGTGCCACAACCCAGATAGTATTTGTCCTTGCCTCAGGGTCCTGTTTACTCCTACCAGGTAATGAGACCCCCCCCCCTCTCAGAGCCTTTGTGCTTCATTCCTATGTGGTGATCCAAGGATCCAAAAGTGAGCTCAGTTTCTGATCCTGTGTTCTGGACTCTTGTCCATTCATAGCACGATAAAGATTTGATTCAATACCTTTTGAGTACTTGCTTCATATCTGGTGCCCAATTCTTCTGGTTTCATGGTCTGATCATTTTATGATTTCTGTAAATGTATGAATGGTTTATACAGATCTTGTTTTCTCAGTTGAAAGACAGCGAACTGGTATATTGGTCTTTTCTGTTTATCTTTTTCCCTGTTTTGAGATAAAATCAGCTAAGAATTTATTACCAACTGGTAATAAAACCCAATAGAATTTAGACCACTGATATTTTATTTCTGTGTGTATGCTTGACCCATGGATGAATTTTTTGAATAAAGTTGTAGGCTGTCTGCTTATGTCTGTTTGTATGTTTATATATCTGTAATTCAGAAAGGTCTTTACATCTCATTGTGTAAGTATATAATATTTTCCTGCCCTTCATGGTATTAATAAATTAGATTGTAAAATCTCTTAAGGGAGCCCTACTCTTATTGGCTTAGTGATAAAAAGCACTTATGTAAGCTGAATGTTCCAAAAACTTCCAGATATTAAGGAAATTAAACCTCAAATATTTTCAATGTAAAAAAGGAGGTATCCTTATAGAAATGAACCCAGAAATGTTTTAAGAATTCGGGTGCACATAATTTAGGTAAATCCTTGGCAAGCAAGACTCGTTATTTTGATTTAATTGAAAGCAGCTACAGGGGCCTCTGGCTGGCTCAGTCGGTTAAGCGTCCGACTTCGGCTCAGGTCATGATCTCACAGTTCATGGGTTTGAGCCCCATGTGGGGCTCTGTGCTGATAATTCCAAGCCTGGAGCCTGCTTCAGATTCTGTGTCTCCCTCTCTCTCTGCCCCTCCCCTGCTCATGCTCTGTCTCTCTCTCTCAAAAAATAAATAAACATTAAAAAAATTTTCATTAAAAGCAGCTACATATTTTCCATTAGATCAATGTTAAGTGTAATATATATGTAGACTTTTATTCCATTTAGATATATCTTTCCTAAACATACACAGGTTTGCTGAATGGAAAAGATATCACTACTTTTACTAAATGTTTAATCTTATGAGATATGTAAATATTTATGACCAAAATTGAATCATATTTTGACAAATTTTATTCCAACAGTGTTGTGGACACTCTTGCAAAGAAAAGATGAACATCCACCCAAAATGTGGTTCAAACTGGAGACTGATGATGCCACAGGAACACCAAGAAGGTAGGAATATTACTTACATTACAAAGCTTTCTTGAGAGAGCAGGGGAAGCCTCCCAAACAGGTTAAAAGAGGCTTGAAAGAAAACAAGAAAGGAGACTGGCATGGGTCTTTTATGTTGGTTAGGGGCGGGTCTGGAGTAAAGTTTCCTACATACAGGCAGAGACTTGGTATGATTCAAACTTACCACCAGTAGCAAAGGAGGAAGCACCTGACTTTTCTTATCAACTCTCCTAAATGTGGGACAGAAGAGGAGGAGGAGATTTAAGGCTTAAAAGCTGTCAGCAGTCAAACATAAATTTAGGCATACTCCTAACTGCAAACAGTATTAACATTTTGTAATATGTCCACTTGAAGATAATTTCTAAGATTTTTAGGTAATTTAAAACCTTGTATTGGTATTGAGTTAATTAATCAATATTTACTAGATGCCTAGATCATTTCCATGTGAGACAGAATACTGAAACATTAATTGCTAAGCATAATTTTAAATTTATATTTTTCCCTCTTATTTTATGATACAGAGAGAGTATGTAGTTGGGTCTGTTAAAGAAGATGTTCATTTTTTGCCACTTTGAGACATTGTACTATAAGAGATGTGTTTGTGTTAAGGAGATGAGAATAGTTTTGCCCTAAAGTTAAATGACTGGTTGCTCCAGAATAAGAAGAGGAAAATGTAAGACAAAACCCAAATGAATATAGAAAGTTATGGAAGGTGTGCTGGAAGGGACTTTTTTTCTTTTTGTAATGGCCAAAGCTGACTAAAGTTTGATGGGTGTATTAGTTTTCTTTTGCTGCTATAACAAATTACCACAACTAGGTAGCTTAGTCCAAAAGTCCAAAATGGGTCCCACTGGGCTAAAATCAGGATAGTAGGGCTGCATTCCTGCATTCCAGGTTCTAGGAGAGAATCAATTTTCTTGCCTTTTCATGCTTGTAGAGGCTGCCTGGAATCCTTGATTCGCAGCCTCCTTGCATCTTCAAAGCCAGCAATAACTAGTTAGTCTTTTTCACATTACATCATTCTGACACTGACTTGTCTGCCTCTCTCTTCCACATTTAAACAACCATTGTGATTACATTGGGTCCACCAGGTAATCAGGGATGACTGTTATTTTAAGGGCAGATGATTGGTAACTTTATTCCCCTCTACAATGGAACTAATTCCCTCTTGTCATGTAACAACATATTCACAAGTTTCAGGGATTAGGAAGTGAAAATCTTTGAGGGGCCAATTTTCTGCCTAATACAATGAATTTATTTATAAGATTTTCCAAAGATTTCATGACAAATATTATAATGGTACAAAGATAGAATTTTGTCTTCTCAGTTAAAGTGGAAAATTTTTCTTGGATTATTAGCCTGCTCTAAGAAGTGGTTGTATAAAATTATTCTCATCTTCTGTATAATCTGTCTTTATTACTGCCCAGATCACTATCAGGACTTTAGGTTTTCTGGCAGCTGGCCCTTTCCTTCAGAATATGAAGAACCCTGTGAGCTGAAGCCCGAGGACTTGGTATAAACCTCAAAGCACTCACCACCACAGTAGACCATGCATGGGCCAGAGTTCCTTCTGGATATTAAAGGAGATGTAAAGACATCTTAGTGGATGTCTAGGCCACTAAGTTCTCTCCCTCTTCTTTGAGACATTCATTAATGAACATTCTCTCTATTACAATAGCCTGAACAAACATTTCCTTAATTGTCTAGTACATTTTATCTTTCACAACAGCAAAAAACCATCCTTAAATTCCCTGTTTTCCAAGCTGACTTATGCTTCACTTGGAACTCCTGCTCTTGAAGAAAAGTGTAGCTTGATCAGCTGTTCAGAGCATGGGGTCTGGAGCAAGTCACAAATTCTGGCTCTGCCATTCATACTGTGTGACAATGGGCAGGGACTTGATCTTCCTGTGCCTCAATGTACATGTACATAAATGGAGATGATGATGATGATGGGGATGATGATAATGGGGATGGTGATGATGATGATGATGGGATGGTGAAGATGATGATGGTGATGATGATGGTGCTGATGAAACCTTTTTGTTACAAAAAGAGCTCAGAATAAGTGTCTGGTTCAGACTGCTGTACATGCATCTGCTCTTATTATTTGAGGAACAACTAAGGCTCACCAAGTGCTAATATTCTGAGGAAAGTTTATTTTCCATTCCATTCTTCTCAACTGAAATTTTATGCTCACCTTTTAACTTCCACGCTTACACAGCACATAGATTGTAGGAGAAAAATAAATACTGAGTGAATCAATGGAGGATGAGTGAATGGGTGGATTTTTGGAGGAAGGAAGGAAATACGGGTGAAGAGGCAAGTATTAGAAGAAAAGATGACTGATTTTCATCACCTGTAGTCTTTTCTTTACAGTTAAAAGAACAATTTGAATTCTAAGCTCTGTCTCAAAGATGTTTCATTAATTCTCAGAAATAAAATTAAATACATTTCATTTAGGGAGTGGGTGCTACACAGGCAGCTGATATGATTAAGAACATTGACTCCATGTTCTGGGGTCAAGGCATGTGAGGCAGTGTGTCCTATCTTCAGTTAATGATGACTATCTCTGGAAACCTGGTTTCTTTCCTTAGGGAAACAGTATAAGTTAAGGTCTGCCCAGATTGAAATGCATCACTGTTCAACTGAGTACAGAAACTTGAATTCACACGTTGATTTGTCAGGAAGACAGAAATGCTTTCAACATACAATCAGCCCCGTCATTTTTCACACCAAACGGAAATACACAGCCTGATCCAGGCACCTAATGTGGGAAATCTTTTTAAACTTTAAAACAGACAACAGGACTGTATGTCATTTTTTAAAATTAAGCTGTAATGTGATATTCCGTTTAGGTTCTGAAACAAATCAATATTTCAGGCAACCAGCCATAACTCTTGCTATCTACTGCCCTCCAGTGGATTTCTGTCAGATATAACCTCTGAAAATTATTTTAAATAATCTATACATAAGCTTTCCTTTCCAATGTGATGTTAAATCTTCAACATAAACTTTAAAAATTCACTTGTAAATACTCAATAATAATCCTCAAGACTTTTTTGTAAATTACCTTGTCTTTAAATGACCTGATGTCAAGGTAAAGTTCCCATTTATTTCCCCCAGAACTTGGCTCTCCCTCAGGAGTTTGCCGTAGTGTCGGTTTATTTCCGTTTTGGACCATGTCATTAGGCCCTGAACCTACTACTACTTCTAACTAAATTCACTCTGGGCAAAAGGAATGGCTTGATACTTGTCAGGAGAAGCTCAAATAGCTCCTGTAGACACTGCCCTGACACTGCTGCAAGCAACCATTTCCTCTCATTTTACAAACAGAAGTCACAAATCAGTGATACCCGTTGAGAGTAAAACTGAGATGCTCCCGCTCCTGGTGACCCCTGGATGTAGCAAGTTCTGATAACAGGAAGCTGACTTCCAGTGCGCTGAGGTTTGACTTGTTCCATCAGAATGTGGTTTGATGAAGTGTTAGCTGTCTTTTGGTGGCTACTCAATTTCTCACTGCCTCTGTTTTAGTAACATTTTTGTTGTTTTAAAATAATACACCTCATGGGGCACCTAGGTGGCTCAGTCAAGCATCTGACTCTTGATTTCGGCTCAGGTCCTGGGCCCCACGGCAGCATGGAGCCTGCTTGGGATTCTCTCTCTCCCTCTCTTTCTGCCTCTCTCCCACTCTTGCACTCTCTCTCTCTCTCTCAAAAAAAAAAAAAAAAGTTAAAATAAATACATACACACATAAATAAATAAATAAATAAATAAATAAATAAATAAATAAGATAATATACCTCATAATAAGGGCTGTTCCTCATAAGGTACCTTGGTATAACTGTCTTCCTCATTTTTTTTTGGTAAACATAGAACAAACATTATGCAAAAAATTGGGAATTTAATGCATGAGATTTTCTCAGGGCGGGAAACTATGGTGAATACCAACTAAATAACAGGACTCTCACAGGTAACTAATTACATGGAAAAGATAATGACCAGGAAGACATTTCTGGAAGAAAATTACTGGTTTTTCCCTTTAAAGTAAGCATGACTAAAGCTAAGCTCAATTTAGTCCTCTAAATATACACATAAAATATGAAATCATTCAGCAGAAACTAGCCTCCTTCTAGCTGGGGTTTTAGAAGTGGGGTTCTAAAATACTGCTCCACCAGTAATTCACCACCAGATTGATGAACACTGAAAATATGTTTTCAGTCTAATGAAATTTTGAGATAACACAGCACTTCAAGTCATGCTATTTGGGTTCATTAGAATGCATTTTCTTCTATATTCTATTTGCTTATCGAAATACTCTCTCAATACCCACAAAAGTGAATATAGGAAATTGTCTGTTTAGCTTATAATCATAATAGCCTCAGTTACATTTTAAATATGCTGCAACTGAACTTTGAGATAAATCTCTTTACAGAATGCTTTAACAAAAAAGACAGATTAAGAGGAGCTCTAGAAAGTGACTGATTAAATTGGACTCTAGTCTAATTTTATATATTCAACATGTATTTCCTTATTCACTCTCTTGCTCTAAGAATATTCATTGAGCATCTACTATATACCAGAATGTAAAATACAGAGGGTTCAAACATGATCAAGAAGGTCCTGCTGAGAAGTTCAACATTTAGTGGGCAAGACAGATGGGTAAATAGATGATTAAAATACACCATAGTTAAGTGTTATAATAGAGAGTGGTAGGGATTATTATGGGAACATATAACTCCAAGTGGGGACATTGCAGAGAGGGGGCATTATTTGCATTTTTTAAAATAAGTGAGTTTATTGGGTACACAGTCTGCAGTGAGCCCACTCCAAATGCAAATATAGCCAGCTGCCAAAAGGCTGGCTTGTATGCGAAATTGCAGATAGTTCCATTTGGCCTGAGCAAGGGCAATCTGGCGGGAAAGGGGGGGTCTACTAGGTGGGTGGTGGCCATATATGTTTCAACAGGTGCTTTGGAAAGTTTATGGAAACAGTTGAAGAATGCTATGATCAGATTTAAATTTTAGAAAGTGTACTCTGATGGAGGAAAAAATTGTGCGAGACATTTCATTAGCAGCAGGAGGTATTGGAGGTATTCCAAATATGAGATGATGAGAAATGCAAAACCAAAAAGACATAAATCCAATAGAATACATCTTAAGAAACTTACATTATTTTCCATATTTATAAATTCTGTAAAGTGAGTGTTTTATAAATCATGCCAAATCATTTCTCAGGTAAAAAATGTATACAAGTAAATTTCTAACCAGAAATATAACCACATATTATTAATATAAGCAGGTGTTGTTCATATTTACTTATTTTTTCTTTTTCATAGGGTATCATTCTGTACACCTACTTGTTTCTGCTCATGTCTCTTATTTGCCAAATATAGAATCAGATCCGAATTTTGCCTTCCCCAAGTATATCCCAGCCCTTTCTAGGTTATTTGAGTTATTTAAAAGTCTTATTCATGGGCCAAAAGAAATCTCTGAAATAAGAGCCGCAGGGGAAAGAATTGATAGGAAAAAATGACAAGAGACAATGATGGACACTTAGGATAATACACTGGCCCTCCACAATGACTAAAGACAATCTAGATCACAGTGCACTGATCCTTAATGAGACGGAGCTAATCTAAGAATCATTTATAAAGGCACCTCAATCCTGGGCCAAAAATAAAATAAAAATGAGCCCAATTTCAATGCTTCAATGAAATCATATTGCAGGGGGGGAAAAGCCAAAACTCTTTTTGACAATTGAACTCCATTTCAGTAGGCAAAAATTAAACAAGAGTGCTTAGTTTAGAGGGCGGGGTGGGGGGGAAGCAAACGTGGGTGTGTTGTCATGACCTACGTGCACTTGAGTGCCCACTCCAGACGGGATGAAGAAGTCTCTTGATGCAAACCCTCTAGGTGCCAAGGTCTGCACAGCCACCTGCTGGCTGTGGGTCTTTGGACACGTTATTTAGCCTGTCGAGGCCTAGTTTCTTCATCTATAAAAGGGTTTCATGGGACTGTTGACATGTTTAGGCCAGGTTCCAGGGGGAAGTCTGAAACATAGTCTCAGGCTGTTTACCCAGGAGATTCTGAGTGTGTTTCCTCCAGTGTGAGGTGAAGCCCCTGCCTGTGTTCAGCCTCATCCCCCTATGGGTGACTGCTCATACACACATCTCCACATTGTAGACACCATGCACCCAGGCTAAATCTCTGCAGAGAAGAGCAATGTTTCCCAAAGAATTAAAATCTACGAGAACGGCACTCTGGCTGAAACAAAAGGAATTCACATTGCAAAGTAAACCTCTAGGTTTTTAGTCTTAAACATCTGCATCCCACTCACAATTTTCCTTAAGAATCATAGTGTGGATTATTAATGTTTGGGTAAATAAAGAATCTATTTATTGTTGTTCATGAAAATAAAAGCCCAATCCAAATTCAAGTTTTTCTCTTTTGCTAGATAGAAACGGTTTGCATGCACATTTGAAGTTAGAGTTTGCCCTAACTTCTAGCATTAACAAAATGTTATGTTCATTTAGTTTATTGATTGATTTTAGGAACTGAGTTTTAATTTGGACATCTTGCTACAAATATGAATTTCATCCTTTTTTTGCTTGCTTTTAAATTTGGACTGCTGATTTTAACTTCTTTTTAAAACTTGCAAACTACAAAGCCACATCTGATGGCCAATTTAATGTAAGAAGGGTCTAGGCTCCACTATTAGAGGATATCTTTTTCTTCTTATTTGCCAATTTGAAAACATCTTGAGCTTTTCTTTTATTGACATATCTTCTCTATCATTACTTCCTCTGGGTGAATAATTGAACGTCCAGAGCTAAAAGATGGGATAAAGAGACATGAATAGAGAGAGTTATGTATCAAGTAAACATGGAGATTTTTAAGTTTTTTTTTTTTTTAATATTTATCAGCACCCTCAGTTTCTAAAACAGATTTTTAGATAAAATATGTGGAATTTAAAGCAAAAAATTAAGATGATTTGTGTGGCCTAAGACACAGCTGAGGGATTCTAAACCACCCCCCACCATGTCAGAATGTCATCTGCTATCAGCTATTAGTTCTTCAGCTATTGCTTCACGTGTTGAGGACAAAGAAATGACCCCTGAGCCCACTTGAAAAGTGTTGAGCCATGAAGGAAGCAGGGGAAGACATTTAAATATCTTTTGTGGCTTTTGCCATTTCTCTAGGCAAAGGACTTCAAACTGCTCCATGTGGTATAATCAACTACAAAAATAGAAAATTCTCAGAGAGGTATTAGATATTTCTCTTTCTGCCCTCGTCAAGAACAATAGTGTTAATAATTATAATCTAGGGTCCACTAAATTTTATGAAACGTTGTAAAAGCCTCAGTAAGCAGGCCAAATGACCCTTGCCTAGTTGCTTATCCTTATAATTACATGCTGATTTTGCCTGAAAAATAGAAATGATTGGCTTCCAGCAAATCTCACCAGGTGCCACTTCTGTATATGGGGAATCACTGCCAACAGGGTGTGAGTTTATGGATATAAAGAAATATCTTCTATCCCAAATACCTCTGCTACGCTTTTCTCAGGCATTTGGGTTTCACGTCTTCGAGATAAGGGGTTCCTTCATCTGCAAAGCGGGAGTAATAACAGCTCTGTACCAACAGGACAGTGAAATGAGATACACGTGGAGGGGCCGAAACCTAATGACCTGGGCACTGCCATGGGAAGAAGGAAACCTAAATAGGAATGTGGGCAAATACTGAAGACAAGCTGGCTTGCTACACAATTTTTCCAAGGGCAAATCCACTCCAATTCCCATGATTTACCTCTTCTCTTCTGACTTATTGAAGTCAGAATTGTGGGATCTAAAAGGTCTCCTTGGAGAAGTTACCAGGCCATTCAACCAAACTGACAATGTTCTACTGATCAGGTCTACTGCTAAGTCTATAATTCATCGCTCGAAAGGAATAATTAGAACGGTTTTATAGCCACCAGCATCACTGGACATTTCCGTGTTCTGCAAAAGCAAACATGCCAGCTGAAATTGCCGTAGACTTGGAGAGTGTATAACACCCAAATAAGATTCCAAAATGTCATTACTTATGCCTGTTTTTCTGCAAGGAAAAATATGATCAAAAAGTCATAAGGACAATGTCATAAGGACACAAGTGTCATAAGGACAATGACACTTTCTCTTAGTATTTGGTGTAGGATCTATTTCACATTGAAACTTGATTCAGAGACAAATAGTACTTTCTAAAATGTTCAAGTAACATCATTCCAAAGTATTACATTTACAACCAAAATCTGAAATAATATTGTCTCTGGGGGATAAAAGACCGTAAGATGATAAACTGGAGGATGCCAATATTAATGTGTATTATTACCATACACGTACCAAGTGTTTAGCCTATGTCATATCATCTGTGGCAGAGACTTCAGTCATCTCCTGTATGCATGATACCTTTCTTACACATATTTGTAAGAGTTAAACATTTTTTTAAGTTTTCATTTTAATTCCAGTTAGTTAACATACAGTGTGGCAAGATTTCAATATTTTTTATGGCTGAATAATATTCTATTGTATATGTATGTATATATATAGTATTTCCTCTTTATCCATTCCTCAATCAGTGGACACTGGGCTGCTTCCATATCTTAGCTTTTGTAAATAATGCTGCTATAAATATAGGACTACATGTATCCCTTTGAATTAGTGTTTTTGTATTCTTTGGGTAAACAATAGAATGATTGCTGGAACATAGGGTAGTTCTCTTTTTAACTTTTTGAGGAAACTCAAAAAACATACGATTTTAGCAAGTGACTGTACCACTTTCTATTCCCACCAACAGGGTAGGAAGGTTCCTTTTTCTCCACATCCTCTCCAACACCTGTTTTATCTTGTGTTGCTGATTTTAGCCATCTAACAGATGTGAAGTGATCTTATTATAGTTTTGGTTTGCATTTCGCTGATGGTAAATGATGATGAATATCTTTCCATGTGTCTGTTGGCCATCTATATGTATTATTTAGAGAAATGTCTGTGGATAGCTTTTGCCCATTTTTTAATTGGATGATTTGGTTTTTGGGTGTTGACTTTTATATGTTCTTTATATATTTTGGATACTAATCCTTTATCAGATATGTCATTTGCAAATATGTCCTCCTAATCCATAGGCAGCCTTTTAGTTTTGTTAATTGTTTCCTTCACTGTGCAGAAGACTTCTATTTTGATATAGTCCCAATAGTTTATTTTTGCTTCTGTTTCCCTTACCTCAGGAGACATATCTAGAAAAAAGCTGGTATGGCCGATGTCGAAGCATTTACTGCCCATATTTACCGGAGGATTTGTATGGCTTCAGGTCTCACATATAAGCCTTTAATCCATTTTGAATGTATTTTTGTGTATGGCATCAGAAAGTGGTCCAGCTTCTTTCTTTTGCATGTTGCTGTCCAGTTTTCCCAGTACCATTTCTTTAAGAGACTTTATTTTTCCCTCTGGATTTTCTTTCTGCTTTGTTGAAGATTAATTGACCATATAGTTGTTGGTTTATTTGTGGGTTTTCTATTCTGCTCTGTTGATCTAGGTGTCTATTTATGTGCCAGTATCAGAGTGGTTCGATTACTGCAGCTTTGTAATATAACTTGAAGTTCGTAATTGTAATGCCTCCAGCTTTGCTTTTCTGTTTCAAGATTGCTTTGCCTATTTGGGGTCTTTGTGGTTCCATACAAATTCTAGAATTATTTGTTCTAGTTCTGTGGAAAATACTGTTTGTATTTTGATAGGGATTGCATTAAATATGTAGATTGCTTTGGGTAGTATAGACATTTTAACAATATTTGTTCTTCTGTTCCATGAGCATGGAATATCTTTCCATCTCTTGGTGTCACCTTCAGTTTCTTTCATCAGTGTTCATAGTTTTCAGAGTACAAGTCTTTCACCTCTTTGGTTAGGTTTATTCCTATTGTTTTTGTTTTTTGGTGCAGTTATAAATGGGATTGTTTTCTTAATTTCTCTTTTTGCTGTGTCATTATTAGGGTATAGAAATGCAACAGATTTCTGCATGTTGATTTTATATTCTGCAATTCTACTAAATTTGTTTATCATTTCAATAAGTTTTTTTGGTAGAGTCTTTGGAGTTTTCCATATAGAGTATATGTCATCTGCAAATAGTGAAAGTTTTACTTCTTCCTTACTGATTTGGATGTCTTTTATTTCTTTTTGTTGTCTGATTGCTGTGGCTAGGACTTTCAGTACTGTGTTGAATACAAGTGGTGAGAATGGATATCCTTGTCTTGTTTCTGACCTTAGGGGAAAGCTCTATGTTTTTCCCCTTTGAGTATGATGTTACCTGTGGGTTTTTCATATATGCCCTTTATTGTGTTGAAGTATGTTCCTTCTACACCTACTTTGATGAGGGTGTTTATCATGAATGGATGTTGTACTTTGTCAAATGCTTTCTCTATTGAAATGATCACATGGTTCTTGTGCTTTCTCTTGTTGATGTGATGTGTCATGTGGATTGATTTGCAAATATTGAACCATTCTTGTATCCTGGCAATAAATCCCATTTGATAATGGTGAATTATTTTTTAATATACCATTGGATTTGGTTTGCTAGTATTTTGTTGAGGATTTTTACATCTATGTTCATCAGGGATATTGGCTTGTTGTTCTCTTTTTTTGTGGTGTCTTTATCTGGTTTTGGTATCAGAATAATAATGAACTCATAAAATGAATTTGGAAGTTTTCCTTCCTTTTCTACTTTTTGAGGAGTTTGAGAAGAATAGGTATTAATTCTTTAAATGTGTGGTAGAATTTGCCCATAAATCCATCTGGTCCTGGACTTTTGTGTTTGGGGAGTTTTTAAATTACTGATTCTATTTCTTTGGTGGTTATTGATCTGTTCAAATTTTATATTTCTTCCTGCTTCAGTTTGGTAGTTTCTAGGAATTTATCCATTTCTTCTAGGTTGTCCAACTTGTTGGCATATAGTTTTGAGTAATATTCTCTTATGATTGTTTGTATTCTTGTAGTGTTGGTTGTTATTTCACCTATCTCATTTGTGATTTTATTTGAGTCATTTCTTTTTTTTTCATGTTAGTCTGGCTAGAGGTTTATCAGATACACTGATTTTTTTCAAGAACCAGCTCCTGGTTTAATTGATCTATTCTATTGTTTTTTAAGTGTCTGTATCATTTACTTCTGCTCTTATCTTTATTATTTCCTTCCTTCTGCTGGTTTTAGGTTTTGTTTGTTATTCTTTTTCAGCTACTTTAGGTGTAAGGCTAGGTTGTTTATTTGAGATTTTTCTTACTTCTTGAGGTAGACCTGTATTGCTATGAACTTCCCCTCTTAGAACCACCTTTCTGCATCCCAGAGGTTTTCGACTATTGTATTGTTCATTTTCACTTATTTCCATATATTTTTTTATTTCTTCTTTGATTTCCTGGTTGACCTATTCATTATTTAGTAAGATGTTCTTTAACCTCCATGTATTTCTGGCCTTTCCAGATTTTTTCTTGTGGTTGACTTCTAGTTTCATAGTGTTGTGGTCAAAAAAGATGCATGGTATGATTTCAATCTTCTTGAATTTGTTGAGGTTTGTTTTGTGGGCTAATATGTGATTTATTCTGGAGAATGTTCTGTATGCACTTGAAAAAGAATGTGTATTCTGCTGTTTTAGGATGAAATGTTTTAGATGGATGAATATATTAAATCCATCTGTTCTATTGTGCCATTCAAAGCTATTGTTTCCTTATTGATTTTCTGTTTAGATGACCTGGCCATTGATGTACGTGGGGTGTGAAAGTCCCCTACTATTATTTTATTATTATCAAATAGTTTCTTTATGTTTGTTATTAACTGTTTTATGGATTTGGATGCTTCTCTGTTGGATACATAAATACAATAAAGCCTTGTATTGTGAATAACTTGTTCTGCAAGTGTTCCATAAGACAAGCAAATGTTTCTAATAAATCTGAACTTGATAAACCAGTGATGTCTTGCAATATGAGTAGTACATGATGCCTAATGTTACATGATCACAACTGACACAACAGTTGTTAAAATTCGCTTTGATATGTGAGTGCTTTTTACGAGCATGTCTCCAGAACGAATTATGCTCTCAAACCAAGGTTTTACTGTATTTACAATTGTATTATCTTCTTGTTGGACTGTTCTCTTAATGATTATATAGTGTCCTTCTTTGTCTCTTGTTATATAGTCTTTGTTTTAAAGTTGATTTTGTCTGATATAAGTATTGTTACTCCAGCTCTCTTTTGACATCCATTTGCATGGCAGATGTTTCTTTGTCCTCTCACTTTCAATCTGTAGGTGTCTTTAAGTCTAAAAATGAGTCTCATGCAGACAGCATATAGATGAGTCTTGTTTTTTTTATCCATTATGTCACCCTATGTCTTTTGATAGAGCATTTAGTGCATTTACATTCAAGGTAATTATTCATAGATATGTATTTAGTGCCATTTTATTACTTGTTTTGGGTTGTTTCTGAATATTTTCTCTGATCATTTCTTGTTTTTCTCTCTAGTGTTTGTGGATTTGATTTTCTTTGGTGATATCACCAAATTTGGTGATTCTTTAGTTTGGCTTTCTTTCTCTTTCTTCTTTGTTAGTGGTTGTTTATATATGTGGTTATCATTAGGTTTGTATCTATTCTCTTCTGCATATAGCAGTCTATAAAGTTGATGGTCGATTAAGTTTGAACCCATTCTTTTCTCCTCTCCTCCCCATATTTTAAGTATATGTTATTGTATTTTATATCCTTTTTTGTGAGTTTCTTGACTGATTTTTTTATAGAAATATTTTTGTTACTGCTTTTGTGTTTTCTGCCTCTATAATGTCTCTTTTGGTGTCTCTTAGCCACTCAATGAGTCCCCTTTAATATTTCTTGCAAGGATGGTTAGTGGTCATGAACTTCTTTTGTTTCTGTTTGTCTGGGAAACTCTTTATCTCTATTTCTACTCTGAATGATAGCTTTGCTGGATAGAGAATTTGGGGCTGCAGATTTCTCCCATTCAGCATTTTGAATATATCATGCCACCCCATCTGACTTTCAAAGTTTCTGTTGAAAAATATCCTGCTAGCCTTATGGGTTCTCCCTTGTAAGTTAATGAGTTCTTTTGTCTTGTTGCTTTTAAAATGCATTCTTTATCACTATTTGTTGACAATTTAATTACAATATGTCCTGGGATGGTTCTGCTTTTGTTGATTTTGACGGGAGTTCTTTGTGCCTCCTGGATCTGGATATCTGTTTCCTTCCCCGGATTAGGGAAGTTTTCAGCTATTCTTTCCTTTTTTAACATTTTTATTTACTTATGGAGAGAGAAAGAGGGAGAGAGAGCGAGGAGGGGTAGAGAGAGAAGGAGAGAGAATCCCAAGCAGGTTCCATGCTTATCACAGAGCCCAGCCCAAAACTTGATCTCATGATTGTGAGATCTTGACCTAAGCTGATATCAAGAGTTGGACGCTTAACCAACTGAGCCACCCAGGCTCTCCTATTGTTTCTTCAAATAAGTTTTCTGCCCCCTTTCCTCTCTCCTCTTCTGGGACTCCTACAATACAAATGCTATTGCATTTGATGAAGTCACCGAGTTCTCTAAGTCTGTTTTCATTTTGTGTAATTCTTTTCTCTCTCTCTCTCTCTCTCTCTCTCTCTTTTGTTCAGTTTGATTACTTTCCATTACTCTGTCTTCTAGTTCACTAATTCATTCCTCCCCTTCTCCCAACCTGCTGTTCATTCCATCAAGCATGTCTCTCATTTTATTTCTCATTTTATTGAGCCCTTTATCTCTTCTATGTTTTTCCTATCTCAATTTAAGGATCCCACTCATGTCTTCCACTCTTGTCTCAAGTCCAGTGAATATCCTTTCAATTATTGCTTTAAATTCTCTATTGCATATGTTCCTTAAATCTGTTTCACTTAGACCTCTGGCCATGGCCTTGTCCTGTTCTTTCATTTGGGATAAATTTCTCTGTCTTCTCATTTTGTCTGCCTCTTTGTGTCTGTTTCTATGTGGTGAGAAAATCATCTCTGTCTTCTGCTCTTGAAAGTAGTGGCTTTATGAAGAAAAGGTCCTGGAGTGCCCTGCAGTGCAATGTCCCCTGTGCACCAGAACCTGGCACTTCAAGAGAGTATCCTGTGTGTGTTGCTTACACCTTGTGTTGTGTCTGAGTCACTTTTCCTTTCAGTGCAGTCATGTGCACTGACTCTCTGCCTGATGTGGGTTGTGCTTGCTTTCTGTGGTGTTAGTGGGACCCAGGGAGGACAGCTCTGAGGGGGGGCATGCCCTCTGGGGAACTTGAGAGGGGTGGCAGTGTTAGCAAAATTTACTTTGGGACACTAGCCCTATACTGGATCCCCCAAAGCACTGTGACAGCTCAGGGCTGTGTGCCAGGGCAGCCAGGGCATGAGGCTGGGTGCAGCACATGGCAGTGATGGGGGGCATGTGGCTGAGTGTGGGGCATGGCAGTGGCTGTGTACCCAGTCACTGTGTGGAGTGTGCATGCAACTTTAACAAAATTTGCTCTGAGTCCTAGGCCAAGGATAGCAGGCTTGGAGAAGGTGAGTTCTCAGGATAACTTGTGGGCATGGTATGCTGCTAGCAAGTTAGGTAGCAAGTATCTGTGCATCCTTGCCTTCCACAAGTTGCTCTGTGTTTCTGCTGGGAGGTGGGGGAGGAAAATGGAAACTGCCAGCTCCCTCATTTTTGGAGAAGTCTCCCAATATACTTCAAAATCAGTATGAACAGGTCTGTCTCCCATTTGCCCCTGGTGTTGTATAAACTACCACTTTTATCACTCACTAGCTATCACTGGTGAGTGATTTCTATCACTGCCAGCCATCACTCACCCTCCTGGCTTGTCCAGTGCTGAGTCAGCTGACTTTTAAAGTTCCAGGTTCCAAGTCCCACTGTTTTTAAAAACTGGTAAACTCTGGTAATTCAACCCTCTGTTTTTTAAAGCCAAATGTTAATGGAGATTAGTCTTTCCAGTGTGAGCTCCCTGGTGCCAGAGCTCATTTCTCTGCCCTTTCCACCTATGCAGCTCCCTCCCTCCTGTGGGCAGCCTCCTGCCTTTCTGACTGTCCTAAACTTTCAGATGAAGCTTATTCTCTATGTTTATTTGTGGGGTTTGTTTTGCTAGTCTTCAGATTACTCTCCAGCTTATTGAATTGGATGTTGATGGTATCTAGTTGTAAACATGGGACAGGGTGAGTTCAGGGTCCTCCTACTCCACCATCTTCCCAAGTCTCAAGTTAAAAATTTTAACTGACATCATCACTGCCCAGCTGAATGTTACAATTTTAAGACTACTTTTGTAGTAAAGGTGTGACAATATGTCTAATTTCCAGACAAGAGGGAAGGAATCCCTCTTCCAGCTTCCAGGTCTTGTCCTTAAAGGAAAAACCACACAGACTATTTCCCCTTCACCCAGCTCCCACTGCTAGGATGTGGAAATAGCCATCTTAAAACACAACTAGACACTAAATGTTGATAATTGTTAAGCAACAGAAGAGGAGCCTGGATTCTGAGGATCATACAGCTACCATCCCAAGCATGAACTGTGTATTGGGACTTTTGCATTACAGAGAAAAAAACCTTCCATCTTGTTTAATTGACTGTCATTAGCACCAAACCAACTCCCTAACAGATCATTACATCTTCACAACAATCTTAAATAGAAAGTGTTATTATTTTCATCTTACAAATGAGGAAATTGAAGAGAGGAAAAAAAAAAACAAACAACTTGGTAGTTTCCAGAACCAGTAAGTGGCAAACCTCAGCTTAAAACTCAAATCCAACTTTCTACTGTATTACTGAAACTCTTACTGTGCTGCAACAGTTTTATGCTAGATCTGGCTTTTTATGACTTTGGAACAGTCATACTTATCCCATTGCAGCCTCAGTTTTTGTTGTCTGTAAAGCCTAGTGCAGGAAACAAACCACTCTAAGTATTTAAACAGAATAAGATTAATACAGAAATTTTCATCTTTACAATAATCTGAAAGTTCTGGATGAGCTTCCACTGGATTTTAGGTTTTAAGGGCATACCACCTTAGATGTGGCCAGGAAATAGCTGCTTTTACTACTAAGGCTGCTTCTACACATACACTGCCTCACAGGTATGATTCAGAGGGCAAACTCCACCCAGAACCTTAGCTGCAGAGGAATCTGGGAAATCTAGCTTTTACCTTTTCAGCTCCTCCAAATAGGAGGAAATGGAGAAGGAAATGAAAATGAATCACAGAGAAAATTAGAAGAAGTAATCTCTAAGAATCCCGGCCCCACTTCTTACTTGCTGTATGTGTGTCTTTTGGTAAATTATTTAACCTATTTGTGCCTCAATTTCCTCATCTAAATATGAGGATAATAATGGTACTTACTACATGGGATTGTTGTGAAGATTAAATTAGCATAAAAATATGTAAAATATTTAGACAGTGACTGGCACATGGTATTATATGTGTTATCTATTATAATTGTTATCATTATCATTAAATCTCTTCTAATTCTAAAATTCTCCAATATTTGTTTCTTAGTGAGTCCAAAAGTTGACGAACATAGGTGACCAACTTCAAATTCAAACACCTTGAGCTGAGAAGTAT
Source organism: Panthera tigris (assembly GCF_018350195.1). Lineage (NCBI taxonomy): Eukaryota > Metazoa > Chordata > Mammalia > Carnivora > Felidae > Panthera > Panthera tigris. Next base: position 18,442,915 of record NC_056676.1, on the reverse strand, counting down.
AGAATTTTAGAGACACATGTACCCTCAATTTAAGAAATTTCAAGAACATTCACCCAGCATTCTCTCACATTAGCTGCATGAAGAACCTTTGACTGTTGGAGCAAATCTGTGACATATCTCTTCTGCTGAGATTTCTGGTCAATTTTTATTTTATTATTTTTTTAAATATAATTAATTGTCAAATTGGCTTACATACAACACCGAGTGCTCATCCCAACAAGTGCCTTCCTCAATGCCCATCACCCATTTTCCCCTCTCCCTGCCGTCCACCCTCAGTTTGTTCTCCGTATTTAAGAGTCTGTTGTGGTTTGCTTCCCTCCCTCTCTGTAACTATTTTCTCCCTTCCCTTCCCCCATGGACTTCTGTTGAATTTCTGAAGATCCACATATGAGTGAAAACATGACAGCTGTCCTCTGACTGACTTATTTCACTCACAATAATACCTTCCATGTTGCTGCAAATGGCATGATATCATTCTTTCTCATTGCCAAGTAGTATTCCATTGTATATATAAACCACATCTTCTTTATCCATTCATCAGTTGATGGGCATTTAGGCTCTTTCCATAATTTAGCTATTGTTGAAAGCGCTGCTATAAACATTGGGGTACATGTGCCTCTATGAATCGGCACTCCTGTATCAGTTGGATAAATTCCTAGTAGTGTTATTGCTGGGTCATAGGGTAGATCTATTTTTAAATTTTTGAGAAACCTCCATACTGTTTTCCAGAGAGGCTGCATCTGGTCAATTTTTAAATAACACTATGGAAGAGCGTGATGTTTTTCCTGAAGTAAATATTCTCTCCCTATGTCTCCTACTGATTGGTACCTGTTCTTTGGCTAAATATATGCTAATCAGAATAAATATGGCATTTCAACATCCTTGCAGCTAGGATGAGCACGTGACTAAGTTCTGTCCTATGGTCATGAACAGAAGTGGAACCTCATTTTACCCTTAAACAGAAAGCTATACCTTCTCCTTACTCCTCCCCTTTTTTCTGTCTGTGTTATGCTGCTTTCCCCTAAACCTGCCTTATAAAAGGTGATTGTTAAACATGCAGGAATTTTGCAAGACAGTTGTTAAACTGATGGTAGTTTTATCAGTCATGGTAGAAGTATTTATAACATGGAAATCCATAAATATTACAAATCAGAGCCAATATCCCCCAACTGGGGACTTTTTTTTTAGAGAGTCATTTTACCAACACACCATTGTCCCTGTTCTCCTAGAATCAGGATATGTGAGTAAGATCTGTAGGCCCATATGATAAGGGCAGTTCCTGGAGATAGCAAGGCAAGGAATCTGAGTTCCTAATGCAGAATGAAGCCATTGTGTCAGCTTAGACTCTTTATGTGTGAGATAAACATTTGTATCTAGCTCAGTGATTCTCAGCAGGGGACAACTTTACCCATCACACCCCAGCCCCCAGAGGACATTTAGAAATGTAAGGAGACATTTTTGGTTTCATTAATTTGGAGAGTGTGGTTGTTTCTGGCATCTGTGGGTAGAGCCCTGTGATGCTGCTAAACATCCTACAATATACCAGACAGCTCCCACTTCCAAGAATTACATGATCCAAGATGTCAACAGTACCAAGGCTGAGAAATCCCGATATAGTTTAAGCCATTATTTTGTTGGGTTTTTATTACAGCCAGAAAACCTGTAGCCTAACACTAATATAAATATACAACTGAAATCTCCAGTATTCTTTTATATAAATACAAATGCACACATGCACACATATACCTGCATGTACATGCATATATGTACATGCACTTATATAACAACTGTTATTTAAAATAAAGTTTGAAGGAAACCTATCATATAATGGGTTTCTTAGCGTTTTTCTACTTTTGAGCATTTATTCTTTGAAATCTCTGAACACTGTTCTGGGCAATGGAAGAGGTAATTTACCAAGTGGCTAGAGAGGTCTAAAAGAGTTAATGCTTCTTCAGAAAATGAGTAACTCACTCCTACCTAGAATCTTATATTGGGAGCAAGAGGTGAGGGTGTTAATATTTCCCTTCCAAGAAAGTGGTAAACCTGAGTGCTGTCTGTAATTTCCTCCTGAAATTACACCAAGGATGTTATTGAATTTGACCAATAGAGTTCCTCTGATCACAGAGAAGTAAAAATGGATTCTGAAGAAATGTCCACTGGGGAAATAAAAATGTTGACAAAGATAAAGAAATAGAAATTCAAGCTGTCCACGAATGTTCTGTTGAAATAAAACTGAAAATGCATATGCTTTGACCAGAGTGAAAATGAGAATGAAAAAGCAATAAATACTTCCCAGTCTTTATGTAAGGGAAAAATGGACAGAGTTCTGATCACTCCAAGGCAAACAGACTTTTTAACGATTAAGTATTACCAGAAGTTTATCTCATTTATATAATGTGAATAGTATATCTATAATATAAATTATATAGATGTGTCTGTATGTGTATGTGTGCATATAAACTAAACTGATGAGTTCTAAAATTTTAAACATAATTATAATAAACATTAATTTAACTTGATTTTATCTCTCATATTTTACCTGATTAATGAATCATACTTTTGAAAATAATAGTAACTTTTCTTTCCATCATTCCAGACATACCGTGTGGTTTCTACCCCTTAACACTGTCTGATTTTTTTCTTTCTACCTTTCTTTCTCTCTAAAATTCATCCTGGTCTGTGATTTCTTCTATCCCTCACCTTGTTGAGCAAAATTACTTGGTGCTCTAAATTGTCAAGTACACTATCTCCCAAAATTGTCTAATATTCATCATCATTATTATTTATAATCAAAGCACTTCCTTCCCAGCTCCTCAATTCAAATCCTTTACTGATTTATCAAGTTTAAAAGCTATTATTAATCTAATCACCACCAGACATACATTTATTGAATAGCTTCTATGTGCTAATGCTCTGGAGGAGACACAAATGAATCAGACAGGTCCTCCTCTAAAGAGGCTTATAATCTATTAAGGGAGTTCAGACATTTTAAAGAAATTATATATCATTTACATCATGCTTGAAGAGGAAGTTGTTATGGCTCAGTAAATCATCATAATACTAAAGTGACACATAGTACTTTGTGTTCATATATTCTTTTTTTAAAATGTTTATTTGGGGAGAGAGAGAGAGAGAGAGAGAGAGAGACTGAGGGAAGGGCAGAGAGAGAGGAAGACAGAGAATCCCAAGCAGGCTCCACGCTGTTAGCACAGAGCCCAACGTGGGACTACAAACTGTGAGATCATGACCTGAGCCAAAATCAAGAGTCAGAGGCTTAACCAACTGAGCCATCCAGACACGTCTGTGTTCATATATTCTTGAATTTTTACACTAAATAATTAAATATCTTTTGGATAATGCTTGCTTTTTCAAAGAAAGGTAAATATTTAATTTTGAAGAATCTCTAATTCCTCTTTATAATTTTCTATACAGTAATTGTTACTATTGGTTTCCCTGCATGTACACAAATTCAGCCTTATAAATGTTAACATGTATATGCAAAGTATGAACAGAACTGTAGCCTGCATTCCACTCCTGACTCAGGGGTTGCAAACTGGCACCCAAGTCACTTCTAACCCCAGATGTGCTTGGTTGAGCACATACTATCATGTTTTTTAAAAAGCATTATTATTTTTCATACTTCAGACAATTTATCATGCACATTATTATTTCCGTACTTTTTCTTTTGTTGTTCCTCTGATCTTCAGGTTTAGGCCATTACCCCCACTTGGCCCTTTGAGATATGCAAATTCTGCCTATTCTTTTAAACCTGGGGACCCAAGTCTTGCTATAAAGCTTTTCTTAGTTGTGCTAGTTCTCATTGATCTGACTCTACACCCTTTCTATTATCCATGTAATTTATTCATACAACCTTTCTATATGTGAGATCATGTCCTGAAAGATTCATTCATTCTTCATCTCTGGAAGTGGCTTCTCCTACAAAGACAAACTGACTACTACTATTAACTTCTGGGGAATCCCCTAGAGGTCTTGAATGTCTTAGAGCTTCATTTGTGGTCTAAATTTTCTATACCAATATGCGATTTGGGTGTCACCCGGATATCATATCTGTTGTTACTTCAGGTACTACATGTCTGTGTAGGGTTTTATGAATATAAAACATAATGATTTCAGAATAATTTTTCTTGACATACAGAAAGACAACATTTATTTCACTCAAGCTTTCCTATAAGAAGTTAAACAAAATAATCCATAGTTGAAGGCATTACCAAAAATATTCTTAACATTGTTTCATGTATCCCTTCAGTGATCAAATAAAGGAAAAAGTTATCTGAATGAAAGAATAAGAATGACCATCTTCACAATGGGTTTACTTTGGCATGTGGAGAAAAAAATCCATATAGGTTGGACATAAAATAGCAAATGAACTTAGTAGGTTCATACAGGTGATGGAAATCCCACTGATGTATTAAAGTTCTCAAGAGCTCCCAAGACCTGGGGATCACTTTTCAACAATTGTAGAACAGCCATAGTTATTCCCGTAATTCACTGCCCCCTTTTCCCTCAACCATTTTACAGCTAAGAGAGGAAAATAGAAACAAAATACAATTTTCCCACTCCCATGTCAGACTCTTTCCATCCTTATTGTGGGAACTGATTTCAAAAGAGTGATACCTAACCCATGGCATGTAGGAACCTGTCACCAAAGTTCTAGTGAATGTGAATATCATATTGCCAGAAAACTTTGAAATTTACTGTTTTGAAAAATACATACTAGATATTAATATAGCTATAAATGGCTATGGAACAACACAAATCATTTTTTCAGTTGCGTACCCAACACACAGGGAAACTGTAATAAACTAATTACTCATGCATAATTTTAACTATTAGAATTACTTATGGTGAGATATGCTAATTCTTTATACACAATACATCACTACTATTCCTAAATAATTCCTTAAGACCCATGTATACCTAAATGTAATATTTAGGATGGGTAAATACATGTAATCATTTGGTGTAAAACCAAGAAGAAGAAAACAAATGAAGCAAAACAACTTCACTCCCTCAAAAATAAAATGAAACCTATAGTCCTTAGTAACATTTCAGATTAAAATTCTTTTTGAAGAGTTTTCAGTTTGTTTTCATTATATTTAATTAAGCTTATTTCCTCCCAAGCAATATATTCATAAGTCTTTCTCAGGAGGATGATCACTCATATTGACAACATGCACTGTGCTAATTCTAGGGCAGAAGGTATGCTCGATGACAAATGTTCTGATTTAACATTGACAAACCACCAGAGTCAGGCAGCGACAGAGAGACTGGATTCCACGGGCAGCTAGGCTCTCCTTTCTAAAGTGAAGAGTTGAGATGGAAAGGCAGGTGTGCAGATGACTTTGCAGATATACACAGAGAAGGTGTGACTTTGCGGCAAGATCTTGTCCATGGATGTACACCAGCATCAACCAGGGCTGGCTTTGGACAGAAGCACATTAAGCTTCGATATTGCCTGTTTGTCCTCCAGCAGCCAGATGAAGAGTGAAGATCATGTGGGATGTTGGGACCTCAAAATTGAAAGAGACTCAGTCCCTGAATTCACCTGGAAAAAGCTGCCTCCTGACTATGAACACACACTTGACTTTTACAGGAACAAAACATTTATTGTGCTCAACCATTAGATTTTGGTTTTGCTGTTATTGTCTTGATATAGCAAATATAGTTAAGTAAACTGTACACACCCCCTTTTTTTGCACAGCACCTGGTCAAGTTGACAACTATAATACTGATAATATGTATACTACTGGATTGTGTTATAAAGTCGTGACTTTCAGTGAAGGGTTGTTATTATTCATGATACTAGTCAAATCCAACATAAGGTTCCTATTAAAATGGAAGTAATTTACTCTCATGAAAACTCATCATTCTCTAGTTATTTAATATGCAATTTAGGTATGGACAATTGAAAGTTTTAGTACCTCTGGTGTGAAAGGCTCTGTTTTCTTCCTATGTCCTCTCATTTGAAATATATTGAGCATATAATCCAAAGAGTAAAATATTTCAAAGAGATTTTTTTGACATGCATGATTGCGATGTTTAATTTTATGGTCAACCTGTCACGGGGTACCCATATTAAACACTTCTGGGTATGTCTGTGAGGATGTTTCCAGATGACATTATCACTGGAATCATGGACACAGTAAAGCAGATTGCCCTTCCCAAGGTAGATGAGTAGCTGGGATATATCAAAAAGCAGAGAATGGGAGAATTCACCCCTTTTTCCTGCCTCACTGCTTGAGCCAAGACATCTCATCTCATCTTCTGCCCTTGGTCTGGGAGTTACATCATTGCCTCCCCTGTCCCTCAGGCCTTTGGACTTGGGACTTTGGATTGAATTACACCACTGTCTTTCCTGTTGCTCCAGCTTGCAGTTAGCCACCTTGTGGGACTTTTCAGCCTCCATAATTGTGTAAGCCAATTCCTCATAATTAATAAACAAACAAACAATCACACACTACTGATCCTGTTTCTCTAAAGAACCCTAATACAATGATGATCTTTCTTTCTCCTCACTTTTGTTCAAATGAATTTAAAACAAAATCAGGTGTTTTAGAAATATGTTTCCCAGAAATGATATATTTTCAAAACTACATGTAATGCTTAACTAGTTTTTATGCCACAGAAAAAGAGATACTATCAATAATCATATCAAAGATATCTTAAAATGATCTTTTTAAGAAGTTTTAAGTCAGTAAGTTACATAGAATATATTTTTCTATCAAGTACTATATAATTCTCAGTTTTTATTCCAACGTAATATTAATTTTTATAAAAGATTCAGTTTTACTTAGTAGTTCAATTTTTAAGTTTCCAAAGACATATATTAATTAGGAACAAATTTTAACAAATGGGATCAATTACAGAGTAAAGGTAACATTTAAATTAGTGTTGTCTGCATATTCCTAGGTCTTAACAAGTGATATCCATGATCACTGACCTACTAAAGCTTTATCTTTCTCAGTCACTTCTCCAATCCTTGCTGTGGCTTTAATTGATCTACTTGAGTGTCCTAAAAATGTTTCTTTGATACTATTTCCAGAAGTCTCCGAAATGGTTCAAGATATTATTTCAACGATATTTACTCCAAAGCCACAGCAAGTAAAAACTAATGTTTCCTAAACCTGGATATGCATCAGAATTATCTAGAGACTTTGTTAAATGGCTTCACCCTCATAGTTTCTGGCTTAGTAGATTCAGGGAAGCATGCTGAAACATAAAGAATGGGTCTAGAAAGGTCTTTTCCTGCTTTCTCCTCTAGGGTTTTGATGGTTTCCTGTGTCACATTCAGGTCCTTTATCCATTTTGAGTTTATTTTTGTGAATGGTGTGAGAAAGTGGTCTAGTTTCAACCTTCTGCATGTTGCTGTCCAGTTCTCCCAGCACCATTTGTTAAAGAGACTGTCTTTTTTCCATTGGATGTTCTTTCCTGCTTTGTCAAAGATGAGTTGGCCATACGTTTGTGGGTCTAGTTCTGGGGTTTCTATTCTATTCCATTGGTCTATGTGTCTGTTTTTGTGCCAATACCATGCTGTCTTGATGATTACAGCTTTGTAGTAGAGGCTAAAGTCTGGGATTGTGATGCCTCCTGCTTTGGTCTTCTTCAAAATTACTTTGGCTATTCGGGGCCTTTTGTGGTTCCATACGAATTTTAGGATTGCTTGTTCTAGTTTCGAGAAGAATGCTGGTGCAATTTTGATTGGGATTGCATTGAATGTGTAGATAGCTTTGGGTAGTATTGACATTTTGACAATATTTATTCTTCTAATCCGTGAGCACAGAATGTTTTTCCATTTCTTTATATCTTCTTCAATTACCTTCATAAGCTTTCTATAGTTTTCAGCATACAGATCTTTTACATCTTTGGTTAGATTTATTCCTAGGTATTTTATGCTTCTTGGTGCAATTGTGAATGGGATCAGTTTCTTTATTTGTTTTTCTGTTGCTTCATTGTTAGTGTATAAGAATGCAACTGATTTCTGTACATTGATTTTGTATCCTGCAACTTTGCTGAATTCATGTATCAGTTCTAGCAGACTTTTGGTGGACCAATCTCTTACTCGACACATCCCCAAAGGCAAGGGAATTAAAAGCAAAAGTGAATTACTGGGACCTTATGAAGATAAAAAGCTTCTGCACAGCAAAGGAAACAACCAACAAAACTAAAAGGCAACCAACGGAATGGGAAAAGATATTTGCAAATGACATATCGGACAAAGGGCTAGTATCCAAAATCTATAAAGAGCTCACCAAACTCCACACCCGAAAAACAAATAACCCAGTGAAGAAATGGGCAGAAAACATGAATAGACACTTCTCTAAAGAAGACATCCGGATGGCCAACAGGCACATGAAAAGATGTTCAACGTCGCTCCTCATCAGGGAAATACAAATCAAAACCACACTCAGATATCACCTCACACCAGTCAGAGTGGCCAAAATGAAGAAATCAGGAGACTATAGATGCTGGAGAGGATGTGGAGAAACGGGAACCCTCTTGCACTGTTAGTGGGAATGCAAATTGGTGCAGCCGCTCTGGAAAGCAGTGTGGAGGTTCTTCAGAAAATTAAAAATAGACCTACCCTATGACCCAGCAATAGCACTGCTAGGAATTTATCCAAGGGATACAGGAGTACTGATGCATAGGGGCACTTGTACCCCAATGTTTATAGCAGCACTCTCGACAATAGCCAAATTATGGAAAGAGCCTAAATGTTCATCAACTGATGAATGGATAAAGAAATTGTGGTTTATATACACAATGGAGTACTACGTGGCAATGAGAAAGAATGAAATATGGCCTTTTGTAGCAACGTGGATGGAACTGTAGAGTGTGATGCTAAGTGAAATAAGCCATACAGAGAAAGACAGATACCATATGGTTTCACTCTTATGTGGATCCTGAGAAACTTAACAGAAACCCATGGGGGAGGGGAAGGAAAAAAAAAGAGGTTAGAGTGGGAGAGAGCCAAAGCATAAGAGACTGTCAAAAACTGAGAACAAACTGAGGGTTGATGGGGGGTGGGAGGGAGGGGAGGATGGGTGATGGGTATTGAGGAAGGCACCTTTTGGGATGAGCATTGGGTGTTGTATGGAAACCAATTTGACAATAAATTTCATATATTGAAAAAAAAAAAGAATGGGTCTAGAAGAACAATTCCCCAATATACAATGAGATGGTACAATGAAGGGGGTATCAGTGTAGGGTTCAGCAAGCCAATAGGTGGTTCAAGCCACTCACATTCAAATAGTGCCCAATGAAGGACTGCCTCCTGTGGGATGAGTCATCTACATGGTGTATCACTGTACTTGCTGATACACCTTCTTTACTTCTGGAATCACTGCCATTCTATTTCCCAATTTAAATGAGGAATCATGTCTTCATCCAAAAGTAAGAATAACCCCTTACTATGGACTAAATGTTTGTGTCCTTCCAAAATTGATATGTTGAAACCTTACCTCCCAATGTGATGGCATTTGGGGGTGGGGGTTTTAGGGGGTAATTAGGTTTGAATGAGGTCATAAGGGTGGAGTTCTTATGTTGGGAATAGTACCTTTTAAAGAAAAGATAGATCTAGTTCACTCTTTCTCTGCCATGTGAGGATATAGAAAAGAGAATGCTGTTTGTAAGCCAGAAAGAGACCTCTCACCAGAACCCAACCACCTTAGCACCCTAATCTTTTCCCCACTAACATTCCTGAACCCCACTGTCTTGTTCCACTTTTTTCCATAATATTCATTCCCCTGTACCATATTTCAGAATTCACTTACTTTTACATGTATTGTACTCACAAGAATTTAATTCTATAAAAATAGAAATCTTTGTCAGTTTTGTTCACTAATATATTCCACATAGCTAGAGCAGAGCCTGGTATCTAGTTGATGCTCTACAAACATTGGTCAAGTGCTTGAATCTCACTCTTTCTCTTTTGTTCCTAGTATTTAGTAATATGTAGCTTAATATTTACAGCTTATCCTTTCTGCTGTCCTATCTGCTTCTGGAAAATGCACTGTATATAAAACTATATGATTCTTATGAACAAAAAACTTTTCTCATGAGTTCCACCCTAAGGGTTTATTCACCATCCAAGCCCCTTACCACCTCCTCTTCAAAGCCAGAAGGTTTTTTGGGCTAGAATCTCTACAGTTACTTTAGTTGTTTAATACCTGTGTAAGAATATCTTTCCCTGCCTTACCATTTATAACTATCACCAAAATAAAATACCATCATTTTCTCATTGATTAACATAAAATATCTGAACTGCCTGTCTTATAAGCTCATCTTTTCATGTTTTGGAAATTGGTGGCATCACAATATTCTGGGCCACAGGCACAACTGTTTTGGGGTCTTGTATGCCCCCTCCATTCTCAAATGTCTCTCAGCTGTGACTCTATAAACCAAAGATAGCAATGCATCTCAAGACTACTTGAAAATGTCCCAACCTATAATTAGGAAATCACTTTGTATTTGGGAAGTTTTCATATGACCCTTCCTATCCAAGAATGCCAAGTAGGGAGCAGGTAGCATAGGGAAAGAGGCATCATCCAAGGCCTGCCTTATTTGAACAAATAACTCATGACATTCCCAGGTGCCAAACTGATGCAGACACTATAATGGGTTTAGGGTCCAAAACCTCAAAGCAAAATAAAATGTTCCCCAGGGTATACTATCCCTCCAAGAACTCAGAAGGGCTGACAGCAACCACTCTGTTCTCCTGGTCATGGCTGCTATGCATGGGTGTCCTCTCTGCCTATCTCCCTCTTGAATCTGCTAGTACATTGAGCAGCCAGGGGGAAAAGCAGGGCATTCAGGATATTGGCTATTTTATTCTCCATGTGCATCCAGCTTCACCTTGGATTTGTGACTAACACTTATTACCACACAGCTTTCAAGAGTCAAACTGAATGAAGGTGGGAACAGAAAATATTAGCTAAAATGGAATGTGAGATTATCTCTAGATTTCAGTGATGTGTTTTTTCTCTCCTGTTTGCTTTGGTTTTGGTTTTTGCTGTGCTTTGTTATTACTGGTGCAAAATTGTGTGCAACTTAGACTGGTAAGAGGAGACAAAACCCTTACCATTAAAATACTCATATTTTGCTGCCAAGCCAACACCAAAACCTTATCTCAGTTTTGACATAACAAACAGTTTCTTGTCTTCCCTGGTCTTGATCTCTCTGTTGTGAATGCCAGTTAGCACGCCATCTTGTTCTCAGGTAGACTTTGGTGATATTTGTGCTCATCCCCAATGCCCTTTCACTTCTTGCCCTTACCATGTGCTTCATCAGCCCCCAGCTGATGTTACATATTGTAACTTAGAAGCCACTGAATTTCTATTTTCTCATTTCCCCCTAGTCAAAAATAAGTCAAGCCCACTGCCCAAAGATAAGGATCTAAAACTGAGTCCCATGCTCTCTATCAGGGATACAACCAGGGTACTCTAACAATTCAAATGGTTTCATGCAATATCAATGCATAAAACTTGCATAAGCAAGCCTTAAAGGAATAAGAGGGACCTCCTGGTATTAAAAAAAAAATCTGTCCCCTCGTATTAAAAACACCAAAGGACTCCCAAACAGCTGAGTTTAATAAAGCATTTTTCAATGTATGCTTCATATAGAGACATTTCCAATGTGTGTCTCATGCTATAATGCTCAACAGCTGCATCTGTAACCCTCAATGTGTTCCATATGGAGCTGTGGTTATAATCGGCTCCTTCTGTGAAAGGCTCTCTTGGACTTCTTCTGTAATTAGGATTAAAATGCACTGAGGGCCCACAGGAGATGCAAGAGAGGCCTTTTATTTCAGTCATTATCATTTCTCTCAGGCAAGATTACCTTTCAGAAAAAGCTGTGTAGATTCTGTCTCTAATCTTCACCAAAAGAGGTCCAGCTTGTTAAACTAAATTCCTTCTTCTTCTTCTTTTTTTTTTTATAATCTGAAAATGACTTTGAGGCAGCAAGCTTTAGCAGAATAGCAAGTGTTCATTGCTCTACAAAAAGATGCTGCTGGGACCAACAGGGAATTGGAGCATTTGTAAGGAAATTAATAAATGTGAACCTCATTGAGAAGAACAGACACAGGAACCTTAGAAAGAAAACTGACGGGTCGTTTTAATGAGAGAATGTTCCCCCCAAACATTATCTATGACAAGGCAATTATTTAAATGAACATACACTGAAGGCTTGAGCGATCTCAGTAAAAGAGCTACCAGAAATCAACTATGTGCACAAAAGCAAAATTCATAAATGAATAGATAGATCACTTGACTGCTAAAACCATAAAGCTACTATATGACAAAACACTAGAAATAAAATCAAAATGCAAACAACAAACCTGGGGTGGGGAGAGGAGATTGCAATATATATGTCAAACTGAAGGTTAATATCTTCCATATAGGAAAAGCTCATACAACTCTATAAGAATAAAATATATAAAACACCTCAATAGAAATTTTAGTAAAGCCAAAGAATAGGAAATTCACAAAAGAACAAGTACCAGTAGATATAATCAGCAAAGTTAAACCTTATAATTAATCACAAAAATTCAAACTAAAGCAACCAGGAAAGATCAGTTTCCACTATTAAATGGGCACAGAATTAAAACAAAAAATTTTAAGAGGTATTTATGAGGAATTTTCTTTAAAAGAGGTGTTTTAAGGAACTAAAAAAAAGAGAGACGTAACTTCCAATATGACAAGAGTATCAGGAAGAAAGACTAGAAGGAAAACAAATTGCTAGAAACTTTTTGAAGGAAAATTTGGCAATAAATACTTAAAAAATTAAAATTGTGCCCATCTCCTTATTGGAGGAGGACGTTGAGAGAGCGTGGCTGTGGGTGGACCCATGAGCTAGACCCGAACAATTGGAGACTCCTCACCCTCTCCCCTGTCCTTGAAGTGTACAATTCTGCCCACTGTTCCCATAGTAGGAGCCAGTTTCAAGGATGCAAACTCAAGAGACTAATGTGGTGTTGAGACCATACATTTCTAGATAGAGGACTGAACCCAGTTAAGATCTGTCTGTGTATAAACTTTTAAGATCTGGCAGATGGGTATGGAGATCTACTTATCTTGTGGCACCCAAGATAAGTATGTAAGCTCCCTCGCTTATTAAATCTGCTAACTACCAATCTGGTTTCTTGGTCTCCCTTTGCCCTCCATGTACTAGGCCAGTTTCAGAATTCATTTGGGAAATTCCTGCATTTGTAACCAACACTCCTTGACCCAGTAATTCCACAGCTGGGAAAAATGCAATTATTTGCCTTTAATTGGAAGGTTGATATTGAAATTTATATTTTTGATATTTAAATCTTTTTGTGTTTAAATTTATAACTTAATGAATTATTAACATTTTAATAAATAACATTAATATTCATTTAAATGTATTCAAAACATCTAAACTATTGATTTCTTAATATAATACCTATATTTTCTTAAAAATAATATGAAAATGGAAAAAAAATTACCTCATAAGCATTCTCCCTCTGATCATGTTCTCATTGTCATGTACTTCCATTTCTTCCCTGCTAATGACTCTGCTTCATTATCTTCACAGAAAGAAGAGACACCATGACAGTGGCTCTAATGTTAGGTGACTTGAGTTAGCACTTCAATCTACCTCTTACTACCTGTGCATCTGGGGCAAGTCTTCTAGCCATGGTCAACTTCAGTTTCCTCATCTGGCCACTTGGGAATAATCATCCAATCTAAGTCTTGGGACAGGTACAAGGATTACATGAGCTACTATGTACTGATCACTTAGCACAGTACCTGCCTCAGATTGAACACCTAATGAAGGGTAATTCTTATATAAAAAGTGTATAAATAAATATTATGTATATTTTATATGTTACTGACTACTGATGCCTTAAATGTGGTATTCTAAAATCCCATTGCTAACAGAATATTGCAGTTCTGGTCCATCACATAAAATTAGCACTATCTCACCTCTATAATGAATAGTAGTAGTATGGAGAATTGCCCGTAATGGTGATTTTGAAAAAAAAAAAAAAAAGTAAATTCCTACAAGATGGAATTCATTAAATCAATTATTATATCTATATAGGATGTATACTATATACCTATTGAAATTATGTTATAGATAAGTCTTAAATGTATTTAATGGATATTTACAGGGCCCTTGTTTTCTCATCTGTGAAACCAGACATAGATTAGAGATGATACTTAGTCATTTTGAGCTATTTTCTTCCATTTTTGCTGTAGATTTTCATTGTAATTTAGTTTTTTTAGTTTGCTATCAGAGGGTTCTTTTTAAATTTATTTATTTAAATTCAAAGTTAGTTATCATACAGTGTAGTATTGGCTTCAGGAGTAGAGCCTAGTGATTCATCACTTTTTTAAAAAAATTCACTTATTTAAATTCGGGTTCATTATTATACAGCGTATTATTGGGGATATGAAGGTATTTTACCCACACTGAAAGAAAATAGATGGGAATGAAGAGAAGAGGACATCACAGCAACTAGATTTTCAGGAAATAGTGAAAAACATTCTGCCCGTAGAACTGCAGCAAGTTGGAGTTGTGCAGGATGCAGCCCTGTGGTGAAATCTACTTGCTTCAGGTAGGAGAGGCTTTTCCACAGAACATGGAGTTAATGCTGAGACTGATGGGTCCAATCAAAACACATCAACAATCCAAAGCCTTCCCCAGCAACCAGCAGCAGAAATTCAATAGGCATTTGCCTATCTAGCGGAAGAGAAAATATTTTGTTTTAGAAATGTGTATTTAATCTTGTCAGTGTCGAGAAAATCGTGCAGAAAAAAAATACAGAAATAAAAGAACACAATCTTATAACAACCACTTCAAAATTCAGAAGGTGATACCAAACATATCAAATAAATACCAAACAGTTAACACTGGATCTCTCTCCCTCTTTCAGCTTTTTTATGCTCTTTTGCCCAGTCCCTGGGTCCCAGACTCATCCTCCCACAACCCCTTGTGGTGAAGGTAGAGGAATGTCTTAGGTCTGGAGAGAGCAAAATCTGCAAAGCCAGGCAGCTAATCAAACCTATCTGTAGGCCAAAAGGTCAGAATCAGAAAGGTCTAAATTAAAAATTCAGAATCAGAAATTTGGGGGTGGGGCACAGCCATCTGTGTTTTCACAAGCTCTCTTCTGATGCCCTAAAATTTGAGAACTACCAGTCTCTTCCATTCTGTTGCTTTGCTCCATCTTTGGCTCAGTCAAAACAAGTACGTTCACAAGGATATCATCTCAATGGCATCCTTTGAAAATCCTCCGTTCTCATTTTTCTCTCTTACCTCTGCTTATGGAAGGCTATCCTTACCTGGATAATATATTAAATTGGATAAAGTGATGTTTATTCTGCCACAGTTGTGTGTGTGTGTGTGTGTGTGTGTGTGTGCGTGTTTGTATTTTACTCAGAGGGAGTGGACTGACAAACTGAAGCCAGGGGTGCTTGAGATTTTAAATATGTTTTATGATGTTTTGAGTATCAGATTAAGTAATAGAGTACCTACTTTGCATTCACATGTTCTGTTTCTTTTTTTTAATATATGAAATTTATTGTCAAATTGGTTTCCATACAACACCCAGTGCTCATCCCAAAAGATGCCCTCTTCAATACCCATCACCTACCCTCCCCTCCCTCATGTTCTGTTTCTTTCCTACAGCTTATTCTTGTAGTTCAGCCCTCATTCCAATGTTATAATTCGTAGGAAAATCAATTCAGCATCTATTTCATTATAACTCTTTTATATAGTATATTAAATGTGTTCTCAAGCATTTGGTGTTGATCTCTCACTTCTTTCTCTGGTTAGTGCCAGTGAAACTTAGGTGTGATCTCCTAACGATTGAAGACCTCCAAGGTGGGCTTTATTTTAAAAGCTTAGAAACTAAAAGTCAGACAGGGAAATAATCCTTAGGTCTTTGACCCACAGCTGTGGCATTTGCCAACAGGTCCCATTGTCACATTTGTGTATGCCACAGTGTTAGGTGTCCTGGCCACCCCCCAAGGTACTTTGTTTGCTCAGGGATAAGAAAAGCACACATTTCGTCATTTGGTAACAGTTGAAACAGTTTCCAAAGGATCTAACACCAAACTGATACAACTGTGCACTACTGAAGTCAGCTTTTATTAAGTGAATGTCATACAATCTTTGTAGTTAGGTTCACAAAACGAATTTATCCAGAGGGATTTGCTTCCCTTCTGATGGCATTCTATCCAGAAAGCAATCTCCTGTTAAGCCTCATAGCAGGTTGCAAGGAATGACATAACTCACACATTCTGCCCTCAATGAAGTACACGGCTTCTTCTTCAGCATGGGAATCATTTTCCATTTCAATCCAGGAACAAAACATATGGCTCTGTGTATTTTCCTCTTCAGAACACTAAAATGTAGAAGCACAGGGCTGCTTTCTGGCTTTTGCAGCAAGAGCTAAATTATTGGCCTTAAGAAACTCTCCACAGAAATACATGCTTTATAGATTGCTCATAATTATAAGTAGGAGGCTGAGTAGACTGACTCCATTTCATAAACATCTAATGTAAAGGAGCAGCTGTCAGGCCTCCCAACAAGATGGTGGTTCAGTGACTTTCACTGCTACCGAGCATCATTTTCTGGTTAAACTATTGTGCCCCATGGATTAGAATTTAGGGCTTTTGCTGTCTATCCCCAGAGTCCCTACGTCCCTTCACATCAGTTCTCCTATATCCCAGCCACATCTCATTGAGATTCCACAGGTAGAAATTCAAGGGAATGCTTCTCCCATCTCGAAAAGCCTCATAGAATTCTACAAATCAGAAGTTTCATGGGGGAGAGCATGGGACACCAGAGGCTTGTTCTCTGCCTTCATTTAAAGACAGCTGGCAATTTTCAGTGTGCCCTAACATGCAGCCTTCCCACCCTATCTTTGCCAGCCACATAGTTACATACCAAACACATGTATTTGACCCCAGGACTTCAAATTCACAATGAATACATAGTAATAATATCCATGCCAGAGTATGATCCAAGTTCAGCATTTTCTTATATTTGAAGTGAGTGGGCTTCAGAGTTCACAGTTTTATGGAGTATCATTTTATTTCTGCTTTCAAACCCTATTAAAGGATCCTCCATAACACTGTTTTCATACCTTTTTCACACCGTGACGAATGCATAAACTTACCGGGAGAAATAGGAGGTGG
The DNA here is from genome assembly GCF_018350195.1 of Panthera tigris. Taxonomy (NCBI): domain Eukaryota; kingdom Metazoa; phylum Chordata; class Mammalia; order Carnivora; family Felidae; genus Panthera; species Panthera tigris. The sequence continues at coordinate 18,425,729 of NC_056676.1, read as the reverse complement.
AAGAGGGCAGCCCAGTCCACCTCTTCAAAGGCATCCAAAGGTCGACCATCTGTCCCGCCATCTTGCCTGCCACCTCATATACATATAAGCACAGACACCAGGTGTCCCCATCTTCTATGGCTTTCTGACCAACTATACCCTAAAACAAAACTTGGTAAAAACAAAACAAAACAAAGAAAGACTGCAGGCAGACAGGACTAGATCAAGATAAAACTGAAGTTGGTAAGGTCCTCTTTGGTTGCCTTTTCCTACTTTACATTTCAGAATCCTCCTTCCATTCAGGGTACCCACACCCTGCCAACCCACTCTACCCTTATGCTATTTCCAATAGCTGAAAGCAACTACTAGGAGATCCTATCTAGCTTGTCCTTTCTGAGTTGCACCTGGTTATCTGAATAAGAAAAGTTCTCTCCTCTCCTCACACATGCCATCAAATATTATACATTCTATTTCAATTGTATCTCTTAGAACCCTAATCTCTTCTTGTTTCTCTGACAAAAACTATAATCCAATTAATAGGTAAAAATAAATTAATATTACTTTTCCTAGAAAATAGCATCTTTCTTCATGTTTCTTAGTGACCTAACATCTATTAAGTACATACTGTGAATACAGCCCCATGCTACAGAAGGGAATAAAACATGGTTTCTGCATTTAAGAAGGTTGCAGTCTAGCTAGGAGCAATGGTGCCCAGCCAAACACCACTTAAACAGAAAACACAAAACATGGTGTCATTAAGTGCTATGATGGAAATGTGCAAAGACTGATATGGAGACACTGGACAGAAAAAAGAATGAGGAGAAGAATGGACAAGAGCATCTGGAAGTGAAGCTACAAATAATAGCTAAAGACCAGTTATGAAAAACTGTGTTGTCCTAATGATTCAGGGCTTTCTTTCTTCCTATAAGTGGAAAATTTAAACAATTACTTTCTGAAGATAACTTGACCCAGTGAAGCAACTATAAGTGGAAGGCTGTAGGGGTACCCCCTTTGAGGTTATGCTTTGCGTCTTGCAGGTCCTTGAGAGCTGCCACAACCCAGCATAGAACTTAACCCTCCCCTGTCCTGACACTGTGTTTAGGAAGTAATTTTTAAGATCTCATTTTATTTTATTTTATTTTTTTTTAATTTTTTTAACATTTATTTATTGTTGAGACAGAGAGAGACAGAGCATGAATGGGGGAGGGTCAGAGAGAGGGAGATACAGAATCCAAAACAGGCTCCAGGCTCTGAGCGGTCAGCACAGAGCCCGACGCGGGGCTTGAACTCACGGACCGCGAGATCATGACCTGAGCTGAAGTCGGACGCCCAACCGACTGAGCCACCCAGGCGCCCCTAAGATTTCATTTTAAAATATCTTCCAGTCTATATAACTCTGTCTTCTCAGAGGATTTTGGAAAAAGGCACTTATACTTCCAACTGAAAGAAGTATAATGTTACCTAAATGAAAAGGTTTGGGAGAAAAATATTCTTGCTTGGAAACAGCAAAACCCATCAATAGACAACACTAAAAGAAAGCATATAATTCATATTTAACTGACAAACAGATTGTCAGCAGATGTCAGATGAAAAAGAATGAAAGTGCATAAAATAAAAGGTATATAATAAAAACTGTGGTTTAGAGGTTAGTAATGAGTCTTTTGTTTCTTTAATATAATGCTTGGAAACCCAGCATGTAATGTGACAAAATATAACCTTTAACATTATACATCTCCCTGTGAATTTTTTAAACCATTGCACATAATTTTGACAACCACAGCTATGTACTATGGGAAAGTCTAAGCCAAAAACCACAGGAATCGGAGCCAGTGAGTGAAAGGAAGGAGTGTGAGATTAATGTACGGTAAACTTATGAAGAAAAAAAAATGAGAACTTTCCAAAAGTACAGAATTAAAGTCAGTCCCATAGCTACATAAAGAAACTCTGAACTAAAATATACATGCTATTCAGTATTCTGAAATTATAATTGGTCTTTAGCATTATTTTGCATGGAGGTAGTCTCCTCTATTAACCAAGAAATACCAGCCCCAACCAATGCATCTTCCCAGTACCCCCAAAATTTCATAAAAATCATTACTTTCTTTAGTGTACATGAATTTCAAATTTTTGCTGAATGATTTCTTAAACTACATTCTAAATAGGATTACATGCATTGGCACACAGGAATGCCAATAAGGAGCTACAGCCGTTCCCAATTTAAAACTTGATTGCATTCCAAAAATGTATTGGAAAGTTTGACTAATTGGAACACAGAATATATCTTCTTGTGGAAATAAATGGTAGATAATTTCCTGGACAGACCCCACCAGTTAAGCCAGGCCATGACATACCTAAGCCACCATTCCAATAGCCCAGCCTAAACTGTAGATCCAGACAACAGGTTCTTTAGGGAAGAGTAGGTACAAAGAAGATATAGTGAGGTTTGCTCCTCTTTTGTTTAAGATTACTGTTATTATACATTAAATAGGTTAAGAGTGTCTTAGCCATTCTCTCTTCCCATTTAATATCTCTCCAGCCCTCCCCACTCCTGCTAGTGAAGTGCTCCGAACTCCAAAAGTACCTTCCCTACATCCATCCCAACCCTACCCTATGGTCTTCATGCCAAGAGTGCAGTAGAATGGGAGGCAGTGATAGAAAGACACATTTGCCATTAGTCAGACCTGCCACTTACAAGCTTTCTTATTGGCCAGAATGATATTAGTAGCAGCAGTTCCTCTAATTGCTTATTCTGGCTTTTAGGAGCTCAAACTGTCATTAAGAAAAAAAAAAAATCAGTAGCTTTTCAGATGTTCTATTCTTGGCAGGAAAAGGGCCCTGGCAAATGTCCAGATAGCAGAAGTCCCTGCTGCCATTATTTCTTGCTCCTGTGCCAGTTTTGAATTGGTTTTTAAAAAGCTGTCTATGGAGTATGTCCCTCCTTTTCTCTTTCCTTGAATGTTCTTCAGCACGTTTTCTTTAAACATTCAGTGCTCCCTTTAAGGGAGATCTGTGTCTTTTGAAGCAGGTGTGTTTATCACTGTCCCCTTCTGATCATGAGTTCCGTTACTCAAGACCATGTTGTCTTTGCATCCAGTGTGAACTTGAATGGAGAGACAGCAGGCAAGGAACAGGCATGGCAGGAAGGGTTTGGCTCAATGCAAACTCTGGCAATTGATGGGGGTTGCCTGGAAAGTGACAAATGGGGGCTGGCAAAAAGAGAAAGATTCGGAGGAGAATTGTTGACTCTGGCAGGAGTATTGACCAGAAGTCCACAAGGGATCCCACACACTTACATACTTTCAATCCCTGGCAGTGTGAGGTCAGACTAATTTGGGTTCAAATCCTGTTTTTCCATTTGCTAGCTGTGTGGCATCGGGTAATTTTCTTTTAGTTTCTTCTTTTGAAAACTTGAGATAAAATCTACATCAAAGAATCCTTGTGGTAAATAAAGTTAACATTTCTAAGGATACAAAAATTCCAAAATGTTTATTCTTATTCCCTTCACTAACACTTCCTGCCATTATTTTAATTAGCTGTGTTAATAAGTGTTGGACTTGACTCTCTTTCTGGTCATTTTCTCTTAAATTAATGAGATTTTTATTATTTAAAATTTAACGGATGTATTTTTTTTCTCCACAATGATTGCTTGGAGTAGATCATATATCTTTCTTCCACATAATCCCTCACTTCTAACATGGCATTATTTGTAAGATGTTTTGCATTGAGTTTATAAAATAGCTTTTTGATGGGGGTGGGAGGTTACACGTTTGGATTAAATGTACACATCACCTGTAAATCAAAAATTCCTAATTTTCATAAAAGCCAAAAGTAAGATTTCTAAAAATTGAGTAAATAGTTTCTCCTCTATTTTGTTACCTATCAAGAAACAGGTTGTATAAAGTAATAAAGTTTTCTTCAATTCTGATATTTAAGATTAAAGATATTAAATTAGCAAATTCCTAGTTGTTACTAGAGTTTTCTATCGTGTATACCCTATAATTATAAAGGTACAGGTCAAAGATGGCTGAGTGGTAGCTAGCAACAACACACCAATTTTTACCCAACAATTTTAAAATCATGCATCAGACTCTGAATAAAAATTTTTGCCAAACAAAAATGGTATTTGTTACACTAAAATTTAGCACTTTAGTGACAGCCAGAATTTCTCATATTTTCTGTCTCCAAATTCTCTAATATAATTTTATTTTCTGATACTGAAGCATGCAACTTGTTCACGTAAGGCATGAGTGTGTTATTTTTGTCACTAGAGGGCAGGAAATTAAAGTACATTATTTCCAAAACCCTTTATATCTAGGGAATCTTAAATGATTTTCTAAAAGAAGAAAACAATCTGATAAACACATATTATCCTAGCAAGAAATTCATAAGCACTAGTAAACATAAAAAATAATAAGCTCAATTGTTTTTGTTTTAATAAATTTTATAGGAAAGAAATACGAATTTCTATTGGATGATAATCTCAAGAATGAACATTTCTCCTAACACAATACATCTTCTGTTTAGTGGTTTTCATTTGCTGTAAAAAAATCCCTTCTTTCTGCTATGACTATTCGTTGTGCAATATGTTTCTTTTCTCAGAAGTTTATTTAACCTTGTTAAATGTTTAGCTAATGGTTTAAGTTTTAAATAATGGAACTCCATCCATTGATTTCCAGTCACCTTCCGAACGGCTTTCCAGGTGCTCTTCCTTATCTGGCACACCTGTGAATACCTCCTTGTAGGAGACCTCCAGGTAAATGCCCTGGGAGGTATTTGCACGCCTAACATTTCTGGAAGTACCTTCTAAATGAACTAGACAGAGCTCAGTGCCTTCCCATGTCTCTTGGATTCGAAACACAGACCCAAAGTTAGAAATTCAAATAACAAAACAATAGAAAGGAAATAACCAAATGCAAATTCTGTGGACAGAGAATTCAAATCAGATGATCTAAGGCTTTCGTTGATCATTTGTCTCAAACCTAGTGTGGTAGGTGGAATAATTTCCTCTTAGAACCTGTGACTATGTTACCTGCTATGGCAAAGGAACTCACAGATGATGAAGGTTAATAACCTTAAAATGGAGACATTTTTTGGATTCTCCAGGTGGACTAGTCTAGTCCCATGAACTCAAATTCAGAAAAGGGAGACAGAAGGAAGGGGGCCAGAGGATGAGATGGCAGGAGGAGGGGAGATCAGAACAAAAGTGTGAGAGGGGACTGACCATTACTAGCTTTGAAGAAGTGGAGGCAGGACCACAAGCCAGGGGATATGAACCTCTAGAACCTATGAGTGGCCCTCAGCTGAGAGCAGCAAGAAAATAAGGACCATGGAACAGAATTCTGCCAACAACCTGAATGAATAAGGAAATGGATTCTCCCTTAGAGCCTTCAGAAAAGGACACAGCCTGAAGAAACCTTGACCTTAGCCCAGTGAAACCTGTGTTGGGCTTCTGATCTCCAGAACTGTAAGGTAATTTAGTTGTGTCATTTAAGCCACTACATTTGTGGGAATTTCTTACAGCAGCCCTAGGAAAGAAATACATCTGGTCACTGCTGATGGGATGGAAGAGTTCTCCCTTCCAGGTCCCATCCAATACTGTCCTTAGGTTTGCAAGGTGTGCCCAGATTCTGGAACATACCCCAAGTTTTTTAGCTTACCCACAACTTGGCTAAGTCTTTCTGCAAGAGACATGCCTGAGTCTTGTAGTAGGAGTTAGCCAAAAGAAGAGGGAGTTGCTCCAGGCAGAAGGGACAGTGCCGGGAATTGTATGCCTATGCCACGTGGGAAGGAAGTGAAGGCTGCCCTACCATCTGAAGCATAAACTGAGGCAGGGAGCATAGAGAATGAGGCTGAAGAGATTTGCCAGAGCCAAACCAGGAAAATAAATGCCATGTTAAATACCACCTAAACCTATAGGCAATGGGGAGCCATTCATAAAGTGTTAGGCCGAGTTTTAAGCAAGGTTTTAGATCATGCTTCATAGGTGACTCTTCTTGTGGCTGTCAGGGAAAAAGATGCAAGGGAAATGAAACATTACAACATCCATGTAGAAGCCCAGGTAAGATACAATGCTGACCTAAGACATTGGTAGGATGGACAGCTGTTTGAGGATGAATTCAACAGGCATATAGCTCATAAAATCAGCAAAGCTTAGTGATTGATTAGATATGGGCTTTGAGTGAGGAGTAAAGCCATGCCTAACTCCCAGAGCCTGAGTAAATGGTATTATCTCCAACACAGATGAAAATATAGAAAAGGAAGAGGTGTTTAGTGGAAAAGAAGGTAATATGCTATTTTTGGCGAATGCTATGGAATTTGAGATGTCTATGGTATATCAAGGATTAGCTATCTACCACTCAGCTTTCAGACCTGTGTTTAGGAAATTCAGAGGAGATGTCTCTGTTGTAAGTATGAATATGGAAGTTACCAACGTATGGCAGATGGGGAGTTGTGAAACTCATGAGTGGCAACAATTCCCAGAAAAAAATATGTAGAATGAAAAGAGATAAGAATCTCAGCTTAAACCTTTGAGCACACAATATTAGAGCCACAGAGAGAAAAAAGAACCCACAAAGGGACCAGAAAAGGAAAAGTTGGGGGTGGAGTGTGATATAACCAAAATAAAAAGAAAAGAGAGATTCCAGAAAAAGGAAGTGGCTAGCAGTAAGGACCTACAATATGTCCTTGAATCCAGCATTAAAGAAGCCATTGGTGATGGCCCTCTCGGTAGCACAGGCAAAGTTGAAGCAAGTTACAAACATTGAGGAGTATATAGCACATGACAAAGAGAGTGCTATTTCTTCCTTAATATTGATTGCATTTTGGCTCTGACATCTATTCATTGTCTTACCAGGGCATGGAATCTTGCCTGTTTCATTAAAAGTAAAGTTTACTGAGCACCTACTTAATGTATTACAGTGATATAGGAAACTATGAGGAAGACAAAGATACATTAAAATGTAGGTTTCCCTTAAGGAAGTTAGAATTGAAAGGCAAAATAATGCATAATAAAAATGTTTATTCAACATTTTCGATGTGCCAGGCACTGATTTCATTAACTCTTTTAATCTGTATAACAAACCATTAAGTTAGTCATGATTATTATCCTTGTTTTCCTTTTTTTAGATGAAGAAACTGAAGCACAGAAATATGAGGTAACTTGCCCAAGGTCACTCATCTAGTAAATATTCACATAAGAATCAACTTTGAGAGATATGGTTCCAGACTATGTGCATTTAACTACTATGAGCTACAACTGTAAGGAAAGGTTGAGCAAAATAGGAGCCAGGAAGAGAGGAACCATGAAGCACTTCAGGTGTTCAGAGGAAAGAGAGTAACTTCTGCTGAGGGAACCAGGAAAGAACCTGTGAGGACATGGCATTTGGGTAAGCCTTAATGAACACATGAACCATGGTATGCTGACAGCGAGGGCAACTGGTCAGAGGAGGGTAGATGATCAAAGGTCCAGAGGTGCAGATGGGATTGCATGTGGGATGCACAGGGCAGAGGTGTGCCTGGTTTGCTACAAAAAGACAAAGAGGAGAACTAGGGCTAAAAGGGAAGTGTGGGGGCGTCTGGGGGGGCTCCATTGGTTTAAGCTTCTGACTCTTGATTTCAGCTCAAATCATGATCTCACAGTTCATGGGTTCAAACCCCACATTGGGCTCTGTGCTGACAGTGCAGAGCCTGCTTGGGATTCTCTCTCCCTCTCTCTCTCATCATTAAATAAATGGGAAGTGTGTCCAGAATATAGAGGATGTTAATTAGACTTCCTAAAAGTCATTCGTCCACCAAAAAAACCCTACAGATTATTCTGAAAGGGGTTAAGAACATGATTGGTATTATATTTTTAGAAAGATTAATTCAGCAGCAGTGTTTAAGGAGAGTTAAAATACTAGCTCTCTTTAATCCCACGAATCTCCCAAAGTTGTCTTATCAGAAGTTATTTAAGAATTCATATTTGTCTCCCGTGGCTGTGATAACAAAGTACCAAACTTTGTGGCTTAAAACAACACACGTTTATTTTACAGTTCTGGAGGTCAGAAATCCAAAATGGGTTTCACTGGGCTGAAATCAAAGTGTTAGCAGCGCCTTCTTCCTCTAGAAACCGTAGGGAAGAATCTATTCCCTTGCTGTTTTCAGTTTCTAGAGCCGCATTTCTCGCATTCTTTGTCCTGTGGCCCCTTCCATCTTGAAAGTCTTGAAAGCCAGTAGTGGAGCATCTTACTTCAGCGGTCCCGTTGTCCTCCTTTTCTGTCTCAAATCTCCCTAAGATGTTATGCCTCCTTTTTGTAAGAATACTTGTGATTGCATTTAGGGCCCACCTGGATAATCCAGGATCGTCTTCTCCTAAATCCTTAAATCAATCACATCTGTGATGTCCTTTGTTGCCATAAGAGGTAATACTCACAGATTCTAGAGATTGAGACTTGGATATCTTTGGAGGCCATTATTCAGCCTCAAGCAACATCCATTTAAAACGACAATTCCAAATCCTTTGGCCTGTTTTTCATCCTTGCCCTTGAGGGAACGAATGGTGACAGAAATATTTCCATTCAATTGGAAGAGTGGTCTGGAGTTGGCAGTGGGGTAAGGGGAACATGCAAACCCCTCTGCGCACCCCTGTGGTGTTATAGGAAGAAGGGAAGGACACACTAAGAGACCATTTGACCAAGAGATTAGTGAGATGCCCACTACAGTTCATGGTGGTGGGGGGGGGAGGGGGGGGAAGTGGATGATTTACTTACAGAACATGTATTCATGGAATGACAGAAGAGACCAGTATGCAGGTATACTGGAGTAGAGGCACTGCCATCATTTAGGACCATGCTGGCTGAAGACAAGGAGTTTGGGAGAAAAAAATCAGGGCACAGACCAGTTATAAAAACCAAGTACAGAACCTCTAGTTGTAGCTGAGGTACATGGAAAGGATAGGAGTCCTAGGCGGGAGGAAGTCCTGAAAACTTGGATGCCATAGAGAATGGATTTACGAAGAGGTTAGTTTAGCCCCTTTCATGAAAATCAGAAATTCTGAATGTAAAGTAACTAATTCATGAAACTTTACAACACAATTGACTCACTTTTTGCTACATTTCCCCTATTAATACAATTTTTTGCAAAACTTGATTTTTTAAATCTTTTTATGTTGCTCTGTGCAACTTAAAATAAGTGTGCAATGGCTAATAATAGTGAGTCAAATAGGTAATTAATTTGTATTAAGGAAATAGTGAAAAAAATATTGCTAAAGGAGATCAAGCCTTTGGGGACTGAATTACAATGATCTTTCTTAAGGTATTCATTCCATTTGGGCCAGAATCAAAACTGGCCAAATCCAAAATAGTGGATTTCTATAAATACACTATTAAAAACTTAAACTATTTTAAGCTGATAATGCACATTACCATATTGATAAATCTCCAGGGCGGGAATGGGGGTTACCTACTTTGGAAATCCAGTTACCTTACTATGAAGATGTTTGCACACTAGATATTTCAGTCAAGGTCCTGGAACTGGACAGATGACATCATTAGCTGGATTTTTGAGGAAGCCTTTTTGGTGAAGGAATTGTTTGCAGTGGTGTAGACAGGGTTAAGGGAACCAGCAGGAGATGTTGAGGCATGCTCAAGGACTAGCAGCAGCTGAAAACGATTACCATCCACAGGCCTGAAGGGTAGGAGGAGCAAGGCTTTCCTGGAACCGGGAATGGCCAAGGCCTTGGGAGACGGAGAATAATCATCACACTGGCCAATAACATATACTTTGGTAAGGCTGGAAAACTTCAAGAATGAAAATGTAAGCAACTTTACCCCTTCTCCCACCTGTCACGGCATATAATATGTTGCCCTGAGGTGTAAGAGTTGGCCACAGTCCAGAAGAAAGATAATCTTTCCTGGAGATCGCCTTTGAAAAATTGTGTGCACCCTCACTTTCAGCCAAACACAGGAACTAAGGTGCCTCTTAGCAGCCTTATGTTTATCAGAGCTCTGATTGGTTTGACACAGACTGGAAAGGATTAGAGCAACCTGAAGCATGGACTCCTATCATCAAGCCTGTATGAAATAGGGCCTCGTTTACGCCCTAGGCAACAGTTCTGACTTCACTTAATGGAAGAAGACAATGTACCTTATTTCTCATTTATAATAGCCCGATGCACGGTGTGTTGCCCAAGGTGAGCCCTGAATGCAAAAGCTGGAAGGAATCCTGGTCATCCTTCAAGCCAGCAAACAATTCCTGTAGGACTTGACCCCCGAAGAGAGATGCCTGGAAGGTACTATAAAAGCTTTCAACAAGAAACGCTTTTGTTAAAGGATTTTCCATACATTCTAAATGGGAAATGTCAGGACTGGAATATTATTTTTATTGTCATTATTATCACTTTTGCTGGAACAAGCAAATCATCACATATGGACTTTACAGCTGAACAGTATTTCCCAGCTTTTCAGTTCCTCTGACAGGCCCAAAATAGGTAATTACAGAAGCAAATGAAACTCTTTACACAATCCAAAGGTTTGGAGGGAGCCATCACCACCTACACACTGGGCAGCAGGTCCCATGGGAAACATTCAGTGTGAGCCACATGTGAATCAAAGTGGAAACCGACAGCTTCAGTTCTGGCTTTGGAACATATGGTGCGGTAAATTATCAGCATGCGGTCTATAATTAAGGACACAGTTTCTCATAATAATGCCTAAATGTGCATGTACTCAGCTGCACATTACCTTCTGGAATGGAGTCAGATATGACTGAGCTTTGGTCTGAGGCCACACTGATGCTTTGGGGACTGTAATGAACAGCCCCTGAATTATAAATGCCTTCTTCACCTACTCCCACCTGCTTCCTAGTAGCCAGCAGTACTTTCTCACTCACGTTTCATATCTTGTATCATGTGACCCATCATCTTGGCCACAAGCAAATGGGTCAGGGCCTGGGGTCTGAGCCAGCATCTATGGTCAGCAGCCTACGACATAGTTAGGCCTGAGAACCCCACAGAGGCACTCTGCACTAAAAAGTGTCAGTGCAGTGCAATGACATATTCTCTCTAGAGAAGTCTCAATGGAAGCAGAAGCCAGGCAGCAGAAGCATCCAGGAGCAGGCACAAACTGTGATATAGAATGCAAGAGAACAGTGAAGACGGCAGTAGGAGGTGACAGAGAAGCTGTAGCTTGGCATAAAGCACAGCAGTAGAAATTGAGGGTCCAGAATAGCAGTGTAATTAAAATAGAGAGCAGGGAGGGATGGATGCCTGATTCGGGTACAGCCACTGAAGCAGCCTGAGCAGCCGTGAGTGACATTTCACTTCCTTAAGTGCCTGGCTCTGAAATTACAGGTATCATTTCCCTACATATCCTTACAGAAATGCCTATGACTGAGGATGCTTCTGTGAAACCTCTGAGCATGTGGTGTCTTTGAGCATGATCTGTGCCTTGCAACTTGAAAAAAAAAAAAAGAAAAAAGAAAAACAGAACACAGAAGATTTTGGGTTGAAACCACATGTGCACAAATGAAAGTCATCTCCCTCAGGAACGTTCTCTTTGCACATATAGGATAACGATGGATGAGTATACGGCTAGGAGAAAATCAGGCCTCTATCCCAAAGCAGCATTCCATCTCAGCTCTGCCAAACCAAGTGAATAATTGACCACGTGTCAGAAACTGTGCTAGGACAAAATTGGTCACCGTTTGGGAAAATCGTTGCAAATAACTTGTAAGAAACAGGAATGCTTGCAGATTTTAATTCTGGCTGAACATAACACTACGATATTCACACCAACACGACTACACTGTGGATTCCTTGAGCATCAGAAATTCATTAGCGCTCTTTGTGCTTATACAGGACCTTGCAAGCATATTGGACTGTGTGACTCTGGTCACTACTTCTTAGGTCTGGATTGTCAACGCACCTGGTCTGGCATGTACGTAGATGTGGCCTTGGAACAGCATTGTCTTAGATTTGTGATTGCATGATTTTCCCACCTGCAAATCAGTGAAATAACAAAAAGTAATCTCTTGAGTATAAGTGTTAACACCCACGTCATTATGAAGAGCAGGCAAAAGAGAACTTCCACCAATTTCTTGGTAGAAACGGCTTGTAGTTTGCAATGGAAGCAGTTCTCATTTCATAGGAGAGGGCTGGCTAGTTGACACTCACAAAATAGCAGTGGGTGGTCAATTCCCCAACAACACGTGGTTAGGCCTGTTTTGCAGACACACATAGATGAATGTCTAGAGTAGAATGTCAGTTTACCAATTTACCTTAACAATGTCACCGCCAGGTGGCAGGCAATTCACATCTGCTTTAGCAAGGTCTCCCAAGAGGGGAGGTGCATGGAAAGCCATACTCCAAGGGGTTCCTAGTTTGAACGCATCAAAGGAAGAGGGGTGAAGCGTATGTGTTTCCTTTTGTCACATCAGGCTCTGTTTATTTGCTGCAACCTTCTCTAGCATGGGCAGGTTTCTGCCTGGCATATGAACCCTTTCACAGGCCTGATGGGACACCCTTGCTACTAAGCAGGGTTTGGATGAGCACTGTCACCTAGTTCTGGCCTTCCACATCCCTTTTTGATGTTACAGGTCTGTAATTTTTAACTTTCTTGGCCACCAACTCCTTTGGCAGTCTGACAAAGCCATGAATCCCTTCTTAGAATAGTAATTTTAAATGCATAAAATAATACATAGGATTATAAATGAAACCAATTATAATGAAACATAGTTCAATCCATTCAGATTAAGATCCCCTACAACCTGACGAATTCAATATAGTCTTTTCTCCAAATATGGTATAATAAATTTGACTGTATTTCCCCTTGCTAAAGTAAGTTCATATTTCTGCCTGGCCTCTTTATTATTGTTTAGATTGCCTTAGAGTTTGGCAAATTTCCAACTCTTTTGTTCTTTTGCTACATAATCACAGACCACTTCCTGGTCATGCAAACACATGGCTTCATACATGGCCAACCAAATCCATCATTTCTTTCATCTCCAACTCCTTGAGATTTGGTGCGATGATGAGGAAACCCCACTATCCTCCTGAGTAATAATACAGAGTAGGGAACTAGTAAGAAGCTATTTAGTGCCGTGAGACAACCTAGAGATGGAACCCCCTGATTGTAGCTTGCCTCATGTATGCTAAGCACCTACTATGTATCAAATTCTACACAGCGATCCACTCCCTGCTCTCAGCTTTGTCTGGAGTCAGAAAACTTGTTTTGCAATTCAATCTCATCTCCTAAACAACTCTGGGCAAATCATAACCCTCTGGGCTTCAATTCCCTCATGTGTAAAATATGTAAATAACAGCCATAGCTCTGGAGATTGTTGTGCATGAACTAAATAAAAGAATGGATGTGAAAGGGCTGTGTGTTAGCAAATTGGGCACTGAAAGTACCAACACCTAGGTAATTTGTAGAGCCTTCATCACACCTAAATTCAGTTCTTGTTAATTACTGTTGCATGGACCCCCTCCTCTTCCCAACTTCCTTCAAGTTCAGAAGCGCAGGATCTTATCCACTCTCACTGTAGCCTATAATCCTTTCTATTATAATTACTAAGATAGAAGTTGTTTTTAAAATAATAGCATCTTAAAATATCCTTGGTCCTCCTAGGATATTTTAGCCCAAAACACAATTGTGGGGGGGGAGGGGGGCGGTAAGCTCCAGGACTGTAATTACACACTATTGACATCTCAGAAACTGAGCTCCCCATCCTTAGAGCTATTTAAGCAGGAGCTTGATGTGTCTGTAACACTTCCTGAGAGGGTCCAGTCTTCATGACCTGCATTCCAGGAAGCCAACAACCTGTACTGTTTTTATTTTACACATTTCCTAATCAGGACTTCTGGAGCAATCTACCTGCCCTTGCTCTACAAGACTGGTGTTAGGATTTTCCTTCCTAGTCATCCTTTCAGATTGCCTCCCTGCTTCATTTCCAGGTTGAATGGGTTACAAGCTACACTCACATGTAAAAGAATAGGCAAAATGACTCTGGCCCTCTTCTTCCTATAAACCTGCCAAACACACCCCACCTATGTAGATATTTGTCACTGAAATCTAAACCCTGCTAATATGAGAGAAGACTCCCAGCTCTTTTTCCTATGCTCACCATATCAGACTTCTTTTGGGGCGTGGAGGCATGGCACAAGAAAAAAAAGAAACTTTTTTTTTTAAAATGTTTATTTATTTTTGAGAGAGAGAGAGAGAGAGAGAGAGAGAGAGATACAGAGCGTGAGCAGGAGAGGGGCATAGAGAGAGGGAGACACAGTCTTAGTTGTCTTAGTTGGGTCATGTTGCTATAACATCTGAAGCAGGCTCCAGGCATTGAGCTGTCAGCACAAAGCACGATATGGGGCTCAAACTCATGAAACGCAAGATCATGACCTGAGCCGAAGTCTGATGCTTAACCCACTGAGCCACCCAGGTGCCTCAAAACTGTTTTTTCTTTCTCTTTATCTGTAAAATACAAGAGAAACCCTATTATTACCCCTCATAGACATATGACAACCTTACTACGGTCCTCACCACTGTCTCAGTCCCAGAAAAATTCTCTCCTGCTTGAAATTAATTCACAGGAAATAAATTCTGCTAGCTATATCAGACTCCCAGAAACTACACATTTTCTAGAAATGTTAAAAAGTCGGAAAATGTTCTTGTCCTGAAGCTTTGAATGCACCGGAACAGCTTTTATGCCACGGAGCAGAAATACCTTCCCAGCCACAGTTGTTCTTCCTGGGCTCCTACCCGCCAGGTCCACAGCGTTTCCCTCTGCAGCAGGTGTGTGTGAGGTTGGCACCGGCCATATAAGTTTGAGTGAGACACAGTCCCTGACCTCTAAGAATTTACGGTTTTAGTATAGCTTTCAATATTGGTATCTGTGTATACGAGTTACGAAGTAATTTGTTACCATCAGTGGTACCACTACTGACCTACTGAAGATCGTGGATAATTTACTTTCTTTTTTATAAATTAGATCACATTTATAGTCACCCCTATAGTTGCATGTGGATCATTCTGATTTGCTTTCTTTTTCTTTAAGTTTATTTATTTTTGAGACAGAGAGAGAGAGCAGGAGAAGGGCAGAGAGAGAAGGAAAGCCAGAATCCCAAGCAGGCTCTGCGCTGTCAGCACAGAGCCCAACACAGGGCTCGAATTCACAAACTGTGAGATCATGACCTGAGCCGAAATCAAGAGTGTGGACGTGTAACCAACTGAGACACCCAGGTGTGCTTCGATTTGCTTTCTCGAGTGAGATGGAAAAGGGTGGAGTTACAGTGATACCCAGATTTTACATGAGGGATAGATGAACATTACATTTCACAGAGAGAAAGAGGGGTTGAGAACAGGTGCCCTGGGACATGCAATGATGTGCAGGTCTTGATAATTACAAGAAAGTTAAGACATGGCTCCTGGCCTTAAGGAGTTATAATATAACTAGCGGGCTATATCAGATAGCCATGTGGATAATGTATAATTAAGAGCTGAATTATGGAGTTTGACTACAGAAGTGGGAGAGAGCAGGACAAAGGGAGAAATGACTTCACATCAGTGTTGGGACGTTTTGTAGAGGTGGGGAGACTTCAATGTAGGGAAGGTTTGGACAGGTGAGAGTCATAGAGACAAGCATATCAGAGAGGGGAGGCTCCCTCCAAAGGGAGACTGACAGACTTCTCCTGGTATCTTCAAGAGTCTTCCCACGCCCGTACTAATGTGCTCAGAGCTGTAGCTCTCACCAGGCCAAACTTCAAATCCACCCTCTTCTCTGTATCCCCACCCACATCCACCTTAACTCAAGACCTCATCAGGGCTCATCTCTATTCCTGTGACAGCCACCAAATGGTTCTCCTGGCCTCCATTATTGTCTGCCTAGAATCCATCCTTCCTAGAAAGACCCTCCCAATATCAAATTGACCAAATACTAACTCTTCTGCTTAAAATCATTCAGTGACTCATCTGCTACCTCCACGAGGAAGCCTAGTCATGGGATGTAAGACCTTTAACAGTGTAACTTACTCTCCTGCCTTATCTCTTGCCTTTCCCCACCTTCTATCCTCCTGAGCTATCGAATTAACTTGTCTTAGTCGGTTCATGTTGCTATAACAAAATACCTTAGGCTGGGAGGCTGAAACAACAGAAATTTATTTTCTCATATTTCTGGAGACTGGAAATCCAAGATCAAGGTGCCAGCAGGATCGGTGTCTGATGAGAGTTCTCTTTGGGTTGTAGATGGTAGCCTTCTCATTATGTCTTTGCACGGCCTTTCCTTGGCATGTATGCATGGAAAAGAGTGAGTGAGCTTGTCTCCTCTTATAAGGACAGTAATCCTATTGGATCTGGGCTCTACTCTTATTACTCAATCTATCCCTAATTACTTCCCAAAGGCCCTATCTCCAGATACCATGACATTGGGGGGAGGGGGAACACAAACATTCAGTTCATAACACTTGCTATTCTCTGAACACACCATGTTTTCCCACGTAACCCAGTGCCTTTGTATAAGCTGTTCCCTCTACCTGGTGTGCCCTTCTCTGAACCCTCCCCAGCACCCTTATCTATCACCCCCTCTACCTCTTATCTTTGTTTTGATAATTCCTTTATCACCTCGAGACTCAGTTCAGGCTCAGCTGTGTGTTCTTAGGAAGGTTCCAATGGGGGGTCTTACATGCCTCCATCAGAGATGAAATATAGCTACTAATACAGGACTGTGATTTCCTTCTGGGGGAAACTATGTCTTATCCTTATCCATCATCCTATCCCTAATGCTTAGCACAGTGCCTGGCACATATTTGTTGCATGCAGGCATGCATGAATAAATGAATGAATGAATAAATGAATGGTGAATAATAAGTAAGGTAAGGCTATGTTGTGGGGAAAAAAATGAGGCAAAGAATTTAGGCTTGATTAAATAAGTAGTGTGAAGGCCTTATATGTTCTTCAGCATAAAAGTATGATTCAAGTCGGGGGGACCTGGTTGGCTCAGTCGGTTAAGCATCCAACTCTTGGTTTCAGCTCAGGTCATGATCTTACAGTTTGTGGGTTTGAGTCCCACATCAGGCTCCGTGCTGACAGTGTGGAGCCTGCTTGGGATTCTCTGTCTCCCTCTCTCCCTTTGCCCCTCCCGTGCCTGCTATCTTTCTCAAAAAAAATAAATAAACTTTAAAAATATATATATGATTCAAGTGGTTTTAGAAGGATGACTGGGAAGGTTTATTCATGAATGTTAGAGGATGGGTAAGGAAGACAGCTAGCAGAGTATTGTAATCATCCCATATTTATATAATGATATTGGACATAGGAATGGTGACAATTATATCTAACATTTATTCAACCCTATATGCCAGGCAATGTTTTGTTTTCTTTTTCAGGTTTTTAAAATTGAAGTATAGTTGTATATAGTGTTACATTAGTTTAAAGTGTACAACATAGTGATTCCACAAATTTATACATTATGCTATGCTCACTAAGAGTACAGCTGCCATCTGTCACCTTAACCACTATCAAAAACCATTGACTATATTCCCTGTGCCACGCCTTTTATCCCTGTAACTTTTTCATTCCATAACTACTGGAAGTGCCAGGTACTGTATTAAGTGTTTTCAATATATTAACTTATTCTCAAAAGAACCCCAGCCTAAGGGATCAAAATGTGTGTGTGTGTGTGTGTGTATGTGTGTGTGTATTATTATTTTTATCCTATTTTACACATAAGGCAGCTGAAATACCAAGAGGTTAGGTAACTTACCCAAGGTCACAGATCTAGGAAGTGGCAGAAATTAAAGGCAAACCATGAGATATTTCAAAGGGAAAAGAAACACAGCTTCCTAAAAGGGTATAAAATAGTGGGATGTGAGAGGCAAAGTTGACTTTCAGGTTCCTGACCTAGGAAAAGAGAAAACTGAAGAAGTCAGGATGGAAAGTCAATTTGCTGAGGGATGCTGCGGTCATCTGGGATGAATTGACCTTAATGTAGTGACTGGACATCCCCATAGAGATGACCTGTGGGCAGTTATAAATATTCATAGCAATCCCACATAGATCTACTGAAAGCCTATTATAACAAACACTCTTGTCTAGGTCTAAGGAGTTGCAAACATGCTTTTATATGACATTTTCCAAAGTATTGCCTTTATACTATGTAGGCAAGGGGAGTCAGTGAAGGATTTAAAACAGTAGGTTGATGTGGTTTTAGTTCATTTCAGAAACCATGTGAAGGCTGGAATTAAGGAGGACATAGTGAAGTCAGGGACACAGGTTAGGAGTTGGGGGTTTATACACTTAAAAATGACTGAAATGGTAAATTTAGTATTATATATATTTTACCACAATAAAAAAGAGAAGCTGCTTCAGGGGTCCAGGTAAGAGATGATAAAGGCATAAACTGGGGAAGGGTCAGGGGAAAACTTAATAAGGAGGATTTACTAAGTTATCCATATAATAGAATAGCCCAGTTATTTTAGCTAGAAACATAGGAGCTATTTATTATTTAGCATTTATTGACCTAGTACTACATGCCAGGCACTGTGCTAGGGCACAAAGATGAATAACAATCCCTATCCTCAAATTGCACAACGCACTCAATTGTCTAGTGAGATAGATACATATATATACAACATTCATAATACAATATATCAGGGCAGCATTGAAGACAAGCATAGGGCATTATGGAAGCACAGAGGAGAGCAACCAATAAGTTGTGGCAAATAGTCAGGGGGAGGGGTTTTTAGAAATGGTGGCTCCTGAGTTGAGTCTTAAACAATGATGAAGATCTTGCCAGGTAAAGGACAGTTGCAGGGAGGAAGGCATTCTGAGTACGAAAGAGCATATAAGTTGTTAAAATATTTGCTGGGAGGCACAGAGGGGCAAAGGAAGGGTCTGGGAGGTCCTGGCCCTCAAGGGACTCTTGCTATACCAGCACACCCACTCCTACCAAGACAGGACCCATTCCCCTTGCCTGTAGATGGTTCGAGCCCCGCGTCAGGCTCTGTGCTGACAGCTCAGAGCATGGACCCTGCTTTGGATTCTGTGTCTCCCTCTCGCTCTGCTCCCCTTGCCAGAAGCCCTACATACCCCAGGTGGGGAGAGCAGCCCTATCAGGCAGTGTAGACAGCCTGATACCTTTAGAAGCATTGGGAAAAAAGTGTCTGGGTCCCCCTCCAGAAGGGAAAGCAGTGGAGAGGCCTTTCAGAAGATTTTGAGGACAGTGTAGACCTCAGGAATGGTGTAGTTAATACCAAGAGAAGATTGAGTAAGAGTGGGGAAATGGAAGATTCCCAGGGCTAACTTTAGAGTTTTATTAATGAGTGCCCTTGGGACACATCTTAGATATTCCCAGAACAAATGTAGTAGTCACTTGAGGGGAAATGAACTTCCAGGAGCATCTCTAACGGTGTCTGAAGGAAAAACAAAATGCATCGCTTAGTAGATAAGAGCAGGCCTTGAAATCAAGCAAAGTTGCTTTAAAATTTACTCTACCAGTTAATAACTATCTGAACTGGGCAATTTTGTTAAGCTTTCTGAGCCTCTACCACTTTTCCTATAAAATGAGGATTATAATTGGGGCGCCTGGGTGGCTCAGTCAGTTAAGTGTCTCACTTCAGCTCAGGTCATGATATCACAGTTCATGGGTTCGAGCCCCGCATGGGGCTCTGTGCTGACAGCTCAGAGCCTGGATCCTGCTTTGGATTCTGTGTCTCCCTCTCGCTCTGCTCCTCCCCGACTCACGCTCTGTCTCTCTCTCTCAAAAGTAAATAAACATTTTTTAAAAATGAGGATTATAATAATATCTGCTACATGATGCTGCCATAGGGACTGAATGTTAAGGACACCCCTGTCCTTCACATAGTACATAGTTGCTAACACATGGTAAGGCATTCAGTGTTGGTTACTACATCCATTACTACTAAAGTGACACCATTTTACCTTCCCCAGTCAGAAGGACGAGACGTACAGAAATGAAAATACCAGTGGTAACATTTTTCAAATTTATAGTGTAAATCAGTTATTTTTCTTAAATGCTTATTTATTCCTGAGAAAGGGAGAGAGACAGAGTGTGAGCAGGGTAAGGGGAGAGAGAGAGAGAGAGAGAGAGCGAGAGAGAGACAGAATCCTAAGCTGACTCCAGGATCCGAGCTGTCAGCACAGAGCCCTACACGGGGCTCGAACCCATGGACTGAGAGATCACGACCTGAGCTGAAGTCTGACGCTTAACCGACTGAGCCACCGAGGCACCCCTAAATCAGTTATTTTTTTTTTGAGAGAGAGAGAGAGAGAGCACATGAGTGAGAGTCGTGGGCAGAAGGAGGGAGACAGACTCTTATGTGGGCTCCACGCTGAGCATGGAGCCTGATGCGGGGCTAGATCCCATGACCCTGGGATCATAACCTGAGCCTAAATCAAGAGTCGAATTAACAATGACTCAACCAACTGAGCCACCCAGGTCCTCCAGTTACTTTTTTAAATATTGATTTCTTAATTTAATTTAATTTAGTTTAGTTTAGTTTAATTTAATTTATATCCAATAAATATAATTTATTGTCAAGTTTGCTAAAATTTGGTGTATACAGTGTGCTTTTGGCTTTGAGGGTAGATTCCTGTGATTCCTCACTTACATACAGCATCCAGTGCTCATCCCAACAAGTGCTCTCCTCAATGTCCATCACCCATTTTCTCCTATCCCCTGCCCCGCCCACATCAACCTTCAGTTTGTTCTCTGTATTTAAGAGTCTCTTATGGTTTGCCTCCCTCTCTGTTTGAAACTATTTTTCCCCATCTCTTTCCCCATGGTCTTCTGTTAAGTTTCTCAAATTCCACATATGAGTGAAAACATATGATATCTGTCTTTCTCTGACTGACTTATTTTACTTAGCATAATACCCTCCAGTTCCATCCATGTTGTTGCAAATGGCAGGATTTCATTCTTTCTCATTGCCAAGTAGTATTCCATTATATATATAAACCACATCTTCTTTATCCATTCATCAGTTGATGGATATTTGGGCTTTTTCCCTAATTTGGCTATTGTTGAAAGTGCTGCTATAAACATTGGGGTACATGTGCCCCTATGAATCAGCACTCCTGTATCCTTTGGATAAATTCCTAGTAGTGCTATTGCTGGGTCATAGGGTAGTTCTATTTTTAATTTTTTGAGGAACCTCCACACTGTTTTCCAGAGCGGCTACACCAGTTTGCATTCCCACCAACAGTGCAAGAGGGTTCCCGTTTCTCCATGCCCTCGCCAACATCTATTGTTTCCTGAGTTGTTAATTTTAGCCACTATGACCAGTGTCATGTGGTATCTCAATTTGGTTTCTATTTGCATTTCCCTGATGATGAGTGATGTTGAGCATCTTTTCATGTGTCTGTTACCCATCTGAATGTCTTCTTTAGGAATGTGTCTATTCATGTCTTCTGCCCATTTCTTCACTGGATTATTTGTTTTTTGGGTGTTGAATTTGATAAGTTCTTTATATATTTTGGATATTGACACTTTATCTGATATGTCATTTGCAAATATCTTCTTCCATTCCGTCAGTTGCCATTTAGTTTTTTTTTAATTTTTTAAATCTTTATTTATTATTTTTGAGAGAGAGACAGAGTGTGGAGCAGGGGAGGAGCAGAGAGAGAGGGAGACACAGAATCCGAAGCAGGCTCCAGGCTCTGAGCTGTCAGCACAGAGCCCAATGTGGGGCTCGAACCCACGAACAGTGAGATCATGACCTGAGCCAAAATTGGATGCTCAACCGCCTGAGCCACCTAGGCGCCCCAGTTGCCATTTAGTTTTGCTGATTATTTCCTTTGCAGTGCAGAGCTTTTTATCCTGATGAGGTCCCAATGGTTCATTTTTGCTTTTATTTCCCTTGCCTTCAGAGACGTGTTGAGTAAGAAACTGCTGTGGCTGAGTTCAAAGAGGTTGTTGCCTGTTTTCTCCTGTAGGGTTTTGATGGTTTCCTGTCTCACATTTAGCTCTTTCATCCACTTTGAGTTTATTCTGTGTATGGTGTAAGAGAGTGGTCCGGTTTCATTCTTCTGCATGTTGCTGTCAAGTTCTCCCAGCACCATTTGCTAAAAAGACTGTTTCTTTTCCATTGGATACTCTTTCCTGCTTTGTCAAACATGAGTTGGCCATACATTTGTGGGCCCAATTCTGGGTTCTCTATTCTATTCCATTGGTCTATGTGTCTGTTTTTGTGCCAATACCATACTGTCTTCATCACAGCTTTGTAGTAGAGGCTAAAATCCGGGATCATGATGCTCCGGCTTTGGTTTTCTTTTTCACCATTCCTTTGGCTATTCAGGGTCTTTTGTGGTTCCATACACATTTTAGGACTGTTTGTTCTGGCTTTGAGAAGAATGCCGGTACAATTTTGATTGGGATTGGATTGAATGTGTAGATTGCTTTGGGTAGTATTGACATTTTAACAATATTTGTTCTTCCAATCCATGAGCATGGAATATTTTTCCAATTATTCGTGCCTTCTTCAATTTCTTTCATGATTTTCCTATAGTTTTCAGCATATAGACCATTTACATCTTTGGTTAGGATTATTCCAAGGTATTTATGATTCTTGGTGCAATTTTAAATGGGATCGATTCCTTGATTTCTCTTTCTGCTGCTTCATTATTGGTGTATAGAAATGCAACCTGTAAAAGGGGAACATCAACACATTTCAGTGAGTTTTTCCCCTGGGAAATTGTGCCAGGTACATTGATTTTGTATCCTGCGACTTTGCTGAATTCACGTATCAGTTCTAGCAGCTTTTTGGTGGAGGCTTTCAGGTTTTCCATGTAGAGTATCATGTCATTTGCAAAAAGTGAAAGTTTGACTTCTTTGCCAATCTGGATGCCTTTTATTTCATTGTATTGTCTAATTGCTGAGGCTAGGACTTCCAACACTATGTTAAACAACAGTGGTGAGAGTGGACATCCCTGTTGTGTTCCTGATCTCAGGGGGAAAGCTCTCAGTTTTTCCCCATTGAGGATGATATTAACTGTGGGCTTTTCATATATGGCTTTTATGATGTTCAGGTATGTTCCTTCTATCCCAACTTTCTTGAGGGTTTTTATTAAGAAAGGATGCTGTATTTTTTCAAATGCTTTTTCTGCATCTACTGACAGGATCATATGGTTCTTATCCTTTCTTTTACTAATGTGATGTATCACATTGATTTGCAAACAGTTATTTTTTAAAAGAGTTAGTGTTCTAGATGTTTCCTCCCATGGAGTGAAGCACACCAATGGGAGGGTGTGCTTTTAATAGCTGAATATCTATTTATGCAGCAAAAAATGGGAAAGTTACAGGTTATTGAGAAATTGCTTTCAGTTTACTGGAAATACAAAATACAATATGCCAAATATGACTGTCTCAACATTAATTTTGGAGTGAACTAATTAACAAGAATTTTCTTTTTCTGTCCTTATTTTCATAGTTTCTTTGTTTAGTAAGAGCCAAGCAGTCCAGCTAATGAAGTTAGTTTATTAGACAGAGTTGATGTCCTCAGAGACTCTTGCAGGGGAAGAGCTTATGTTTCACACACAGAGTAAAGGAGCACGTGGCAGCTATTTCTAAAGCTGAAAAAGGGGAACATCAACACATTTCAGTGAGTTTTTCCCCTGGGAAATTGTGCCAGGTACACATTTTATGTTTTCATATGGTAAGGTACTAAATATCTTAAAATATAGGAACTAACTCATAACTCCAGTGCTATATGCTAACCATCTTAAATCACTCTTATCATACAAAGGATCCAAAAGTGAAATGGAGCTTTCTATTTTTGTTTTTGTAAGAAGAAAAATAAAGCCAAGGAGGGAAATGTTGCCTGCCTTAAAAAAAAAAAAAAAAAAGTATGAATTCTAATGAATACAAATATAATTTGTAGGGAAAAACATAAATTTTTTCTATGTGAAATTAAATCTTGAAGTCATTTTAGAAAACAATACTCCAAGTTCTTTATTGAAAACTGATCCTTAAAAATTGGGGGTACAAAATTATCTGGCAATGTTAATTTCTGCCTCGTCCATTGGGGTGAATGATCTTCCAACTGTGCAGATAGGACAAGTGTAGTTAAGAGGGAAGTGAATCCCAAGATATAGAGAAGAGTAGAAGAGTACTTGGTCACAATAAATATGACCATACTTTCAGACCAAGTTATATCTCAGGATACAAAAGGAATATGCAGGTACAGTCAAGGATCCAAATATATAACTACTGAGAAATCATAGAGAAATTGAGAAAAATCTTAAGACTTGAGGGGAAAAAATGCCTCTCTTTTCCAGAAGATAAGCCCAAGAAACTACCAACGAATACACTTGAGGTTTATGTATTTATTTTGAAAGAGAGAGAAGAGTGAGCATGAGAGGGACAGAGATTCCCAAGCAGACTCCACATTGCCACTCCCTATGTGGGGCTCAAACTCACAAACCATGAGATTATGCCCTGAGCCGTGATCAAGAGTGAGGTGTTTAACTGACTAAGCCACCCAGGTGCCCCCTACAACAAATAAACTATACCTAGCAAAATCCTAAAATGATTTATAGCTTTCCAATACTTAGCAAACAAAGAGGTGGTCAGGGATCAATAGAATCCAAATGGGTTCACTAAAGGGAAAGAATTGCCCAACTAGCAGTTAAAGAGTTGTCACAGGTATCAAGTACCAGGATTTTAGCAATGCAGTTTAAAAGCTTCTCAAAAAAATCCATTAGCCAAGGGCATATTTGCATGCTTAATGTAGGTGAATTCACAGGTGGTTGAATAATGTTAAATATGAGTAAGAATCCACTTAGAGCTTTTAAGGGTTTTGTATCTGGTCTAGTTCTTTCCTGTAGTGATGGCGAAAGGACACCAAGAAGGCACATAAATCTCAATTGCATGATTAATTCATTAAATTATAAATACTTCAATAGATTTTTGCCTTTTTTTCCCAGACTGGTGAAAAACTGGGTCCAAAATAAGTAAGATGAAATTTATGAAATGTAAATAGAAAAATTTTCATATCAGTTCGAAAGGCAAATATGTAAGGTTTTTCTAAATTTATTTTTAGAATGACTCCGTGAGGTGGGTATTATATTCACAATGTTGAGGATGATAAAACTGAGGTTTGGTGAATTAGTAACTTTCCCAAGTCATATTACAACTTCTTCTACTATCTCATCTCCATTTATTCAATCTGACTTTCCTACCTCCCTCTTATAAGGAATCTTGTGATTACATTAAGCCTGCCTAGATAATCCAGGATGATCTCCTCATCTCAAAATCTTTAATTTAATCCTATCTGCAAAGTCATATATATATATGATTCAGACATGGACACATTTGGGGGCTATTATTTAGCCATCCATACTGGTGCATAGTGAGCAACGTGAGGAGTAGTTGGAGATGAGATCAGAGAGGTGACTAAGAACTAAATCACCTAGCCTTGAAGGCTACCATGAGACTCTTGGGTTTTACCATAAGTTAAATGGAGAAACATGCAGAGTAGTGACACAGTTGAACTTGTGTGTTTCAAGGACCATTCCAGTGGCTGTATTGAAAAGAGATACAAGGAGGCATGATAGATGCAAGAAGACCAGTGAGAAGGTGCTTGGAGTGGTCTAGGGGACAGAAAGTGCTTGGGGAAGGTGCTAGGGGACAGATGGTGCCAGCTCACACCAGGCAGTGGGAGTGGCCAGAAGTGGTTGGATTCTGGAGATACTTTGAAGAAATCCAACAGAATTTTCTGACAGATTCAGTGTGCTCAGAGAAAGAGTGATCCAGGGATTATTTCTTTTCAGTCTGATCAGCTCAAACAGTGGAATTGTCATCAACTCAAATGGAAACTTCTATTAGAAGGAATAGTTTTAGAGGAGTGGTTAGAATAGAACCATATATTCTGGTTTTCAGTCAATATTGTCATGACTATTGAACATCAAAGTAGAGATCTGAATGGAGAGTTGTATTTAGGATTTGGAATTCAGGGGAAAATTCAGAGCTAGAAATATTAATACGGGAATATAGGAACTGTCAGCATATAGATAGTGTTTTCAGCCACAAGACTGGATGAGGTCTTTAAGGGGAATAGGTGTAAAATAAACAAGAAATGATCAAGGAATGAATTCTTGAGCACATCCTTGTTAGGAGGACAAGAAAAAAAAAGGGAATTTCTAAACAAGAGCTAAGAGAAAACAACAGTGCAACTGGAGTTTCCTGGAAGACAAGGGAAAGAGTAAATATTTTAAGGATGAAGAATTATCAAATGTGACATGTGAGATGAACATCAAGTACTGGATTGACCACCCCATGTGATCTAGGTTAGTCTCACAACTCAGAGTAGTAATGGTCAAGATGGTGAGTTGATATAGATATATCACTTAGAACAATGGTTTCCAAACTTTGCTGCATTTTGGAATGAATCACCTGAGAATCTTTTAAAAATAGTGATACCTAGCCCCACCCCCCAAAAAGAAAACCCCATTCTGATTAGGATTTTTTAAACAAATTTTTTAATGTTCATTTATTTTTGAGAGAGAGAGAGAGAGTGGGGGAGGGACAGAGAAAGAGGGAGATACAGAATCCAAAAGCAGGCTCTAGGCTCTGAGCTGTCAGCACAAAGCCCGATGTGGGGCTCAAACTCATAAGCTGCAGGATCATGACCTGAGCTGAAGTCGGATACTTAACCAACTGAGCCACCCAGGCACCCCTGATTTGGATTTATTTAAAGCTCCCCAGCTGAATCTCACATACAGCAAAGTTTAGGACACACTAGTTTAGAACAATGCCAGCAAAAAAAAAAAAAAAAAAAAAAGGTTTTGGGGACAAATTAAGTTGAGGAAGCTTGTGGGAAAGGACAGGGTTTGGGAGAAAGGGAGTAGAAATTACTGTGCAATTGACAAATTATGGAGGCAGAATAATTGTAAATTGATTATTCATGATCCAAGGGCTGCCTTGGCAAGTATAATTACATCAGTTTTTCCTCACTTGGCACACCAAAACTTTTGGTCCTTCTACCCAAATTAAGTAGATCTTTAGCTCTGCTCAGCAACTGTTGAACAAAGGCAAAAAAAAAAAAAAAAAAAAAAAGTCTCTATGAGAGATTAATGCTTCTGAATGGTGGGCAAAGCCAGAATGCACAGACTGAAAAAGAGCCAGTGATGAGTCACCCTCAGCCCCAGTGACAATTTGCAGTGACACTTTCCAAGCAGCTCTGAAAACAGTTCCTACCACCAGTTCAGACTGCCTGAAGAATTAAGATCACAGATAGGTTTTATTTCTTCTGTAGCTGATGTAACCCTATCCAGACTATTTTTTCTCTTAGAAATCTTGCAGCTGTGAGTTTAATGCCAAGTTGCATGTTTCAAATAAAGATCAATAAAAAAGACCTAAGTCAGAAAACAAGAGACTTTCTGAGATTCTTTATACACCAGCTGTTAACTTTTGTGTTGAAATTCTGGTTGGATATTTGATGCTTTCCTTTAATTCAGAAAAGCACTTAAAGCACTTAGGGAAGCACTGGATTGATTTTCAATTTGGGAATCCCATGTCTTCAGAGCAACTCAGAAATAGTTCAATAAAATTTTGTGAGTAAGTTTTCTGCTCTAGCAAGCAGGTAAATGGAGTTAGAAATGCATTCTGGAAAAACGAAAGTTTGCTTATGATGCAATAAGAAGCTCACAAAGAAGGAAATGTGGACACAATCGGGAGGGAAATCAGATGTGAGTGCCCTGACTAGGTAGGAGGGTTCCGACTTAGGGGGGGTCAAAGATGAGGAGTTGCAGCGGCAATTGTAAAAGAAAGAAAAACCTGGAAAAAGAGAGATCCCTGATCAGAGAGAAGGGGTAGATAAAAGAATAAAGAATCATTGTGAATAGGAGAAATAAGAAAGGAGAGAAACATGCAAAAAAAGAGTCCCCAGACAAGAGTGAAGAGGCATAAGAAGGCCAGTTAACTGGAAAACTTTGGGGCAGGAGAAAGGAAAAGGGAGTGTTCCTGGAACTGACAGGGACCAGTGGTTATGGCCGAAGCTGGGAGAAAGGTTCTGTCCTGATCTGAAGGAGGAAGAAGGATCAAACTCTCTTTTCTGCCATTACTGATGACTTTTCAAACTGTCATCCCTACAGCAAAAAAAAAAAAAAAAAAAAAAAAAAAAAAAAAAAAAAGCGCGTCGGAGTAAAACAAAAACTATCTGTAGATGACAGAAATTAAAATAGTTGTGGTTAATTTATTGCTGATCATTTCCAAATGTGAAAGGTCTGATGAAAGTTCATAACAAGAATAGTGCAACTGACAAGCAAATTTGGCTGAATACGTGGCATGAAAAACAAGATCAGAGAGTCCTTTCAAAACACTTCAGTGAATGAGTAAGCATATTTGCAAAGAAGTCAGTGGATGTTATATCTGATTTATAAAATTAAATGAATATACAGAGGAAATACTTTTGTGATACAATAATCCTGAGACATAATACACAAAACATACCAACAATGTGCAAGTAGTATGCTACGAATATCCCAAGATTATCCAGTAAAGAGATCTAATAAGTATGGTGTATAGACATCCATATTTTTATAAAACCTCATGGAACCGTCTGATGTACATCCTCAACTGAGAGTCACTGGCCTAGAAGATATCAGATCCAAATGAAGAAGTTTGTGGCCAATAAGCATTTTAAATAATAACTGAAATTTATGACTAATAACAGTTTAGTATTTAGTTTGATGCCTAATATCATAAGGCAAAATAGCACCAAGTAGAATCATGTCATGGACAGCAAGAGCATTGACAAATCCCTAGGAACTTCATATACAGGTTGAAATTTCTGAAATATTTATATTAATAATATTTCACTTATAAAAATTTTACCTAGGGGAAGGGTAAACATCTCTTTTCAATTGACAGCTCTTCTCAATAGGAACATAGATTTTTTTTAAGCCTAATTATTTCTAGTACTTTCCAAGATGAAGGAATAAATCTTTGTGATTTTGCAGGGACCCTCTGGGAAATCACAAATATAGTTCTAGGTACAAAAACTATCCTGTAAATTTTATGTTATTTTTCTTCCTATACTGAGAGCTTGATTTGGGGAAGGCAAAAATAAATATTTTTGGAGGAGATTTAGACTTAAGATAAGACCATGGGTGCCTATAAAATAAAACTTGCTACCTATTTAATTGAAGAGACAAAAGAATTTTAAAATACACATAGAAGGTAGCATAATTGTAAAAATGTTAGCTTTTTCAGAAGTGAAGCTTCTTTGTTCTTCTCTTTTTTTAACTGTTTTTTTAAAAAGTAATACAGGATGTAATAAAGACAACATAAAGCACAGAAAGTTACTGATAAGACAATCTTTGTTATGTAGGCAAATAACACAGAAAGATTAACCCTTCGTATTATAATGAAAGCAATAAACAGTAAATCAAGGAAGCAATCCCATCAACACTGAGCAAACTTTGCCAAGCTATTAAAACATTCCATAGCTTTTCAGACTCAGGTATTATAAACCAAGGCAAATAAAATTTACATTCCAAGCTTTGGCCTTTCATTGTGCCCTCAAGTATTCTGGAACATACTGGGCCTTTAGGATAAATATTGTAAGACCGTAAGAACTAATTTCTTAAGAAACAACATACAAGGCTTTCATCATTACTACCTTCAAATGAACCAATAAAAGAGCATTTTAAAAGATCTCAGTTTCCAATACATTTAAAAATCAGTAGACATAACCCACATAAACACTCTTTGGAGTCCTTGATAAGGTATAAGGGTATAAATGGGTCTGAAGAACAAAAACAGAAAAAAAAAAGGGGGGGGGTGGACAGAGAAGTACTGTGTTAGGAAAAAAACTATTATTTTCCTTGGAAATAGAAGTTCATATGTAGTCATATTTTCTGTCACTATTGCTCCTAGTAGTCTCAAGCAACAATATTAATGATAAGTTTTAACCAAAGTAACTAAAGTCTATTTCACAGAGAAAATTTGGGTATGGATAATGGACACCAGTCTGTCACAAATTAGCATTTTAGCCCACAAGCAGAACTCATAAGTACATGTAACACAGCTTTCTATAGACACATACTTCCTACAGCCTAATATGCCTTCTGAAAGTCGCAAAACTTTACTAAAGATCTAGCATATCTGTAGCATATTAAAAGCAAAAGCATATAAACAAAAGTATGCTTAGTCATCAATGTTCCTGTGTTCTTACTTAAAAATGATTTAGCTATCCAGGATTAGCTTACTTCAATCTGTCTAAAGTTTCAAGTTCCCTAAAGATCTTTCTTTTTTTAAATTGAGGTATAATTTACATACCATAAAATTCCCCATGTTAACACGTACATTTCAGTGGCTTTTCGTATATTCACAAGATTGTGCAACCATCACCATTACCCAATTCCAGAATATTTTCATCACTCTCAAAAGAAAACCCCATACCCATTAGCAGTAACTTCCCATTTTCCCCTTTCCCCCACTCTTGACAACTGCTAATATACTACCCGTATGTCTATTTGCTTTTACCTACTCTGTACATTTCATATAAATGGAGTCCTACAACATGTGGCCTTTTGTTTTTGGCAGTATGTATCAAAATTTTCTCCCTTTTTATGATCAAATAATATTCCATTGTATGAATATACCACAATATGTTTATATCTCCATCAGTTGGTGAATATATGGGTTGTTCCTACTTCGGGGCTATTATGAATAATGCCTCTATAAACATCTGTGTACAAGTTTTGATATGAACATACGGTTGAATTTTCTTAAGTGGAACCTAGCGGTTGAAATTTCTGGCTCATATGGTAACTCTACATTTAATTTTTGAAGAACTACAAAACAGTTTCCAGAGCAGCTGAATTATTTTGTATTCATGCCAGCAATGTCTGAGGGTTCCTATTTTTCTACATTCTCACCAACACTCATTATTGTCTTTGATTACAGCCATCTCAGTGTGTGTGAAGTGGTATTTCATTGTGGTTTTTAATTGCAATTCCCTAGTGACTAATGAGGTTGAGCATCTTTTTCATGTACTTCCTGGTCATTTGTATATATTCCTTAAAGAAATGTTTATTCAGATCCTTTGCCCATTTTTCAAGTTGTTATTTGTCTTTTTATTGTTAAGTTCCCTAAAGATCTTAGAAATTATCGTCAAGCTGGCATACTTGAAAACATGATTCCTATTGAAATAGTTTCAATTTAGTGTTTTGAATATTAACGAATTTTAAATACACAGATTCACATTTTTATAAACAATCAGTATACCTTTATAAGTTTAGATAAAGCATGCCCAAATAGAATTTTAAAAATGCACTTTTATATTATATTCAACATTGGTAAATATTGCTGTTATCATACCAAAATTACTCAGTCCTATTTGCCAAAGTTTTACCTTAATTATGTGAACATGGATTCTTAAAATGTTTCTGAGTTTCTGCAAGAGTGCTTTTAAAAAAAAAAAAAGCTGTAGCACACTAAAAGTATTATTAGCTCAAATACCATATTTTCTTGGAATTTTAGAGATATTCAAAGTATACATTTATCTCTAAGCTAATTGGAATAGAGCTCCTTTATTTTTCTATTTACTCTTTCTGTCCTTCAGCACCAGGGAAACATTCTTCTCCCTCTGCCTGAGTGTCCAGTGGTCTGACCACAAAGCATTACTGCCTGCCTGACTTCCCTCAATACTCCCGGCTTTTCTTTCTCAGGCCAGATTCCATGACCTACTCTCTTGATCTTTGTTATATCTGAAATTTCCCCTCTACCTCATCTTTTTTGTAAAAGTCTTGTTTATATTTGAGTCTTTTCTGTCATTACTTTTCCATTCTTATTTGTTTTTGTCTTTTTTTCAACTGTTGCCCTAGGCAAATGGATAAAAGAGTAGCTCTTCAATCATTTGCTTTACTGTTGCTTTAGACTTTTATCCTTTTTTCAAGTTTATTTATTTTGAGAGAGAGTGTGTGTGCATGCATGTGCAAGCGGGGTAGGGACAGAAAAAGGGAGGGGAGAGAGAGACGGAGAGAGAGAAGGAGAGGGACAGGGAGAGGGAGAGGGAGAGGGAGAGGGAGAGGGAGAGGGAGAGAGGAAGAATACCCAGCAGACTCCATGGTGTTAGCACAGAGCCCGACATGGAGCTCCATGTGGAACTTGATCTCACGAACCATGAGATCATAACCTGAGCTGAAACCAAGAGTCAGACTCTTAACAGACTGAGCTACCCTGGTGCCCTGCTTTAGACTTTATTCTAATCAAACTTTCTTAATCTCTATTTTATGCTCCATCCATCTCAAATTCTTAATTTTGATTAAAGCACTTAATGTTACAAACAGTATAACACAAACATCCTTTCTCTGTCATTTGAAGTAGTAATCTTTAAAGTATTTTTATCTACTATGTTTTCCCTACTGTCTCTCTTCATAAGAACCTTGGAGACAGGTCTCAGGAAGGAAGGGGAGCCAGGAGGGAGAAGAGGAGGGAAGGAGGGGGAGAAAGAAAAGGCAAAGAGAGGGAGAAGATGGGAAGTCTCTTTGGCTGCTTGGACTCCGCAGATAGAACTTGTTCCCACCTTCCTGCATTAGAATACTTTGGCTTTGCTCCATAAATTCTATAAAACATCTTTGTAACATAATTACAAGTGCTTAAAAATATAATAATAGGTTTGTCCATCAATAACACTTGCTTCAAATTGCTCTTTCATCCTAGTGAGCAAGACTCTTTTTGTGAGAGAGCTAGCCAAGGATAAGGGTGCATTCTGGGGTTCTAGACAAGGGCTCCCCTTACCAGTTGAAAGGTCCCAGGAGGTCTAAGCTGAAAGGTAAGCCAACAACTTGGTTGTTAATGGATGTCAACTATGGATCCAGCAGAACTCCAGGCACTGTGGAACATGAAGATGTACACAATAGAGTGCCTGCCCTCAAGCAGTTTATAATAAATGGTAATACTGAATTAAGTGTCTATATACACCAGAACATAAGGGTGTACATGAATGACTATATCAGTGCTTAGAAGGTGAGCACTGTGGACAGAAATCGTCTTGGAACAGTTTCAGTAAATGCGACTGGCTTGAACTGTACCTAGAAGGAATGGAAGGATTTGGCTGGATAGAAGACATGAAGGCTGGAGAGAGATGGCTATTATTATCAAATAAATGTAAGCCAACCCAGAGGAAGGAAAAGATACAGAGTATTCAGAAAATATTGAAGAAGATAAAAATGAAAATGTTTTCAAGGGCCTTGAAGGCCAAACTTAGGACCCTGAATGCTGCTCTTTATCCTGTCTTGACTGGAGAAAGGACTGTAAATTCTGAACAGGACTTCTTTGCCTATGCTATTCCCTCTACCAGCAATGGTCTCGTCTTCACCCTCACTCCCACCACCACCCTTTTCTTGCTATGGCCGGCTCTTCATATTTGCTTTGAAGGTCCACTTCCTCAGAACACCCTGCATATGTAATCTACTCCCCCTTAACTTTCTGTCACAGAATCTGTGATTTGTTTGCATATAATTAATTCAACCACCAAGTGTAACTCTGTATTTATTTATCTACCTAGCTCTTCCACCAGCACCAACTTTCACAAACTCAAGGACCACATCCTTTGTATTTGTTTATGATGTTTCCTTGATAATTATGGCCACCTCTCTCCAGCTTTCCTATCTCAATACAGCCAAACCCTTCCTTCCCTTCCAGACCCACATCAAGTCAGTCTCATCCACAAAACTATTCCAGCCATTTCTGTCCACAGCACATCAAGAAGAGAGAGGGCCAACACCCCTGTGAATGTCAACTTTGTAAGCAGTTAAAAAATAGGAGAGGGACTCTAAGAAAGAGAGGAATAGAGGAGACAATGTCCCCAATCACAAGAAAGAAGAGTTTCAAATGGGGCAGGGGCGTGGTGGTGGTGGTGGTGATAAGTAGCCTTAGAAACCATACAAATGCAGAATGACAACAAAGGGTTTCCCACTTAGAAATAACCATGGATCTTTAAGAGA
Source organism: Panthera tigris (assembly GCF_018350195.1). Classification (NCBI taxonomy): domain Eukaryota; kingdom Metazoa; phylum Chordata; class Mammalia; order Carnivora; family Felidae; genus Panthera; species Panthera tigris. Next base: position 18,391,812 of record NC_056676.1, on the reverse strand, counting down.
AAGTTTCATAAGTGTTCAGGATGGAAAGCATACTAATAAGCATAATAATAATAAGCATCATAAGTAGGGATGGAAAGCATTTTGTCAGAATTCAAGAGTGTGCTTTTGAGAAGTCTGGAAATAGAAGAAAGGTAGGTTGCATTTAAAGATAGGAGAAATATGGATGGTTGACAAGAGAAAGATTAAAGATGTAGAGGCAAGAAGGGATGGCTGATGGTGTTGAATAAGAGAGTTGGGTGGGAGTCATTAGTGATGCATTGTTAAAGGAAGCTTCACAACATTCTTCACAGAATTGCCAAGACTGCATAAGGCAGTAACTTAACATCACATGTGCCAATTCCTCATGTGTTGGAACAATAGCAAAAGGCCATAAAAGATGCCTGACAAGCAACAGGTCTGTGTTAATAAGACATTGAGGAATGAGCACAAAACCAACTGAGGTAATTGGGGGGTTGCCCAACCATACCCATTTAACTTCTCCTCCATTTATCTTTACCAAAATAAATTTTCAGGGCTTTCATTCATATACTTAAGAAAATGTTTTGCAAAATCTTTCCCTACAACATCATAGAATTCAGATTGAGAAAGGGCATTAACGTTATGTAATCAGCAATGGGCAGGAGATGTGAATAGACATTTCTCCAAAGAAGACACAGATGGCCAACAGGCACATGAACAGGCACATGAAAAGATGCTCAATACATTAACCATCAGGAAAATGCAAAATAAAGCCACAATAAGATATTACCTTATACCTGTCAGAATGGCTATCATCAGAAAAACAAGAAATAACAAGTGTTGGCCAGATTGTGGAGAGAAGGGACCCTCTTACTGTTGGTGGGAATGTAAATAGGCACAGTCACTATGGAAAACAGTATGGGGGTTCTTCAAAAAGCTAAAAATAGAATTACTCTATGATCTAGTAATTGCACAAATGGGTATATACCTAAAAAATACAACAACACTAATTCAAAGGGATACATGCACCCCTATGTTTATTGCAGCATTATTTTTAATAACCAAACCATGGAAGCAGCCCAAGTGTCCACTGATACATGAATGGATAAAGAAGATGTGGTATATATACAAAATGGAATATTATTCAGTCATAAAAAGGAATTAAATCTTAACATTTGCAACAACACGGATGGAGCCAGAGAATATGGTGCTAAGTGAAATAAGTCAGTCAGAGAAAGACAAATACCATATGATTTCACTTGTATGTGGAATTTTAGAAACAAAACAAACAAGTAACGGGGGGGGGGGGGGCGGGGAGAAAGACACACCGAGAAATACACTCTTAACTGTAGAGAACAAACTAATGGTTACCAGAGCAGAGGTGGGTAGGAGGATGTTTGAAACAGGTGATGGGGATTAAAGAGTACACTTATCATGATGAGCACTATGTATAGAATTATTGAATCACTGTATTATGCCCCTAATATACCATTAATAGAACACTGTATGTTAACTAACTAGAATTTAAATTAAAAACTTAATAAAGAAAAAAAAGAAAATGAAAACACTAACTTGAAAAGATATATACACTCCCATGTTCAATGCAACATTAATTACAATGGTCAAGACACAGAAAAAACCAAAATGTCTGTCAATAGATGAATGGATAAAGAAGATGTGGTATATACATACATATATATATACAACAGTAATAACCATAAAAAAAGAATGAAATCTTGCCATTTATGACAACGTGGATGAACCCAAAGGGTATTATGCTTAGTGAAATAAGTCAGACCGAGAAAGACAAATACTGTATGATTTCACTTATGTGTGGAATTTAAACAACAAAACAAAACCAGACTCAGATAAACAAAACAGAATGATGGTTTCCAGAGGAGAGGAAGATTTGGAGGTGGAGGGAGGGGGGTGAATAGGTGAAGGGGACCAAGAGGTATAAACTTCTAGTTATAAAATAAATAAGCCACGGCAATAATAATGTACAGCATAGGGGATATAGTCAATGTCATATTAGGTTTCTGTGGTGACAGATGGTAACTGGACTAATTGTGGTCACTATTTCATAATATATATAGATGTTGAATCACTATGTTATACATATGAAACTAAAATAATGTTGTGTGCTAACTACACTTCAATAAAAAAAACTTATCTAATCATGGACAACAATGCACCCAAATCAAGAATGACATTTTCTTTTCCAACTGTAGTTTCCTTTTGCTTCTCTGTAGGGTAGTATTTCTTTTTAAAACATTTCACTCTTCCACTAAAATATGACAAAGGCGTAGTCAATAAATAGAAATTCTCATCTTTCCATGTCCAAATCTCTAACTGGTTTAATAATTCACTCCCTCTCAGTGCCTAAAAAATGGGGCTTTTATCTTTGAATCTATCTGTAAAGCCATTCTCTTCCCCTCCCACTTGCTAAATGGACTCCATTTATCACTCATTTTATGGGAGCTTATCTAATCCAGGAGAAGTTTGATCAGATAACCTGGTCCTTAGAAAACCAGAGGAAGATTGCTAGGAATGACTTCTATTGTTTGAGAATTTCTCTTTGATCTGAAATTTTTAGGAAGGCCACAGGATGTCTCCAGGGTCTCTTGCATTTTTGATGGTCCAGGAAATGATTACCCTGATCTCAGAGTCTGCAGAGTCTTTGCTGAACGTGCTCACTGGATTAATCCTTCAGAATGATTTGAGGATGAGCTTAATCCCCAGTCAGAGACCGAACATTCCTAGTTTAATGTTGTGATATAATATGACAGATTTATACATTGTTCTGACATAATGAAATGCAAAGGAATGAAGTGTTTTATTTACAAAATAACCTCTTATTTCCACAGTTCATTCATAGTTACACAGGCTTTCTTGACCTTGTCACAATGGCCCCAGGAAGCATCGCCATGAACCTGGCAGAACAGCCTGACCACTTTACAAAGACCAGAGCATTGGGCCAGAAAGTCATGAGGGAAGGAAACAACAACATAAACAAACAAGAAACAAAACCAGGAGACCTGGGACCATGCACTCCTCAAGAGCCTCCATCCTTTCCTCTGTGTGGATACAGAAGTCACAGAGTAAATGTTGAATGAATCCCTTCTCAGGTTCATCATTCACTCAACAAACATTGCTGATCATTGCTTCAGCAAACATTGTGTTCTCTCTAGGAGATATAAGGAAGCGCGTACAAAGATGAAAGGGGTACCGTTCTACACTCAAGGAGAAGGCAGCCTCGAGAGAGAACGAGGCAAATACTTCAATTCAATGTACTGTACCCTACAGTAGAAAACATACAGGCATTAGAGAGGGGGTCACAGAGAAGAGATTAAACTAATCCTGGGGTAGTTAAGAAAGCCTTAGAGAATCATTTTAACTGAAAATCATTTCAGCTGTGTTCTAAACCAAACTCCTGTGAGTTTGGTTCAACTCCCCACGTAGAGACCATGGGGAAAGATTGGGTACTTTGTCTTCTAAACAGTGTTCTGGCTATAATATTAGAGGGTACAGAATCCTTGGCTATGACTCTTCAGGAAATTTGGAAAGTGTTTGAGTGAGTGTATAGAGAGACACTGATTCCCACTCTCTTCCAGAGTAGTACAGGGCCTTGGCATGGGGAATAACAGGAGTCACTCTAGATAACGCCGTTCTTATTTACTAGAGCAAAGTACGTGCCCCCAGATGGGTTTTCTGGTATATCTGGGTAGGAGCAAGTGGATAAAAAAAAAAGAAATGCCTTTTTCATCATCAAAGGTTTTTATTCCCACCTAGTTTTGAGAGAGAGGAGAAAAAGCAGACCTCATTCTCAAGTACAGCTCTGCTCAAAATGTGGTGGAAACATCAGCAGCATGAGCATCACCTGAAAGCTTGTTAGAAATGCAGAATCTCAGGCCCCAGGCCCAGACTACTGCATCAGAGGCTGCAGTTTAACAATCCACAGGTGATTTGATTTCTATGCCTGTTAAAGTTTGAGAAGCTCCGCTCTAGACCAACGTGGTGGTTGAACACTGCAATCACCTGAGGAGGCTTTTAAATTACTGATCCCACCCCCCAGGAGTTCTGATTTAAATGGTCTGGCTTCCTAAATGATTCCAAATGTGAGAGAAGGTAGTAAAGCACGTGGAAGCCTCCTGTTCCCTATAAGAACCTCTGAAATCGCGGCGGGTCTGGGTGCTGCTGACGGGGAGTGGGTAGGAAGAGCTTCCTGAAGCCCAGCGAAGCGGCTGCCTCTTCATACAGGTAGGAGCCGGGACCAGGCTGTCTGTTCAGGTTCAGGGGCTGGGCTTACCCTTGGGCACGAACTCGTCAGGGCTATTCACCAGGCACTTCAGTATGTGGAATCCATGTAGAAATTTGTTATGGTAGATCAAAACCTTAAGCCTGGAATGTTCTACGTACGCCTACGTGTTTAGCTCATCCTCGGGCAAATCATTTGCATTCAGAGGAGGGTCCTGCGCTGTGGAAGGTAATAGAAAGGGAAAGGTCCGAGAAAAGCCAGGGGCCTAAAGCTGTCAAGCAAGAGACAAATAAAAGACCAGAGAGGAGTTACTCAAAGGATGCAGCACCCAGGGAACCCCAGCCGTGAGTCAGCACAGGGGAGGCCCAGCCCCTTCTAGGGGAGCCTGATTGAGGATCAGGCTCAGCTGCTGGGCTGGGCAGTGCGTGCTGCTGCTTCTCGTCCCAAGACCAAGTCTTAATAGCAACTTCCCTTCCTCGGCTGCTTAGACTTTTTTTCACCCCTGTGGCTGGAAAGAAGTGTCACATTTTACTCTTAGCTCTCTCCCCCCACCCCCTCCCAGAGAGCATTTGCCCATGGGGGGCGGGGGGCGCGGCACTGTGAGCTCCCTCCAGCCTCGGGTGACTGCTGTAAGTAACTTTCAGCTCCTTTCCTTGTAACACCATGACGTTCCTCCGGAAGCCTAGGAGCCGGACAGCTGCATTTCTGCCTCTCTCCCTGCTCTTTTTGAAGATTCTGCAACCAGGGCACAGCCACCTTTATAGCAACCGCTACGCTGGGTGAGTGGAGCGACTTTCATTCCCTATATGGCTTTTAGTTGGAGGAGGGGGCTGATTTGCTCCTGAACGTGCCTCACTTTTTTCCCCACGTCTGTGGTTTCTGTGTGAATCTGTACACTTTCCTGGTCACCTAACGTAAAATGTGCGTGCAGCTCCCGGCTCTTGGGTTTAGCTCACTGAGAGAATGTGACGGTCCCAACTGTAGCTTTTCATACTTCTGATAGTGTGCCAGCCTGTGGCCCGCAGTTGAATGAGATTCTGTCCTTGGAGGAGCCATGGCCAGTATTTGCGGTGTTTGCCTTGGTTGATGCTCCGTAGGAAAGATGCTGTTGTTTCATGTGAACTATGACCTGAAAATGAAGACTTCTTCAGAATTGTACACAGGAGTGGTTGAAACTCCATAGTGATTGAGAACGGTGTGCGAGAGTGTGCGGGCGTACTTGCTAACCTACGGAGTAGTTACCAGATCTTCAAATCTGAACAATGCAAATGAGCCAACTCAAAATAAGCAGAATAAAAGTAGCCAATTGTGAAGCTATCGTATTTTTCTCAAGGGAGGAACTTAAACGGGGAAAACAAGGAGGTACCTCCCCACCCCCACACAGGTTAGGGTACTTCATGTTTGCTTCTCATAAGGAGGCCCAGGGCTGCGTATAAAGCAGTGTGACTATGCACTTTATTCTGAAGGCTTGCTGTGGAATAAACGGCAAGAGCTTTGCTCCTATTTGCAGGGGGGTGGTTCTTTGAATCTGGAAGTTAGGGCATTGCTGCATTTTTAAAGCAGGAATGAACCTTCGATGGCTCACCTAGTTCAATTGCATTTTACAGAGGAGGAAAACCAGGATCTTTGACCCAATCCTTCGATAACTACCAGTTGAGGAAAGTTTTTCACCTGGATGTGGACTAGGACCAGGTAGTGCCTGGGATCTTAAGGCAAAGTTGTTTTTAACAGGAATGGTGTAAAGAAGAGTTCAGAAGTATGACCCTGAGAAAGCAAATGTTTCCCTTGCTCAAAGAATCTAAGCACTGCCTTCACGGTGTCTCCTGAATACAGTGCTTGCAGAGGAAAGTTCAGAAAAGCTGTCCTCCATTTTAGGGGGTGCAGGCTGGGGGTGGAGGCATTGGCTGAGATAAGGGCTATAGATAACTCAATCCCCAGTTTTTACACCAGGGTGTTCCCGGGAGGCACAGAAAGGCACGAACATCTGAAGGCTGCTTTCCAGACTCCTAGACACATGGTACAGGCTTTACATTCTGTAGTGTCATTGCCCTTGGAGATCTGGGCAAGGGAACCATGTTTAATGACTGGTGGTACAGGCCCGGCTGTAGAATTTACCGACTCTCCTGGCTGGCGTCAGACCAGGTGATAATCTATCTTGGGGCCTGTGTGACCTAGGATTGCTCCTCCATTCAGCTGTGGCCCTGTTCTTGATTATCTCAGTTATGTGGTGTTGACCAAGTTCCCAGACCTGCTTCAGCGGAGCAGGTGTGTGCACTTCCCTAAGTGCCGCTTAGAGGAAATGACTCCAATAGTGGAGACCTGGCTTTAGGGTTTGCTACCACTGGAACCTTTCTGGAGGAAGCTGAACTACCTTGTCTATTCTGCAGTGAAAGCCTCAGTTGCTGTTTTCCCTTTGGCTGCTATGTAAGTTAGTCCCAAATGTATAAATTACCAAATGTCTGAAAGTTGGAGGAAAAAGCTGAAACACTCAAAACTGAAAGTAGCCTTGTCCATCACTGTGGAAGCCTAGAGTTGCTGTAAAACAAGGAGTGTCTCCGAACACTCCCATCAAAAATGGGTTTTAACTGCTTTATTCTCCTTCTCTCCTTACCAAAGACAGAAATGCCACTTTGGTTTGGGATTATTTTGCTTTATTTACTCAGGAACTACTTTGTGCAAGTCTAGCTCTTCCGCAAATAAAAACCTGATGAAGGTGCACCTGGGTGGCCAGTCTGTTAAGCTGTCTCTTGACCTTGGCTCCAGTCAGGGTCTCACCGTCATGAAATTGAGCCTCTCGTCCTGCTTGGATTCTCCCTCCCTCTCGCAATACTTTTTTTTTTTTTTTTTTTTTTTTTTTTTTTTTTTTTTCTTTAAACACTAAAAACCTGATGGATGACCTGGTGGAATAGTTAAGCCCCTATGAGGGGCTCGAACTCCCAAATTGTGAGATCATGACCTGAGCTGAGATCGAGAGTCAGGTGCTTAACCAACTGTGCTACCTAGGCACCCCTGGAGCACCCCTATTTCTTGAATGTTAGTAAATCATTTTTGTATGTCTTGGTTGAATCTAATAAGCAATTATCATTTGTGGGACTCTCTACCTGAATAAAACAGAACACTCCAGGCAGACCAGCATGCTTCCTGAGTGCAGCTAATGAGCTCAGTCCTCTTTCTACATAAACTATTAACAGTTGTGTAATGCCAATTGTATAATGCTTAGTAAGTGGCAAATTGAATCATCTGGGGGTGGGGGAGGAATTAGACCAGGAAAACTTGACAAAAGTTAATACCTTTTTAGAGAGCTGTATTACATATTTACAAGAGAAATCTTAATATGTAGAAAAAGAATGAAGCCAAGTACACAAATTTCAAATGGTATTGATGGATACTGTCAGAAGACTGCAGGGATTACAAATCCATAGTCGAACATCTCTGTCTTTAACACCAGTCAGTGGGATTCCTACACAAGCAACACTGCTTTTTTTTTTTTTTTTTTTTTTTTTTTTCTCCTTGCCATGAATTCCTGGAAGCAGACTTATTGGTTCGGTGATTATATCTGAAGCCAAAAAACCAGTATCTTGTGCATCACCTGAAATCTGTGCGCATGTGTGCGTATATTCTAAGACCACGAAACAAATTCTGGAAATGGTGTAAAATCAAAGTGGGTATGATTTTAAGAACTACAGTATCTTCTTCGTGCCAGTCAATGAGCGTAACGTTTAAAAGTCCAGAAGTTCAACTGCCTGGGTTTCCATTTCTGCTTTGCCACTGTTAGTAGCTCTGTTACCTGGGGGCAAGCTCCTTAACCTCTCTGACCCTCCGTTTCCTTATCTGGGATAATGGAGATAATCGGAGAACCTTCCTCAAATTGTGAGGATTGAATGCAGTAGGAGGTTATTGTATGGTTCTTGACACTAAGTTAACAGGGTAATAAAGTAGCTAATACTTTCCAATACTTGATATCAACTGTTTTAAAAATTTCTGAACAACCTCATGTAATTCTGGGTATCCCTGTTTTCCAGGTAAGCTAAATGAGGTACAGACTGGGTAAAACCCAAGTTCAGAGCTAACTAACCCAAAGTCACTATACGAGCAGAGATCGGATTCTAACCCAGCTGGGCGTGACCTGACAAGCTCTATTTCACACTATCCCCTGTCTAGATACAGAGGAGGGAGAGGGAAAGAACTGCTCTTAAGGAAAACTGAAGGTTTAACCTTGTTTGGGGAACTGCTAGTTTCAGGATAAGGTGTGGATTATGTAGATAAGAACCACAACTAAACCTTCAGTTTTATCTAGGGTGAGGAGTCACTGATGTCTACCTGCTTTTCTAATAAGGGATAGGAAATGGAAGATGAAGGAATTTTAGATGGTCACTACAAAGCACAGAAAGTAGCCAGGGATGTGTGCCTTCCTTCAAGTAATACCTTGTGCCAAGAACCGTGACCAACAAAGTCCATGCTGATGGTCTTCAGCTTAGTAAAGAAAATCGCCCCACACACAACCTTAGTAGACCATGTATAAATGTTGTATGGGATGATCAGACTATAAGTATTGAAGTAATCTCTGAACCGAGAAGGGAGGAATAGAAATCTCTTCCAGGCCTTGCCTATTTCTGGTCCCCCAGCCCTGCTATAGCTCAGCTGGGGAGGAGAGAGCATATGTCCTGCTGCCAAGATCTTGAACCCACTGGTATTGATCTGCCTGCCAAGACCTCACACACTCCTTCCTCATTCTGCCCTGCCCATTTTGAAGACCCCTGTCTCTGTGTGGTTATTTCCCCTCTTAGGGGAGCAGCTTCAAGGACTAAGTATCTTTCCCATGACCATAGGTACATGTGTGCAGGACTGGTTCCAGCCCACTAGCCAGCTGGTGCATTCTGCTTAGGGTCCATGCTATACCCACATACCCAGCCCCAACCCTGTTGTCCCCACTGCCACCCCCCACCCTAGTAACTTGTCAACTTCACTAGTCCTTCATGGACATAGGATCTGGAGATGGAAGACTTGAAGGAAATAAAGGGGTGGTAGTGGTTGTTTTAAAGCCATTTGGTCCTTGAAATGCTATAAGCAAGGAGGTTCCCAATTGGGATGTGACTTATTGAAGAGATAACTGAGAAATCCAGTGACTCAGTAGCATAGATTGAATTTCAGAGGCCTTGTATTTTCCACCTTACCTCTCTGGTTATTCCCCTAAATGTCTCAACGGCACAGCTTTTTATTCTTAACCCTGGATGGTGGCTTCATTTTAATGTCCTTAACTTCCAGAAACTTGGGGCTAGAGTTGGAGATCAAATTGATTGTGCGAATCTGAGTCCTCCTCTGTTGGCAGTTAAAGCTCTTTTCTGGTAGGATGGTCAGAAATCCTGATTTGCCCAAGACTGGCAATCTGCTGTTCTGGCCTGGTAATTGGCAATGCCCCATTTCAGTCTGAGCAGGGTCCTTATTTGGATGGTAAATCATGGGTTCAGCCTTCTTATTCACTATATTTGCCTTTTTAATGAGCTTTACTTCATGTCCTCAACTATTCAGAGAGCAAATTTAGCTCCTTATATTCCTATAAAAAGTATCCTACTTGTCCTTGCCTCTCCTTTGCAACAGCTACCAGTTGTGTTCAGGATTTCCTTATCTCTGCCTAGATTAAGGTAGTTTTCTCCTGATCTACCTTTATCTAGTCCATTATCACACTGATGATCTTCCTAAAATAAGACTGTGTTCCTCTTTTAGTCCAAGATCTACTGTGGCTCCCTGTTGCCAACCACATCAAATCTAGAATCCCTTGCCTGGCCTTCAAGGCCTCTGTGTCAGTCTCTCTGGTCCTCTTGTCTTGATTTCACTCTTCCTCAGCCTCGAGACTCCTCTATATCAGGTCAGAGAAATAGCTTCAGCATTGCTTCATCCTTAAAACAGGTAGGCTCCATTCATCATGAGGGCCTAAAGCAAGAATGAGCCATCTCAGATCATGAATGATAGATTGAAATGTGTGTGATACAGATTTGGGGCATTAGGAATTAAGGATGTACAGTGGGTTTTAAGGCTGGTTTTGAACCTATTCTTCACAAGTCAGCATGTGGCCAATAAAATAGTTCTTCAGTATTCTCTGGAAGTTCCTTTGAGTTCTTGGCCCTTATAAACCGGAGAATAACTTTAGTTTTCCTTCTGCATTAGATCAAAGTGCAACTTGTAGGTGCTGGTTATCAGCTGTTTATACCCAAAGCTTTATTCCCTGCAGTCTCCTCTGTGTGTTGAGGCCTCTTGCTTTGCTTGCAATGCTGCAGGTCTCTATTCCTCTGACCTGAGCTCCCCATGGAGTACTGCCTGTCTGGGATCTGCATTCCCTCTGTCACTGAGCTAGTAGAAAGAGAAGTGTTTTATGTGCTTCTGGACCACTTTCTCCTTGGAGCCCAATCTGATAATGGAGCCTTTATTGTATGGCACCCAGATACATTCTGGGTAATACCATTAAGCATAATCACTTCCACTCCCTGAAAAGCAAGGAAAGAGGTTACTGTTTCAGAACTTCAGTCTATATTGTAAAAGCTACATAAAGCATTAAATTTTTTGCCTGTGTAAATGGAACCGCTGATCAGAGAATGTATCGTGACTTGTTATGTTCATTATGAGCACTCAGATGACTGGTTTATAGGATTAGAATTTGCATTGCCAAACATCCCTGCCCAATTTGCCTCTGGACATCAGCTTCTTAGGATAAAGTAGAATGTAAACTATGAAGTTTTCAGGTAGTTCTGGGTAGTAAATTTCATAAATGATTTTACTAAAAGTTCAAGCAAACTTCTAAGTGGCTGTCTTAGGCAAAATTACTGTTTTTTTTTTTTTCCTCCATGTACTTTGAAAATAGTAAAATATTATCTGTTATTGAGGATACTGTTGAGTTGTAGGCTTCTTTTTCTATAACCCCAAATCTCGATGGTTTAAACAAGAAATTTCTTCTTTAGAAATCCATGCAGGGTATAGTTGGTGGTACCAGAGAACTAGGCTCTCTGTCCTGTCTCTCTGCCATGCTCAACACTCCCAAGTGTGATTCAGTGAATCTTCTAGCTCTTGGAGTCCAGCCAGCAGGCCCATAGAAAGGGTCAGTCACTCTCCTTTAAGACAACAGTCCTTTAATGTCCCTCCCTACTGGCCACAGTTGATTAGAGGCCTTTGGCTGCATAGAAGACTATGAAATAATGGCTGGAGGTGGAGAAAGGGGGGTGTTGGGGAGAACACACTAGGAAATCAGCATCTCTCCATGGTCACCCTGATACTTAATAACTACCTACCCATTTTCCCTTCTACTTGGTTCTTCTAAAGTAGTGTATCCAGATGGGCTTCTATAATTCTGTACTTCACGTGGATTCAAAATGTGCATTTTTATTCTGTGTAAATGGTTTTAAAGTCAGTGTCAGAACTGAAAGAGACCACAAAATAAGAGCTCAGTCCCCTTACTGAATATGTGAAGAAGCCCAGCTTCAAAATAAGATTTGCAGAGCTGGGCGGGACTTGTAGCATTCCTAACTGTTAAACAGTTTGGTGAATCCAGAAATCTTAGTCTTCCCTATTCCCTAGGGTTATTGGGGATGAAGTAAAGGGATTTGGCAAGGCCGAGAAGTGCTTAATGAGGGAGGATTTCATTTCCATAAATACTTGCAGTGTATCTGGCCCTCTGCTCATCTGGGACTACAGATAAAGGAGCAGTTCATGTGCATGGCGTAATGAGTAATTTGGGCAAGTAAACAATTCAACTCTGGCATCACTGTGCCCACAGACAAAACTCTGTGCTGACCAAGTACAGGAGAGGGTCACTTAATCTAGGACAAAGAGTGGAGAAAGTCAAAAAAGGCTCTTTGGCTGTGAGAGGAGTTAAGATAATCTGGAATCAAAGTCAATTATTAAATATGCAAGATATTTTACATTTTTTTGAATGATTGGGAGTCCAAGGACCTGGCTCTCTTCTCGGTCATAAAGAACAAATAGAAATTAGGTTAAGGCTTTCGAGGCATTGAGAATATATTTCTTGTGCAAAGAACTACAGGTGAGCATTCAGTCCAAGTCTAGAAAATCAGAGTAATTATGGCCAAAATGCCATTTCTCTGGGAGGGAGGAGAGGTGAGGTAAGCCTTCAAGGTCATGAAACCCTTTATGTCCCATAATATGGAGTTCTGGTTTCTCCCAAAGATGACAGGGTGCTAATCAAGAGTTTTACAAAGGAAATTTAGAGGACTTTTTTTCTTCCTCCTGAAGAAAGCTCCCTCTGCCATCATTGAGAAGGGAAGACTTGAAAGCTAAAGATTTGGAGCCAAAAGAATGGATATCCTAGTAACCACAGCAATACGTGGCAGAGCCTGGCTTCTGACAGTAATCAAAAGGAAAGGAGGGAACCAATTAAATAATTACATAGTTTTCACAATTGGGTAACTAAAGGAGATAAGCAGAAATAGCGTAAAATGATCCTTAGGATTGGGTAACAGAACTGAGCTCTTTGCAGAGAAGGTAAGTACTTCAGCTCTGTAGTTTGAGGTAACTATAAAGTGCCCAACTGAATAGATGGCTCTGAAGCTCAAGAGCTCTCTAGGCTGTGGAATATATGCCAGTAACTTATGTATAAATATAATTTCTTAACCACAAGTGTATAACGGAACATCTAGGAAGCACTCATTACATGAAGAACAAAGTGCCAAAACCAAGGTGGAACCGGGTAGTGGGGTTGAGGGGTGGGACAGCCAGTCAGAGAAACAAAATAGAAAGGCCAATAAAGAAACCCAGGGAAATATTCTAGAAAGGTGAGGCCAGTCACATTAAATACAACAAAGCAGTATCCATTGGCTTGGCCATTAAAGACCTCAAATCGTGTTCTCCTTAGAGGTGCTCTTGGTGGAATGAATGGTGAGGGAAATCCAGAGCATAAGTTGAGGAACAAATGGTATGTGAGAAAATCAGGGAGTGTAGACTGTGATTTCAAGAAGCCTATCCATGAAGTGGGAAGTGGGAGTAGAGACTTGACAACTAGTGGAACGGGTTTTGTTCCTGCTTTTACTAAAGGTAGGGGAGTATGTCCATGTTTCATGTCAGGTGGTAGGAATGAGAAGAGAAACACTGTACATAAGAAATGGAGTTGGGTCTCCTCTACACTGGGTTAGCTGGCTTCTTTCCTCTTTTTTTTTTTTTTTTTAAAGTCCTGGTCCTATGAAGACCTAAATGACCTGATAAAAGATTGTTTTGTTTTTTAAATTTAAATTTTATAGTGCAGAGCATTCCCATACACCCTTTACCCAGTGTCCTCTGTTAACATATTACAAAATGAAGTACTTTGTAAATTGGGATATAAACTAGGGTATTAAGTAAAGTGTCTAATACTAGTTGGAAGGCTCTCATGTAGGTAACCAGTTATAAAATTGATTCATCTTCTTGGGACTGAAAGATCTGTGAGAATATCTCCATGTCATCTTAGCCAAAAAATGGGGCTCCTTTCTCCCTCTTCCTGTCAGTTACCTAAGGATTGGAGGTCCTCTTCCATCGTTTCAGTCCTCCCACCCTTCCTCCTCCCACTACGCTTAGCAAGTACCAGCGATACCAATGATGCCTTATTCCTTATCCCCAAGGAGGGTTAGAAGTACTCAAAGTAGAGTGAGCAGCAGGGTCTGTTTCTTGAGGGCTGAGATTTTAGTCCAATGATGTGAATGGATCATGAAAATGTGACTGTATCAGATGGACCACCCTCTTCCTGCTCTTTCTGGACCTTTAACATACACATTGTATTTTGTTTTTCTGTTTGTTTCAAGTTTATCTTTCTAAAGACCCAGGCGGCGTGAGTGGGGGGAAGGACAGAGAGGGAGGAGAGAATCCTAAGCAGGCTCTGTGCTATAAGCACAGAGCCCAACATGGGGCTCAAACTCTCAAAACTGCGATATCATGACTTGAGTGAAACTGAGTCAGATGCTTAAGCAACTGAGCCACCCAGGTGGCTTTTCTATTTTTATAGAAGGCACTTCAGCCTTCTATTGCCAACTGCTAAATGATAGAATGTGTGGTACCATAGAGGTTTCCTCAGCAGATGCTTATTTTTGCACTTCACCTGTGACCACTTGTACTTGTGACCTCATTTGCCATGTTTTCACATCCCCTATCTACCTTCTAGGTTTTCTTATCTAATTCATGAATCCTCTAAATGTCTAAGTTCCCACTTGAGATTTTTGTGAATGTAATGAAGACACAGTTTGTAGTATGATAGGCTGTAATAAGACCCTAACCATATCAGTCCTTTTTCCATGGAGGTACGTGTGGATGATGTGATTGCAATTTACTTGGCATCAAAATTACTAAACATATGGAAGTTTAGAGGCATTTGGGACAAGCCTGTGTAGCAAGATGTTTGGAGTAAGAAACTTGCTGAAAAAATTTATTCTATGCCCTTGACTTACAGGACAGAAAAGCAGGACACGGGGAACTGGACTCCCCCGTGTGAATTTTCAGGTCTCTGTCAGTAAAAGGGGAATGACTGCAAATGACAAGTAGAAAATCATCTTAATAGACCATTGGATAGAAAAACTACTTCTGCGTTTCAGAGAGAAATACAGCCTGCCTGGCTTCCTTTGCCTAAAATGAGGGTGTTCATCCCCTCAGAACTTAATTTGCCTTCATAATCGTTCTTGTAAAACCTCCCCAGTTAATTCAAGCCCTTACTCTACTTCACCTCCCTTCGTCCCATCCTGGACCCCAAACCTTTTGCTAATAAGAGCAGAGATGCATAGCATTACTGAGGAGATGGAGGTGATGTGGGTGTAGAGCCTGAGTTCTCTCAGCTTCCATCCTCTCTAACTCAAACCACATAGGTCCCTGTCCCACCTCTTTCCAAGACCATTTCTGTTATTCAGTCAACACTGTTTTTTCAAAGTATAGTTGACAGTGCCATTAACTTCAGGTGTACAACATCGTGATTTGGCAAGTTGACACCTTACGCTCTGCTCTTCAGAGCAAGTGTAGCTACCATCTGTCGCTGTACAATGTTGTTACAATATCATGAACTATTTCCCTATGCTGTGCGTGTCATCCCAGTGACTTCTTTATTGCATACCAGAAGCCTCCAGAAGCCTTGCCCTTTCACTCATAGTGCCCATCCCCCACCCCTCCCTTCTGGCCATCATCAGTGTGTCCTCTGTATCTGAATCTGTTTCTGTTGTTTTTTAGATTCCAATGCATAAGTGAAATCAGCTTTTTTTCCTCTAACTTCTTTCACTTAGCATAATAACCTTAGGGCCATCCATGTTGTTGTGAATGGCAGGATTTCCTCCATTTTTTTTTTGACAAATATTCCTGTGTGTGTACACATCACATCTTAATGCACAATGGGGTTGTTTCCATATCTGGTCTATTTTGAATGTTGTAATAAGTACAGGGGTACATCTATCTCCTTAGTATATTCCTTTTCTTTGAGTAGATCTCTAGAAGAATTACTGGGTCATACGGTATTTCTATTTTCTGAGAACCCTCCATAGTTTCTGAAAACTATGGTGCATGGCTATTCCAGTGTACATTCCCACCAATAGCACATGAGGGTTCCCTTTTCTCCACACTCGCACCGACACTTGTTACATCTTTTTGATTTTTTAGCCATCCTGATAAGTGTGGGGTGAGCTCTCAATGTGATTTTGATCTGCATTTCCCTGATTAGTCATGTTGAGCATCTTCTTATGTGTCTGTTGGCTACCTATAGGTCATCTTTGGAGAACTGTATATCTAGGTTCTCTGCCTATTTTTAATCGGATTATTCTGGGATAATCCCAGCACCAAGTGGGCACGGTTGCAACTGAGCTATTGATGGTTAGTACTTTTTTTTTTTTTTCTTTCTGCTCCTCCCCCTTCAAATAACCCTCTATTTCCTTTTTATCTCCAAAGATGACCCAGATTATCCTGGGATTCTGTGGAGTTGTATTCTCAATGGGTTACTATCTAAAATACATAATGGGAAGAGATCACATGCAAGTTTCTTCCCCCATTCAGTAGGTTGCCTTCTCCTGTTGATGGTTTCCTTTGCTGCACTAAGCATTTCATTTTGGTGGAGTCCTAATAGTTTTTGCTCTTGTTTCCCTTGTCTAAGGAGACTGATCTAGAAAAATACTGCTAAGGCTGACGTCAAAGAAATTACTGCCTAGGTTTTCTTCTAAGATTTTTATGGTTTTCAGGTCTCCTATTTAGGCCCTCAATCTATTTTTTGAGGGTGTGTGAGTGGAAGTGGTCCATTTCATTCTTTGTTCAATAGCTGACCAGATTTCCCAGCACCATTTGCTGAAGAGACCATCTTTTTCCCGTTGTATATTCTTTCCTCCTTTGTCTGTAGGCCACGTAAGTGTGGGTTTATTTCTGCGTTCTCTACTGTTGTGTTGCTCTTGTCCGTTTTTGCCCTAGTACCGTACGGTTTTGATTACTATAGTTTTGTAGTATATCTTGAAATCTGATCTTGTGATCTCTCCAGTTTTGTGTCCCTTTCCCCCCTCCCTGCCCAAGATTGCTTTGGCTATTTGGGTGTTCTGTGGTTCCATATAAACTTTAGTATTCTAGCTCTGTTTAAAAAAAAAAAAAAAAAAAAAATATGTTGATAGGGATTGCACTGAATCCATAGATAGCTTTGGGTAGTATGGACACTTCTTAACAACGTTTTTCCAATTCATGAGCATGGAATATGTGTCTTTATTCAGTGGTAGTTTTTAGAGGACAGGTGTTTTACCTCTTGGACTAAATTTATTCTAGGGGTTTTGTTTGATACTAGTCAACACTATGAGTGCCAACCATGTGCCCAGTACTATTTTAAAACCTAAGAACACAGAAATCTAGGTGCTGGGAATGACAGCACTGCTTTAGGCACTAGTGAATAAATCCCTCCTGGATTTACATTCTAATTAGATGACAAAAAATTAAACCATAGTGCTAAGATAAAGATTATGAAGATAAAGCGTAGATCAGGGATAAAGAATGTCAAGAGAAAAGAATAAAAGCCTAGGAGCCATGTGAATATCTGAGGATAGAAATTTCCAGGCAGAGGAAATAGCAAATAGAAATGGCAAATAGCCTGTTTGCCGTATATCCTTCGACATTGGTCCTCAGACAAGCAGCATCAGCATCACCTGGGAACTTCTTAGAAATGCAGATTTTCATGTCACCCACTAATCCCCTCCCCCAACTCCCTGTGAGGAAACTCCTGGGGTGGGGGCACCTGGGTGGCTCAGTCAGTTAAGCTTCTGACTGGCTCAGGTCATGATCTCCCAGCTCGTGGGTTCAAGCCCTGCTTCAGGCTCTGTGCTGACCGTGCAGAGCCTGGAGTCTGCTTCAGAATCTGCCCCACATTAAAACAAAAACAAAAAACTTCTGGGGTGGATCTAGCAATATGGGCTTTAACATATTGTAAGCGTAATGTTTGAGAACCCCTGTGGAAAACACCAAGCACCAAGTGGGCATAGCTGCAACTGAGCTATTGATGGTAGTAGTTACTCTTTTTTTTTTTTTTTTTTTTTCCCCCTGCCCCTCCCTTTCAAATAACTCTTTCCTTTTTCTTTATACTGTAAAACCTTTCACAGTCCCTTCCACCTCTTCCTCTGTGACCCACAATTCTGGGTAATCCCTCCTTTTCCCTCCCTCTGGAGCCTGCCTGCCTTTCATGAGCCAGTTCAAACACTACTCCTCAGACAGGGGTTCCTTGATCCCACCAATCAGCTGTGATTGCTCCCCCTCAGTGATCCCATAGTACTTGATCTGTCCTTGAGTGCAATCACCAACAGACTGCTGGGTATTAGTAGCTTCTGGTGGGTGTCCTATCTTTCCTTTTCAAGGAAGAAAATTGTTGTACAAGCAAGTTGAAAATAAGGTGCTAGATTTCCTTTGTATTCTACCAGTCTCTAAATAGTATTTGGCATGTTCAGTAGAAGTTTAGGTGAATGGAAGGGGGTAGGAAAGGATTGGGGAAGGCAGGCAAGGAAGGAAACTAATAAATTTAGGAATTCAACTGCTGACATTTGCAGGCAATTCTGCCAGACCAGATTTCATAATGATAAAGACAGTAGTGAGAAGTAGAAACCATTTGCCCCCTCAGGGCTGCGGGGGGGGCGGGCGGGTGGGGGGGGAATGTGGGGATCTGGAGAGCTGCCACTTCTATGTACCTTTGCGTGATATTCCCCACTCTCCTGTCATTGTCTCCCTGTTCCATGCATTTCAGGTATCACTCAAATGGTTACCCAATTTCGGTCACAGATATTTTGCTTCTCAGCCTCTTAAAATTTGTTTTTAACAGCATTGAATTTTAGGGAGATCTGAGGCCAAGCTGCTATTTCCTGTATAGTTGCCAGAATGGGCACTAGCTGGTCAACTTTTGTTAGCCATTGCCATTTTACCAAATTTAGAGAAGTAATCCTTGACTTTGTCATTTTATTCTCTAAGGAAAACCTGTGAACTCCTTTAAAATTACACAGGACTTCTAAGTCCTCAATTCATGTTGAGTTTAACCTCTTGAGTCTTTGAATTTTTGTGAACCAAAGGCCTTCCAATTTATCTCCGATTTTATGGTCCATGTATTTCCTTTTAGCTCCTCTTTGTCTAACTGCAGTAAGAATGTAAGTTTGCAGTTCCTATACTGTTACCCCGTTCAGATCTCCATATAAATTCTAAGCACCACAAAAAACCAAATGGCCCTGGAGAATACAGGTTGGCTTCCTTTAAAATAAGTCTAACAATTGGGCGCCTGGGTGGCTCAGTCTGTTGAGCGTCTGACTTGGGCTCAGGTCATGATCTTGCAGTTCGTGACTTCGAGCCCTGCATCGGGCTCTGTGCTGACAGCTCAGAGCCTGGAGCCTGCTTCAGACTTTGCGTCTCCCTCTCTGCCCCTTTCCTTCTTATGCTCTGTCTCTGTCTCTCCCTCTCTCTCTCAAAAGTGAATAAACGTTAAAAAAATTTTTTTGTTAATCTAACAATGAAAATTTGAACAGACAGAATTGATCAAATAGAGTGCCATGTGGTTCAAAGTGTCCTCAAATTTACAGCATTTAAGTGGAGTTCATGCTTCGCATGGCAGTATTCAAGTTTTAGTAAAATCTGAATGTCTAGCTAGAAATTGTGAGGAAATTGGTCTCTGTGAGGATTTGTATCTGTCAAAGTCTGACTTGAGCTAAGGAGTTGTGGAAGAAGGAGATGAGGACCAACTGAGAAATGGTAAGAAGGTCCCAAAGTTGGAGAATTACCTTCCAGTTGTGAAAATGGTTTCTCTAGAAAACATGACCTGCCAAATGACTTGCCATCATCTTGGCCTTTGTGGGTGCATGTGTATGTGAAAAAGCATTTGTTTTTGTCCTTTAATGAAACTTCTCTATAGAACATCTACAGGATGAATAGCTTACCATGGGCCCAGCAACTAGTAGGTTGGTGCTTTCTAGAAAAGGCCTCTTTATGAGGAAAAAAAAGTTAAATGCTAAAATGGAATTACCAATTCAACCAACTCCCCAACTCCCGCATTAAGTATTTCTAAACCAGTGTAAAGATGCAAAACCAATATAATGGCCCAGTCTCATTTCTGTAACAGTAAGATTGCTATAAATAAAAAATGACTTAAATACTTAAAGGCTTTTATATTTAACACATGCCACTTATTTATAGGTTATTCAGATTCTGGTAAATGCATTGCATCGTGAAGTATTACTCCTAGTATTCTTCTCATAGTACAATGGAAATCAGTTCATTTCGCCCCACCTAAAAATACCGGTTAACTTCAAAAAATAAAAACAAAAGCAGGGCCCATGACAATCATGCACCCTAAGTGGTAAGACGCGTAAACTCTCCTTACCTGCTATCACTATGAAGGATAACATAGTCCTTAGTTTTTCAAATGGTAATTGATATCTCTCAAACTTTGTGGAGCACCTTTATATTCTTAACCAACTGGTTTTAATTAGGCTGAGAAGCTTACAGTGGTGCCCATTTAAACCTTTGACTAAGGCTTGCATGCCTGCCTTTTTTTTTTTTTTTTTGCCTTTAATAGAGGCAAATAATTGTTTTCTTCCCTGGTGTGTATTTTCCAGAATATCCCTTAACTTTCTCCAGAGGTCTCAGAATGCTCTTCAGTAGTACTTCTCACTTTGCACTGTAATTGTCTGTTACTTTTTTTTCCTTCCCGAGTAACCTATTCTTTGGGAATAAAGAACCTCTTAAGTTTGATCTCTACACAAACTGCCAATACCTGTAAGTTTTGTTACTTTTCTACCCACTGAAGTTGAACCACACTAAGGTACCAATATCCGTCTATCTGAAACCATTTCATATGGTTCAACCTAGTATAAGCTTTAACCGAGAACTTTTTTCTTGCTGTGGAAATACTAGCAGTTTACATGCAGTTTTTCCATTGAAATACCAAGAATTCATCAAGTTTACAGTGTATTGCCAGAGCTTCTCAAACTTGGAGCAGATGAATCCCCAGGGGATCTTAACATGCAGACTTGGCTTCAGGAAGACTGGGGTAAGGCCTGAGATTCTGCATTCCTAACAAGCTCCCAGGTGGGGCCCATGCTGTGGTTCATGGACCATGCTTAGAATAGCATGTTCTGGACTACAGTATGAGGAGTTGACATGTAAATTCTAGATCTGCTATTAGCTATCTGACTTGGTCACTTAATTTTTCTGGGCCTTTCTGTAACATGCAGAGATTCAGTTAAATGGTCTATTCCTTCCAAGTCCAAGGATCTGCTCAGATCCTATTTAAGTGACTAGAGTATACGGCATAAAGGTTAAGAGCCACCAGCTCAATCCTCAGCCTGGGGTTAAGCATCCCAGCTTTTCCACTTACTGTGTAACCTTAGAGAGTTACCTAATCTCTGTGCCTCATTTTCCTCATCTGTAAGACTGAACTAAAATTAAATTTTATACGTGGAGTGTTTAGGACCGAGCCTAACACATAAACATAAGCTATTTTCAACACTAATATATCCTCTGTAGTGTCCTTTCTAACAAGCTTTCCTAAGGGAATAACGTGAAATGTGAGTAAATACTTAGTGTATGGAAAGAGGTTTATCACCAATTTCATCAAAACCTAGGAAGCTACATCTATTTTCAACAATAGGAAAAGGGTTACTTAGAGTACATATTATGGAATGTGCCTATTATAAGGGTTCAAGATACAATTTGAAATGGTGAGAAAACAGGATGTAGAACTGTTCTAACAGGTCAAGTTGAGGATTTCTTATCTGGTTAACTCGGGAGAAATGCCCTAAAATATTAAGTGATTGTTATGACCCAAGTAACAGTGTTACAGGTGACTTTTTTCTTCCTATATTTATGAATTCTGTATGAAGTACAAACAACTTACATTCAGCAAAAAACTAATCTTTAACGTGTAAATCTCCCCATCCCACAACAATATAGTAAGGATTTCAGCTTCTGTTATGCCAAAACAGTTCCAGAAGCATTACAAATAAAAATCAGAAGTCAGTCACTTAATAACACAGCACTCAGTGCCAAACTAATGACTGAAAAGAAAAACGGACATGCTCATTTTTTAAGTTCTGAGCAAAAATGAGATGGTTGGGTATTGAAGCATTAAATGGCCAAAGCGGCTGCCTTGCTGAGTGTCAGAGATACCGAGGAAACTGGAAAACACAGGAGCAGGACTTGAGACTTTGCAGTTTAGAATAATGTCGGAAACAACCAGCATTGTAGTGGTATGTGTTTTTAAGTAGACTTTCAAATAGAAATTTGGTGGTCTCCATACCACACGGATTCAATTTGTATTTAGGTTTTCATTTAGAAGGTAACATAATGGGTCAGGAAAAACACATTTGAAGTGACTGGAGGGAAAATCCATTATACTTCTTAGATCTATTCCTTAGATGTATTTTTCCCAGACTGAGCTAGCCCATTCATATCTTGAGAAACTCAGGAAAAATACTTGCTAGTAGTCTTCTTAACCATCCGTTTCTCTTCAAAGCTGCCATGATCATAACTGGAACCTAGTCTAGGTTGAATGTCTTCTGATTTGCCAAAGATGATTGGGGGCTATTTCATCTTGTCTCTGTAGGACATGGATTGAGAAAAGTTTGCATAAACTTTTCTATGCCACTGTCAGACAAAATTCCTCATCCTTAATTCATACTTTTCAGTACTTTGCGCTTCTTATGTTGTAAGTAGACCTCCTCTGATTTATGGATGTTTCTCTCCCTTCCCAGTAATCTCAACCTGAAAACTAGAAGAAAAAGAACGTCTGAATAAAAACTACTTTTCAATCACTGGCAAATCATTTTTCTTTGCCTCTCACTCCTACATTCTAGAACCTTGATTAAAGGGATTTCTGCCTTTTAAAACCCAGGCGTTTTCTTAAAGAAAATTGGAAAGATTAGCTTTGCAGCTAACTTTGTGACTGATTGCAGTGTAACTCTGGGTAACAAATTGTCATACAGAAAAAAATGGTCTAACACCTATCAACACTTTCTCATCCTTTAACTTCTGTGTATGTTTTATAATGTAGTGGTATTAAAGACATGTAGGTAAGTTAAGCACAGTAACCTGCCTTGTCCGTGGAAGTATGTTCCAAGACCTTCATTGGAGCCCTGAAACTGCAGATCGTACTGAACCCTTCATATACTAGACCTATTTTCCTGTACATAAATACCTATGATAAAGGTAAACTTCCAAATTAAGTACAATAAGAAGTGGAAAATCGAATTGAATTACATACACTGTAATAAAAGATGAATGCAGTCCCTCTCTAAACACTGTACTGTAATCACCCTTCTTGTAATGGGAGACCAACTGCCTCTGAGATAACTTGAAGTGGGGTCAATGACCCTGGGCATTGTGAAGTCACTATGAACACTACTGACCTTTCTGAGGATTTGTCAGGATTATCTGCTTCCAGACCAGTTGGTTGCAGGTAACTGAAAACAAGGATAAGGGGAGAGTACCATATGTAGAAACTATTGTGAGCATGCCCATTCATGGAGTTCTGAAAAATGATGGAATTTTGAGATCACCACTTTCAAGTCTGCCAACAAAAGCATAATACTGGAACCTATATTTATCAAATTCTCATTGAGCTCCTATATGTCCCAAGTTGTTCCAGATGTTAGGAATCCATAGGCCTAGGAATAAATAAGGTGGGCAAAGCCCCAATTCTTGTGAAGCCCGTAAAAGAGCTAGACTGTGTACGAGTGAACAAAGAGGCATGATCTAAGATACTGTGACTTTCACTTACTCAATGTAGGTTTAATTATCTGCTATGAGCCTAGCACTGTGCTAAGCATCCCACCAAAAAATGTGGTCCTTTCATTGTGTTTATACTCCACTTGAGGTGGCAGACCTTAATTACAACTGTGATATAAAGAAATATTAGGGTACTACCTATTCAGGGGAGGCGGGAACTAATAAGGCAGAAAGGTCTTTTTGAGGATGTTATTCAAGGCAGGGCTTTGAATGATGCTGATTTACTGAAGTAGCTTTATAGCAGAAGGTAGTTGGTAAGAGATGTGCTGTCTCCAAGTAAGGGATAAGGAGCAAGGGGTCTCTGATGCTCCCACTGATCAGATTATTTTTAACTGTAGATTTAAAGAAGATTCTGGTCCAAAGACTGCTATCTAATACCTTAGGCCTTACAAAGTACTTGCAAACTCTCAGGTGTTCCATATCTACACTGGAATATAAGGAAGTGCTTTAAATCCTGTATATAAAAGCAACACAAGTGCCTTTTTTCTTTTAATTTTTAATGTTTATTTTTGAGAGGGGGAAGGGACAGAGGGACACACAGAATCCAAGGCAGGCTCCAGCCTCTGAGTTGTCAGTACAGAGCCCGATGTGGGGCTCAAAATTACGAACTGCAAGATCATATCCTGAGCTGAAGTCGGATGCTTAACCGACTGAGCCACCCAGGTGCCCCCACAAGTGCCTTTCCTAAACTCAATTTCTAAACTATAAAACTGGATGTGATCCTTCCACTGTAGGGTATACCTGAAATTGTGAATGGTGCTCAGTGGGGCTCTCTGTTCTGTGTACAGAATTTTCTGAATATTCATTATGGACTTGAAGAGACTGTGGGGCTGCTGGGAGTTGGCTGCAGAGTTGAAAGGGAAGGCTGGAGGGAAATGTTAAAAGGAAACTCACAATGTGATTAGTAGGTGTATGAAGTTTACCAAAGACCACACACCACCTGAGGAAATCAGACCCAAGTGCCAAGAGGCTCTATAGGCAGAGAACAGATGGGAGGAGGGGGCACCTCATATAGGAGACCCACCTCCTATTCAACAATCTGATGTAAACATGTACTCTGTCTATATTTTAAACACTAGAATCCTCAGACTGAGTCAGGGTGGGGAAAAAATCACTGCCTTTTATTTTTTCCTTTTGCCTGTACTGTATCTGTTTTTGAGAGAATCCTATATCAGGAATGTTAATCATTTAGTTTAAAAAAAAAAAAAAAAAAACCACAAAACTATATGATGCAATCTATCATTTCCTTTTTTTCCTGTAAGGCAAAAGACTAAATCTTAATGGTTATAAATTCAAACCTACCTTAATTCTTTTGTGGCATATAGATTTATCTTGTTTAAACTGTCAAGCATCTCTTCTCACTGATATGAATATTCTGGCATTTTTTTCTTCTGACTTTGCTGTGTTTCGATCTTTATGTGGAATTTCCTTTGTACATGGTGTGCAGAAGAATATTTTATCCTAGAGGGCCATTCACAGAAAAGGACATGCAAAGAGCCAACATACACAAAAAGGTGTATTTCATACACAGAATTGCAAATTAAAGCAATGAAATGCCATTTTTTTCACACAACAGATTGAGCATTTTAAATCCTTTGAAGTTTCACCAATGTTGGTGAGGCTTGGAAGAAATGAACTCCTACAGTGCTGATGGAAGTGTGAAATTGCTACAAACTCCTTGGAAAGCAATCTAGCAGAATCTAAGAGTTAAGATCCTCCTACCCTTGCACAGGTCAATCCCATTCATAGGGAACATCTGTGCAAAATTAGCATGTGTCGCAATGTTTGTTATGGCACTGATAGTGATTTAAAAAAAAAATAACTGGAAGTCCAATAGGGGAATGACTGGAAAAATCCTGTAAATCAAGACAGGTCTATGGAATACTATGAAGCTGTTAAATGAGTTATGGGCACATGTGGACCTAGAAGAATGTGCATGATATATTAAAGCGCTACAGTCATGTTTTTTGTTTTTTTTAAATATGCTTTTGCATCATAGGGCTGTTTTTCTAGGTTATTTTTAGGAGGTAAGGTGAAGATAGCAATAGTATTTTTGAGAGGGTAGATTATCTTCTCCCATTTCTATTAAAATGCTACTAATATGAGACTTAAATTTCTACCCTAATGGCATATTTTAGAAGAACTGGACTAGGAAAGAAGTCTCGGTTCTGTTTTGATTTATGTGCCATGGGTATATCATTTTATTCCCAATCTCTTCTTCTAACATGATGAAGAAATAAGGAAATGTCAAATGCTTGAAGGTAATCCTAGAACAGGATGTTTCTCCTGCCCTTCTTACATTTGCTATAGTTACATACCAAGATTTACAAGTTCATAAGTTAGTAACTCCGTTCTGTCCCACTAGAAAAGGACCATTGCTTTTCCACTTGAGATTAGTGCATTGATGCCTATACTTAACATATGGAACATGTACACTCAGCCTGGGTTACAGCTTGCTTTTCCCAGAATCTTCCAGTCATAGAATGCTAATTTATAAGGAAGTGGAATCAAAGCTTATCAGAATTACCTGCAGATTTTACAAACGCAGATACGCCTTATGCATACTCCAAATGTATAGATAGAACCAGAATATCCAGAAACAGCCCAGGAACGTCTTAAAAAGGACAACCGAGGGACTCTGGTGCGTCTTCTCCGTAGACTAGTGTTTGTGAACTACGGGCAATGCTTATCAAATAAGGTTAAGGTGCCTGCCAGTGTCGATCCTAGGCAGTGAAGACCACAAACCTTTGTAAAGCCTCTATAAAGAAAGTACCTCTCAGTGCTAAGCCCTCCTCAACAGCTAGTAAGATGTATGAAATTCAAATGCTTGCAAAATCTCATTTTCCTGTACTGTGAGCCTTTGGCCCTTGATGATGGAGTTTTTGTGAAAGTAACCTACTGGGTTTGCCGTAGTGTTCCCCTCAGCCTTTTTAGTTCATCTGCACCTGACTCGCTCAGTGTCCTGATATTGACTGTCTTCCTCTGTAGCCAAAATGCATGTATTTTGGGCAAAAATTCAGTCCTATGGAGATCACTCTTCAAAAGCTTCATGAAAGTAAAGCTAATGTTCAGGTTGTAGTTGTATATTCCCTTTTTGAGGAATGGACAGGAGTACTTAAAATCTATTAACACCAGACCTTCAGTGTCTGAAACCCTGGACTATTACCACTAACAAAGATCAAGTGGAAAGGGAACCTTTTAGAAACACTGAGACAAAGCAAATGGCACGCATGGTATTTCTTGAGCCTCTAAGGCAGTAAAGTACCAGATGTCCTACAACAAAGTCTGTGGGGACTGTGGAACCTAATGGGCGTAGCCAGAGTGCTCAGCTTTAAAAAGCTCTTGTGCTTATAAAAACAAGCAACTTGGCACCATTAACTCCACATGTTAGGTTTAAGACTTTTTCCAGCCTGCGTTTGATTTACTTAAACACTTGTAATGCTTACCTTTTGCGTTAAAAGGGAGAATATAAATAAGAAGTTTGTTCAGCTCCTAATAGGGGTCTTTCACATAGTAGGTTACTTAGTAAATATTTGGTGACTGTATTAGCTGGCATCTTCTAATTGTGCAGTTGGAAAAGGAAAGGTCAACTTCAGTTGATCTCTCAAGTTGCATAAGCTATACAAAATACACACAATGACTTCATTATCTGGTGGAGAGGTCAGGAGATAGTCAACATGATGAAGAAAATCCAGAGCAGAACTGTGGAGTACAAAGTCCCTAATTCAACAGTCTTAAGGACCATTGGTTAAATTCAAGGTACATAATGCAGAGATATAGTTAGAAAAGGACCAGAGACCACTCCTTCAAGTTCTATTTCCTGAAAGCCTACAGACTATCCAGATAGGGTATTATTATCCGAGATAGCATTATTCAAATGCTATCCCTGTAAGCTGTGTTCTGTCCCAAAGATGCTGATTGTTTTCATGGCACAAAGTATATCACCTATGTCCTGATGCGTTTCAAGCCTTCATTTCCGGCTCTGGGTTTCTTACTCCTTTCAGTCCCATATGGGAAAATGGCTACTGGACATTCCTGTGTGGATGCCAACTTCCTTGAAACATATACACTCTCTGTGTCTGTGTGTCTCTTTACCCTATTCTCATTCACTTTGGAGAAATCCAACCACCCAGGGTTAAAACGGCTCATTTTTCTTTCTCCCCTACATAGTTACTCACTGAGCCCTACCACTCTCCCTCCTACCCCCCCCCCCCCCCACCAATTTCTTCTGGGTTTCATTTCTCTCCTTTGGCCTTCATTATGTCCATGTGGCTGTAGTAACTTCCTAACTTCCAGTTTGCCACCTCCATTCTGTTCTGTGCCTCACTATCCAAATTAATCCTCCCAAAGTGCTTTTCTGTCACATAGCTTTACTGATCCAGAATGCTTCAATAGGCCACAAAATCTCAAGACTGCTGTTCAAACTCCTTTGTCGGGCATCCAAGTCCCTCTACAGCTCTTTCCTTTTCCCCTCTCTTCTGCTCAGAGGAGTCTGCCCCTTTCCTCAAGGGCATGACCAAAGCATGCTCCTACTCCATCCACTCCATCTGTATCACCTAGGGTGCTGTCCTTCAGTGTGTTGTCACATGTGGAATGTCCCTACCCTTTAGCCCTTCATGTGAAGTCATTTCTAGCATGACGAAACAAGCCCCCAGAGCCCTCCTCTAACAGCTTTTCTGTTGAACTTGAGGCACCTTCAGTGTAAAGCCTGTATCTTCAACTACTTCATATGCTTCTCCTTGTGCTTTATAAATAGTAAATGCTCAAAAGGCTTATTTTGATTAGATTTAGAAACTGGCCTGTTGTCTTGACTATGATTCTCAGTCCAACTTGCCCAAAACCATGAAAGAAAAAGCCAAAAGAAAATATTGGCAGCTAGGCTCAGTACCCCCTCCCCCAAAGTTCGGACAAAGTTCCATGAACTGGACCCTTTGTCTTTACAAATAATCCATGTCTGCTAGGACTGGGAGAGGTAGCCCAGATGAAGATGTGGAGAGACTCTTGCCAAAGGAAATTTTCTAACTTCCCAGTTTGACAAAATTCCTTTAGGGGGATTTTAGAAGATGCATATGTATTACTCACCATAGGCAGTAACTGGTCCTTTTCTTACGTGGGGGAGGCAGTTCGCCTAGACCAGAATGATTTCCTTAAGATTTTGCAAATTCTGTGCTTCTGGGTCTTACAAGCATAAGTTAGGATTTTACCTAGCTGTATTCTCTTTAGCCCAAACTAGCTTTTCAAAAATATTAAAAACGATTACTTTTCCAGACAAAATGGAAAAAAGTTTTATTAAATTCCAGTTAACATTCAGTACAATATTGGTTTCAAGAGTAGAACTCAGTGACTCAGGACTTAGACTTAACACCCAGTGCTTATCACAAGTGCCCTTCTTAGTACCCATCTAGCCCATCTCCAACCTATCTCCCTCTGTCAAACTTTATAGTCCTGAGTCTCTCTTCTCTCCCCTTCCCCTATATTCATCTGTTTAACTTCCACATATGCTATTATATGGTATTTCTTAGTTATTTCACTTAACACACTCTAGCTCCACTTATGTCATGGCAAATGGGAAGATTTCATTCTTTGGCTAATATTCCATTTTATCACTTTCTTATATATACATGCCCGCACGTGCACACACATACACACCCCATGTCTTTATCCATTCATCAGTCAATGGACATTTGGGCTTTCTCCATGCTGTGGCTATTGTGCTATTGTGCTACTGTGGTATTTATGCTGCTATAAACCTTGGGATGCATGTACCCCTTTGAATCTGTATTTCGTATCCTATAGGTAAAAGTGAAATTGATCGATCATAGGGTAGTTCTAACTTAGTTTTTTTCAAATATTCATAGTAAAAAAAAAAAAAAACATAACTCCTAAAAATCATTGTATGAGTTTCCAGATAAAATTAATTGTGCTAACTAGGACAGATCAAGACGTAGTACATTTTACTGTGAGGAATTGTTTTAAAAATAGGTTAAATATTCTAGAAAATGGTGGACCCAGAGATTGAACCAAAGTAGGCTAGCTTGGAGAATGTAAATGTAGTTCAGAAAAAAAAAACATGAGTATTA
Organism: Panthera tigris; assembly: GCF_018350195.1. Classification (NCBI taxonomy): domain Eukaryota; kingdom Metazoa; phylum Chordata; class Mammalia; order Carnivora; family Felidae; genus Panthera; species Panthera tigris. Next base: position 18,362,292 of record NC_056676.1, on the reverse strand, counting down.
GGCACATCCATCTCATTGTCTTCAGTGTTCTAGATTCAGTCCCAAAGCATTTAACTCTCAAAAGCCTGCTTCTAACAACATGACAGTTAAGCTGAAATTAAGTATCATCAACAGGCCACATTCCCTCTGGCAGCTACGGAGGAGAATCTGTTCCTCCCTTGCAGCTTCCGGTGATGGTGGTCCCCTCCAAGCTTTCTCTGTGGTCACATTGCCTTCTCCATGTGTGTCAAATCTCCTGCCTGTCTTCTAAGGATACTTGTGATTGCCTTTAAGGCCTTTCCACATAATCCAGGGCAATCTCCCATCTTTGAGATTTTCAATCACATTTGCAATGCCCTCTTTTGCCATGGAAGGCAGTACATGTTCCAGGGATTAGAAGGTTTACTTTGGGTGCCATTATTCAGCCTACCACAATGACCATTTTATGTACACCCAATGTACATATATATGAAGTATTATGTATTATATATAAAAAAACACAACCTATAAAACAGAAAATAGGATATGCACAATATGGTCAATAATGCTTATCCTTGGAAGTGGGATGACCAGGAATTCTCACATTCAATATTACATGCTTTGGGGACAGTTTACTCTTCTACAAGGAGCACATAATCGATACGTTTGTATTGAGGGATAAAACAATAAGGATTAGGGGAGAAATAATTCCAGCAATATTAAAGTAAGTCCATGATGCCCTAATTTGGTATCTTTCCCCTTTATTTCCTAGCACTTCCTTCCAGCACTCCCCTCCCTCATCCTTGTGCAGCTGCTCCTTCACTCATCTATGCAATTTGGATTGAAAACACACTTCAGGCAATTGCATCCAAACTCTGACTTGCTAGGCTTCAAAGTCCCTGCTGTTTCCTCTGTTACAGGCTGTTTTTCCTAATTTCTCCCTTTAAAGACAGGGACTCCCTTCAAATTCTTGAAAGAATTTTCCAGAAGGGGACAGAAGAATTGGAAGGAATAGAAAGGTTTTTTTTTTTTTTTTTTTTTTTTTTTTTTTTTTTTTTGACCTGTGCTCTGAGATCTTTTTTTTTTTTTTTTTTCCTCCCCGCCTCAACAAGGGGTGTGTCCTATGTGGGGACAAATCTAGCCTTCCTCTCCATGTCTAAATCTCTACCATTCATGGAAGGTTTTTTGCTGTGCTTTGTATCACTTGTTCACTTTCACAACCTGTGTTCTTGGAGCAGTTGCTGTTTTTCAGGCACTGTAAACAGCTGTCTGAGGATAGTTACAAGGGCCACATCCAAAGAAGTCCAGTTCCCCCTCAATCAGCTGCCAAAGTCCAGTATCATAGATTCGAGATGGATATCTCATTGGTGACTAATAACTCTCCCTGTCCCTTTGTTCTAACATCCAGTTTCTTTATAAATGTGAGGCTGAAGAGTCCACAGGTCTGAGCAAACCAAGCACTTGGAATTAGACAGCAATGTTTCCATTGAAAGGAGACTTCATGTTAAAGGGCAAACTTGGAAATCCGTAACTCCTCTATAAATACATTAAAGAATTATTCACTGTTACAGTATGTCTACTTGGCCCTACTTTGCATTTTTTGCATGACAGACATTTCCCATTGTTTTGGTGAAATAACCAACTGTTTTAACATGTATATGCAATCAGGCATTTAATTCAATTTCATTTATCACTAGGTGCATTTATTGTACTGTCTAATCAGAGGTAAACACAGCTGCTATGGGCATGTGGCTAGAATACTCTGGAAAACGGGGGTGGGAAATCTGTTTTAAAATCTGCTTAATCTATCTTTTATTCATCTTAAATATTGCAGAGAAGGGCTAGTTTTCATTGACAACAAAGACGGCAGTCAAGTATATACTTCGAAAAGAAATTACCTAGATTTCACAGAAATGAATCCTAGAAGCTTGGCTGTACAGGTTTTTTAAAAATGCATAGAAATCACCTGGGATCTTGTGAAAATAAAGATTTTGATTTTAGTGGGACTGGGCTGGGGTCTGAGATTTTCAAACAGGCATTTCTAAAAGGCTCCCCTGTGGAGCTGCTGCTGCTGGGGTTGGTCCTGTAGATGAGCAAGACTGACAGGAGCCCAGTTACTCATGGTTACCAGCTTTGTGAAATCAAAGCCTCCATGGCTTGGCCCTGAGATGGTTGGAATCACCATACCTTGGCATTTTAGGTGCCAAAATGTATCTTTTCGGGTGAATTTAAGAGGCTCTAATCCACAGGGGGGTGTCTTTCTGATAATGCAAGCCTGCAATAGCTTTTCAGTTTTTTCCAGTTGCTTAGTTTACTCTGGGCTTTAAAAATGTATATATTTTTGAATTCCCAGATGATACTATAAGCTTGAGAGTAGAAACAGGATCCTGCCAGTGCTGGATGCATATTAAATATTTAACATGTGTCTCTAATTGAAGGTGACTCTTCTGTTTCTATAAAGTATTTCCGGTAAGCCCAGTTGAATTGCCACTTTTGCCAATTAAACCATTGAGAGAGCTTAGAAGGACACTTAGTTCTAAGCTTTAAATATGAACAGGGATTGAAGGCCTATTTTAGGTTAAGGCTCAGTATTAGATTTCAAAGAGATCCTGAGATATCTGGGAAGCTGTCAACACCTGAATGCACTATCCTTGCCATCGGAATTGCTATGCTGACACCTGGACATTGCTTCTCATTCAAAATGAGCAAATTGCTCCCTCTTCTTCACTTTTTCTTCTGTTTTTATATAACCCTAATACTCCACTCTCCACGGGGTAGTTCTGGGTATCTTTTAGCTGGGAGGTGTATGTCCCAGCACCTACCATGACACCCCTCAATTGTGTGTGATCAGATACATTTATACAGAATTGAAATTTGGCATATTCAAAATATCCCTAATCTTCAAAACTATTTGTAGACAAAACTTCTAGCCTTGACATTTTGAAAATAAGATTCCAAAAGTAGGCCTTCTATAAAACCAGCAGGATTAAAGGTCATTTGTGGCTAGCATTTAACAATTACCAGGGCATTCAAATTTCAGCTTAGTTCTGTGCTAGAAGGAACAGAAAGTAAATAGTAACTGAATGCAGCTGTACGGAAGTTAATCTAACAGAGAAAACTAAAGTAGCCTTCCACTAGCCAGGATACTGTAAAATCAATCTTCTCTTAGAATTAAGGAAAAACTGAAGCCATTAGGAGACTATGAAGCACTTTAGAATTGCTTTATTGCGTCAAATGCTTATGATGGAAATTGCAATTATAAATCTGGGTGACTTAGAAATAATGGTAATGTTCCCAAGCTGCCTATAAACTTCCCAGGGCCGTTAAGGTCTAAATATCGTTATACACAATGTATCTATTGCCCAATTCCACAAGCTTAATTGCTAGAGCAAGGAAAGATGATTTCCCCTTATTTGAAAAGCAGAGCCGTGAGCTGATTACATGGAGTAAGTGACTTGTTAGGGTCCCTTATATATACTTGAAATGAGAAAACATGGCTAAGTGCCCACTGCAGACTGGCTACTTAACCAAGTTTCTCTATTTAGGCTGTATTCACTTACGAAAACAAAACTTGAGGTAACCACCTTTGATCTATTAAAATGATCAACGTGGCTACTGTAAAGTGAATTGTGCCTAATGAAGTAGATAATCTCTAAAATGAGTTCCCTTTTTTGGGAGAAGGCTTTGAGTATCCTAACACTTCCATTTCAGTGACCACAAGTCCAGAACCCCTCTGGCCTTCTAGAAGGAATTTTCATAGCCTTGTGAGGATTTGTACTCCCATTTTAACTTTCCCTAAAAACGATCTTAGCGGATCTGTATCTTGTTGTATTTAAGACCCTGTCCGACACTGGCAGATCACAGGCACTTAATCTATCCTGTGTTGCTTTGTGCCAGCAAAGCCTCAAAAGCTGTGTTGATTTACATGCTGATTTCAGTCTCTGACCAAATTCTCCCTGCTACCACTCCAACAGAGCTGGCAGTTCACTGGAGGTATAAACGTATGTCTACAAATCAGCCTGCTGGCTCTTCGGATGTTGCCGGGCCCTCCAGGACTTGAGCGTGTAATTGTTCAACCATACGGTTTGTCTCTACCCAAGCTGCTCCAAGGCCTGGGTGAGGGAACTCTGTTCTCACTGCATCCTTCCCTCTGCCCTGAAATGAATGATGTGGTTTCCTGTGGCTGAGCCATCTCCAGACCAGTTGGGCTAGGATTAGCGCTCACTTAGTTCCTCTAGGTGCTAGCCCAAGCCTGTGTTCTCTGTGTGGGCTGCTGCAGATTCATCAGGCCAAAGGGACTCGGATGACATGGAGATCTGGAATCCATCCCAGTGTAGGTCAGTGTGGAATGCAAGTACTACGTGGCCTTGTGATTCTGCCCACGGCAGTTTCTCCTTGGGATAACCATGTTACAGGGGTGTTAAGTGGGGTACCGCCACACTGTCTTCTTCTTTAACCCTTTCCCACGTGATATTTAGGACTCCCTGCTGCCTGACTCAGATACCATCTCCTTTTCTCCCAAGTTATTCTAGAGGCTCTGACTTCCCTCTCCCACAAATGGCTTCTGTAAGGTGTGTGCCACCCCCATCTTTCAGGTGTGTGTGTGGTTTGTACACATACATATTCCTGTTAGGGACAGGGTTCAGATCCCACCCCACACCCTAAACCAGAAGCCTTTCCAGGCTTGTGTCAAAAAGTTAATGCAAATAGATCCTTAGGAGAGATGGTGCCCAGTTCTTTCCACGCACTGGATTTTTCTGTCGGACAAACAGAGCCTCTACACCTACATCCTGGAGCCTTGGAAATGAGTGCTGTTACAAGTTTGCTTCAAATTATCCATAGAAACCCTGATGAATCTGATATTTTCCAAACTATCATAGTCTGGGTTTTCTAAAAAATCAGCATTTGAAATGTGTATTTAAGGGTTTATTGTTTGCTAAGTAACAGAAACCATTTTGAGCTACTTTGGACCAAAATGGGAAAATTGTTGGAAGGATTCAGACAGGTCTCTGGGGGCTTGAAGGCGCCATCGTGGACCTTTCCTCAAGAGCCCTGGGCTTATCGGAACCCTGTTTGTAGTTCCTCAATAGCACAGTACGTAAATTGTGAAGAGCAAGAAGTGGGTGTCTATCCCTGTTCAAGCCAGCTAAGGCCAGGGACATAATTTTAGGTAATTCAAACCAAAAGCCTGGGGTCAAGCCCTACAGACAAGATACAGAGATGGGGATCTCTGGACCAGACTCTAAAAAGTATCCACTACAGGGAGCATTCACTCATGTTTTTTTAAACATTAAGGCAACAGTAATGATCAAATAACTTAACCTATGGTTCATACAAGACTACTTAAAATGTCTTTTTTTTTTTTTTTTTTCCCCAGATGGGAAGGGAACCTTGACTGTAAACAGTTGTTCTGAACTTGGGTTTCCTGGACTCTTAAAGGTATAGCCTGGGATTCTGAATGTTCTTCAACCACTCCAGTGTTTCTAAGAGGCCTTCATTTATTTACCATGATAAAGGTGCACACCATCACTAGCACTTGAGTTTCTTGGGTTTTTAGCTAAAATGTTACTAGGTTGATGTGGTAATGCTCTGTCCTCATGAGAGCTAGTCATTATATGTAACTTTGCTTAACCATAAACATTTGGTAAATTAAACTCAGAAATAGTCATGTACAAATAGCAAACACTTAAGCACCGTTTTCGATGTGCCTGCACTCTTCCAGTGCTGCTCACATGATCTTTCCAAACCAGCAGTTTGTTGAAGAGGGGATAAAAGGTATTTAAGTGGCAAAGAAGATTGGGAGACACCAAACCAGGTCTTGAGTCATAGTTCAGTGTCAGCAGTGATGCTGATGCAGAAGTAAAAACGTTTTGCTCTTAACAGGGAGTTGTATTATCCTCGGGAAAAGCTTCACAAATGAGCCTCCTTGTGCTTGCCTCCCACGAGTTTGGTTCTAGCCACAGTTTCACACATTCCTAAATTGGAGTTTTCATCTGTGTTTAAAGTAACCCATCAGGGTGTTTGCATTTCCATTACTATGCAGGGTGTTGGAGGTTAGATGTTTAGCAAAATAAAATATCATTAGGCTATAGAGCACTCTGATAAACCTGTATCCTAGGGCTGTTGCACTCTTGTTCTTTAAAGGATCTGAAATGTGTTTTCAGTCTTGTCTATCACTTGTCTATCACTTAAAAACTAAGTAGCAGTTTAATAACAATTCAGCTCTGCTACTTCTTTGTTAGGTAAGGAACAAATAGTGTTGTAATGAATACATATGAAAAGTATCTAAGATTCCCTCTCCTTTACAGATGAGACAACTGAGGCTAGGCAAATAACTTGATAGGAAGGTTAGTGACACCCCTGGATTGGGAGCTATAAAGTTGCAGGTAGCAGGAACTATATCTGTGTTTCCTATTCTCAGTCCCCAGCACAAAAGGGGCCCACAGTACATAAATGACTTTCAAAATCCATGCTTCTGCTGTATTAGGTTTCCTTTGAGATTACCCTGGCATGTTTTGTGCCTAAGTGAAGAAGTAATTGTTTTCATCAGCACTAATAGGAGTAAAATACTCTGTTGTGATGGAGTACTCCCATGGCTGGTCTTTTTGTGTTGGATGAAGGTTAGTTGCAGTATATGGAAGTAAATCACCATAAATCCATGATTGGGGAGACGGGGCAGTCAGTTTTGTTAGAATGCCAACATAATATCAGAGCTACCAAAAATCACTTAATTTTGAGATATTTTTCTTCCCAGATAATGGATACATACATAAGATGCAACTCCCTTGGTATAATCTTTTGTCAATGTTTAACTGATGTTTCCCGGCAGTAAAAATACTTACTGTAAACCTCAACCAAAATTGATGGAAGGAAAGATGAATACACAGGTGACCTATGTTATGGAAATCCTAGGGCAAAATTGCTGCAACTTACACATTTGATTGTACCACATTGTTTTCAATGTTGTAATTCTAGCTCTAAGGATTCATCGGTGTGAAATACCATAAGAATTATAACATCCATTGACTTGCAAGTCTTAAAAAAAAAAAAAAAAAGGGGGGGGGTGGTGGCGGCACAAAAGACTTCATTTGTCCAGAGAAAGTTGCCCAATGATGGCTGGAGAAAATGGCTCTATTGAGGACAGTGGTTTATATTACCTTAGCAAATACGGTTTGAAGTCAATTGCCAGAAATGATCGTTTTTCATTCAGAGTTTATAGACTCCTTTGTATTTATAAAACCGAAAGAATGTGTTCTGTTCAACTTGGAACCAGGATTATTCAGTGAGCCACTTTAAATCTATAAACATCTGGCTCCAAGAGACCAGCAAGAACCTCCCATCTTTAGATCTGTAAATAGTGCCTCTCTAATAAAACTCCTATATTAGAGTGTTTAAAACCTACTCAATGTTGTTCAGGGGAATATACAAGATTAATCTTGGTCTTATAAATTCCATGATTCTATGAGCCAAAATACAGTATTTGGACCAGAGTGTGATACACTGCTTTGGAGTTGTGGATCCTTTAGTGAAGCAGACGACTTCACTATGTACTTGCCCCCTAAAAATGGAAACAGACAAAATTTTACATAGAACTTTAGATTTTCTAATCGGAGGTTTGTCCATCTCCATTAAGAATATAAATATCACTTCAGTTTTTAGGCACAGGTGTACATGATTTAAAAACATACGTGGATAGGGGCACCTGTGTGGCTCAGTTGGTTGTGTCCCACTTCGGCTCAGGTCATGATCTCAGGGTTTGTGGGTTTGAGCCCCACGTCAGGCTCTGTGCTGATAGCTCAGAGCCTGGACCCTGCTTGGGATTCTATGTCTCCCTCTCTGCCCTTACCCGATTCGTGAACTCTCTCAAAAATAAAAATTAAAAAAATTTAAAAAATACTTTAAAATATATGGATTTAAAATGTACATGGATTTAAAAATGTATGTGGATTTAATATATATTATCCTGTTTTTCTATTTAACCTTGTTACTACCTTTGTGTGGCTGTGGGTGTCGAAAACCTAACAGTCTAGCTTTTGGGAAAAGTTAGTCTAGCAAAGTGGCATTCATGCCATTTATCCAGGATTTTCTCTTTTTTTTTTTTACTGTGAACTATGCAGTAGCTTACATTGCTTTACCTTATGTGGAGTGGCCTGCCATGAGCTTCTGGTTGTTACAGTGTGTGGCTTCCTCTGGAAACTTACTTAAAGCCATATTCAGGAAACAAAAGAACTGAACCTGGAATGTAATAATAAAGCTTTGGGGAACAAGGCAGCATTCTTGCCTTTCCAGGTAATTCCATTGTGATATTATTTAGCTAAAATCAATATTCATATCTTACCCTTTACTGAGTAGTAATTATCACAAAGGTTTTATATGGCACAAAGAACTGAAATAGATACCTGTCTTGAGGATCTTACAAATCCAGTTGGAGAAAGGAGACTATACCTGGAACAGGGAGTGAAACAAGAAAATGGTGAATTATTCAGTATTGGTACATACTGGGGAAAATATTGATAGGTGATAATTGATACAGCAAGTATAAAAGGTCACTATAAACTTAATGAGCATCAGTGTGTTCCCAAGCTTATCTGATCATCAATCCTATTTTATAACACCAATTACTACCTAAAACAAACTAGGGACCCCTTATGTAGGACTACTAGAAGTTTTCCTGACAGGAAAAGGACCTTGAGATAGGATGTGTTTCAGGTATGGTCCAGAATTCCCTGCACCAGAATCATGAGGGGTTATTTGTTTGAAAAAAACAATTGTTTACTGGGTGCTACCCCTGTCATATGAAATAATTTTTGGTGTGGGGACCTTGGCTCTCCACATTCTACCACCACCTCAGGTTATGTTTATACAGTCAGGCATGAGAACCCCCATGTGGACATACATAATAAAGAAGAAAGGCATTTATGCCACATAGACAAATATTGTTAATAAAATGCTTTGAGCTCTTTAAACCTCAAAACTTGAAAACTTAGATTTTTGCACAGTGACCTCTTCCAGGCTATCATATGCTGGACCTAACAGAACACTTCCTATTTCTAAAAAAGTCCTTTACGATTCCATTTAGGCATATAGTTTCAAACATTTACTTCTCCCCCCCCCCCCCCCCCCCCCCCGCCAATGTCAAATAATGCAAGTTTTTTTTTGCATACAGGTAAGTCATATACACTCACATAATGTCTTTTGATTTTTATTGAAACATCTGTGGAATTACTGATAACCTAATATGTCAGACTTCATAGAAATGAAGCAAGGGAAGAATAAAGGGAGTTTCCTGTACTTTTTTACCTCATGACTGCAAGATTCTGGGTGGAACTTCTAAGGGCCAGATAACTTTCATGCCCAGAAGGGCTCGTGATGAAAAAAATCCTCCTTTTCCTCAGTGAAAATTTTTTTCAAAACACCACCTAAATCCTTAAGGTCTGAGTGTTTTTCTCTCAAGAAGAGAAAAGGAAGGGAATTTGCTTCTAAGGATCTGGTCCTTTATTTTTCACTCTTCTTCAACACACAACAGTTGAGTAAGGGAGGTGGTAGGCCTTTAAGTCATTTTCCTAGATTAAGGAACTGAGGCTGAAAGAAGGTGAATGGCTTGCTTAAGTTACGACTGTTAAGTACCAAAGCCAGAGTTTTAACCCTGTTCTGTGCACTGGGCTTATTTCCCCATAGCACCCTCTCTCTCTGAGAGCAGCAGAATCTCTAGACACTGTGTCTCTGGCCCAGGACACACTCGGCACTTCCCAGTGCAGAGCATTCCTATAGAGGGGAGCAGTCCCCAGTGGCTCCAGCTTGGGTGGGATCTGCTAACCCTAGGAACTTGCATCAGCACCATGCTGTTTCCAGTGTCTCCTATGTCCCAACAAGCAGAATGGAGCAGTGATTACCAGTGGGCTGGGGTTTGACCATGACTGGCTGCTTAACCTTAAATAAGTTACCCAATCTCTGAGACTCTTCTCCCAGTTGCCCAATGGCAGTAACGTCTGCCTTGTAAAATTGTGTGGGTTTCTTTAACAGCTTTAGTGAGGCATAAGTAAAATCCCTACATTTAAGTATAAAGTTCAGTGAGCTTGGTAAATGTCTTTAGTTGGGCAACTGCCATCATAATCTAGTTCCAGAACCTTTGCATCACCCCATAAAGTAAAGGGCCTTTTCAGTCAATCCCCAACTCCTGTCCTTGGTTCCAGTAACCATTTGACTGCTTTCAGTCACAACAGTTTGGCTTTTCCCAGAATATCCTGCAAATGGAAACAAACAGTATGTAGTCTTTTGTGTGTTTAGTATCTTTTATTTAGCATGACATTTTGTGGTGTACACATTGTACCTTGTATCAGTAGTTCATCCCTCTTTGTTGAAGAGTATTTCATTGTGTAAACATACCATATCTTGGAGATTTGGGTGGCTTTTGTTTGGGGCTATCATGAACACTGCTACAAATGATCATATAAATATTTCTATGGCCATAGGTTTTTATTTCTTGAGTCAACAATTCTACTTCTAGGTTCGTACCCATGTAAGTATGTTTAATGTTAGAAGATACTGTCAAACTTCTTAAACTAGCTGTACCCTTCTTGTATCCCCACCAACAGCGCATGGGGGTTTCAGTTGCTCCTCATCCTCAGCATTTGGTATTGTCAATGTTTCTAACGTTAGTCATTCTGGTGGGCATGTGGTGTTTTCTCAATGTGGTTTAATTTTAACTTCCCTGATCAATGATGTTTAGCTTCTTTGTGTCTTGTGGGCCATTGCATATGTTGTGTGGAGTGTTTGTTAAATGTGTGTCTTTTTTGGAGTCTTTATTCATAAAAGAAAAAATCTATCTCTTTTGTAAGGTCTGTTAAAATATTTTGCCCAATTTAAAATTGTTTTCTTACTATGTGTTTTAAGAGCTCTTTATATATTTTTTTGGAGACAAATCTTTTGTTAGATATTTCTTCAGGGATTTTCTCAGCCTGTAACTTCATTTCCTTGATGGTGTGCTCAAAAACCAAAGTACTTCTAATGAATACGGACTTACTAGTTTTCTTCTATTTTTTTTTTTCCCTATTTTTTCTATCCACAACAAGCACAAGCCAGAAAAGAAGATGCTTTTGGTGTCACATCTAAGAAACCTTTGCGTAACCCAAGGTCATGGATTTTTTTTCCTAGGTTTTCTTCTAGAGATTTCATAGTTTTAAAATGAGTTCTCATTTAGGTTTCTGAGCCATTTTGAGTTAATTTCTGTGTATAGTAGAGTCAAGTTTCATTTTTTGCATGTGGATGGCCAAGTATTCTAGCACTACTTGTTGCAAAGATTTTCACTATGGAAATACTCCCCTTTGTTTAACGAACTGAGCCACCCAGGCATCCCCCACCTGTTTGTTAAACAAAATCAAGGGGCGCCTGGGTGGCTCAGTCAGTTAAGTGTCCGACTTTGGCTCAGGTCATGATCTCGCGGTTCATGAGTTCAAGCCCTGCGTTGGGCTCTGTGCTGACAGCTCAGAACCTGGAGCCTGTTTTGGATTCTGTGTGTGTGTGTGTGTGTGTGTGTGTGTGTGTGTGTGTGTGTGTGTGTGTCTCTGTGTCTCTCTCTCTCTCTCTCTCTCTCTCTCTCTGACCCTCCCCCATTCATGCTCTCTCTGTCTCAAAAATAAACGTTAAAAAAAAAAAAAACACAAATCAACCACATAAATGCCTTTCTAGATTCTCCATTCTTTTTCATGTCTCTACTCTTGGCACAGGAATAGAAATATATACTACATGATTATGATTCTATATTGTTTTGAAAGCAGGTAGTGTAAGTCGTCTAACTTTGCTGCTCTTCAAAATTATTTGGTATTCTAGACATTCTTGTCAATTTCTCATAAAAACACGAGGATTTTGTTTGAAATTGCATTGGTTGAAACCTACACTTCAACGTGGGGAGAGTTAATAGGTTTCCATGAACCCAGTATATATTTCCATTTGTCCTATTTAATTTTTATGTGATATTTTAGCGTTGTGAGGTTTTATACATAATTTGTTACATTTATTCCTGAGTCTGTCTTTGCTGTTACTATGAATGGAATGGTTTCATTTTTGTAATTTTCCCTATCCATATATAGAAATAAAATTTCCATGTCGATCTTTGTGTCTGTTTCCTAGTCAATTGTAACAAATTGCTTATAAGCTTAGTGGTGTAACACAGATATAATCTTCAGTTCTGGAGACCAGAAACCAGTTTCACTGAGATAAAGTCAAGGTGTTAGCAGGGTTGGCTCCTTTTAGAAGCTTTGAAGGGGAAGCTTTTTTCTTCCAGCTTCTGGTAGCCACCTGTCTTCCTTGGCTTATGGCCCCTCCCTCCATCATCAAATCCTGTTTTTATCCTCCTATCACCTTCTGTTCTCCTGTAGTCAAATCTCTTTATGCTTTCCTCTTTAAGGACATGGATGATTTAAGACCCATCCAGATATTCCAGAATAGTCCATCTTAAGATCCTTAATTTAATCACACTTGGAAAGTTTCTTCTACTATAGAAGATAAAATTCGTAGGTTCCAGACATTAGAACCTGGATATCTTTGGGGGCCATCATTTAGCCCACCTTATCAACTTACTAAATTCACTTATTACCTCTAGTAGGTTTTATGTATATTCTTTAGGATTTCTGCATGAACAATCATGTTACCTCTGGGAGGGAGGAAGTTTTATTTCCTTTCCTATTTTTAGGCTATATACATGTGTATATACATACACCCACACATATAGATTGAATATACCATTCCAATATCTATTTTCCATGGTTTCTAGTGAGAAGCTAGCCATTACTCATATCCTCCTAAATGTTCTCAAGACTTTCAGTTTTTAAAAATTTGACTTCATATATTTGGATGTGTTTCCTTTGGCTTATTAATTTCTTGGATTTGTAGATTAATGTTTTTCACCGTATTAGGATAGATTTGAGCCATGTTTTCCTCGAATTCTTTTCTGATCTTCTCTCCTAGGATTCTATTACATATATTTTGCAATGATTTTTTCTTTTAGTTTTTATTTTAACTCCAGTTAACATAGTGTTATATTAGTTTCAGACATAAAACACCGTGATTCAACAATTCCATACATCATTCAATGCTCATCATGACAAGTGTATTCTCTAATCCCCATCACCCATTTAACCTATCCCTCCACCCAGCTCCCATCAGGTAACCGCCAGTTCTTTAAAATTAAGTGTGTTTCTTGATTTCTATTTTTTCCCTTTGCTCATTTTTCTTAAATTCCGTATATGAGTGAAATCATATGGTATTTGTCTTTGTCTCACTTATTTCACTTAGCACTATACTCTCTAGCTTCATCCATGTTGGTAGGAGTGGCTAGATTTCCTTTTTTATGGCTGAGTAATGTTCCATTGTGTGTATATACCACATTTTCTTTATCCATTCATCAATTAATAGACATGGGCTACTTCCATATCTTGGCTATGGTAAATAATGCTGCTAAAACCATAAGGGGGTGTATATATCACTTCAAATTAGTGTTTTTGCATTCCTTGGGTAAATACCCAGTAGTGTGATTGCAGATGATATGGTAGGTCTATTAACTTTTTGAGGAACTTCCATACTGTCTTCTACAGTGGCTGTACCAGTTTGCATTCCCACCAACAGTGCAAGAAGGTTCCTTTTTCTCCACATCCTCATCAACAGTTGGGTTTCTTGCATTGTAGATTTTAGCCATTCTGACAAATGAAAGATGATCTCTTTTGTGGTTTTGATTTGCATTTCCCTGATGGTGATGATTGTCTTTTCATGTCTGTTGGCCATCTGGAGGTGGTCTTTGGAGAAATGTCTGTTCATGTTTTCTGCCCATTTTTAATTAGATTATTTATGGAGTTTTGAGTTTTTTATAAGTTCTTTATATGTTTCATATACTATCAGATAGGTCATTTTGTAAATATCTTCTGTTCCATAGGTTGCCTCTTAGCTTTGTTGTTCCCTCACTATGTAGAAGCTTTTTATTTTGATGTAGCCCTAATAGTTTATTTTTGCTTTTGTTTGGTTTCCTCAGGAGACCTATCTAGAAAGATGTGGTTATGGCAGATGTCAGAGAAATTAATGCCTGTGTTCTCCTCTAGGATTTTTATGGTTTCGGTTCTCTATTTTGAATGTCTTTGGTGTATGGTGTAAGAAAATGGTCTACTTTCATTCTTTTGCATGTTGTCCAGTTTTCCTAGCACCATTTGTTGGAGACTGTGTTCTTAGCACTGGATATTCATTCATGCTTTGTAGAAGATTAACTGACCACATAATTGTGGGTTTATTTCTTGATTTTTCTATTCTGTTCTATTAATCGGTGTCTATTTTTTGTGCCAGTACTATACTGTTCTGATTACTACAGCTTTGTAATATAACTTGAAGTTCAGAATTGTGATGTCTCCAGCTTTGCTTTTTTTCCATGATAGCTCTGGCTATTCAGGGTCTTGTAAGTGGGATTTATTTCATAATTTCTCTTTCCACTGCTTAATTATAGACATGTGTATAGACATGCAACAGATCTCTGTACATGGATTTTTGTATCTTGCAATTTTACTGAATTTGAAAATGAGTTATAGCAATTTTTTGGTGGAGTCTTTTGGGATAGTATTAAGTCATCTGCAAATAGTGAGAGTTATACTACTTCCTTACTGATGTTTATATGCCTTTTATTTCTTTTTGTCTGATTGTGGCTAGAACTAGTACTATATCAAGTAAAAGTGATGACAGTGGACATCCTTGTTTTGTTCCTGATCTTGGGGGAAAAGTTCTGTTTTTCCCCATTGAGTATGATGTTAGCTGTGAGTTTTTCAGATAAGGCTTTTATTTTGTTGAGGTATGTTCCTTCTAAACCTACTTTGTTGATAGTTTCTGTCATAAATTGGTGTACTTTGTCAAATGCTTTTTCTGCATCTATTTAATCAAAGGATTCCTATCCTTTGTCTTATTGATGTGATGTAATCATGTTGATCGATTTGCAAATACTGAACCACCCTTGCAGCCCAGGAATAAATCCCACTTGATCGTGGTGACTAAGTTTTTCGATGTATTGTTGAATTTGGTTTGCTAGTATTGAGGATTTTTGCACCTGTGTTCATCAAGGATATTAACCTGTAGAACTTTTTTGTTGATCTCTATGGTTTTGGTATCAGGGTTAACCTAATAGAACTTGGAAGCTTTTCTATTTTTTTTTGGAATAGTTTGAGAAGAGATATTCTTGTTTACATGTTTTGATAGAACTCGCCTGTGAAACTATCTTGTCCTAGACCTTTTTGTTGGGGTTTTTGATTACTGATTCAATTTCTTTGCTGGTTATAAGTCTGTTCTAATTTTCTATTTCTTCCTGTTTAAGTTTTGGTGGTAGTTAAGTTTCTAGGAATTCATTCATTTCTTCCAGGTTGTCCAATTTGTTGGTGTATAGTTTTTCATAATACTCCCTTATATTTCTGTGATGGTGGTGTGGTTTCTCCTCATTTGTGATTTTGAGTTTTTTTTGTTTTTTTTTTTTTTTTTTCTTGGTAAGTCTGGCTAAAGGTTTACAATTTCATTTTTTCAAAGAACTAGCTCCTGGTTTGATTAATCTGTTCTATTTTTTTTTTTTTTTTAGTTTTTATTTCACTTATTTCTGTTCTATGTTTCCTTGCTTCTGCTGCTTTTAAGTTTTGTTATTATAGCTACCTTAGGTATAAGGTTAGGTGGTTTGAGATTGTTCTTCCTGACGTAGGCCTATATTGCTGTTTACTTCCCTCTTAGAACTACTTTTGCTGCACCCCAAAAGATGAATTGAAATGAATTTTCATTTGTTTCCATGTACTTTTTCTGCTCTTATTCCCTGGTTGACCCATTTATTGTTCAGTAGTGTGTTATTTAAATTCTATGTATTTTTCTTTCCAGATTTTTTCTTGGGGTTTACTTCAAGTTTTATAGCATTGTGGTGAGAAAAGATGCATGGTAGGACTTCAATACTGAACTTGAAGCTTGTTTTGTGGACTAACATGTGATCTACTCTGGAGAAAGTTCCACGTGCACTTGAACAGTGTATTCTGTTAAAGGATGGAATGTCCTGAATATGTTAAATATATTCCAGTGTGTCAAAGCCATGGTTTCCTTGTTGATTTTCTGTTTATATGATATGATTATTGATGTAAATGCAGTGTTAAAATCCCCTACTATTACTGCATAATTATTGATTAATTTCTTAACTGTTTTATATACCTGGATGCTTTCTTGCTGGGTACATAAATATTTACAATTGTTACATCTTGTTGGATTGCCCCCTTCATTATTATGTCTTTCTCTTATTACAGTCTTTGCTTTAAAGTCTATTTTCTCTTGGGGCTCCTGGGTGGCTCAGTCGGTTGAGCAACCGACTTTGGCTCAGGTCATGTCACGGTTTGTGAGTTGGAGTCCCACATCGGGCTCTGTGCTGACAGCTCAGAGCCTGCTTCCGATTCTGTCTCCCTCTCTCTCTGCCCCTCCCCCATTCATGCTCTGTCTCTCTGTATCTCAAACATTAAACAAAAAATTTTTTAAAAATAGTCTATTTTGTCTGAAATAAGTATTACTACTCCAGCTTTCTTTTGACATCCATTTGCATGATAAATGTTTCTCCATCCCGTCACTTTCCATCTGCAGGTGTCTTTAGGTCTTAAATGGGTCCCTTGTAGGCAGCATATAGATGGGTTTTGGTTTTTTGTTTTAATCCATTCTGTCACCTGTCTCTTCTGATTGGAGAATTTAGGCCATTTACATTCAAGTACTTATTGACACATATTTACTGCCATTCTGTTATGTGGTTGTTTCTGAAGTTTTTCTCTGATCCTTCTTTTTCCCTTGTGTGGTTTGCTGCTTTTCTTGAGTGATATATTTGGCTTTCTTTATCTTTGTGTATTAGTAGTTTTTCATATATGGTTACCATTAGGTTTGATATATATTCTCTTCTGTATATAGCTTTCTATATTAAGTTGATGGTCTCTTAACTTTGAGCCCATTCTTACTGTTCTCTTCACATTTTAGGTATGTTTATATTTTAGATATTCTTATGAGTTGATTTTTTTTTTTTTTGAGAGAAATACTCGTGTATTTCACAAAACTGCTTTTCTTTGAGAGATACTCGTATTTCACAAAACTGCTTTTGTGTGTCCTACCTCTATACTGTCACTTTTGGTCTCTCCTTTCCACTCAACGAGTCCCCTTTAATATTTCTTGCAGGGCTGGTTTAGTGGTCATGAACCTTTTTTCTTTGGGGAAACTCTTTACCTCCATTATTCTGAATAGAGTATTCTTGGCTGCAGATTTTTCCATATTCAGTATTTTGAATGTATCCTACCAGTTCCTCTGGCTTTCAAAGTTTCTGTTGAAAAATCTGCTAGCTGTATGGGTTTTCTACTTTAAGTTAATGACTTTTTTGTCTTGTTTTTAAAATATTTTCTTTATCACTATATTTTGCCAGTTGAATTACAGTATATCCTGGAATAGCTCTGCTTTTCATTTGATGGGAGTTCTCTGTGCTTCCTATATCTGTATATTTGTTTCCTTCCCCAGATTAGGGAAGTTTTCATCTATTTCTTCAGATGAACTTTCTGCTTCCTTTTCTCTTGTGGGATGCCCTTAATTTTTCTTAACGCTTATTTTTGAGATGGAGAGATACGTAGTATGAGCGAGAGAGGGGCAGAGAGAGAGAGACGGAATCTGAAACAGGCTCCAGGCTCTAAGCTGTCAGCACAGAGCCCAAAGTGGGGCTTGAACCCACAAATCACGAGATCATGACCTGAGCTGAAGTTGGAAGCTTAACTGACTGTGTGACTCAGGTGTCCCAAATACATGTTATTACATTTGAAGTCACTGAATTCCCTATGTCTCTTGTTTTGTGTAATTTTTTTTTTCTTTTGTTTATCTTGACTATCTACCATTCGGTCTTCTAGGCCACTAATTGGCTTTTCTACTGCTTCTATCCTGCTGTTCATTCCATCAAGCATGTTTCTCATTTCATTTATTGAGCCCTTTTCTCTGTTGTTGTTCCTTATCTCTGTGTTAATGGTCTCACTCTTGTCTTCCACTCTTGTCTCAAGTCCAGTGAGTATCCTTATGACCACTGCTTTACATTCTCTATCAGGTGTGTTACATCTTTCTTGCTTAGGTCTCTGGCCATGGCCTTGTCCTATTCATTCATTTGGAATACATTTCTCTATCTCCTTATCGTTTCTGCCTCTCTGTGTCTGTTTCTGTGTGTTAAAGTCAGCTACGTCTTCTGCTCTTGAAAGTAGTGACTTTATCGGGGCGCCTGGGTGGCTCAGTCGGTTAAGCGTCCGACTTCAGCCCCAGGTCATGATCTCACAGTTCGTGAGTTCGAGCCCCGCGTCGGGCTCTGTGCTGACGGCTCGGAGCCTGGAGCCTGTTTAAGATTCTGTGTCTCCCTTTCTCTCTGCCCCTCCCCTGCTCATGCTCTGTCTCTCTCTGTCTCAAAAATAAACAAACATTAAAAAAAAAAAATTCAGAAAAAAAAAAAGTAGTGACTTTATGAAGAAGAGGTCCTAAAATGTCCTGCAGTGCAGTGTACTGTTGATCAGAACCTGGCACTTCATAAGCATACCCTGTGTGTGTTGCTTACACCTGCTGTAAGAGTGTCTGAGTCACTCTTGTTTTCGGTGCAGCCATGTGTGTTGCCTGCCTGTTGTGGGCTGTACTTTCTCTCTGGTGTCAATGGGACCCAGGCACACCAGCTCTGAGGGAGCATTCCCACCTACTTGGGAGTAGGGCAGTGGTGTTAGCAAAATTGGTGTTGAGTCACTAGTCCTATGCTGGATCCCCTGAAGAGCTACAGTGGCTGGGGGCTGTGTGCTAGAGCAGCCAGAGGCATAAAGTAGAGATGGTTGCAGCAATGGCTGGGCAGGGTGTATGTGCAGCTTTAACATAATTTTCCCTGAGCCCAGGCTGTGCTATATTTTGCAATACTTGCTCTAGACCCACAGATCTTCAAGATTCTGTTCATTTCTTTATTTTTTGCTCCTTCAGATTGAGTGGTATCTACTGATTTTTTTCATTTTTCTTAATCATCTCAACTCTGAGTCTATCCAATATATTCTCATTTCAGTTAATATGCCTTTTAGCTCTACACTCTCCATTTGGTTCTTTTTTATGGTTTCCTTATCTTAGTATTTACTATTATTCAAATATGTAATTTCTTGAACTTGATTTAATTTTTTGAATATATTTATAATAGCTGAAGTCTTAAATCAACATCTGAGCCCACTCAATGTCCGTTTGCAATGGCTGCCTTTTTTCCTAGATATGGGTCATTCCTACTCCTTTTCACATCTCCTAATTTTTGGCCAAAAATTAGAAAAACATTTAAAGATGTACTTGTAGTGATTCTGAAATCTGTTTTGATTTCTGGAGGGATTTTGGCTTTGTTATTAACATGCCTGGAGTCAAACTGAAATCTCCAGCCAGAGATTTTTCTTTTGCCTGGCTCTGTAGGGGGTCCCTCCCTGCACCTGCATAGTTCAGAGACCAAATGATAACTAGGGCAGAGGATTATATTCAGAGACTTTGAGCTAGTAAGGCTTTCATCATTTTCCGTTGTGTATAGATTTCAGTCTGCATTCAGATGTGTGGCAAATTCCACTCTTTGCTCCTTTTAATTTTTGTTAGGTTCCCTGGAGTACCCAATAAGCATGCATAGTTTAGCAGTCAGCCAGGTGTGTATGGAAAGATAATTGAATCAGCTTCTCTATAGCTCTCTCACATCTAAAATCTCCCTCTCAAATTTCTCGCTGCTTTGCTGCCTGCTCCTGACTCTGTCACCTCCAATTGATAAAGTTGGATTTTCACTGCCCATGTTAAGCAGTTGGTAGAGTATGGGAATGCTTCCAGACTCCCCCCCCCCCCCCCCCAATATCTTAGTTATTACTCAATGTACTAGCAGTTTTTCATAAGTTAATAATTCTCAAGTTTTTGCCTATCTTTGGGTATTTTCCAGTGCCTTGAAATGATTGTCCTAAATAATTTTGTCCAGTGTATAGTCACTTTCTATGGAGCAGAGTCCTCTGACCTTCTCATGGTGTCATTACCAGGAGTGGAGTCCATAGGACTATTTTAAGGATTAAGAAATGGTGTACATAAAACATAAGATATAGTTAGTTGCTGGCATATGATAAGTACTCAGTTAAGTATTCAGCCATTTCTGTTGTTACTTAACAGATTCTAGATCCCTCAATGGGATTCTCCATATTCAACTTTTCTGGACTATAGCTTTCAAATTATATGCTGGAGAATCAATCTCATCAACCCTCAGGTTTCCCGTTACCTCCACCTTACCCAGGATTCCAAACTTATCCATTTACCCAGTGTTTCCTACAAATCCTATAATTTTCTATCTGTTTCATGATATGGAAAGGCTTAGGAAACCTTCCCTTTAGAGGACAGCCCAGCAGAAATCCCTATGGGTCTTCTAGATCTGCTTTCAAACAGGTTCTTGGGAACAAGTCTTTTAAAGGAACTTATTCAAAGTTCTCTAAAACAGGAGCTCCCTCATGTACAAGACCAACCATTCAACAAGTAATTTGAGGATTTGAAATGTGCCAGACCCCTTCTTCCACTTCTTAAGTTTATTTACTTTGAGAGAGAGGGAGAGCAAGCCAGAGAGAGGCAGAGAAGACTCACAATCTGTGCAGAGCCCAATGTGGGGCTCAAACCCACAAACTGAGATCATTACCTGAGCTAAAATCAAGAGTGAAAGGTTTAACCAAGTCACCCAGGTGTCCCACTCCACCTTCTCTTAATTCCAGGAATAATCTGGGGGGTCTTGATTTTAATGTCACCCAGGGTATGCTCTACATTACCCTAGGAGATTGAAAGTGGCCCTAATTAGATCTGCTGGCTTTGCCAAAGACATCTGTGTGTGTGCATGCATGCAAGACAGGGTGGCTCTAGTAATGGTTCTAAGTATCCTATCATTTGTTTCCTAAGATAGTGCTGCAGAATAAGGTAATGGTGATCCTGAGTTACACAGTTTACAAATGCTACATGGAAAACAGAAGGAATTTCATTTGTTATTTTCCTGCTTGGGGCTAGTCTTTGCAGTCACCAATACACTGATACTGTTGCAGCCATCAGCCTTACTAACTAGAGATGGACCTTAATGGTGGTGGTCTAAGTCATTGTTGGATTTTCCGGGTTTCTATTCCTGTTTGTGTGAATTGGTTCTCACTAAAGTCCTTTGTGTCCTAGACTTCTGACTTTATGCTGATTGGTATAACTTAGTGAATGTATATCTACTTTTACAACTCTAGCATATAAGCTAATAAAGATTACATTTAAACTACCTTGGGTATTACTTTGTACCGATTATCTGTGCCCTGATTTGATGGAAAAAGGCTAACATTTTTATTAGAGATGTATGGTTTAATGGTAAAGTACACCAACTTGCCACTAATAGGACCATGCATTCTGTTGCCACTTAATAAACCCATTAGGGTAAGGGTCAGCATTTCTGCGTGATACCAGGTTTAGTGAAAGTAGCCTAGCATGCCCACTTTTGAAGTAATATGGCTAAGAAATATGATTTACACATAGTAAATTATGGTAAGAAAGATAAGGTTCACTGTTAAACATTTCCCTATTAAGGTTTTTTTTCTATTGGTCATTAAAAATGTTTTACAGGAAAGTTTCACGAAAAATAGTACAATGATGAAGTTTATTGTTAGGCTTAGGAAAATAGATTTTCAAGCAGGTGCCAGCACACAGGTCACACTTCAAGAAGGGAAACGCCTTCATCACACTGAATTTTCACTGTTCTCTTGTTCTTTAAATCTTTTTCATCCTTGCACAGACAACTGCTAGTACAGAAAGATGTGTTAATTAAATAACTCAGCATAGTTCATAAGGGAATTATTCTCTATCAACCAAAAAAGTGTTGGAATTGGTGCCAAGGTTTGGGATTTTGTTTTAACTTAATTAGTTCAGATTTTGGTCCCTGCAGGTAATACTCTCCTTCTAAAATGAACCTGTATTCATAAAACTTGGCTATTTTCACAAGAAGTCAATCTCCTGAAATCTATTCAGTGTTTCAAAGTTCTGTATAGATAAAACATGAGAATAAATTAGAAAAACATAAGTGTGTGAAATAACTTGGTAAAGTATTTAACCAAGATATTTATATCTCAAATTTAACACTCTTAAATATTATTTTTGTATGTTTATTTTTGAGAGAGACAGAGCACAAGTGGGGGAAGGGCAGAAAGGAAGGAAGGCAGAGAACCCGAAGCAGGCTCTGAGCTGTCAGTGCAGGGCCCGAAGCAAGTGAGATCATGACCTGAGCCAAAGTCAGACGCTTAACTGAGCCACCCAAGTGTCCCTATATCTTGAATTTAAATATTATAATTGTAGGTGCAGAAATGCTTTAGGAAGTATTAAAGGTTTGCTTGTTCCTCATAACACAATTGATAGGCTAAGAATTCTCCATTCCACAGTCATTTAGGGATCCAAGACTTTTCCATCTTTCTCCTATCTTCTCAGTCTTGTAAAGAATCCTCTGTGTACCCCTCAGGAAATGAGGAAAGTGAAGGCAAAGGGGATTTGGAGTGAAGTTTCAGGGCTGGGTCTGAAAGACGCACACATCACTTCTACCCACATGTGATTGACCAGACTGATGATCCCGGGCCACCTAGATGTGAAGGAGCTGAAAATATTTCGTATGCAAAGGGAGGAAATGAAAATAAAGATCTTGATGAGCACCACTAATCTTGATCACAGTATAGAGCTGGGTACTTACACATATCTATAACATGGACTCTGAATAGATGTATGAAGCCAACAAGGCTTATTTCTAAAAAATACTTGATTATGTACATTTTCTGTTTTGTTTTCATAAGTTTCCTTTCTGTATTAACATGGAGTTATCAGAATATATGTTTAGTTAATATACATAGCTTTATTCAGGGAATACCATGTAGTTAGACATTAGTCACTCATCGTTAAGTACTGTAGGTTTACTGTACAAATATTTTTAAAATACTGTAGATAAACTTGTACCATATCAACTATGCAATATAGATTTTCCATCTCATTTGTATTCATAGGCATTATATTGTCTCTTGAAATATATCCCATGTTTGAATATGTAATTGACATATTCCCTGCAATGTATCCAAAAGTGAAACACATACTGAAGTAAGTTTTTTAAAAAGACTGTTGCTCTACTATGGTATCTTATAAGTTGTATTTTTAACTCCTAACTAAAGAAGGAATTTCTTAACCTTTCTACGGTGTTCTCTATTGAGAGCTTAAGTTGATATGGCTGCTTACATTGCTTTTAAGAATATAATAGGACTCTTGATTTCGTAACTTCAGACTCTTCAACACTAACAGTGCTTCACATGCACTTGTGGTTTAAAATAACCTACCTTTAAGCACTTATCTGCTCATTTGAAGATGTGACCAAAAGCCTCAACCTCTCGAGAAGATTGCTAGAACCAAATTTCTTGACATAAGTTTATCTGATGTGATAATTATCGATGGCTATTTTAAACTTTGAATTTTTGGTAGTAGTTAATAATCATGTTACTTAAATCAGTCACCATTGAAAACTTTCAATATTATTAATCTCCAGTATATTAGTAACTAAAAAGAATATGAGCATATTCTAACAAGACCAGTCTAGTCTTGACAAAATGAAATTTTAGGAAATTCGATCAACATTGAGTACCTAGGAAATATAAACATGAATAACAACTGCTATACTTGAGCTTGCATTCAAGTTGTGGGTAGGTACGAAAGCTAATACATGAATACATGAATGTTTATAACAGACCTAGACATGAGGGTAACTTCTAAAAATGGAAGAATAGGGGAGTCCCATGGAGTCATTGATTTTGTGTACAGAATTTATGGACTGCTTCAGAGTAGATCTTAAGTTATAAGATCTTTAAAAAATGAGTAGGATTGCAACAAAGGATGGGGTGGTGTATTTGAATCTGAGGAAACTGTACTAGCTTATGGGGGCTTCCTTAGACACTACATTTTCTGTATCTCTAATGTTCAGCATAGTACCAGAGTCACAAGAGTTTATTCTAGAAATGGATGAATGGATGGGTGGATAGATCAAAGGATGGTCAAACAAATGAATGTTAAGATTTTTATTCATTTATCCAAATGGAAAACCCAAACTAGGACAAGACTTTTAAAATATCCTAGAAGATGGGATAGGAAAAGAATTTCAAGATTGGGTCATACTCTCAAGTTCATATCACAAATGTGTGTTCTTCCACACAGACCTCAGATTCAAGGGTATAGCCTGTAATTCATGCCTGAAAATTTCACAGTAAGATAGCTAGAACTTTGTGAGGTGGTTCATGTTTCTAAGCTTTAAATCTTCAGTTAATGAGCCCTGGTGAGCTGATTGCTCCTAAGGAGTACCACCTTCTATTTGCCCTAAACTTGGTCTCTCTCAAGAGTTAAAGGATGTTATCTTTCTTGTGGAGAATTGGCAAACGATTCTAGAGTTAACTTTCTCAAATGATTCATTATTTCCTGGAATTGAGTACTTGTCAAGTCTTCCTACATCTTTTCTGTTTCCTTGGCTGTTGGGCTGCCCTTCTCGAGAAACTCTTCAGAAGTGTTTTGTCTTTTGGTGGTGTTTTGTTTGTCATTTTGGTAGACTTTAAAGTCCAAATTGTTTTATTGAAGTAGAGTTGGCCACATCGTTACATTAGTTTCATGAGTAAAACAGTGATTCAGCTCTACATGCTGTGCTCACGAGTGTAGCTACCATGTGTCACCACACGATATTACAATATTATTGAGTATATTCTTTTTATCATACCTCTTACCCATAGGACTTACTCCACATTATCTTACTTCTTTTATCCTTCACCCATTGTACATATTCTACAACCCACTGCCCTGTAGCAACCACAAGTTTCTTCTCTGTATTTATGGGTCTGCTTCTGACTTCTGTTCTTTAGATATCACATACAGGTGAAATCACAATATTTGTCTTTCACTGTCTGATTTATTCCACTGAGTTTAATACCCTGTAGGTCCATCCATATTGTTAAAAATGGCACGATCTCCTTATTTAGAGCTGAGTAATATTTTGTGTGTATACATCTTCTATAGATATATCACCTCTTCATATATCAATGGACTCTTGAATTGCTGCACTGAACATTGGGATACAAATACCTTTTCAAATCAATGATCTCAGTTTTGGGTGTAAATACTGGACAGTGGAATTACTGGATCAATGGTATCTCTAATTCCAACCTTTTTTAACATTTTTTTTTTTTGAGACCGTGTGAGCATGGGAGGGACAAAGAGGGAGAGAGAATCCCAAGCATGCTCCCTGCTGTCAGCTAGAGCCCAATGCATGGCTTGAACTCCCGAACCATGAGATCATGACCTGAGCCAAAACTAAATTGGACACTTAACCAACCAAGCCACCCAGGCACCCCACTATTTTTAACTTTTTGAGGAACCTCCATCTTGTTTTCCATAATGGTTGCACCAGTGTAAATTCCCACCAGCTGTGCATGAGGGTTCCTTTTTCTCCACATCCTCACCAGCATTTATCTGTTGTTGATAATAGCCATTCAGACAGTTAAAAACTGATCTCATGGTTTTGATGTACATTTCCCTGATTGATGTTGAGCATTTTTTCGTGTCTGTTGGCCACCTGTAGGTCATCTTTGGGGAAAATGTGTATTCAGGTTCTCTTCCCATTTAATCAGATTGTTTGGTGTTGAATAGTGTATTTTGGGTACTAACCCCTAATCAAATATAGCACTTGGAAATATGTTCTCCCATTCAGTATGTTGCCTTTTCATTTTGATTGTTTTCTTTTGCTGTGCCAAAGGTTTTTATTTTGTAATCCCAGTACCTTATTTTTCCTTTCGTTTGCCTTGCCTCCAGAAAAAATGCTGTGGCCAACGTCAAAGACATTATTGCTTATATTTCTTCTAGGAGTTTTATGGATTCAGGTCTCACATTTAGATTCACTAATCCATTTTGAGTTTATGGTATAATAAAGTGGTCTAGTTTCATTCTTGTGCATGTAGCTGTCCAGTTTTCCAAGCACCATTTATTGAAGAGACCATCTTTGTTCTATTGAATATTCTTGCCTCCTTTGTCATAGATTAACTGACCATATAAGTGTGAGTTTATTTCCAGGCTTTCCTATTCTGTGCCATTGATCTATGTGTTTGTTTTTTTGTGCCACTACCATAATTTTATTACTACACCTTTGTAATATATCTGAAAATGCCTGGGACTATGATACCTCTAGCTTTGATCTTTCTCGGGATTGCTTTAGGTATTCAGGGTGTGTGTGTGTGTGGTTCCATACAAATCTTAGGACTGTTCTAGTTCCTTGAGAAGTGCTGTGTTAGTATTTTGACAGGGATTGCATTGAGTCTGCAGCTGATTTAGATACTGTGGACACTTTACCAAGGATCTTTCAAACGATTAGCATGGTATATCTTTCCATTTGTTCATGTCATCTTCAATTCTTTCAATGTTGTACAGTTTTCAGAGTAGGTCTTTTTAAGTTTATTTCTAAGTATTTTATTCTTTTTGGTGGAATTGTAAATGGAATTATGGAATTTTTGTTTGCTACTTGAGAAATGCAACAGATTTCTGTGTACTAACTCCATATTCTGCAACTTTACTGAATTCATTCTAATGCTTTTTGGTGGATTCTTCAAGGTTTTCTCTGTATAGTATCATGTCATTTGCAAATAGTGACAGTTTTACTTCTTCCTTACCAATTTGGGTGGCTTTTATTTCTTACGATTGCTGTGGCTAGAGCTTCCAGACTATGCTGCATAAAAGTGGTTAGAGTAGAATCCTGGGCTTGTTCTTTGTCTTAGAGGAGAAGCTGTTTTTGGCCATTAAGTGTGATGTTAGCTGTGGGTTTTCCTGCATGTGGCCTTTATTATGTTAAGGTATATGTTCCCTGTAAACCCACCTTTGAGTTTTTATGATTAACAGTGGTTGAGTTTCGTCATATACCTTTTATGCATCTATTGAGATACAATTTTTATCCTTCATTTTGTTCATGTATAGTACATTGATTTTTGTAAACATTAAGCCATTCTTGTACCCGTTCCCTCCCGCCCCCACTCCCTGAGTAAATCTCACTTGATGGTGGTGAGTGATTGTTTTAATGTGTTATGTATGCTTTGCTAATGTTTTTTGAGAATTTTTACATCTGTATTCATCACTGATATTGGCCTGAAATCTTTTCCTCTTCTCCTTCTCTTTGTGGTGTGTTTGTCTGGTTTTGGTATCAGGGTAATGCTAGCCTCATAGAATGAATTTAGAAGCTTTCTTTCCTCTTCTATTTTCTGAAAAAGTTAGTGAAAAATAGATAATCCCCCTTTTAAATATAATAGGACTTAGGTGTGAATCCATCTGGTCCTGGATTTTTGTTTCTTGGGAGTTTCTTGATGACCAGTTGAATTTTGTTACTAGTAAATTAGTCTGTTGATATTTTCTATTTTTTCCTGACTCGCTTTTGGAAGATGATATAAATGCTATGAACTTATCCATTTCTAAGTTGTCCAATTTGTTGGCATATAATTTTTCATCGTGTCTAATAATCCTTTGTATTTCTGTGGTGTTGGTTATTTCTCCTTTCATTCCTGACTACATTTGAGTACTCTTTTTTTCTTCAAGTCTTGCTATGTTTAATCACTTTTATTTTCAAGGAAACACCTACTTATTTCAGTGGTCTTTCCTATTTTGGTATCTTTTTAGTGTCTACATTTGTTTCTGCTCTGATCTTTATTCTTTTTTGTACTATTTTCGGGTTTTGTTACTTTATCTAGATCCTTTAGGTGTAAGACTAAATTGTTTTTAGATTTTTCTCATTTCTTGAGATAAATTTTTCTCACTGTTTACCTTAAAACTACTTTTACTATATCTGAAACATTTTGGACTACTGTGTTTTCATTTTCATTGGTCCCCAGGTTGTTCTTTTGTTTTTTGTTTTTTGTTTTTTTTTTTTAGATCTTGGCTGACTCATGGGTGGTTTAGCAGCCTGTTGTTTACCCTGTACATGTTTGTTTTTCCAGTTTTTTCTTCTGGGAATTGATTCCTAGGTTCATACCATTGTAGTGTGGCAAGAAAAAAAAATGCTTGATCTGGTTTCTATTTTAAATGTGTTGAGACTTGTTTGGAGGTCTACCATGTGATATATCCAGGAGTATATTCATGTGCACTTGAAAAGAATGTATATTCTATTTTTGGATGGTATGTTCTGTATATAGAAGTCTGTCTTGTCTAACGTGTTGTTCAAAGATACTGTTTTCTTACTGATTTCTTTTCCTGAATGATGAATCCATTGATGTAAGTGGGGTATCAAAGTCCCCTACTATTACTATATTACTGTCCATTTCGTCCTTTACGTCAATATTGGCTTTGTGTTTAGGTACTCCAATGTTGGGCGCATCAATATTTACAAGTGTTACATTCTTTTGGTTGGATTGATCCCTTCGTCATTATGCAATGCCTTTTTTTTCCACTTCAATTTACATGGAATATTTTGTTTTACCCCTTCATTTTCCATCCGTATGTATCTTTACGTTTGGGGTGTCTTGTATGCAACATAGAGATGGGTATTGGGTGTGTTGTTAACAATTCAGTCACCTTACGTCTTTTGGAAGATTTAGGCCATTTTCATTTAAAATATGTATTTCCCATTTTTGCTTTCTGATTATTTTTGTAATTCTTGCTCTGGTCATTGAATTTTAGTGTTCTGCTTGGTTTCATTGATGTCAATTTTTTGTTCATCTATTATAAGTTTTTGGTTTGTGGTTACCAGAGGTTCATCTATAACATCCTAAGTATATAGCCATCTGTATTAAGTTCAAATACATGGTAAATAGTTTATTTTTCCTCCCCACCTCCACATTTTATGTATGTTGTCATATTTTATCTTATTTTGTAACTGATTTTACTACTTTTGTCTCTTCATACAAGCTTTATAAGTGATTGCTTTATTACCTTTAGTGTATGTTTGCATTAGTGGTGAAATTTTTCTTTTCATACTTTTGTTACAATTATGGCCTTTGCTTTTTTCCAAAATATTTGTGTATACACATTTGTGATACATATTTAGAGAAAGCTATGGGGAGTTATATATATAATTTTCGTAGGCCAAAACGGACTGGCATGATCTATTAAAATTTCTGCTGAAAAATCAGCTGATCACCTTATGGGGTTTCCTTGTATGTAATATTTTCCTTGCTACTTTAAAAATTCTCTTTATCTTTTATCTTTACCATTTTAATTATGTGTCTCAGTGTGGACTTCCTGGGGTTCTTGTTACTTTCTGTGCTACCTGAAGTGGGATGTCTATTCCATCCCTGGGTTAGAGAAGCTTTCTGCTATTTGAGTAAGTTTTCTGCCCTTTCTCTCTCTAGGATCACTATAATGCAAATGTTTGTTTGCTTGATGTTATCCAAGGGTTCCCTTAACCTCATTTAAAGATTGTTTTTTCTATTTGTTTTTGAGTTTGGGTGCTTTCTATTACTCAGTTTTCCAAGTCACTGGTCTATTCTTTTGCATCTTCTAATTTGTTTCCCTCTAGTGTATTCTTCACTTCAGTTTTTCTTCAACTCTGGTTATTTTTTATAGTCTCTAGATCTTTGTTGAAGTTCTCACTGAGTTGATTGACTCTTCAGTCTAGTGAGCATCTTTATTATTATTTTGGGTTTTTTTCATGTTTATTTTTGAAAGAGTGTGAGTGGGGAAGGGGCCGAGAGAAGGAGACACAGAATCTGAAGCAGGCTCCAGGCTCCAGCACAGACCATTGATGTGGGGCTTGAACTCAAAACCTGTGAGATAATGACCTGAGCCAAAGTTTGACCCTTAATCGACCCACCTAGGCACCCCTATGATTATTTTGAACTGTTTATCATGTAGATTGCTTATGTTTTCTTTTTCTGAGATTTTTGTCTTGTTTCTTTTGGAAGATACATCTGTCTCCTCATTTTGCTTGACTTTCTGGGTATGTTTCTATGAATTAGGTGGAAAAGCTACTTGTCCTAAACCTGAAAGAATGGTCTTGTGTATCATCGTCCTGTGTACACTTGTGTGCTTGGTGACTTTGGATAACTGGCTGGAGCTGTGGCTGGTGTGGGCTAGATGTCCTGGGGTACTCCTCGCAGGGTTCACCCTGGTGGGATGCCTGGAGCTGAAGTGGGCAGACTGGTGTGGTCCTGAGGAGAGCACCCTGGCAGGCAGGGTTGCTGAAGCTGATGTGGGT
Source organism: Panthera tigris (assembly GCF_018350195.1). Lineage (NCBI taxonomy): Eukaryota > Metazoa > Chordata > Mammalia > Carnivora > Felidae > Panthera > Panthera tigris. The sequence continues at coordinate 18,332,078 of NC_056676.1, read as the reverse complement.
ACAAACTGGGAAGTCCCAGGACTCTCTATGTAGAGGACACTATTTGCCAGTGCCCTGGGGCACTCCACAGAGAGGGTGCACTGGCAGGTTGGCTGGAGCTGAGAAAATGTGGGCTGTAGTTTCCCAGAGCTTTCTACACGGGGCGGGGGGAGGGGGGGCTTTGTGAGCCAACTGGGGCTGAACTAGGACCCAGGCTGTAGAGCGTCACTGGGTGCTCTCCTCAGGGGTATTCTGGTGAGTTTTCTTAATCCAAAGCAGGTGTGGGCTGAGAGGTCCTGAGGTTCTTTGCACTGGGAGTGCCCCAAAATTCAGGAGCTGAAGTGATATGATTTGTGCCTGTGTCTTTTAGTGAAACAGTTGGAGCTATAATGAGCACTGAAAAGAGGTGTTCCCAGTATGTTGGGCCTGCCTTGGTGGGACTACTGGAGCTGGTGTGGGGTAGGAGCCCAGTTCTCCCTGAAGTAGAGCAGCTATGGTGCCCAGATCCTATTTCCATCTGTACTCTCAGGGTGGAGGGGTAGCATAAAGTATGTTGCTTGCTGGCCCTTTGGACCCACAAAGCATTCTAGCAACTCCCCTGCCATTTGGCAGGGCATCAGGGCCAGTTGCTTTCAAAGGGCAACTAGAACTTCAAATGGCAGTACTAAGAACAAATCTGCAGATGTGTCTGCTCCTGGGGCCCTTATTACCACCCCTTCCCATGGCAGTTCCCAGCATCAGTGTTGGGGGTTCCCTTCATTATTGTCTCTGCCTCTCTTGCCATTCTTTTATACTTGGTTGTACAGAAGTTGTTTGATCAGGTATCAGTTGACCTTGGCCAAGCCTGGGTCACAGTAATAGAGAATGAAAGAGTCTGAGCCTTTGCCAATAAAGATCATGATAAAAAAAAAAAAGCTATCCTCTACTGCGGCTTATTAATTATGTAGATACTAAATACCAACCACTGTCCTAAGTACTCCTACATTTCTATAGTTCTTAGAACCAGCAGCCCTATTAGGTCAAAACAGTTCAGTGATTTGCAGAAGCTCATAGGGCTCATAAACAGCAAAAAGTAGGACCTTTGCAAGATCTCTACCAGACCCCAAAACTCCCCAGTCCAGCATAGATCTTCTAAGTCCATTGTTTTGTTCTTGGTACATCAGGCAATGACTTCACAAAACCAAGCAAACAGTTGTGGGGTCTTCTCTGATAACTCGGGGCTTATCCTACAAGTAGTTATCTATAAGAGTGACAACCATTCCGGTTTGCCCAGAACTGCAGGGTTTCCCTGATTGTGGGAATTTTAGTCTTAAAACTTGAAAGGAGCAGACAAACCAGGATGACTTGGTCACTGTAATCTGCACTCTCATATGCATTAGCGCATCTTGTGGAAAATTCTTATTTTGTATCCCAATTTGCTATCTTGTTTCCTAGAAGAGCTACTTTATTACTAGAGTGAGGACGTCACCTTTAAGAGGCAGGAAAGGAGGAATTTGAGCCCTGACAGGTATAGGTAACTTTGAGTAAACCATCAGATTCTTTGGCCTCTGAAGACCCAAAGTAAGACTACATGTGGGTATCCATTATGTACCACGTTTTAGTTTAATTGAATTGTTTTTCAATTTTTTTCTGAACTCTCCCACACTTATAGAAAAGTCAGTTCTATGTATTTTCCCTTCCCTGACCTCTTAAATTTTAAGATTTCCTTCTGAGAAGATTCTCCCAACCTCTCCCCTTCTATATTTAACTTGTGTCTATAAATTTATTCCTTAACTAACATGTTCCCTAAGAAACAACATCAACATGTAAACTGTTCCTTTATACAGTTTTAAATGGTGAAATCCCTATTTGGAACCCAATCACTAAACATGTAAACACAAAATTGAATAAAGTTCTGTTTTGTTTTATTACAGTTTTGCTTGAGAGCTTACATAATAAAGGCAAGGCTCCAACAGCGTTCTTTTGCAATATAAAGTGGGTTTGTGGTCAGCTAGGGAAGAGTCCCTAGGCCCAGAAGCTCATAATTCCTGTTACCACCACTAGCCTCCTTCTTGGCCATATGTACACATTTGTTCCATTTTGGCGCTATATATATGTATATACATATATATATGTGTATATATATATGTGTATATATATATGTGTATATATATATATGTGTATATATATATATGTGTATATATATATGTGTATATATATATGTGTATATATATATGTGTATATATATATATATGATTTTTTTCACATCATTGTTTGCTGGACCAGATTTTATGAGAGTTGAGGAATTAAATGACAATGGGTGGTAGTAGCAGGGTAATGGGAAAATGTGACCAAAAAAAAAAATCCTAATGGCTTCATTTTCTGTCATAGTGATACCTCAGATAGTTGAACTGAGCTACTCATATTGTCTACTCATGTGAATGCTGCCTGATGAGAGAAGGGAGACTAGAAGGGGATCATGTAAAGCTCTGCTGGCACCAAAATGATTATGTGTTGACTAGAACATGACAGAATTTTGCCTTATTGGTATGAATGAGAGCATGACCAAAGAAAAAGGGGTTCTAGCCATTCATTGATTCAACAAGTGCTTTTTTGAGCATCTACTGTGTGCCAGGCATTATTCTAGGCACATAGGCTCCACTTATGTTGAAGAGACCCACAAGTTAATAAATGTATCAAGTGGCTGTAAGTGCTTTACAGAAACCCATCAGGATAAGGAGATAGAAAAGGAGGTTGGGGAAGGTGCCTCCAATATAATGGTGACTAATTAGAGCTATGAATAAACTGCAAGTGAGCCATGCCTGTGTCTGGAGGAAGAACATTCCAGACTGAAAAAATGGTCAAGGGAGAGATCAGTACCCTTTGACCACCTCATAACTCAAGGGAATGGTGGCATAACACTGCAAAAAAGGAAAAAAGGCTAGGTGGTAGCAATGGGAGTGACCACTGTGAATCCTTTTACAAGCACCATAAATATTATATCATAGTAGTTAACAATTCTATTCTTTAAATGTTGAAACACAGTACCAAAAAAGTAAGCCACTGGGCTAGCTATACCATGAGGATGGCTGGGAGTCGCAGAAGATAGGGAATAGATTCTCTTTAGGTTACTGGGAACTGTTGGACATATCTGGAAACCCAACTGAAAAGGACCTGCTTTTTGGATGCCCATAGCTCCTGAGACCATGAACAAGAACTGCTACTTCTCTAAGGTTAGAGATGATTGGGACTTGACTAGAGCTCAGATTTCCCAGGCATCAGGAGAGTCTTGAGCTGTGGAGAGACTGAGGTGTTTATGTGGTTTCATTAGCATTCAGGCATTTTTTGGCATTACTCACCTTGTTGCAAAATCACTCCACATACGAAGCTGCTAATTTGTTCCTAAAGAGAAAATGGTAAGGGAGGGAAGAACTTGAAGAGTTCCTACAGCCTACTCCTTGAAGCATTGCAGAGCTGACAGGTTATCAGGAGTAAGAAAACTTATATTGGCATTTTTAGCAAGAAAACATAAACAGGACAGAGAATGACCATGGAGTCATGGAGTAGAATCTTAGAGGATCCATAAAGGAAGTAAGACTTAAACTCTTTATTGAAAAATGGTAGAATTTGAATAGGCATAAAGAAGAGTGTTCCTTATGGGGAGAATATCCTAACAAGGCAAAGAGATGTGATATTCACAAGCTGTGCTGGGAATCCCGGTTTAGTTCAACCTGGTTGGAATGGTAAAATGTAAGTTTGAAAAGCTAAATGGAGGTCAGATTGTGGAGGATCTTTCATGCCAGACTCGAAATTTTAATTGCATCCTGAAGCCAAAGGCAGTCTTCACTTTTTTTTTTTTTTTTTTTTTTAAGAAAACCATGATATATTCAATTTAGAGTGAGTGAATTGCCTGTAGCGGAGATGGAGAACAGGGAAAGTAATTCGAAAAATTACAATAATCAATAGTTCAGGTGTCAAATGATGTGACCTAATAGATGAGTTGTACAAAGATTGATATGAGGTTTAAAAATGCATAGCAACTTTTACCTTTGGTGAAGAAGGAGTAGCAGGGATTGGATCTAACCTTCCAAAAACAACTAAGTAAAACAAAACCTTTGAAACAAGGTTTGCAGGTAATATCAGGTGATAAGACAGTAATCAGAGGTTGGAAACGAAGTCAGCACTAGGACTGCTCCAGCTTCCTGACTAGAGTTTCCAGGAAGCAGCATAGAGAGGGGAACCCAGGTGGAGTCTAGCAGTCTCTCCCTGAGTTGAGATAACTTGGGAGTTCAAGGCAGCAAAAGCTTACAGGGAGGAGTATGAAAGGTAGTGAGGAGAGAGAATACTAATACATGTGTGTGAACTACCAAGGCCTGGGGAAAGAACCACCAGCAAGGTATCAAAGAATAATTCTTTTATCTCAGGGCAAGAATAGCTTCTCTTAAAGGACAGGGTAGAAAAACCCAGTAATTCATATAACATCAGAAGACTACTCAGAAGGGTCTGCGTTGAGTAGAACTAAACTAGCTATGGAATAGAGACTACTCTAATCCTGACTAACAAAGCTTTAAAGAAAGTTATAGAAGAATCTAATTGTTTCCAAGTAATTTCACAGCTTCTGGAAAAAAAAAAAAACTCCAAAAATATGTCTAAGAATACAAAAACTGAATACAAAAACTGAATAGCCAAAAGGGGAACAACCTAAGTCAGTTGATGAATGAGTAAAGAGGTCGGTGTCTGTCTCTCTCTCTCTCTCTCTCTCTCTCTCTCTCTCTCTCTCTCTCACACACACACACACACACACACACACACACACACACACACACACACACACACACACACACTTCAGCCATAAAAGGATTGAAATCTCACCATTTGACAACCTGGATGACCTGAAGGGGGTGGTATTCTAAGTAAAATAAGGCAGAGGAAGACCAATACCGTGCTATCACTGGCATGTTAAAAAAATTTGAAAAAACCCTCATGAATACAAAGAACAGACTGGTGGTTGCCAGTGGGGAGAGGGTTTGGTGGGTAGGCAAAATGGGTGAGAGGGAGGTACAGGTTTCCAGTCGGGAGATAAATAGGCCCTTGGAATGGATATGAGCATGGTGACTACAGTCTCCATGGTATGGTGGAGCATATTTGAAGGTTTCCAGGAGCATGGATACTATGTTTGCACTACAAGAAAAAAAATTTTCTGTACCTTTTTATGGTAATTGATGGTGACTAGACAAACTTATTGTGGCAATCATTTCATAGCATATATAAGCATTGTTTCATATTGTACGCCTGAAACTAATATTTCATGTCAACTGTAACTCCCAAAAAGTATCCAGAACCCAATAAAGCAAAATTCCCCATGTCTGCTATCAAATCAAATATATCAGGTATGCAAAACAGTAGGAAAATGAGTCCTGATGAGGAGAAAAATTAATCCATAGAAAGACCCACAGATGCCACCAATGATAGAATAAGCAGATAAGGACATTATAACAGTCATAACAGTATTCCATATGTACAAGAAGGTAGGTAAGACTAAGTAAACTCCCAAATATCAAACTGATTAGCATAAGCATTTGATCTTTTAGTAGTAAGAAACAGTAGTAAACTTAATGATCTGAAATTGAAAATGTTTAATTTAGCACGTTATCACTAAAGACTTTTGGAGGCATTGAAATCCATCCAAAACAGATGTCTAAAAACATTTTGTCTCAATGTTTTCTTTTCCAAATATCAAGTAAGGTTTTTTTAACAGACCTATGTTTGAACAAAAATGTCCTTTCTGTAAAAAGGATAACACCAAGGATTGCTTTAATAAACTCTGATGGATAGAATACCTATTAAAATGGTATTGGTGTTTTTGGAATGTTTGGGGCTATTTTTTTAATGTGAACTTTTTTATTGGCCTTGTATACACAAAGTGCACAAACCATGCCTATTCAATTGAATGACTTCAGAAATGAAACACCCATGTAATTGATAGACCAAGATACAGCATATTACCAGCACCTAGAAGCTGCCTTGAGCTCCTCTCAATCCTCCCCAAGGATAAGCAGCATCCTAACTTTGAACATTCTTGATTAGTTTTACCTGAGTCTGAACTTTATGTAAATAGAATCCTGCTCTTTATGTCTGGATTTCTTTCACTCAACATTATGTTCAGGAGAGGTGTCCATGTTTGTGCATGTAATTGTAGTTCATTAATTCTACCTCAATGTATCCATTCTATTGATAGACCTTGGGTTGTTTTTAGTTTTGGGCTATGACAAATATTACTAGTATAACTATTCCTGCATGTCTTCTGATGAATGTATGGATTAGTCCTGTTGGGTATATGCTGAAACTTACTGAGTCATTGGGTACCTTGAGGATGTAGATGCCATAAAGTTTTCCCAAATGTTTATGTGTACACTTTGATCATCAAGCATTGTAGTTGCACAATTTAGCTAATACAGTTGGCCCTTAAACAACATAGGTTTGAACTGCTCACGTCCACTTATACAGACTTCTTTAAAATAGTACTGTAAATGTATTTTCACTTAAGTTTTTAAACACTTTGTTTAGCTTTATTGTAAGAATACAAAATATAATCCACATAACATACAAAATGTGTTCATTGACTGTGTTATCAATCAGTAAGGCTTCCAGACAACAATAGCTAGTTAAGATTTGGGAGAGTTAAAATTTATACATGGATTTTCAAATGTGCAGTTGCCAGTGCCCTGTAATCCCTGTTGTTCAACGGTGAGCTGTACTTGATATTATTTGCCTTTCATCTCAGCCATCCTGGTGAATTTGCGGTGGCACTGCACTGAGTTTCAATTTGCATTACTCTGATTATGGATGAGCTATTTGGTGTGGTTTGTGGCCATTTTGAAGGTCTTTTTTTCATAAAGTGCCTATTCAAGTCCTTTGCTCATATTTCTATTGGATTATTCTTGAGTTATAGAAGTCCTTTATTTTGGATCTAAACTCCTATTGGAAATACATAGTAGTCATAATTAGTAAAAACGTAAAAATATCCTTTCCTATTGTGTGGTGCCTTTTGATGAGTTTCTTATGAATTAAAATGATTTTTTTTCATTTTAATGTCTAATTCATGAAGTTTTTTTGTCTAGCACTTTTCTGTTTTTTTTTTTAAAGAAATCTTTTGCTTACTCTAAGGATTTGAAGATACTATTTTTTTTCAAAAAACTTGTTCTGAGTTACAGTTCACATGGAATTTTTGTATATTGTGTGAAATAGTCAAGATTTTTCTATATAGCTATCCTTTTTCCTAGATATTTACCACCCTGTTCATTTGATTATTTCTCTCTAGTAGAACAATGACAGGAACTTCCAAAGAATAACACATGTACATATATATGTGCACATGATACATATACATACATGTATCAAGGTGCAGACTGTATTCCAAACATTCGTGAGTTGGCTTCTTTATGCTTCTACATAAATCCAGTGCTATTGATAGATTTCCAGGACAGCTTACAAAATGTTCCTTGGCACCTACTATACAGTATAGTGGAAAATGCAATCATATTCCATTTCTGCAACCCCAGGACATCCTCCTCTTCATTTGAAACAAGATAAAATGGTGCTTTGAGAGTGAATAAAGAGATGGGCTCCAACAGGAATGGTATGAAGGAGTGAAGTAGCTGCTATTGAACAATAGTAATTCTCATCAATAACTCATGGATAACAAAGTCTTCATCTCTTCCCAGATGTTCTGAATTCAGAACTAGTAAGTACCTCCCATGGCAAGGCAAGAATTTTGTCAGATTCCAGGCTCTCAGTAAAAACTATAAAGATTGTATTCTACACAACTCCTGGGAAGGGGTCACCATTAATACCCCTCAATATGAATGTTCTCAGTGTTGTGCAGTACAGTTCAGTACAGTAGCCCTGCTGGGATGGAGATGTGTAGGACATATTATCCATCCATTTCCCCACGTATCAGGGAGGAATTGTTGCTAGAATATTGGAATGTCAAAATTTGCTGGGCTTATTCAGTCAGGAATAAGTTATCCTTATTCATAGTCAGGAGTAAGAACTTGTACATTCTAAGGCTTTTATACTAGATGCATTTTAAACAGCAATGTATTTTAATGAAAGAATATACTGTACTAGAACTTTTCAAGTTAACACAGACTTCTTTTATTTCTGGTGCTAAAGTTCAGTGCTGTAAAGGAATATCCACTAGGCATGTAAAAGCCTATCCAGGGAAAGGAATTAAAATTAACCTGTTGTAACCAGTGCTGGTTATTTCTGTGCAATTAATCTATAAAACTTTTATGACATAGCTGAGTGTCCAAGTTGAAAGGTGAATGGCAATACAGTAACCCTTTTCCCAAAGTGGTCTGACACAAGGCAAACCTTTTGAAGTTACTGCAGAGTTACTATCGGCTTAAATAAAATATCCGACGTGTCCAAACAACCACAGAAAATAATTAAGACTAAGAGTTTAAAAGAAGATGTAGACTTGCCTGAGCTTGATATTTTAGTAAATGAGCTCTGATTTCTTTCAAACATTATTTGAATGAGGGTCAAACTTTATAAATGCCGACTCTGGATGTCTCTCATTGGGAAGTGAAAGCCTAGCTGCCTATGAACTGTCCAAAAGAAATATCTGTGCAGACTAAATAATTATTCCATACCCTCTGCTAACTCTTCTAACCCTATGTCACGCCCATTTCTGAAAGCACTATAATTTAGGAATGTGGCTCTTAGCAGAAAAATAAGATTTTGCTGATCTTAACATGAGTAAGACCTCGATCTCTGCCAAAGGAGTAAATGTGTTTCAGAGCAAGGATACCCTGCAATATCAGTTATAGGTAGACAATGTATCAGTCATGTGATTTGAGAGCTTACACAAAGCCCCTCCCCAGTTCTACAAATATCTCTTATATCAAATTAGATGGTCACTGGAAAAAAAAAAAAAATCCCAGTGGGCGAAGAATTGCTTTAAGACAAATGGCCAAGAAAAGGGTCCCATGGAAACATTTAATTAGGCAATCAGATCCCAGAGAATTAGTGGGCCAATTAGTTTTGGAGTGGAGGAGGGGTAAAAAGACCAGGGAACAGGGTAGTAAGAACTGAATTAGATGAACTTACATAGCATATAAGCTGTGGGACCTGATGGAATGAGTAGAAAGGCAAAGCTACTTCCAGCACAGCTGCCAGAACTATAGGCAGGCATCGCCTAGGTTGTGGGGCAAGGGGAAGTCCCAGCAGGAGCAGGAAGAGCAACCAACTCAGCTATGAGTGGAGTGTGGTGGGAAAACTACCCAAAGCCAGTACCACTATGGTGGTAACTTAGTCTAGAAGCTTTAAGCTTTCAGTAAATCTGCAAAGAGTAACAGTCGTATGGTCTCCATCTGCGTTTTTCAGTGGACTTTTAACTAGAGTCAGATTCTTGTTATAGATATGATAATGGGCAAGAGTAGTCTTTCAATTGAGATCCTTGAGCAAATAATTGACTTACCTTAATTACACCTGTGGGACTTTAGCATTAAAGCAACCTTGGAGTTCTAGCATAATCTTCCATTTGAAGTCGGCATCTTCTCCACAGTGTTTCTGGAAAATGCTCAGTGAGCCTTTGTAATATGCCTGCCTTCTAAGCCTGAGCTATGAAATCAGATGAATCTCCATTCGAATCCTAGCTCTACTGCTAGCTATATGACATAAAGCTTAACCCCTCTGAGTGTCAGATTTCATAAGTATAGGGTAGAGTTCATAGTCTCACATAAGATTGTCCTAAGAACTAAGTAAAATACTACATATATCACAGAATATAGCATATAGTAACTCCAATAGATGGTTACTATCTAATTGAATATCCTCCCTTTACTTACCACTACCTCATAAAGCCACCCTTGCTAGAAGGCTTTATATACAACAATTTTGTTAAAACCTTCTCCAGGACAAAGCCATTTGTGTCTTTTGCCTCCATTTTAGTGTCTTTGGTCAACACCAGACTCCCAAAGTCTTGAATAGTGCCTGGTGCATAAAATGTACTTAATATGTCTTTGTTACATGAATTTTGATGAATTCAATCTTTTTCATTTCATGTAAGTGCTGAATGTTTTCACAGGATAAAAAAAAAGACATTTTGTATTGAAAATGAAATTCAAAATTGTTTTACATGCTAGTATCAGAAAACTCAAATATCCTTTATTTTGCCTGTTGAGGATCTTGTTTTCATCCTGCCAAATAAGGTAAGAGAAATAGATATAAGAAAAACAAGACCAAAGAATTGAGACCTAGTGTGCTATCCTTGCTTCTTTCATTGAACAGAAGTTTTGTGTCTCATTTTTTCTTTTCAAAATTCATCTTTTTTATAGTTCTCATTGGGTTGCATTTGATTAGCTATCTAGTGTACCTGCCTATACCTTCAAATCACACCTGGTCACATTGTTCCTTATTGCCAAATCTGCTATAGCTTCCAAGTTGCTATCACCTACAACCTTTGAAACAAAGTTTATTACATTTAAAAAAAAAATAGATTTTTTTTTTTTTTTTGAAGCTTGGTGAAATAATCCCTTGCTCTATAGTGCTTAAGGCATCCCATAAGCTTGAAGCAAATGAAGCAATTAGTGCGTATTGGTTTAAAGAAGACTGGGCATTTCATCAATTTTAAAAGGAAAAACCTCATTTTATGGAACGTGGAATAAAGTATCTCGGTTGTGTTCTGAGCAGGACTTCAGACAGGTTTGGTGCCTGTGTTAATGGCATTTTTAACAATGGTGCTTTATAAGTGAAAGATAAGTTCTTCTGGTCTTTGCTCCTGCACGCTGATGTTAGACCACAGCTCTCTGACAAACCTCTCAAGAATGCTGGTAGAACCCCAGGATTCTGGAGAGATCTGGATGGATTTGGTTTGATACTGGAGGTAGCGTTAAAAAGGACTTGATGGACAGGATGAGTAAGGAAGATAAAAGAATGACTTCTAGATTACTGGCTTGAGATTGTGAATAGAAGTGATACCATTTATTGAGATTGGGCCAAAATGTAAAATGAACAGCCTTGAGGTGCATAGAAATATAAATTTTTTAATGTTTATTTTTGAGAGAGAGCATGAGCAGGGGAGGGGGTAGAAAGAGAGGGAGACACAGAATCTGAAGCAGGCACCAGGCTCTGAGCTGTCAGCACAGAGCCTGGTGCAGACCGCAGGATCATGACCTGAGCCAAAGTTGGATGCTTAACCACCCGAGCCACCCAGCTGCCCCAATGTGCATAGAAGTATAAAAGGGTGTTATAGGAGATTTGCAGGTAGGAGAAAATTTTGCACAAGAAATGGAATGAAAATAAGAATTCAGAGGAAAAAATGTAAAATTTCCCACTGTTAAACGGTGTTTATATTCCTTTTGATACATTTAAAAGTATGATACATTTTTTAAATACCAATATTTACAATACACTGAAAAACTATATCCACTGTAGCTAACTGTATGAAAAATACTAGATGCCAACTTTAAAATGCATGAAGAAATAGTTCTTCAAAATTCTTTTAGGGTATATGTAAGAAAAAATCATTGAAGGCCACTACAGAAGGGAACCTGGGTGGTAATCTTCTAGACTGCACAAGAAGCCCTAATGTCAAGTGTTTTTCTTAGCAATAGAAACGTAAAAGCTCTTCCTAGAGCTTCCTGCTTCTGCAGCAGACTACACACCGGTGAGTTTAGATTCAAGGGCATCAAGTCTTGTAGTCAACTGGCAGACCTGGTGCCACAAATACATAAAACATGAGGCCAGAATGAAGGCACATGAGGCAGCAGGATTTTAATCTTGTTTCATGTAATCTTCGTATCACAGCCTGATCCTTAATCATTTCCATTAGCCTCACCAATGAATCCTATAGAACGCTTGCTGACATTAAGGAGCCAAAACATCATCTCTCTGCTAGTTTTAGACAGGTGGGTACTGCAATGTGATACCACTGAGGAGTACCCTCATGAAAAGCAGCTCCTGCCAAGAAAGCTGCAGTGGGGAGAGATAGGGAACATGATGAAGGAAGATAAAAGGAGGCTGGGGGACCCAAAACCCAGGATGGAGGAGGGGGGTATAGAGTTAGACAACTGAAGGACAAATGTGTAGGCAAACTTTGATTCCACAAAAAGTTAATGAACACCTGTCATGAGCTGGACACCACTGTGAGTTTGAAAGCAAGATTAAGATGATTGCTTTCAAGGCTGACCACACAAAAATGTTTTAAATGAACCCTGGGCTCCACAGCAACTGCAATCACTGCTCAGAATAAGAACTCAAGTCAACATACAGGAAAAATCCTACTTTTACTCCCCAAATAAAACTGAAGATACCTTCCAAGCCATCATTTTGAATTACAAAAAGGACAAAAGTGGTAAAACATGCTAGTTCGTGTTTGCATAAATAGATGAATTAACATACAAGTGTTTTCTTAGAACATTCAGAATCATGACTGAGATGTAGACAACATACAAAGATTGGTATAATGTTTCTCATCCAGTATGCACTGTATATTGGGAGGATGAGGTTTGCCTACACCAGCAATAAATGGCTTGTCAGTTATCTAATCTTTAAACAACCTTCATTTTAAGAGCACTACATGGAACTTTGCTAATAAGTGTGTATTTTGTGTCTTAGATGAGTAATTGAAGAGTTTTCTTAGACCCCCTCAAAGAATTTTATTCTGTATAGACTAGTTTTCTAGGAGCTGAAAACAATATAAACATTGATGTTTTGGTTTTAACTATTTCAGTAGGAAATCATTCTAAAATGTAACATGTCCTAACTGAACACAAGGCTAGTATTTAACCTTTTATGACCAAGAGTGATTATAATCATCATCAGTTGTTAGAGACGCCTAAAAGCCTAGGTCTCTTGGCTTCCATGTTCCATACTGTTTTTTTTTTTTTCCCTTATGTCTGTTTTTGAACAGTTTCTGCTCTTCATGACACCAATACAAGCAAGAAGCACAAAATATCTGTTAAACTCTTTAATCCCTTTTGAGTTCTTGCCCTCTTGTGATTCTAGCATAGTGATAGGAAATGATAGATGTTCAACAGGGAAAGGAGGAAGGGAAGGAAGTTATTAGTTTAGTAATCTAGTTTCTCCACTAATTAGTATTTCTAAATTCAAAGAAATTCCTGTTGAACTCGATTACCTCAATATAGAGTCTGATAATGCTCTTGGTAGGTTGGAAATGATTTTTGCATCTTATTCTTGGGGTGGATTGTAGAAAGATTCTGTACCTCTGTAGGTGTACATATATAACTTCATCAAATTAACCATCTAACCCTTATTTAAAATTCACTCGGCTCTTTAGTCCACATACAAAGAAATCTCAAACAATAATTGGATGTCTACATACTGTTAAACAATATTGACCACACTTAAGAACTTAATAATATGAAAATGGCAAGATTTCATTCCTTTTTTTTTTTTTTAGGATGTGAACTGGAACCAGGGGCAGAAGGAGAGAGAATATTAGACTCCATGCTCAGCACAGAGCCTGATGTAAGGCTCTGTCCCATGATCCTGGCATTATGACCTGAGCCAAAATTATGACACACACAATGGATACACACATACCACACGTTTATTCATCAGTCAGTGGACATTTGGGCTCTTTCCACACTTTGGCTATTGTTGATCATGCTGCTATAAACATTGGGGTGCATATAACTCTTCAAATCTGTATTTTAGTATCTTCTGGTAGTAGTGCAATTACTGGATCTTAGAGTAGTTCTATTTTTAACTTTTAGAGGAACTGACACTCTTTACTGACCTGGATAGAGCTAAACTGTATTATGCTAAGCAAAATAAGTCAGAGAAAGACAAATACCGTATGATTTCACTCTGATGTGGGATTTAAGAAACAAAACAGATGAACATAGGGGAAGGGTGGGGGAAAGAAGGAAACCAAACCATGAGATGCTTAATGATAGACACCAAACTGAGGGCTGATGTGCGGGGCAGGGAATGGGCTAAATGGGTGATGGCTATTGAGGACACTTGTTAGAATAAACATTGTGTATTGTATGTAAGTGTATCACTGAATTCTCTCAAAACCAATATTGCACTGTATGTTAAATAGAATTTAAATAAAACTTTAAAAACGGTGATAATGTGAATAGCTAATTTGCAATTACCACTGAAGTGAATCAGATACTCAGAGGATCTTTTCTAAGTGATTTGCTAGATGATTTGGGCAATAGATCTTTGGTTAGCAGGGAAAGAAAGCTGATGGGTAACTGTACCGGTTCTTAAGGACCTGTCTCCAATACACCTTTTCACCAACACTGGAATAATCCTTCATGACCACCCTGACCTACATCTGCCCCCTCCTTTAGCGGTCTACAGACAAGCAGCCTTCATTATTCTAGCTCAAACACTGCTGCCTTCGGAAACATTCCTCCCGGAAAGACAGGAGTGCCCTTTTCTCCTTTGTTCCTGTGGTACTCCATAACACCTCCATTTTAGCAAACATGTTTTAGTTGTAAATTTACGTGTTACTTTCCTCTCCTAGTTATTTACTTCATTGTTACATACTTAATCCCTGATCTAATGCTGGGTGCATAGTAGACACTTAAAAATATTTTTGAATATCAGGGGATTTTGTTATAAATCTCCAGATGAACATCTGAAACAAACTGATATTACACCTTCCAACAGATGTCCATTTTTCCTAGAATATACTTTCTATATAAAACCTATATTAATTTTGAAGTGTGAATTTATTTTTATAGCTTTGAAGTGAATACAGAAAATACAGATGAATTCATTCAAAGCGATTGAGATTACTGTGACAAAATATATTTGATCAGTATATTGCAAAAAACACAAAACCTCAGCCATAAAGTGAATAAACTTTATAGGGGGAAAGCATGTTAAGCAAAACCTTTTTAATGGGGTTACAGATATTGCATATCCACAATCTTCTGTAATCCTCAAAAAGGATGATTTTAATATATAAACATGTGGAAAAAAACCCTGTGTGCATGACCAGTGCCAGCTTAACCCAAATATTGGAAAGCCTTCTATGTGGGTGCAAAATAGAACCATGTCAATACCATTGAACAACCTTTTGATTTGTGGTCACAGCAATGGCTGGCTGCACATGTTACTTGAGAAGCCCCTGTCCTCCCAGCAGCCTGAAAGGCGGGACCACGATCCTAGTCCATCTGTTACTAGTAAGTGCCTAACATCCACTGAGCTCTCCTAAGAGTAAGCAGCCTGCTTAGCCATGCAGGGCTAGGCATGCATCATTTGTGTCACATCACTGAAAGCTGACGTATATCTTGTCTTCAGTTGGGATTAAACCAATTTCAGATTCCCATGGCCAAAGAAATTGGGTGGAGACTCAGAAATCTAAACCCAGGTTCACTTTTTTTATGTTTATTTTTGAGAGAGAGACAGCATGTGGGGGAGGGTTAGAGAGGGAAGCACAGAATCTGAAGCAGGCTCTGAGCTGTCAGCCCAGAACATGATGCAGGGCTCAAACCCACGAACTGTGAGATCATGACCTGAGCAGAAGTTGGATGGCTTAACCAAATGAGCCACCCAGACACCCCTCCCAGATTCGTTCTAACTCTGAGATTAACCCTCAGATGAGTCACCTAAACTTGCTGAGCATTGCTTTTTAAGTGTGTAAAGGAAGAGGAAATTTGAAAGTGGATCCAAAGTCTTCTAAGGCCTTACACAACTTTAAAATTCCTTTATACCTTTTCGTGGGGAAATTGGAAGAGATTTGGGTGATGTTGGCATCGGTCTCATTCCCACAGGGTTGGAGTTAGGACACCTGGGTCCTGGTTCTAGCTCTGATAATTGGTTTTGTGACACTGGCCTGTGTGATCTGTATGGAGGAGGGGGGACTTGGGGGCTGAAGGGTGGGCTCTGTGGTCCTTTCCAAATCTAAGACTCAAAAACCCAGTCACCAAGCCACCTGTGACATCATTGAACATGAAGCCCTCATTCTTGATCTGAAATATTGGGCACTATCAAACTTTTCTTGGCACACTGAACCAGTGGTTTTTCAGCAGTCCTCAAAGCAGCAATGGAAATTCACCAAGAGGCAATGTTTTTACAATGAGGGCACTTGTTGGGATGAGCACTAGGTGTTGTATGGAAACCAATTTGACAATAAACTGTATTAAAAATAATAAAACGCCTAAACAGAAACGATACAAACTAAAGTTCGAAATTCTTCTTTTGGCCAGTGTGACAACTGGTTAGCTCATGATACATCATGATTATCTAATGGTAAATGGTTGTCTGCCCAGCTTCACTGAGTGATACCAGGAAAGATACTGATACCACCGGAAAGAGTGACTCCTTTTAGCTGCCTCTCACCAATACCTGAGGTGTCCTTGGTTTTCCTGAGGGAATAAATAACACTCTAGAGAACTTGCTGAAAATCTTCCCACTTCTGTGATTCTCCTCGCCGAGCAAATCTTGCATTCTCTACACGGGGCAAGTATAGCAGTGAATTATGGCTAGAAGTAGCAGTGTATGTCACTTGTGTCTGGGAAAGGGGGAGAACTCTTGAAGTGGTCATGTCGTTTGGGTCTTTAAAGGAAAGTATGCTTGAAAAAAATTTAAAAAGGGGTGCTTGGGTGGCTCAGTCAAGTGTCCAACTTCGGCTCAGGTCATGATCTCACGGTTTGTGAGTTTGAGCCCCACGTCAGGCTCTGTGCTGACAGCTCGGAGCCTGGAGCCTCCTTCAGATTCTGTGTCTCCCTCTCTCTCTGCCCCTCCCTCCACTCATGCCGTCTCTCTCATAAACTTAAATACAAAAAAAAACCTTGGAAGTAGGAGTCTGCCATCCTACACAGAATAGTGTAGCATGTTCACAGAACTCAAGTAGTTCAGTAGCTCTGAAATGCAAGGTATAAGACCGAGAATAGCAAGAGATGAGCCAATGGGGATGGGCACAAGCCCTAAGAGGATGAGTATATTTCTAACTACCTAGGTTTAATTTTTTTTTGAACTTTTTAAAAATTTGAGTAAAGTTGATAGTGTCCCATTAGTTTTGAGTGTACAACATAGTGATTCAGTAACTATACCTTAGGCTGTGCTCCCCAGAGATGCAGTTACCATTTACCAGTGCTATTACAGAATCAATGACTATATTTCTCATGCTGTGTCATTTATTCCCATGACTTATTCTATAGCTGGCAGCCTGTATCTCCCACTCCCTTTCACTCATTTTGCCCATCCCCTAACCTCCCTCCCTTCTGCCAATCCCCAGTTCTCTATGGGTCTGATTATGCTTTTAGTTACTCAGTTCACAAACATCACACATCTTCCTTATCCGTGGGTCTATTGATGAATGCTTAGGTTGCTTCCATATCTTGGCTATTGTAATTAATCAGTAAACATGGGTATGCATATATCTTTTCAGATGAGTGTTCATGTTTTCTTTGGATAGATACCCAATAGTAGAATTATTGGATTGTATGGTATTGCTATTTTTTTTTAACTTTTTAAGGAAACTCCACACTTTTTTTCCCCCCACAGTGGCTGTACCAATTTAAATTCTCACCAACAGTTTTTTCTCCACATCCTCACTAACACTTGTTATTTCTTGTCTTTTGATTTTCGCCACCTTGACAGGTATAAGGTGATATCTCACTGTGGTTTTGATTTACATTTTCCCGATGATGGGTGATGTTAAGCATCACCTATGGAAGGTTTAACACTTGCCAGGCACTGCCATATGAGCTTATTTGTATTAATTAATCTATATCACAACCCAATGAGATAGGCACTATTGCTATCCCCATTTGACAGATGAGGAAATTAGACTGGAAGGGTTAACTTGTCTAGAATCCCACAGCTTGTCAGTAGCAGAACTGGAACTCGGACTACCGTTTTTTGATTCTGAAGCTCACATTCAAACTTTCCTACAACCTTGAGAATCATTGACATCAAAATCAGGGGCCCACTGGAAGCTCCAAAACAAGAGGAATGGTGTAATAAAACCAGAGTCACAGAAAGAGTATTATGTATACAAGAGGCTAAAAAAGCAGACCAGAAGGAGAAAAATTTCAATGAATTTGGACGTGGTTGTTTAGGCAATGAGAAACTACAGGTGTGATTAATCTGAATAGATCCATCTATATTTTTAAAATGACTTTCAAAATAGTGTACAAACTGTACTTTCCATCTTCTGTTTTCAGTCTTTATTGTTGGAGATATTCACCCTATTTCTTAAGAGATATGTTCTTGTGTCATTTTTTCTGTTGGTGTCCTACTATTCAATTTCAGCAGTGGAAATTGAGGTCAGAAAATAGGAAATTACAACTTCATGTAGAGAATCACTCATGCAAGGTTCTGAAGATCTTAGTCGCACACAGATGTGCCTATTAAGGACCCAGGAAAGGAAAGTAATGAAATAAAAGCTTAGCACAGTTTTAATCTGAACTATTTTCAGGTGTAGTTCATTTCATTTCCCTAAGAAATAGAAATTTTGTAGAACAAAGCCATAAGGCTGTTACCAATAATCCATTTCACCTGTGGAGGTGAAACCTTTGCTAATATTTGGTGGGGGGGGGGGGGCGTGGTGAAGAATAAGCGGTTTTAACTTTGCAAGAAGATAAATTGCTTATGATTTATTGTGTTACTGTTTTGTTTTCCCATTTGCTAGGTAGTACCTAGAAATTTTTTCTTTTGATTAAGCGTGCAGGAAACTAAGTGTTTGAGTATGAAGTTTCTTTTTTGTTCTTTAATGCACTTAACAAGCCTTGTAATTGGATGAGCCATTTGTGACACAAATACAACCAGGATGATAATTTTTCTCTGGTATTACAGCTAGTGTTACACCCCCTATATTTGGGTGACAGGGGCCCATGCCCTGGGTGTCATCCTCTGTTCCTCCTCCTGCTCTACCCCCCTCCCACCCTACTCAGTGTGCCCATTCCTTTGGGAATCCAGGGCCCTGGGATCCATGAACAAATAGCTCAAGGTACTCGTAGGGCCTTCAGGAGCCTTGCTGCTATAGGCCTATTTGGTATTTAGGGGCAGGTATTTGTGTGGGCTGTATTTGGAGCTCAGGTATACAGAGTAGGGTATCCAAAATCCAAGGGTAGAATGTAGCTGATGGGCAGCAGTCTAGTAGCCAACCTTCTCTGCTGCTACATTTGGGTGTAGTACCCCTATGGAATCCAAGAATTCTAAATTTGAACCTGGACTTCCAGGCTTGTTAGGAAGGTATGCCTGTCAAGAGGATAGAACATTTTACCTTTATTACCTTGATTTGTAACTTCTGACATTTACACATTTTTAAAGTTCTTAAATTTCAGTTAGTCAATATATAGTATAGTGTTTGTTTCAGGTATACAATATAGTAATTCAACCTTTTCATACAATGTCTAGTGCTTGTCACAGCAAATGCACTCCTTAATCCCCATCACTTATTTTACCTATCCCTCTACCCACCTCCCCTCTAATAACCATCAATTTGTTCTCTCTAAGAGTCTGTTTCTTGGAGAGGTTCCATTTACAGTTTCACTCAGTTCCCACAAATGTTAGAGTTTTGGGTTGACATCTCCCCCAAAACCATTAAATCAGATTCTCTCACCTTGGAATGTGGAATTGGTGTTGGTTTCTGCTAGTCACTGGAACGGAGAACATCTGAACTTAGAAGCTGAGTTCCAACAATTGTAGGACAGTCCATTATAGTCTATGAATGTTTGAAATAAGAACTTTAAACGTACCCTGATTCCTGTTCTAAATTTTCTAAGATACCCTAGCATCCTTCCCATAAAAGCCCTTTCATGCTTACTTTATTTTGAGAACGGTGTTCATTACTTGCTTTGTATAAGCTACATTTCCCCCTAGACAGTGAGGATTAACAAATCCATTGCTTAATAGCCTAAAATATTTTGTTGGACTTTTTTTTTCTTCCAAGATATTACTTAAATTCAAGTTAGTTAACATACAGTGTAGTATTGGTTTCAGGATTAGAATTCAGTGATTGATCATTTACATATAACACCCAGTGCTCATCCTAACGAGTGTCCTATTTAATGCCCATCTCCCATTTAGCCCATCCTCCCTGCCCACCTTCCCTCCGGCAACCCTCAGTATAGTCTCTCTAGTTAAGTGTCTCTTATGGTTTGCCTTCCTCTGTTTTTATCTTTTTCCTTCCCTTGCCCTGTGTGCATCTATTTTTTCTTATATTACGCATGTGAGTAAAATCATATTTGTCCTTCTGACTTATTTCACTCAACATAATACACTCTAGTTCTATCCACATCATTGTAAATGGCAAGATTTCATCCTTTTTGATGGCCAAGTAAATTCTATATTACTCCTACATACACACATATCACATCATCTTTATTCATCAGTCAATGGACATTTGGGCTCTTCCTAAAATTTAGCTGTTGATAATGCTGCTATAAACATTGGGGTGCACATACCCTTTCAAATCAGTATTTTTTGTATCCTTTGGATACATGCCTAGTAGTGCAATTGCTGGGTCATTGATGGAGACTTTCAAAGTCATTCATAAAAATTGTACCTGCTGTATCAGGCAGTTCAAAGAGTCTCATTGTAAGACTCTTATAACTGGCTAATAACAGGCTAAAAGAGTTATATATGTGTAACCAAATCTATGCCTATGTTGTAACTGAAAAATGGTCTTAACTAGTTTTCAATTATTACCTTATCTTTGTTTTATATTTTCCTTGAAGTTCAGAGCTTTTCTTTTCTTAGGCAGTGCAGTGTATACATTTACGTTCTTTTTTCCCCCCCATGTTCTGAATAAAGAATTTTTCATAGAAAGGACAGGTAGTAGGAAGATGCAACTTCTTCTGGAGAGGTGTTAGGAAATAGTCTCTGTCACCAACAGTAGCCATCAGCCACACAAACCCATTTTTCAGAGGAGATCCTTCCAAACATACCAGGTCTTCATTTTCCCTCCCATCATTCTTCTTCTTCCTCTCACCTCAGTGTAACCCCACTCTAGTTGAGATGGTCAAGAAACTTTTCTCTGAGGGTTGGTAGGGGAGAGGAGAGATGTACCTCTGTATTACTAACCTCAAATAACTTTCCAATGTGCCTACTGCATAGCATTTTGTCCCCTTAACATGTATATTAAAATAACACAACAAAGAATTTTATCATAAAGACAAACAATGAATCATTAGGTGCAGGAGTAATGTTCCCTCCCTTAGAAATAGCTATGTAGTCTGGGATCTCATTGCTTTTAGAGCTGTATCACAAGTTATTAACTTACTCCACAAAACTCAAAGATGAGTGCTGGTACCTGAAGTGGAGATAGAATTGGAATGGACTGCCCCATGAAGTTGTCAGCTTCTGGTCACCTCATGCATTCTTCGTAGACTGACTATACCGATGTACTCCAGAAAGCAATTAAGCCAAGAAGGGCTAACGATCTCCCATGCCACTCTGACTCTAAACTTACATACAGTTGCAGTCATCCTGGACTCCTTTACTCAGTGAAACTCTTTTGTATTTTAAGCTACCGGCCTCCTGCAAGACCCACCCCACCCCCCCCCCACCCCCCCCCGCCAAAATTGTCTGTGGAGGTTGTGGTGACCTGAATGGAAGAAGGAATGTCCAAGGTGTTCATGTTGGGTTGAATGAGTAGATTTTCAAAGTTAAAAGTGTATCCATGCAATATACTTTATTACTCAACCTTAAAAAATGAATTTCTGACAAATGCTACAAACTAGATAAAATTTGAATACCTTTTACTAAGCAAAATAAACCTAACATAAGAAAAATGGTCCCATTTAAATGCGTAAAGTAGTCAGATTCATAGAAAACAAAATCATAGTTGTCAAGGGAGGTGAGGGGGTGGGATATGCATAGCTGATATTTATTCTCTGGACCCCTGCTTGCTGTTTCTAATATTCCATTTCTTAGAAACTTCTAGAGTATATTCCATGTTCTATGTAACTTGCTCTTCTTGCTTTTACCCCAGACTTTCTGGGATTGTAATAGAACAAAGTTTGCCTGGTACCCAAAGAACCTATTGGATGCTTAAGTTTTGAGGAGACCAGCCCCTCAAGGTGGGCTGCAGAAACTATATGAGCAAGAGGCTTCCTGCTTCATGAACAAATTCCTTTATTCCACTCAGATCACACCACTTCATTTAAAACCTTCTAGTGACTTGGGGCGCCTGGGTGGCGCAGCCGGTTAAGCGTCCGACTTCAGCCAGGTCACGATCTCGCGGTCCGGTCCGTGAGTTCGAGCCCCGCGTCAGGCTCTGGGCTGATGGCTCGGAGCCTGGAGCCTGTTTCCGATTCTGTGTCTCCCTCTCTCTCTGCCCCTCCCCCGTTCATGCTCTGTCTCTCTCTGTCCCAAAAATAAATTAAAAAAAAAAAAAAAAAAAAAAAACGTTGAAAAAAAAAAACCTTCTAGTGACTTACCCTCTCCCTTGAGTTAAAAGCCAGAGATCCTAATGGCTTCAGGCCCTGCTTCTCTAATGCTGCCCCCTTCTTCGCCTTGCTCACTCCTCTCTAGCTGCACTGGCTCTTCCTTATTCCTCAGTCACCAGGCACGCATCTCGGCTCTCGTTCTTCCTCTGCCCAGAAATTTCTCCCCCAGAGCTCTTGTTGCTTTTTCACTCCTCTCCCTCGTGTCTTTGTGCAGGTATCGCCTTCTCAATTACACCCTCCTAGGGCACCATAATTTAAAAATAGAAGACCATCCTCTGATATTCCGTATAAAGCTTCCCTGCCTTCTAGTTTCCATAATGTTCCTCACAGTCTTGGAGCCTGTATGATTTACTTGTTAGGTATGTGTGTTGCCTCCCAGAGAAATGTCAGGGATTTTATATTTTTGATCATTTGTTTGCTCCTTGCTTAGAATGGTATGTGGGACACACTTAATGAACATTTGAGTAAATTAGTAAAGACAAGAATGAACTCGAGTGTTTGCTTCCCAGACTGGTTAGAAATTGTAAATATGTGAGCAGGAACATGAGACAGATTATAGAGATAAGAATTTAAGAGCTATACCAAAAGCTTTTTCCCTTTAAAATGGAATTATAAATGGAAGCTGCATAGGTCCACAATAATCCCAGGATTCTAGGACAGTTTTAAGGCATGTTAATCTATATTGGCAATCGTACTAATGTCAAAGTCACTAAACTCACAAGTGAACAAAGA
Organism: Panthera tigris; assembly: GCF_018350195.1. Taxonomy (NCBI): domain Eukaryota; kingdom Metazoa; phylum Chordata; class Mammalia; order Carnivora; family Felidae; genus Panthera; species Panthera tigris. The sequence goes on along the minus strand of NC_056676.1, from coordinate 18,308,997 downwards.
TAAAATTAACCTATCTTTTCCAGAAAATCCACATCCTTTAGAAAATCAATAGAATTAGTCCTCATATTAACTGCGACTACTCAGTGATAGGAATACCAAAGGCATCTTGTGGCATTTTCTTTTGTGAATAAGATCAAAGGAAGTTAAAAAGCTTTATATCATCACAATTCATTAAAACTGCAATTTTTAACCCCTGTCACATGTCAAATACTACAGTTAAGCTCACTTAAATTCATCACTCTGCTAGTATATGTAATCTTATCCAGAGAAACCTAAGGAACAAAGATGTTATTTTCCCAAATTTGTCCTGCCAGGTGATTCAAACTTAGGTTGTCTGAGACCAAAATCCAAAGCCCTTATATGATGCTATACTGCTGCTCTAAGTAAAAGCAGCAAAAAAACAAACAAAAAAAACTAGCTGGGGTTTGTTTTTGCTGACACTGAACTAGATTTGAAATAATCAAGCACCTATAATTACTTACTACCTGGATTATTAAAACACTATAGTGATAAAACTTCTCCACAGTAGAGAAAAATGATATTTTAAAGGTTGCTATCTTTCCCAATTGATTTTTTTGAAAATCATCTTGACATTGGGAAAAATCTTTACACAATAAAATGAAATGAAAACAAAAGGCAATGTATTATAAAGTGTTTTGCATGTTGATAATGTGATTCATTGATTAGGATAAATGTGAAAATTGTTTTTGGTGAAATTCATGAATAGGACAATTTGGGTCATATGAAGTCCTTTAGCATTCAGTTGGTTGAATACTTTGTTGAAACACACAACAGGTCCTTGGGGAAGTTTTTCAAATAAAATTAGGTTTTTGGTTTATTAAAATAAAGATGTGAAGTTCTCCAGTATTTATATTTTCAATAATCAAGTGCTAAGAGACTCTTTGAAAGAAACATTGAAGAAAGTGATATGTTGGTACTTTGCATCAGGGGAGAAAGACTTAATCTATTCCATTTTTTTTCCCTAAGATAAACTATATCCTAGATGATTACAGCTAATTTTAACTAAAATAAGTTGGTATATTCCTTTCCTACCTTAGGTACCGCTCGGTTACACATACATTGCTTTGTCTCTTAAATAGCAATTACTCTAGTTTGACTGGCAGCCATAATTTAATCAGGAGTATCTGCATTTCCTGGTAACTGGTATAATCTGAATATGAATTGTTATATATCTGTTTCCATTCAGTAGGGAGAATTCTGGGCTATATGTCTGGAGCATAAAGAATGAGGAGTGCAGTAAAAGCCTCAAGAAGAAAGCAGGGGCCTACTGGCATAGAGTTTTACAGGCCATGCTAAGACTTAACTTTACCTTTGTGTGAATGGGAAGATACTGAATAGTTTTAGGCAAGGAGAGACAGGATGCCATTTGCATTTTTTTGAGTTGACTTGCCTGCATTGTGGACAGCAGATTGAGGTGGGGGGGTGTGTGGGCAGGACAGTAGCAGAGAAACCAGTTAGGATACTTGGTAGTAAACCAGGCAAGAAAGAGCAGAGGAAGAGCACTAGTGATGAAGAATGATTCGAGATCTGAATTAGAGGTAGAAGGCACTAGATTTGGTAATGAACTGAATGGCTGAGGAAGGAACTTTCAAAGATGTAACCCTGATTTCTGGCTTGGGGGTGTTTGGATTTTGGGTACCACTTAACAAAATGGAGAAGTGGATTTGAGGAAAATATTACCTTATTGTTGGATACTATGTTTAAGATATCTGAGATACATCCAGGAAGAGATAACTAGTTATGTAGTCAAACTAGTTTGACTACTACTCAAACTAGTGAGCAGGAACTTGAGACCGGTTTTAGAGATAAATTTGGTGGAGTTATCAACATACGGATGTATTGAAATAAGAGAATTAGTTGAGATTGCATTGGAAAGAGCTGTGGAGTTAAAAGAGAGGAAGGCCCCAAAAAACAACATTTAGAGGCAAGTACAGGAGGAGGATCCACAGGGAAACTGGTTTCATAAGTTAAGCCCATTTTGCTTTTCTTTTAACAAATGTATATTACATACCTTATGAGGTGCTGGGCATGCCAAGAGGCTCTAGAACTAACTCCTGGCCTCAGGATGCTTGGCCTGCAGGCAGGGAGACTACCACGGACAGAAAGTATTACAATCCAGTGCTGTATATGTGACCTATGTATTACACTTATGTAACGCTCAACCACGTGCTGGAAAGTACTACTGTAGCACTATGAAATAAAGTGTGCAATACTGCCCTCCATCTAGGTTAGAAAAAGAGATCAGAGGAACCTTTACAGAAAAGCCCCTTAGCTGGATGTTACAAGATGAAGGAAATACTTCAGACCAACAAGATGGGGAAGGGTTTTCACTGCAGAGGGAACAAAGACAAGAAAGGATGAATCAGCATACCACTCTCCGGAAACAAAAAGGACTCTGCTATGGCTGAAAAGCCAGCATGTAGGATGGGTAAGGGAGGCAGGAGATGAGGCTGATTATCACATAATTCCATACATGATGGAAGGTTGCTGAGGGGGTGGGGGGTACTTTAGAACCTAGCATTGTGGCTGGCAGGAAGTAGAAACTCAGTAAATACTGCCTGAATGCATGAATATTTCACAGATACCATATTAGTGGCGATTCTCCTACTAGGAGAATATATTGGCTTGAGGAGAGAGACAAGTAGAAGTCCACTTGGAAGCTCCTGCATAACCAGCTGAGCCATTAGACTTGGAGGGAAGACAGAACAGGAGGGAAACCAGGCAGGTATATGGAAGAGCTGCTAAGACTACCCTGAGTATTACCATTATTAATTCTCTCTCTCTCTCTCTCTCTCTCTCTCTCTCACTCACTCACTCACTCACATACTCACACACTCACACACTCACACAGCCAGAGCAAGCCAGGGAGAGAGAGACAGGGACAAATGGGGAGAGAGACAGACACAAACATATACTTGAGATCCTCCAAGGTTTAAGAAAACTTTGGTTCAATGAATATTTGCTGAATGCCTACAAGAAGTAAAGTTGGTTGTCAAAGATTCCATTTAATGTAAAACATCACAGGAGGAACAGACCTACCCTTAGTAAGGAAGACCAGTGGAACAGTTACCTTCTGTTGACTTCTAAAACCAGCTTTTCTGATATTTCTCACCTTTTAGAGAAAGGAAAGAAGGCTACTTTAAAAATTTTTAGACATATTACACAGATACTCTTTGGTTGACTGGCTTTTTAGTTCTGTCCTATTTAAAAATTGTTTGGTTAAATTTATTCTCTAGCAACATGGAATTATTTTCCAGAATACACAATGATTGATTTCCACACAATCACAAGTCTGTTATAACAAAGAACTTGATTTTTTTTAACCACTGTGACTTTCTATCATTAAGTGTCTTTAGAAGTTACCTTTTCAACTTTGTTTAATCTGTCTGGAGGGAAATAGAAGAGGAAGCCTGCTTTTTTTGCTTCTCTCTATCCCCAAATCCGTTCTCTTTGTATCTTCCTCACCCCAGTCCAGATTTGCAATCATGATCTTGTGAGACAGCATTTCTGCTCTTCCTGGTCTGAATCGGAAAATCATGTGTTTAAGCAAAAGAAATCTAATCAAATGTAGGGACACAGAAGATAGGTATAGATGATGGTGCAGTGTTTTTCCTATTTTGGTTTTATATTTGAGAGGAAAGAGGAAATGGAATAATAGCATCTCAGTTTCCCCAACTCAGACAGCCTTTGAGGTCAAACTAAGAGACACTTTGCATAGATCCAGAGGTCTAGACACAAGGACATCTCCATTTATCATTTCTGTTCTGGACCAAAAAGGAACTCCACCAAACTCCTAAAGACCATCCTTAAAATCCCGATAGCTATAGACCCAGACAGAATCTCACTTTTATATAGCATTTGACACAGAGCCTTCATTTCCATTCACCTTCAATCCTCCCAAGGCTTTGTTACCCAGGTGAGGTGTCACCATTTTAGTTGGATGATAGAGCCAAGTCTTGAAACCCATTTTGATGACCTGAGCTCCAGTGTTCCTTCGATTCAAAACGGATGTTGTAAGGTCAGGTTTAAAACTGGGCATCACCCCTTTGTAGCAATATGGATGGAACTGGAGAGTGTCATGCTAAGTGAAATAAGCCATACAGAGAAAGACCGATACCATATGGTTTCACTCTTATGTGGATCCTGAGAAACTTAACAGAAACCCATGGGGGAGGGGAAGGGAAAAAAAAGAGGTTAGAGTAGGAGAGAGCCAAAGCATAAGAGACTGTTAAAAACTGAGAACAAACTGAGGGTTGATGGGGGGTGGGAGGGAGGGGAGGGTGGGGGGTGGGTATTGAGGAGGGCACCTTTTGGGATGAGCACTGGGTGTTGTATGGAAACCAATTTGACAATAAACCTCATATATTGAAAAAATAAATAAAACTGGGCAACACCAAGAGTCTTCAGAGTTTTTTGTGCTGCAGAAGTACATGTGTGTGCTGCATAAGTAATAAGTGATAAATGACCTGGATTTGGGGCTAACCAGTAATTGCTGTACTGATCCAAGTTTTCTGTTCCATGGCATTTGTGGAGCTATTTGGAGGGAGAAGAATGGGATCCTGGAAATAAGTGTCTCAAACAGAAACTACTTCAACAGGGTTTAAGGTTATGAGTTCATGGGAAAGTAAAATGGTTTCTGAAGTCAGGAGTGTGAGGAAAGTCCACTCTGCCTCTAATTGACCAGGGCCAGCAAAGGACATCCCAGAAGCCCTACTTGTCCAGACTTTCCTCACCCAACCCCACTTATAGCCTGACCAACGCAGGAAAAAAACTAAATAGTAGTAATAAGAATTTCTCCAGTTACTCTCCCTGTTTGCTTCTCTGCTTCCACAGAGACTAGGAGGATTCTAACACACACCAAAACCGATAAGCCTGCTGAAAATATCAGTGACAGATATTTTATGTCCAGGAAGGGGATGGATAAGAAATAACCTAAGGGAAAACAGAGCCAAGGATAAATGAAGGGAAAGATTCTGTGCAAAGAGAATTTTTTTTATTAAAAGTCCTTTTCAGATACTTCATCTTTGCTACCATGAGCTCCTTCGTGGTGTCTCTGCCTTCAGATTCACACAATAGTGTCTGTTTTAATGTCAGGGATTGCAGAGATTAAACACTCCTTTTTAATGATCCCATTACAGAGTCACATAGGGATCTCCCTGTCATTTTCAGCTGAGTGCATCCTCCTCTCTTTCAGGAACTTCTGAACGGGCATCAAAGCCAGTCTCTGTGATCTCCTGCAAGATTAGGTTGAGAGGAGATTCACTTTCTTTTCTTCATCGATCTTGATTAATGCTGAACAGAAGAATTCTAGCAGAACAGAATGTAATTTTAAAGCAGTTTAGAGTAAAGACTGAATGTTTTCGTGGTCAACTGCAAAGGGGTTTTAGAATTAAGCTCAAGAGGGACATATATCCTTATGTCTTTCCATCAAAATCCATTTATCCTGCCTCTTGACATTTATGTATCTCACAGTGGGCGTTCTCTCTCTCCAGCTCATTAGAGCAGGTGAAATCACAGAAACCACACTAATGGTGAACTTGGATCCCTGTTATGAGATTTAATTACCATTCTACTTGAATGATGGTAGCCAAAATACTTGGGTGTGTTATTTTCCAATATCTAATTTTATAAAGTAGAAGCATCTTTGTGCTCTGTTTTTAGCATGACAAACTGTATCATCACTCTGCAGTAAGAATTCCTGTTAAAAAGAAACCTCAGGCTCATTGAAGGAATGTACTGTTGCAACACTTCAGACCGTTTTGGTGTTTGAGACATTAATAATTCTCTACCATTGTGTGTGTTACCTGATTTGATCCTACTCATGGGGCTGTAATGAAAAGGCTGCATTACCCATATCTTCTAGAGATCACAAAGAGGGAATCATTTGCCTCTAGTCATACAGTTAGAAATAGAAAGCCAGGACTAGAATCCAAAGTGCAAAAATAGAAAATTAAATGGATCTGGCCACCTATCAATGTAAGCCCTTGAGGCCTGGGGTAATGTAGAAAACGAAGAAGCCAGTTTAGATGTGTCAGAATAATTTCATGATCCCCACAGAACTGTTTCTAGCTTCAGAGGACGTTGTCACAGATTTTATAGACTGGCACCCATCCTTTACAAAACTCTCTTGATTAGTTGCCTTCAATCCTGATGCACCTCTTACTATAAAAGGAAGAAGGGTATGGAGTGGAGTGGGAGGGAAAGCCAGTAAAAGGGTTGAGGTTTCTGCTATTTGCCATCAGGAGCCCTAGCTTCTTTTCACATCCCCTGCTGCACAATACAAATAAAGCCATTCATATTCTGGAAATCTCCCACTATTCCAGACTTAATTTTACAACTTGTTAAATCTGTTTCTTTCCAGCATCTACTCATATATTAAAAAGTCTACATCCTGGGCACCTGGGTGCTTCAGTCGGTTAAGCGTCCAACTTTGGCTCAGGTCATGATCTCATGGTTCCTGAGTTCGAGCCCAACACTGGGCTCTGTGCTGACAGCTCAGAGCCTGGAGCCTGCTTCAGATTCTGTGTTTCCCCCTCTCTCTGACCCTACCCTGGTCACTCTGTCTCTGTCTCTCTCGCAAAAATAAACATTAAAAAAATTTTTTTAAGTCTATATCCACTAGGATTTTATTCACCAAATGGAGAAAATTAAGTGTCCGGTAAGAAGGCACTAAAAATGCAGCCTGAAGAAGTGAAGAGTAAAGGTCCTTATATAATTTCAAAGCCATTAAGCTTTTTGGAGATATAGAAAAGCAATAGATTTTAGTTTTTGCCTTTGAACATAGGTGACAATTCTTTGACTTTTGTGCTTCTGTGTGGTTAATTTTAGACTGCTAATAATAACATCCCCTTACTGATTATTCTTAATTAAACTCACTCCTGAGCTACTGTTAAATGCCAAAAGTCTGCATCCTCAGAATATTCTTCTAAAAGGCTTTGGCTTATAGGAATCTGACAAGATTATTCTCCACTCCCACCACTGCAAGTTGCCTGGTGCATTAAATGCCCTGTACATTAAAACCTGCCACATCCCCCCCCTCCCCCAGCAGACATCCCACCAATCCTCTGTGCAGTTTGGAAGAGACCACAAGATCATCGAGAGCAGGTGCACATGGGGTCATGTTGTGGTTTCTATGAACACTGAGGATGTCCTCATTGTGAAGCAGCCCCAGATTGCTCTATGGTGCCTCTTCTAGCATCACTGCTACCTCCCCAGTTGCAGGAGTGAGGCTTGACAGCATGAACCAGTGAGCACAAAGCATTCTTGCACCATGATTGGTTCAAGGGTGAGCTCACCATCTTAACTGATCCGCATCTAGTTAAGGACTTTTTTTTTTTTCCAGTCGCTTGAAAAGAAAAGTAACCTCTTCTTTTAGACAATGTGGTATATCAATGGAAGACCTGACCCTGCCACAATCATTCTGTGACTGGAAGGGAAGCTGGGTAGAATGAACATGAGGGATGCAGAGCCACTAAAATTGTAGAGAAATCAAGTTGGTGCCCTGACCAAATGTTGCTGACCTATTGCTAGACTTTTTATTTATAAGCAAGTGATTTCCCACAATGGCTCAGTACAGTCTGAAGTGGGTTTCCTATTAATTTGGAACCAGAAACCTCCTAATTGACGTGGTAATTACAGAATGATATTTCTTTACCCCTGGTGGAAGTGTTCCAGAATTGGTTAAACTTACAGAGCCAGATGGTCGTACTGCCAACAAAGAAAACTGTCTTTCCTCCAGGAAAGGAACTCCAAGACCTAAACTACCTGGCCTCAGAGAGTCACCACATACATTTAATAAAGGACACAAAGACAGATCCAGGGCTTCAGGACTCTGCTGGTTCTTTGGTCACAATGGGAAATGACAAAACCTGGCTGCCTCTGATTCATTGTCCTCATTTCCCTTCAACTGGTGCTCTTCTCTGTCAATGGGCAGTTTGAAGTGTTGCCACTTTTCTTTGCCTACCCTTTAAGTCTTTACAATATCCACCACCATTGCCATTGAAAGAGTTGTTTGTCAGAGTGAGCTTAGCCTTCAACATGGTTCCTGTTTTCTAGAAATGTTCAGATTCAAGGGACAAGTCACAGGTGATTATAGCTATTCAGTTGTCATGCCAACTATTACAGACCTAGTGAACAATTTTGGACCAACCACAAAGTACTCCTCCCAACACACTGAATAACCTTTGAAAAAATTCAGCCCTAATTCTCAAAGCTTTGTGTATATACAGATAATCATTGCCTTGGTTGACCATTTCTTCAATTCTTAAAAGATAGAAATAATATACTACCTTAAACTTAGCCATTTACTAGAAATTCAGAAGAGGATCAAACGAGAATATATTTTTAAAAGCTTGAGAATAGTAAACTCAAAAGCTATTGGGTAGCGTTGTAATTTATTTTTAGGATTAAAGTAAATACATCAAACATAGTAGTCACAGATTAATCAATTTAGGCAATTAACTGTAGGACTAATTATTCTTCACAAAAACAGATAATTCCATATTCACATTTCATTCATAGGTCTGCAATATGACTTTTAATAAGTTCTAGACATCTTTGTCAACATCCCAAAAATTCTTAAGCAGAGAAAACACAGAAATTTATAGCTATTAAAGTTTTATCCAGCTATCTTGGCCTATGCATGAAAAAAATTTAATATTTGAACCTAATTTTTTCAGCCTTTTTTTATTGACCTATAAGTTTTGGGCATACAACATAGTGATTTGACAATTACATACTTCACAAAATACTCCCCTCAGTAAGCATACTTACCATTTGTCACCATACAAAATTAATACAATATAATTGACTGTATCTCTATACTGTGCTTTTCATTCCTGTGACTTATGTATTTTACAACTGAAAGTTTGTGTGTACCTCTAATCTCCTTCCTCACTGACCTCTGGCAACCTCAAGTTTCTTCTCTGTATTTGAGTATTGTTATTCATTTGTTTTGCTTTTAGATTCCACATAAAAGTGAAATCATACGGAATGTCTTTTTCTGACTTACTTCACTTAGCATAATACTCTTATAATCGGTCCATCCATCTTATGGATGAGTAATATTCCATTGTTTATATACCACATCTTCTTTATACATTTGTCTATTAATAAATACTTAGATTACTTCCATGTCTTGACTCCTGTAAATAATGCTGCAATAAACATATGGGTGCAATAATCTTTTCAAGTTAGTGTTTTCATTTTATTCAGGTAGATACTCAGAAGTGGAACTACTGGGTCCTGTGGTATTACTATTTTTATTTTGTGTGTGTGTTTGAGAGAGTGTGGGAGCAGGAGAGGGGGAGAGAGAGAGGATCCTAAGCCGGTTCCATGCTTTGCCGGATGTGGGACTCCAACTCATGAACCGTGAGATCATGACTAGAGCCAAAATCAAAAGTCGGATGCTTAACTGACTGAGCCACTCAAGTGCCCCGGTATTTCTATTTTTAATTTTTTGAGGAACCCCCATACTGTTTTCCACAGTGGCTACACCAATTTACATTCCCACCAACAGTACACAAGGGTCCCCTTTTCTTCACGTCCTTGCCAACACTTGTTGTTTGTTTTTGATTCTAGCCATTCTGACTGTGAGTTAATATCTCATGTTTTGATTTGCATATCCCTAACGGTTAGTGATGCTGAACATCTTTTCATGTATCTCTTGGCCAATTAATTTCTTCTTTGGAAAAATGTCTATTCAGGTCCTCTGCCCATTTTTTAGTTTGTTTTTTGGTGTTGAGTTGCAGAAGATTTTTATATATCTTTTTTGGATATTAACCCCTTACTAGATGCATTCTTTGCAAATATCTTGTTCAGTAGGTTACCTTTTCTTTTTGTTGCTTTCCTTTGCTGTATAAAAGCTTCTTACTTGGTGTAGGCTCAATATTTTTTTTTAATTTTGTTTGAGGAGATGGATCAGGAAAAATATTGCTAAAACCAATGTCCAAGAGATCACTGCCCATGTTTACTGTTAGCAGTTTTATGGTTTCTGGTCTTATGGTTAGGTCTTTAATCCATTTCGAGGTGGGTTTTTTTTGTTTTTTGTGAATGGTGTAAGAAAGTGGTCCAGTTTCATTCTTTGACATGTAGCTGTCCAATTTTTACAACAATTTGTTAAAGAGCATCTTTTCCCTATTGTATGTTCTTGCCTCCTTTGTTGCAGATTAAACATGTAAGCATGGGTTTATTTCTGATATATTCTGTTCCGTTGATCTACGTGTCTATTTTTGTGTTTCATGCTGTTTCTTTTTTTTTTTCTTTTTTTTTTTTTCAACGTTTTTTTTTTTTTTATTTTATTTTTGGGACAGAGAGAGACAGAGCATGAACGGGGGAGGGGCAGAGAGAGAGGGAGACAGAATCGGAAGCAGGCTCCAGGCTCCGAGCCATCAGCCCAGAGCCTGACGCGGGGCTCGAACTCACGGACCGCGAGATCGTGACCTGGCTGAAGTCGGACTCTTAACCGACTGCGCCACCCAGGCGCCCCCATGCTGTTTCATTACTATAGCTGTATAGTTTGAAAGCTGGGATTGTGATACTTTCAGCTTTGTTCTTTTTCAAGATTGCTTTGGCAATTTATACATTGCTTGGGGTAGTATGAACATTATAATCTTCTAATCCATGAGCAGATTTGATCTTTTCATTTATTTGTCTTCATTTTTCATCAATATCTTACAATTTTTAGTGTTCAGGTCTTTCACCTTCTTGGTTAAATTTATTCCTAGGTATTTTGTTCTTTTTGATATAATTGTAAGTGGTTTTCTCAATTTCATTTTCTGCTACTTTGTTTTTAGTATATAGAAACAAAACAGATTTCTGTATAGTTTCATACTGAAACTATACTGAAATAATTCTAGGGTCTTGGTGGTCTTTAGGGGTTTTCTATATGTAGTATCTACAAATAGTGACAGTTTTGCTTCTTTCTTACCAATTTGGATGCCTTTAATTTCTGGTTTTTTGTCTAATGGCTGCAGCTAGGATGTTCAGTATTATGTTGAATAAAAGGAGTGAGAGTGGACATCTTGTCTTACTCTTGATCTTAGAGAAAAATATTTCAGCTTTCACCATTAAGTATGATTTTAGCTGTGGGTTTGTTATATATGGAACTTATTAAGTTGAGGTATGTTCCCTCTAAACCTACTTTGCTGAGAGTTTTTGTCATGAATGGATGTTGAATTTTGTCAAATGTATTTCTGCATTTGATCAGATCATGATTTTTATCCTTTATTTTGTTATACCATGTTAACATACACATGATGTATTATATTGATTGATTATCAGATACTAAATCATCCTTGCATTCCTGGAGTAAATATCACTTGATCATGGTGGGTGATCTTTGGTGTGATGTATTGTTGAATTTGCTTTGTTAATATTTTGTTGAGGCCTTTTGTATCTATATTCATGAAGGATATTGGCCTATAATTGTCATTTTTTGTAGTGTCTTGTTCTGCTTTTGGTATCAGGGTAATGCTGGCCTTGTAAATGAATTTGGAAGCTTTCCTCCTATTTTTAGAATAATTTGAGAAGAATACTTGTTAATCCCCTCTTTAAATGTTTGGTAGAATTCACCTGTTAAGCCATCTTATTCTGGACTTTTGTTGGGGAGTCTTTGATTACTAGTTATAAAATTGAATTGATAATCAGTCTGTTCAGATTTTCTATTTCTTCCTGATTCAGCATTGGAAGATTGCATATTCTCGGGAATTTGTCCATTTCTTCTAGACTGTCCAATTTGATAATTTCTCATTGTCTCTTACAATTCTTTAGATAATTGTGTTGTCAGTTTTAACATCTGTATCATTTCTGATTGAGTCATCTATTAAGTTTTTTAAAAAATGTTTATTTTGGGAGAAAACAAGCAAGGGAGGTGCAGAGAGGGGAAGAGAATCCCAAACGGGATCTGCTCTGTGAGGCTTACACCCACCAACCATGAGATCATGACACTCCATATTTAAAAGTCTCTTCTGTTTTGTCCCTCTCCCTGTTTTTATATTATTTTTGTTTCCCTTCCCTTATGTTCATCGGTTTTGTCTCTTAAAGTCCTCATATGAGTGAAGTCATAGGATTTTTGTCTTTCTCTAATTTCACTTAGCATAATACCCTCTGGTTCCATCCACGTAGTTGCAAATAGCAAGATTTCATTCTTTTTTGACTGACAAGTAATACTCCATTTTGTGTGTGTGTGTGTGTGTGTGTGTGTGTGTGTGTGTGTGTATACACACACACACACACACACCCCACGTTTTCTTTATCCATTCATCCATCGATGGATATTTGGGCTCTTTCTGTACTTTGGCTCTTGTTGATAGTGCTGCTATATACATAGGGGTGCATCTGTCCCTTCGAAACAGCACACCTGTATCTCATGGATAAATACCTAGTAGTGCAATTGCTGGGTCATAGGGTAGTTCTATTTTTAGTTTTTTGAGGAACCTCCATACTGTTTTCCAGAGTGGCTGCACCAGCTTGCATTCCCACCAACAATGTAAAAGAGATCCTCTTTCTCTGCATCCTCGCCAACATCTGTTGTTGCCTGAGTTGTTAATGTTAGCCATTCTGACAGGTGTCAGGTGGTATCTCATGGTGGCTTTGTATTTCCCGGATGATGAGTGATGTGGAGCATTTTTTCATGTGTCGGTTGGCCATCTGGATGTCTTCTTTGGAGAAGTGTCTATTCATGTTTTTTGCCTGTTTCTTCACTGGATTATTTGTTTTTTTGGGTGTTGAGTTTGCTAAGCTCTTTGTAGATTTTGGATACTAACCCTTTATCTGATATGTCGTTTGCAAATATCTTCTCCCATTCTGTCGGTTGCCTTTTAGTTTTGCTGATTGTTTCCTTCGCTGTGCAGAAGCCTTTTATTTTGATGAGGTCCCAATAGTTCATTTTTGCTTTTGTTTCCCTTGCTTCCAGAGACTTTTGAGTAAGAAGTTGCTGTGGGCAAGATCAAAGAGGTTTTTGCCTTCTTTCTCCTTGAGGATTTTGATGGCTTCCTGTCTTACATTGAGGTCTTTCATCCATTTTGAGTTTATTTTTGTGTATGGTGTAAGAAAGTGGTCCAGGTTCATTCTTCATGTCGCTGTCCAGTTTTCCCAGCACGACTTGCTGAAGAGTTTGTCTTTATTCCATTGGCCATTCTTTCCTGCTTTGTCAAAGATTAGTTGGCCATACATTTGTGGGTCCATCTGAGTGTCTGTTCTTGTGCCAGTACCATACTGTCATGATGATTACAGCTTTGTAGTATAGCTTGAAGTCTGGGATTGTGATGCCTCCTGCTTTGGTTTTCGTTTTCAAGATTGCTTTGGCTATTCGGGGTCTTTTCTGGTTTCATACAAATTTTAGGATTATTTTTTCAAGCTCTATGAAGAAGGCTGGTGTTATTTTGATAGGGATTGCATTGAATATGTAGATTGCTTTGGGTAGTATCAACATTTTAACAATATTCTTACCCAGGAGCATGGAATCTTTTTTCCATTTTTTTTGAGGCTTCTTCAATTTCTTTCATAAGCTTTCTATAATTTTCAGCATATAGATTTTTCACCTCTTTGGTTAGATTTATTCCTAGGTATTTTATGGGTTTTGGTACAACTGTAAATGGGATTGATTCCTTTCTCTTGCTTCATTGTTGGTGTACAAGAATGCAGCCAATTTCTGTGTGTTGATTTTATACCCTGCAACTTTGCTGAATTCATGAATCAAATCTAGCAGTTTTTCGGTGGAATCTTTGGGGTTTTCCATATAGAGTATCCTGTCATCTGCAAAGAGTGAAAGTTTGACCTCCTCCTGGCAGATATGGATGCCTTTTATTTCTTTGTGTTGTCTCATTGCCGAGGCTAAGACTTCCAATATTATGTTGAATAACAGTGGCAAGAGTGGACATCCTGTCTTGTTCCTGACCTTAGGGGGAAAGCTCTCAGTTTTTCCCCCTTGAGGATGATATTAGCATTGGGTCCTACATATATGGCTTTTATGATCTTGAGGTATGCTCCTTCTATCTCTACCTTCTTGAGGGTTTTTATCAGGAAAGGATGCTGTATTTTGTCAAATGCTTTCTCTGCATCTATTGAGAGGATTGTATGGTTCTTGTCCTTTCTTTTATTGATGTGATGAATAACATTAATTGTTTTCTGGATATTGAACCAGCCCTGCATCCCAGGTATAAATCCCACCTGGTCGTGGTGAATCATTTTTTTGATGTATTGTTGGATCCGGTTGGCTAATATCTTGTTGAGGATTTTTGCATGCATGTTCATCAGGGAAATTGGTCTAGAGTTCTCCTTTTTAGTGGGGTCTCTGTCTGGTTTTGGAATCAAGGTAATGCTGGCTTCATAGAAAGAGTTTGGAAGTTTTCCTTCCATTTCTATTTTTTGGAACAACTTCAAGAGAGTAGGTGTTAACTCTTCCTTGAAAGTTTGGTAGAATTTCCCTGGAAAGCCATCTGGCCCTGGACTCTTGTTTTTTGGGAGATTTTTGATTACTAATTTGATTTCCTTACTGGTTATGGGTCTGTTCAAATTTTCTATTTCTTCCGGCTTCAATTTTTGGTAGTGTATATGTTTCTAGGAATTTGTCCATTTCTTCCACATTGCCCATTTTATTGGCATATAGTTGCTCATAATATTCTCTTATTTTTATATCTGCTGTGTTGTGATCTCACTTCTTTCATTCTTGATTTTATTTATTTGGGTTTTTTTTTTTTTTTAATCAAACTGGCTAGTGGTTTGTCAATTTTGTTAATTCTTTCAAAGAGCCAGATTCTGGTTTCATTGATCTGTTTACTGTTTTTTTGGTTTTGATAGCATTAATTTCTGCTCTAATCCTTATTATTTCCTGCCTTCTGGTTTTGGGTTTTATTTGCTGTTCTTTTCCCAGCTCCTTAAGGCATAAGTTTAGACTGTATATCTGAGATCTTTCTTCCTTCTTGAGGAAGGCCTGGATTGCTATATACTTTCCTCTTAGGACTGCCTTTGCTGTGTCCCAGAGGTTTTGGGTTGTGGTGTTATCATTTTCATTGACTTCCATATACTTTTTAATTTCCTTTTTAACTGCTTGGTTAGCTCGTTCATTCTTGAGTAGGATGTTCTTCAGTCTCCAAGTATTTGTTTCCTTTCCAAATTTTTTCTTGTGGCTGATTTCAAATTTCATAGTGTTGTGGTCTGAAAATATGCACGGCATGATCTCGATCTTTTTGTACTTGTTGAGGGCTGATATGTGTCCCAGTATGTGGTCTATTCTGGAGAACGTTCCATGTGCACTGGAGAAGAAAGTATATTCTACTGCTTTAGGATCAAATGTTCTGAATATATCTGTTAAGTCCATCTGGTCCAGTGTGTCATTCAAAGCCATTGTTTCCTTGTTGGTTTTTTGAATAGTTGATCTGTCCATCACTGTGAGTGGGATGTTGAAGTCTCCTATTATGGTATTACTATCAATGAGTTTGTTTGTGATTAATAGATTTATATATTTGAGTGCTTTCACATTTGGTGCATTAATGTTTACAATTATTAGGTCTTCTTGATGGATAAACCCCTTGATTATGATATAATGCCCTTCTGCATCTCTTGATACAGTCTTTATTTTAAAGTCTAGATTGTCTGATATAAGTATGGCTACTGTGGCTTTCTTTTGTTGACCATTAGCAACAAATGGTCATTAGCAACAGATGGTTCTCCATCCCCTTGTTTTCAATCTGAAGGTGTCTTTAGGTCTAAAGTGGGTCTCTTGTAAACAGCATATAGATGGATCATGTTTTCTTATCCATTCTGTTACCATATGTCTTTTTATTGGAGCATTGAGTCCATTGACATTTAGAGTGAGTACTGAAAAACATGAATTTATTACCATTATGATGCTTGTAGAGTTGAAGTTTCTGGTGGTGGTCTCTGGTCCTTTCTAATCTTTGTTACTTTTGGTCTTTCTCTCTCTCTCTCTCTCCATTTTATATATACACACACACATATACATACACATATACATATATATAAATACATGTGTGTGAATATATGTAAATATATATGTATACACACATATATAAACATGTGGGTATATATGTAAATATATGTGTGTATATACATATATGTGTGTGTATATACATATATAAATGTGTGTGTATATACACATATATGTGTGTATACATACATATATATGTGTACATATATATACATAGACACACACACACACACACACACACACACACACCTTTTCTCCCCTCAGAGCGTCCCCCTTAAAATTTCTTGCAGGGCTGGTTTAGTGGTCACAAACTCCTTTAATTTTTGTTTGGGAAACTTTGTATCTCTCCTATTCTGAATGACAGCCTTGCTGGATAAAGAATTCTTGGCTGCATATTTTTCTGATTCAGCACATTGAATATATTCTGCCACTCCTTTCTGGCCTGCCAAGTTTCTGTGGATAGGTCTGCTGCAAACCTGATCTGTCTTCCCTTATAGGTTAGGGACTTTTTTTCCTTTGCTGCTTTCATGATTCTCTCCTTGCCTGAGTATTTTGTGAATTTCACTATGATATGCCTTGTTGATGGTTGGTTTTTGTTGAATCTGATGGGAGTCCTCTGTGCTTCCTGGATTTTGATGTCTGTATCTTTCCCCAGGTTAGGAAAGTTTTCTGCTATGATTTGCTCACATAACCCTTCTACCCCTATTTCTCTTTCTTCCTCCTCTGGGACCCCTGTGATTCTGATGATGTTCCTTTTTAATGAGTCACTGGTTTCTCTAATTCTTAAATTGTGCTTTTGCCTTAATCTCCCTCTTTTTTTCTGCTTCATTCTCTGTAAGTTTGTCCTATCACTGGTTCTCTGTTCTCCCTCATCCATCCTTGCTGCCGCTGCATCCATTCATGATTGCAGCTCAGTTATAGCATTTTTAATTTCATTCTGGCTATTTTTTACTTTTATCTCTGCAGAAAGGGATTCTAATCTTTTTTCGACTCCAGCTAGTATCTTACTATGGTGATACTAAATTCTGGTTCAGACACCTTGCTTGTATCTGTGTTAGTTAAATCCCTGGCTGTCATCTTCATGCTCTTTGTTTTGGGGTGAATGTTCATTTTGTCATTTTGAAGGGAAAAAAGGAATTAATGAGGTAGAAAAATGAAAAATTAAAAATTAAAATTTAAAAAATACTAAAATTAAAAAATATAAAAAACACACACACAAAAATCAAATGATGCTATATCCTAGGTGTGTTTTGGTCTGGATGTTGAAAGTGGTTTGACAGATTAGAGAAAAAAGGGGGGAATAAAAGGAAAAAAATCATTTGAGAACTTGAAAAAATGAATACACTGAAGTAGACTAAAATGGGAGTGAAATAGAATTTGAAAAAATTTACACAAAAATAAAGAATGTAGTAGGAAAAATTAAAGATATTTTTATTAAAAATTAAAAACAAATTTTGTCTTTCTGTATTGAAGAAAAAAAAGGGGAAAAGAAATCGTTTGAAAATTTGAGAAAGTGAAAACACTGTAGTAGACTAAAATAAAATGGAAGTAAAATAGAATTTGAAAATATTTACACAAAAGTAAAATATAGTAAAAAATTAAAGAATATTTTAATAGAAATTGAAAATAAAAATGAATGTTTTTTTCTATGCAAGAAAAATAAGGGAAGTGAAAAAGAGGGAAAAAAATAGAAAATTGGATAGACCTGCTAACAGATTGAAATAGGACTGAAATTACTTGGTTTCCCTTAGAAGTCCAACTATGAAGCACTTTATAGTCCATAAACTAGGTGGTGAGATGTGTTCTTGAAGAATGAGGTTGGCCCAGTCAGGCGGGGCTCAGTATAATAGCTCTTTTCTCCACTAGATGGCACTGCCAGCCTACTGGGGTGGATTGTTGCTGTGCTTGTAGGTGCATATACACATGCATGGGAGTGGTGAAAATGGCATCACCCAGCTACCCAGTTTCTAATATCGGAACTCTGTTCTCCCCGATCAGCAGTCGCACACCCATCCTCTGTCTTCAGCTTTTGTCCACTCCATGCTTCTTCACTGTCCATGACCAAGCCCCAGGCAGTACCTCTCTCCCAAGTTTTGTCTCAGATGTAGCTGTTTTCATCAGCCCCTTACTTCTGAAGGACTGCGGCTTTGACCCATTCTGCCCCTCTGTGGGAGGGTCTCACCGAGCAATGGCCTAATGCCAGCTGCACCCAGGAATGCTTGCGGGACCCTGCTGCTGCCAGTGACCCAAGACTGTGGCCAGGTGCCAGACCACCCCAGAAAAAGTTCGCGAGGTCGTGTAGCAACAGCTTTTCAGGGATTATGGAAAATCACAACACACATCTGGCACCAGCCTTCACCCTTAACTACCTTGTTCCAGCACCAGCGAATGTGATCATTTTCTGGGGTCTGATGGGACCAGGTGGCTTCTACAGTCTCTATCAAATGTCCCTCCAACAGTGGAACCACTTTCCCCCATGTGGCCCAAGAACCTCCCGGACCCCACTCTGTTCCTAGGGATTTGCCCTTCCCACCAGAGCACTGCCAGATATTGAGCTGCAGAGTTGCAGACTCTCTGAGCTTCCCTTGTTTACAGTCTTAATGGAATTTAAACCCTGTCCTTTCTCCTTTCTCCCTTTTTAGTTTAGTCCCTACAGCTGTTCCCAATTTTCCACTTTATTTCCAGCTGCTTTTGGGGAGGGGTGCTTTTCCCGTATTCCCCCCACCCCACCATCCTCTCTATGCCCACAAAGGCACCTCCCTTCCTGCAGCTTTTCGCTCCCCAAGTTCACCTATCCACACCACCTACCTGCTGAATTCTGTGGTTCAGGTTGTGCAGATTGTTGTGTTAATCCTCCCATCAGTTTTCTAGGTGTGCAGGATGGTTTAGTGTTGGTCTGGCTGTATTTAATGGATGCAAGACACACAAAAAACTTCCATGCTGTTCTATCATTTTTTAAAAAACCAATTCTTCGTTTTGTTGACTTTTTCTTTTAGTTTTTTTTTTTTTTTTCATTCTGCTCTAATCTTTATTATTTTCTTTCTTCTAACTTTGGGTTTTGTTCTTCCTTGTCTAGTTCCTTTAGACATAAGATTAGATTCCATATTAGAGATTTTTCTTCTTGATATAGGCCTGTATTGCCATAAGCTTCTCTCTTAGAACTGCTTTTTTTGTATCCCAATTTTGAAGCATTGTTTTTCCATTGTCATTTGTCCCTGGATATTTTATTCCCTCTTTAATTCCTTCAGTGAATCATTGGTTATTTAGTACCATTATTACCATGTTGTTTAGCTTTCGTGTATTTTTGGTTTTTCCTTTTTTTTTTTTTTTTTTTTTTTTGAAACCAACTTCTAGTTTCACACCATTGTGGTCAGAAAAGATGCTTGATGTGATCTTAGTATTCTTAGATTTGAGATTTGTCTTGTGGCCTAACATGTAATCTATCCTGGAGAATGTTCAATGTACACTTGAAAAGAATGTGTATTCTATGATTTTTGTATGGAATATTTTGTATATATCTGTTAAGTCCATATGGTCTAATGTGCCATTCAAAGCCAGTTTCCTTATTTTCTAGGAGGATGATTTATCCATTGATGTAACTGGGGTGTTAAAGTTCTTTATGTTTAACATTTGGTTGATAAATTGAGATGCTCTTATGTTGGATGAATAGATCCTTACAGGTTTTATATTGTTGGACTGATTTCTTTGTCATTACATAATATCCTTATTTCTCTTTCTCTCTCTTTAGTGTTTGAGAGAGAGTGAGCGAGCACACATGCAAGTGAGCATGAGCAGGCGAGGGGCAGAGAGAAAAGGGGGAAGAGGACCCGAAGTGGGCTCTGTGCTGACACCAGGAAGCCCCCCTTATTTATTTCTTCTTATAGCCTTTGTTTTAAAGCCTATTTTGTTTGATATAAATATTGCTACCTCAGCTTTTTTTCCCCATTTGCATGAGATATCTCCCCCCCCCCCCCCATACTTTCACTTTCAGTCTACATGCGTCTTTAGGTCTGAAGTGATGCTCTTATAGGAAATATATAGATGGGTATTTTTTTTTTCAGTCACCTAATGTTTTTTGATTGGCGCATTTAGTCCGTTTACCTTAATTATTGATACGCATGTACTCCTTACCATTATGTTAATTTTCTAGTTTTTATAGCTCTTTTCTATTCCTTTCTTTCTCTCTTCCGTTGTGACTTTTAGATTTCCTTTTTATTTTTTGTGTATGTATTACAGGCTTTCGGTTCATATTTACCATGAGTTTCATACATAGCAGTGTATATTAAAATGATGGTTGCTTAAGTTCAAACACATTTTGAAGCACATTTTCTTCCCCTCTGGTTTTTTTTTTTTTTGACAGAATTGTTTTTACTACTTTTGTGTTTTAACCTTCATACTAGCTTTATAAGTGATCTACTTCCTTCAGTATAGGTTTGATTTTTAGTGGTGAGGTTTTTCCTCCTTCATAGTTTTCTTCTAGTTTTGGATTTTCTTTACTTCAAGAAATCCCTTTAACATTTCTTGTCAGGTTAGTGTTATGAACTCCTTCAAGTCTTGTGTGGGACACTTTTTATCTCTCCTTTAATTCTGAATGATACCTTTTCCAGGGTGGAGTATTCTTGATTGTAATTCTTCCCTTCAGCACTTTGAATTTATCATGCCACTTGGTTCTAGCCTGCAGAGTTTCTGTGGAAAAATCAGCTGATAGCCTTATGGGATTTTCCTTGCATGTAACTAGTATTTTTCTTTTGCTGCTTTAAATTTTCTTTATATTTAATTTTTTTAAGACAGGGAATACTTTATTCAAACTGTTAGAGAAATAGACAGCTTGGGTCTGTAACAAAGGGTGTTTTAAATCACAGATCAGTAATTGTATATGAGAGTATATACTGCTACATAAAAATTAACAGAGCACAACTCTGTTTAAAACAGAATAAGCTTCCTTGTAAAAGCAGCACCTTTGGACATTTTTAACTTTAGCATTCCTCTCCTATTCTTCACCCTCTCCAACAGAATCCACATCAACTTTCTCATAATCCTCAAAGGCAACCATGTCGTCACAAGGCTCAGGAAACTCTCCTTCCTTCATGCCCTTACCCACAGTGGAAAAAAAGCACGTTTGGCATACATCAGGTCAAATTTGTGGTCTAGGAGAACCCAGGCCTCAGCAATGGCTGTGGTGTTGCTCAGCATGCACACAGCTCACTGTACTTTGGACAGGTCTCCACCAGGTACCACAGTGCGAGGCTGGTAATTAATACCAACTTTAAAGTCAGTGGGATACTAGTCCACAAACTGGATAGTATACTTGGTCTTAATGGTGGCAATGGCACCATTGACATCTTTGGGAACCACAGTGCCACAGTACTATAGGGTATCAAACCATGTATTTACCATGATGAGAGTCACATTTCTCCATCTTTTTGGCCACTCAAAGCATGCAGTGGTGATCTCTGCTACAGAAAGCTGTTCATGGTAGGCTTTCTCAACAGAAATGATGGGCATATGTGACCAGAGGGAAATAGATTTGGTGATAAGGCACCAGGTTGGTCTGGAATTCTGTCAGATCAACATTCAGGGCTCCATCAATTCTGAGGGAAGCAGTGATGGAAGACCCAATCTGACCTACCAATCTACCAGGTTATGTATGTTGGGTGTTCAATACCAAAGTTCCTGTGACAGATGTCATAGATGGCCTCATTGTCTACCATGAAGGCATAATCAGAGTGCTCCAGGTGGTATGGGTAGTGAGAAGGAACTTTTAGGGCTCAACTACAGCTCTGGGGCTGGGTAAATAAAGAACTCCAGCTTGGACTTCTTGCCATAATAAAGAGACATTCCATCAGCAGGGAGGTGAACCCAGAGCCAGTTTCCACTCTGAAGCTGTGGAAAACCAAGAAGCCCTGAAGACCTGTCCATTGGCCAGCCAGTTTCCAAATTCAATCCAAGACTAGGTCAGTGATTTCCTTGCCAATGGTCTAGTGCCCTCAGGTATAATTACAGGCAGCTTTTTTCTTGCCTGTGATGAACTGCTCAGGGTAGAAAAGCTGGAGGGCTAGGTACCAGTGCCAGCCTTACCAATTACTATAGGTTTCAGGTCTACAAACACTGCTCTGGACACATGCTTGCCAGCACCCATTTCACTGAAGAAGGTGTTGGAGTCCTCTCCTCCCCTAATGGTCTTGTCACTTGGCATCTGACCATCGAGCTGGTTGCCATGTGCCAGGCAATAGAGCTCCCAACAAGCATTGCCAGTCTGGACACCAACATGGCCAACATGGATGGAGATGCATTCATGCATAGTTGTTGCCAATCAGATGGTGGAGAGGAAGAGGACATGTTGCTTCTTCCAGCGTGACTCTTAGACAGTCAATGTAAGAGAACCAGCTTTTTATGTTTCATTTTTGACATTTTAATTATTCTGTGTCTTGGTGTGGACCTGTTTGCCTTCATCTTGTTTGAGACTACGCTTCCTCAACCTCAATTCCTGTTTCCTTTTTCAAGTTAGGAAAACTTTCAGATATTTTTCATGTAAGTTTCTTGCTCTTTTATCTATTTTTCTAAGATCCAAGTAATGTGAATGCTAGTATGCTTATGTTCCAGAGGTCTCTTAACCTGTCATTTTTTTTTTTTTTTTTTTTTTTACTGTTCAGCTTTATCCATTACCCTGTCTTCGAGATTGCTGATCCATTTGCCAGCATCCTCTAGTCTGCTGTTGATTCCCTCTAGTGTACTTTCCATTTCAATTATAGTATTCTTCAACTTTAATTGGTTATTTTTAAAAATATTTTCTCTTTCTTGAAGTTCTAAGTTCATCTAGTCTTCTCTTCAGTCTGGTGAGCATCTTTGTGTCCATTACTTTGAACTTTTTATCAAATAGATAGCTTATCTCTGTTTCATTTATTTCTCTTATTTCATATGGAGACTATTCCTCTGCCGCCTCGTTTTGACTTTGTGTGTTTGTGAATTAGGCAAAACTGCTACCTCTTCAGTCTTGAAGGAGTGGACTTTATAGGAACATCCTCTATGTAGACTCAGTGTGCCTGGTGGCTTTTGCTGGCTGGCTGAAATAGACACAGGCTGGAGTCCTAGGGCACTCTGCCCTGGGGGCCACCTTGGCAAAGCAGATGAAACTGGAGTGGGTGCAGACAAGAGGATACCAGGTGCTCTGTGCCAGGGCTGCCCTAGCAACACAGGTGGACATGTAGCAGGTGCACTTTGGGGTGTCCCTGTGGGGACATGACATCCTGGTGGGATGCCAGGAGCAGGGGTGGACACTGTTGGAGGTGGGGGAGTGCTGTGGGGATCTAGGGACCCAGGATTTCTTAGGCAACAGGCTAATTAGAACACTGAGACTTTGCTCCCTTCTGCATTATCAAGGTGGAAGGGGGACAAAAAAAATGATGCTCTGTAGCATCTCCAGTCTTAATTAAGAGAGTTCATTTTCCCCACAATTTGGCAGGTCCTCTTTGTTTAGTAAATGGCTTTCTTTCACTTATTGTCTTGTTGCCCTTTATTTTTTTATTTTTTTTAATGTTTCATTTTTATGAGGAGGGGAGACACACACACACACACACACACACACACACACACACACACACACACACAATCCAAAGCAGGCTCTAGGCTCTGAGCTCTCAGCACAGACTGACAAAGTTGGCAGCTTAACCGACTGAGCCACCCAGGTACCACTGTCTTATTGCCCTTTAAACAGCTAAAGCTTTTTGGTGTACCCCAGGGTGGGTATATCTGCACCTGGGTGCCATGGTGGTATTCCTCCCTCCCCCCTACAGTGGTATCCCATCCCTCGTTGGGGGTTCCCATTGTTAAAATACCAGGAGAGACAGAGATACAGTAAGTATGATCCCTCTATACTTTATTGTGCATCCTCCATTCTTATTCAGGAGGGATTGCTGTATATGTAGGTGTAAATTTGGTGTCCATGGGAGGAGGCAAGTTCAGGGTCGTCCTACACTATCATGTTGAACCCCTCCTTCCAGCTCTATTCAAATGTAATTCACATAAAATTCTGTGTAAGTTTAAGGTGTACAATGTGATGATTTGAAACCCTTCTATAATGTGAAATGTTTACCACAATAAGGTTAGTTAACACATCCTTCACCTCATTACCATTTTGTTGTGGTGGTGACAATAAAATTCTACTGTCACATAAGCTTTCAAGTATAAAACAGTGTTGTTAATCATAGTTACCAGGACACAAAATAGATTCTCATAATTTATTCATCTTAAAACTGGAAGTTTGTATCCTTTGAGCAACGTTTCCCCAATCTCCCTACCGCCCAACCTCTGACAATCACTGTTTTGTTGGTTTGGCTTTTTTAAATTCCAGAGACCAGTAATATTACACAATATTTTTCTCTGACTTGTTTCATGTAGCATACTTCCCTCAAGGTCCATTCATGTTGTCAAATATGGCAGGATTTCCCCTTTTTGACTGTGTATCACATGTTTTTATGCATTCATCTGTTGATGGACACTTATATTGTTTTAGTGTTGTGGCTATTTGTGAATAATACTGCAATGAACATGGGAGGTTGCACTCCCAATTTTGCTTTCTGTGTTAATTGTATATCCCTCAAGCAGTAAAACACAGTAACATCCAAAGATGTAAAGACCATTCACATACCAAAATGAGTGCATTTACCAATTTAAAAAATATTTTAAAATCAAAAAAGAAAATTTCCAAACTGAACAACACATTTGACAAGAATGTAAACAGATTCTGGTTTATTTGCCCAATTTCACTGATTATATTCCCCCCCCCCCCCAGTTCTGTCATTTCACCAACTCTTACTTTTGGTTAACAATTAAAAGACTAATTTAGAAAGCTGGATGACAGCTTTCCCGGGCACTTTTCCATAGCTTTCTGTAGCTGCTCTTTTTTTTTTTTTTTTTAAACATACCATAAGAATGAAAACCTACATAAAAAGTTTCCAATAAATATTCTTCAAATGTTTTACAGAACTAAAGCTTCATTAAAAGCCAGTGCCCACATTTTTCTTACCAGCAGGGCAGTCACTGGATTGTCTCTTACACCATCTATTCCAGTCTCCTCCTAGGGTCACTTTCTGACCAGCGAAGGCTATAAAAATCCCACACCCCTTGTAGTGAGTGTTCCAGATGTGATTTAGTTTCCTTTTGATCAAGACTCAAATTTGTAACTAAACGGGGAGAGACACTGTGATACCAAAACAGTATTCTTTGTATGCGGTGTATCTAGTGACTTAGCAACAATGCTGTTCTCTACCTAAATCTCCGGTGCTTCAAATGATTTATATTGAAATCTGAAATCCTAATTTTGTCAACAGAAGGAATAACTAAGAAAAGGGAAAGTCTGGCAAATAACTTCAAAGAGATCTAAATCCTATTTATGTTTCATCTGTTCTCTAAACAGCTTATGCAGTACATAGGCTATACAAGTGAAATGAGTATGATAGTGTTAAATACTAACCACATGCTGATGACCCCTCAATGTAGATCTCTGGTCCTAACTTCCTGATAAGCCCCAAACTTGTGTGTTCAGCTGACTGTTTTACATTACATACTGAGGTTACCTAGCACTTCAAATATAACATGTCCTGGGGCGCCTGGGTGGCTCAGTCGGTTAAGCGTCCGACTTCAGCTCAGGTCACGATCTCACGGTCCGTGAGTTCGAGCCCCGCGTCGGGCTCTGGGCTGATGGCTCAGAGCCTGGAGCCTGCTTCCGATTCTGTGTCTCCCTCTCTCTCTGCCCCTCCCCCGTTCATGCTCTGTCTCTCTCTGTCTCAAAAATAAATAAACGTTAAAAAAAAAATTAAAAATATATGTATAACATGTCCAGAAAGAAATAAGAGCTTGAAATTTCCTGTCAAATCTGTCTGCAGTCTTCTCAATCTCAGTTAATAGTTAAAATACAGGAGTCCTCTGTCCTCCTAATTTTCTATCAGTTGTGTAAATTCAGTAGTGGATTTCGTGGTCTCTACTTGAAATATATCCTGCTTCTAGCCTCTTGCCCACTTCTTTAGCCACCTCTGTCCTATACCATGTCAGTCAGCCTACTCGTAACTTTTCCTTCCCCCAATAGTCCATTCTCTACAGAGCAGCCAGAGTGAGCATTTAAAAAGTAAATACCAGATATCATTCTCCTGATGAAAATGCTTTAAGATCTTTTATTGTGCTGACTATAAAAGCCAAACACTCTAGAGTGCCTAAAAGGCACACTATCTGTTCTTGCCTTCTTCCCTAACTTGGCCTCCTTCCACTTGCCACGTTCTCTCAACTATTGCAGAAACCCTGACTTTCTGTCCTCAAACAGACCAAGCATATTCCAACTCAGGACCTTTGCACTTGCAATTGCTGTGTGTAAATCATTCCTCTACTGAATTATCCCCTGCAGGTTGATCATCCACATTTTAATCCAAGAGCTGAATCAGAGACTCTTCCTTAACCCCCCAATCTGAAATAGCACCCCCACTCTAGTTTCTCTCAAATTACCTCTTTTTTTTTGTTCAGAGCTCTCATTACTATCTGAAATGGTATTAATTTGTTTACTCTTTATTAGTCTCCCCGCCCCCACCGACTATAATGTAAGCTGATGACAACAGAAAACTTCTTGCCTTGTTCACCACTGTCTCTCTAGCACCCAGAGAAACAAGTTGAGCAAACAATTTGCTTTACCCAACAGACAAAACATGAACAGTTTTAGAGAGAAACTCTGAGCCCCTCTCTCACCTTCAACAAGAACATGTTGCTGTATTCCCCTGGTTTTCTTCTGACAACCCCACAACACTGCCACAGAGGATTGCTCACTCAGGCATTACCATATTTTCAGAGAACTGGAAACCAGCCCAGATGCCTAAGGAAGTCCTCTCCGAACTTCTCTACTCACATTCCCCCAAAATAATTCTGGAAAATAATACTCCTGTCCTGTTTTTGTTTAACCTGATATCTTCAAAGACTTGGGAAAATTGAAATATTTTTAACTTAATTACATCTATGCAAATATAACACCATAGTATTTGGCAAAAAGATGTTATCACATATTTTAATATTCTCTACACCTACAGACACAGCTCATTTAGGAAACCATGTGACATATCACCTAATTGGTAAAGGCAAACTCCATTGTTAAACCAATCAACCAAGTCAGATGGCTTCTATCAGAAAAGTCTGCTTTAATCTTTCAGTTCATACTTTTGTTTTTATGTACTGCCCCTTCACAACCCTTTTCCTTCTTAAATTGAATTCTAGGATATATGAGTAGATAAGATAAAAGCTTGACCAAAAGTTTGTTGCCTGGATGAAATATGTGCCTTCATCTTCAGTGTGTTTTACCAATGCTCTCTTTGGGGATTTACCTTTAGGAGCATTTGGCTGTTAACAGGTGATAGAGGAAGTGAGGTTGCTAGATGTAAATTGTTATCATTCCTTCCCTTCACTCTTTGATGTATCTGAATATAGACTTTCCCATCTATTTTCAATATCCTACTTATATGATATGACAAGGAAAGGAATGACATTTTCAATCTTACAGCAATGCATTATAGCAAGATATAGAATGAAATAAGGTTTAGTATTTATTCTGAAAAGCAGAGGTGTGTGACTGTGAAGGATGGTGTTGTGTGGAAGGAGAACTAAATTGGCAACACAGCCTAACCATATAGACGCATTCCCACAAAGTATTGCTTTTGACACGTGCAATTCAAGACTCCCCTTGTACACTACTAGTTTATCAGGGCAAGTGACCCCCCCCCCCAAAACCTAGAAATCCTCACGGTCTACAATATATCTTTAAGTCTGGCACAGAGACCTGAACTTGGGCACATCTAGCAACAAGAACAAGATCACAAGAGCTCTGCATGAGCCAACTCTTGAGAGTTGTGCAAGCTCATACATATTACCTGACATTTATTTCGCCCCAAACATGCTTGCAATATCAAGGTAGCTGTACTGGAATGGGTTTACAATAACAGCCATTCTGTCCTCAAGATACCACCCATTCTTTCAATCTGCATCTTGATAAGAAGAGTTTAATGATGTCACTTTCCCTCAGAATATTAAAGCAACTCTCATTGCTCCTTCAGGATAGTTATTCTTTCAGTGTAGAAACTCCTCCTCCTTATACTGAACCAGTATAAGAAGTGTATAGACTCATCTGCTTTGGATGCTTATGAGACCTGCTGAGTCAAAATTTATGGTGCTGGGCCTGAGAATCAACATTTTACACCAGTACCCCAGGTTAGTTTTTCTTTGAAAGATCGTATGTAAAAAAAGAATATAAATATATATATGGCTTAACAAATAATTACAAAACTTTTGTCTACCACCCGGTTTAAAATATAAGACATTGGCAATACATTTGAATGCTCCCATGCATATACCCCTCCCTGATTACACCCTCTTCCATCTCCTTTTTGTTCTGAGGTTATCTCTATCCTTAGTTTTTATTCCCTTGCTTTAAAAAAAAATGACTACATATACACGTATTGCTAAAATATAACTTTGACAGTCACATTTCTGAAATATATTAAAAATTATACATGAAATATTCCTGTACATTGCATTTTTCACTCCATATTATGTTCATAAGATCCATCCATATTCATAGACATAGTTGTATTTCATTTATTTTATTGAAGCATACTTGACATTATGTTAGTGTCGTGTACAGCAGTGGTTCAACATTTCTATACCTTATGCTATATTTGTCACAAGTGGAGCTTCAATGCTATTACAATCTCATTGACTATTTCCTATATTTTCTGTCACCCCGACTTACTCATTCCATTACTGGAAGCATGTACTTTTCACTCCCTTTGACCCATTTTGCCTATCCCTCCCACGACCATCAACTCTGGCAACAACCAGTTCTCAGTATTTAAGGGTTTGCTTCTATATTTGTTTTTTCTTTATATTCCCTTTATTGGTTAAATCATATGGTATTTGTCTTTGTGTGACTTAGCTCTCTTACCATAGTATCCTCTAGGTCCATCCATGTTAAAAAAAAAAATGGCAAGATTTCATTCTTTTTCATGGCCGAGTAATACTTCATTGTGTGTATGCTGTATGTTCTATATCTATTCATCCCTGAATGGACACAGGTTGCTTCCATGTATTGGCAGTAAATAATGCTGCAATAAAAATAGAGGTGTATATATCTTTCCAAATTCATGTTTTCCTTTTCCTTGGGTAAACACCTGTATTGGAAATATTGGCTCATACTGTATTTCTGTTCTTAATTTTTTAAAAAAAAAATTTTTTAGTGTTTATTTTTGAGAGAGAGAACATGAAAAGGGGAGGGTCAGAGAGAGAGGGAGACACAGAATTGGAAGCAGGCTCCAGGCTCTGAGCTGTCACCACAGAGCCTAACGCGGGGCTCGAACTCACAGACCATGAGATCATGACCTGAGCCGAAGTTGGACGCTTAACCGACTGAGCCACCCAGGCACCCCTCTGTTCTTAATTTTTGAGGAAACTCCATTCTGCCTCCACAATGGTTCCACCAATATACATTTCTTTCTTTTTTTAATATATGAAATTTATTGTCAAATTGGTTTCCATACAACACCCAGTGCTCATCCCAAAAGGTGCCCTCCTCAATACCCATCACCCACCCTCCCTTCCCTCCCACCCCCCACCAACCCTCAGTTTGTTCTCAGTTTTTAACAGTCTCTTATGCTTTGGCTCTCTCCCACTCTAACCTCTTTTTTTTTTTTTTTTTCCTTCCCCTCCCCCATGGGCTTCTCTTACGTTTCTCAGGATCCACATAAGAGTGAAACCATATGGTATCTGTCTTTCTCTGTATGGCTTATTTCACTTAGCATCACACTCTCCAGTTCCATCCACGTTGCTACAAAGGGCCATATTTCGTTCTTTGTCATTGTCATGTAGTACTCCATTGTGTATATAAACTACAATTTCTTTATCCATTCATCAGTTGATGGACATTTAGGCTCTTTCCATAATTTGGCTATTGTTGAGAGTGCCGCTATAAACATTGGGGTACTAGTGCCCCTATGCATCAGTACTCCTGTATCCCTTGGATAAATTCCTAGCAGTGCTATTGCTGGGTCATAGGGTAGGTCTATTTTTAATTTTCTGAGGAACCTCCACACTGCTTTCCAGAGTGGCTGCACCAATTTGCATTCCCACCAACAGTGCAAGAGGGTTCCCGTTTCTCCACATCCTCTCCAGCATCTATAGTCTCCTGATTTCTTCATTTTGGCCACTCTGACTGGCGTGAGGTGGTATCTGAGTGTGGTTTTGATTTGTATTTCCCTGATAAGGAGCGACGTTGAACATCTTTTCATGTGCCTGTTGGCCATCCAGATGTCTTCTTGAGAGAAGTGTCTATTCATGTTTTCTGCCCATTTCTTCACTGGGCTATTTGTTTTTCGGGTGTGGAGTTTGGTGAGCTCTTTATAGATTTTGGATACTAGCCCTTTGTCCGATATGTCATTTGCAAATATCTTTTCCCATTCCGTTGGTTGCCTTTTAGTTTTGTTGGTTGTTTCCTTTGCTGTGCAGAAGGTTTTTATCTTCATAAGGTCCCAGTAATTCACTTTTGCTTTTAATTCCCTTGCCTTTGGGGATGTGTCGAGTAAGATTGCTACGGCTGAGGTCAGAGAGGTCTTTTCCTGCTTTCTCCTCTAAGGTTTTGATGGTTTCCTGTCTCACATTCAGGTCCTTTATCCATTTTGAGTTTATTTTTGTGAATGGTGTGAGAAAGTGGTCTAGTTTCAACCTTCTGCATGTTGCTGTCCAGTTCTCCCAGCACCATTTGTTAAAGAGACTGTCTTTTTTCCATTGGATGTTCTTTCCTGCTTTGTCAAAGATGAGTTGGCCATACGTTTGTGGGTCTAGTTCTGGGGTTTCTATTCTATTCCATTGGTCTATGTGTCTGTTTTTGTGCCAATACCATGCTGTCTTGATGATTACAGATTTGTAGTAGAGGCTAAAGTCTGGGATTGTGATGCCTCCTGCTTTGGTCTTCTTCAAAATGACTTTGGCTATTCGGGGCCTTTTGTGGTTCCATATGAATTTTAGGATGGCTTGTTCTAGTTTCGAGAAGAATGCTGGTGCAATTTTGATTGGGATTGCATTGAATGTGTAGATAGCTTTGGGTAGGTAGTATTGACATTTTGACAATATTCTTCCAATCCATGAGCAGGATTCCATTTCTTTAAATCTTCTTCAATTACCTTCATAAGCTTTCTATAGTTTTCAGCATACAGATCTTTTACATCTTTGGTTAGATTTATTCCTAGGTATTTTATGCTTCTTGGTGCAATTGTGAATGGGATCAGTTTCTTTATTTGTCTTTCTGTTGCTTCATTGTTAGTGTATAAGAATGCAACTGATTTCTGTACATTGATTTTGTATCCTGCAACTTTGCTGAATTCATGTATCAGTTCTAGCAGACTTTTGGTGGAGTCTATTGGATTTTCCATGGATAATATCATGTCATCTGCAAAAAGCGAAAGCTTGACTTCATCTTTGCCAATTTTGATGCCTTTGATTTCCTTTTGTTGTCTGATTGCTGATGCTAGAACTTCCGGCACTATGTTAAACAACAGCGGTGAGAGTGGGCATCCCTGTCGTGTTCCTGATCTCAGGGAAAAAGCTCTCAGTTTTTCCCCGTTGAGGATGATGTTAGCTGTGGGCTTTTCATAAATGGCTTTTATGATCCTTAAGTATGTTCCTTCTATCCCGACTTTCTCAAGGGTTTTTATTAAGAAACGGTACTGGATTTTGTCAAAGGCCTTTTCTGCATCGATTGACAGGCTCAGATGGTTCTTCTTTTTTTTTTTTTTGTTAATGTGATGTATCACGTTGATTGATTTGCGAATGTTGAACCAGCCCTGCATCCCAGGAATGAATCCAACTTGATCATGGTGAATAATTCTTTTTATATGCTGTTGAATTCGATTTGCTAGTATCTTATTGAGAATTTTTGCATCCATATTCATCAGGGATATTGGCCTGTAGTTCTCTTTTTTTACTGGGTCTCTGTCTGGTTTAGGAATCAAAGTAATACTGGCTTCATAGAATGAGTCTGGAAGTTTTCCTTCCCTTTCTATTTCTTGGAATAGCTTGAGAAGGATAGGTATTATCTCTGCTTTAAACGTCTGGTGGGAGATTTTTGATAACCGATTCAATTTCTTCGCTGGTTATGGGTCTGTTCAAGCTTTCTATTTCCTCCTGATTGAGTTTTGGAAGAGTGTGGGTGTTTAGGAATTTGTCCATTTCTTCCAGGTTATCCAATTTGTTGGCATATAATTTTTCATAGTATTCCCTGATAATTGTTTGTATCTCTGAGGGATTGGTTGTAATCATTCCATTTTCATTCATGATTTTATCTATTTGGGTCATCTCCCTTTTCTTTTTGAGAAGCCTGGCTAGAGGTTTGTCAATTTTGTTTATTTTTTCAAAAAACCAACTCTTGGTTTCATTGATCTGCTCCATCATTTTTTTAGATTCTATATTGTTTATTTCAGCTCTGATCTTTATGATTTCTCTTCTTCTGCTGGGTTTAGGCTGCCTTTGCTGTTCTGCTTCTATTTCCTTTAGGTGTGCTGTTAGATTTTGTATTTGGGATTTTTCTTGTTTCTTGAGATAGGCCTCGATTGCAATGTATTTTCCTCTCAGGACTGCCTTCGCTGCATCCCACAGGGTTTGGATTGTTGTCTTTTCATTTTCGTTTGTTTCCATATATTTTTTAATTTCTTCTCTAATTGCCTGGTTGACCCACTCATTCGTTAGTAGGGTGTTCTTTAACCTCCATGCTTTTGGAGGTTTTCCAGACTTTTTCCTGTGGTTGATTTCAAGCTTCATAGCATTGTGTTCTGAAAGTATGCATGGTATAATTTCAATTCTTGTAAACTTATGAAGGGCTGTTTTGTGACCCAGTATACGATCTATCTTGGAGAATGTTCCATGTGCACTCAAGAAGAAAGTATATTCTGTTGCTCTGGGATGCAGAGTTCTAAATATATCTGTCAAGTCCATCTGATCCAATGTATCATTCAGGGCCCTTGTTTCTTTATTGACCGTGTGTCTAGATGATCTATCCATTTCTGTAAGTGGGGTGTTAAAGTCCCCTGCAATGACCACATTCTTATCAATAAGGTTGCTTATGTTTATGATTAATTGTTTTATGTATTTGGGGGCTCCTGAGTTCGGTGCATAGACATTTATAATTGTTAGCTCTTCCTGATGGATAGACCCTGTGATTATTATATAATGCCCTTCTTCATCTCTTGTTACAGCCTTTAGTTTAAAGTCTAGTTTGTCTGATATAAGTATGGCTACTCCAGCTTTCTTTTGGCTTCCAGGAGCATGATAAATAGTTCTCCATCCCCTCACTCTCAATCTAAAGGTGTCCTCAGATCTAAAATGAGTCTCTTGTAGACAGCAAATAGATGGGTCTTGTTTTTTTATCCATTCTGATACCCTATGTATTTTGGTTGGCTCATTTAATCCATTTACATTCAGTGTTATTATAGAAAGATACGGGTTTAGAGTCATTGTGATGTCTGTATGTTTTATGCTTGTAGTGATGTCTCTGGTACTTTGTCTCACAGGATCCCCCTTAGGATCTCTTGTAGGGCTGGTTTTGTGGTGACAAATTCCTTCAGTTTTTGTTTGTTTGGGAAGACCTTTATCTCTCCTTCTATTCTAAATGACAGACTTGCTGGATAAAGGATTCTCGGCTGCATATTTTTTCTGTTTAGCACACTGAAGATATCGTGCCAAGCCTTTCTGGCCTGCCAAGTTTCAAAAGAGAGATCAGTCACGAGTCTTATAGGTCTCCCTTTATATGTGAGGGCACGTTTATCCCTAGCTGCTTTCAGAATTTTCTCTTTATCCTTGTATTTTGCCAGTTTGACTATGATATGTCGTGCAGAAGATCGATTCAAGTTATGTCTGAAGGGAGTTCTCTGTGCCTCTTGGATTTCAATGCCTTTTTCCTTCCCCAGGTCAGGGAAGTTCTCAGCTATAATTTCTTCAAGTACCCCTTCAGCACCTTTCCCTCTCTCTTCCTCCTCTGGGATACCAATTATGCGTATATTATTTCTTTTTAGTGTGTCACTTAGTTCTCTAATTTTCCCCCCATACTCCTGGATTTTTTTATCTCTTTCTTTCAGCTTCCTCTTTTTCCATAACTTTATCTTCTAGTTCACCTATTCTCTCCTGTGCCTCTTCAATCCGAGCTGTCGTTGTTTCCATTTTGTTTTGTATTTCGTTTAAAGTGCTTTTCAGCTCCTCGTGACTGTTCCTTAGTCCCTTGATCTCTGTAGCAAGAGATTCTCTGCTGTTTTCAAGCCCAGCGATTAATTTTATGACTATTATTCTAAATTCACTTTCTGTTATATTATTTAAATCCTTTTTGATCAGTTCATTAGCTGTTGTTATTTCCTGGAGATTCTTCTGAGGGGAATTCTTCCGTTTGGTCATTTTGGATAGTCCCTGGAGTGGTGAGGACCTGCAGGGCACTTCCCCTGTGCTGTGGTGTATAACTGGAGTTGGTGGGCGGGGCCGCAGTCCGACCTGATGTCTGCCCCCAGCCCACCGCTGGGGCCACAGTCAGACTGGTGTGTGCCTTCTCTTCCCCTCTCCTAGGGGCGGGATTCACTGTGGGGTGGCGTGTCCCGTCTGGGCTACTTGCACACTGCCGGGCTTGTGTTGCTGGGGATCTGGCGTATTAGCTGGGGTGGGTAGGCAAGGTGCACGGGGGCTGGAGGGGCAGGCTTAGCTCGCTTCTCCTTAGGTGATCCACTTCAGGAGGGGCCCTGTGGCAGCGGGAGGGAGTCAGATCCGCTGCCGGAGGTTTGGCTCCGCAGGAGCACAGAGTTGGGTGTTTGCGCGGAGCGAGCAAGTTCCCTGGCAGGAACTGGTTCCCTTTGGGATTTTGGCTGGGGGATGGGCGGGGGAGATGGCGCTGGCGCCTTTGTTCCCCGCCAAGCTGAGCTCTGCCGTCCGGGGGCTCAGCAGCTCTCCCTCCCTTTGTCCTCCAGCCTTCCCGCTTTCCGAGCAGAGCTGTTAACTTATGACCTCCCAGACGCTAAGTCCCGCTTGCTGTCGGAACACAGTCTGTCCGGCCCCTCCGCTTTTGCCAGCCAGACTCGGGGGCTCCGCTTGGCCGGCGAGCCGCCCCTCCGCCCCGGCTCCCTCCCGCCAGTCCGTGGAGCGCGCACCGCCTCGCCGCCCTTCCTACCCTCTTCCGTGGGCCTCTCGTCTGCGCTTGGCTCCGGAGACTCCGTTCTGCTAATCCTCTGGCGGTTTTCTGGGTTCTTTAGGCAGGTGTAGGTGGAATCTAAGTGATCAGCAGGACGTGCGGTGAGCCCAGCGTCCTCCTACGCCGCCATCTTCCCTCTCTCTCCCACCAATTTACATTTCTATAAACAGTGCATGAGGGTTCCTTTATTCTCCCCAACCTCACCAACATTTGTTATTTATTGTCTTTTAATATTAGCCAACTGACTGATGTGAGGTAGTATTTCACTGTGGTTTTGATTTGCATTTCTCTAATGATTAGTGATGTTGAGCATCTTATGTCTGTTTGCCATCTGGATGTCTTTTTTTTTTTTTTTAATTTTTCAAGTTTACATCCAAATTAGCATATAGTGCAACAATGATTTCAGGAGTAGATTCCTTAATGCCCCTTACCCATTTAGCCTATCCCCCCTCCCACAACCCTTCCAGGAACCCTCTGTTTGTTCTCCATATTTAAAAGTCTCTTCTGTTGTGTCCCCTTCCCTGTTTTTATATTTTTGTTTCCCTTTCCTTATGCTCATCTATTTTGTCTCTTAAATTCCTCACATGAGTGAGGTCATGTGATATTTGTCTTTGACTAATTTTGCTTAGTATAATACCCTCTAGTTCCATCTACGTAGTTGCAAATGGCAAGATTTCATTCTTTTTGATTGCCGAGTAATACTCCATCATATATATGTACCACATCTTCTTTATCCATTCATCCATCGATGGACATTTGGCTTCTTTACATACTTTGGCTATTGTTGATAGTGCTGCTATAAACATGGGGGTGCATGTGTCCCTTCGAAACAGCATACCTGTATTCCCTGGATAAATACCTAGTAGTGCAGTTGCTGGGTCATAGGGTAGTTCTATTTTTAATTTCCTGAGGAACCTCCATACTGTTTTCCAGAGGGGCTGCATCAGTTTGCATTCCTACCAGCAATGCAAAAGTGACCCTCTTTCTCCACATCCTCACCAACATCTGCTGTTGCCTGAGTTGTTAATGTGAGCCATTCTGACAGGTGTGAGGTGGT
Organism: Panthera tigris; assembly: GCF_018350195.1. Classification (NCBI taxonomy): domain Eukaryota; kingdom Metazoa; phylum Chordata; class Mammalia; order Carnivora; family Felidae; genus Panthera; species Panthera tigris. The sequence continues at coordinate 18,272,733 of NC_056676.1, read as the reverse complement.
ATCTCATTGTGGTTTTGATTTGTATTTCCCGGATGATGAGTGATGTGGAGCATTTTTTCATGTGTCAGTTGGCCTGTCCATGTTGTCTTTCGAGAAGTGTCTCTTCATGTCTTTTGCTCATTTCTTCACTGGATTATTTGCTTTTTGGGGTGTTGTTTGATAAGTTCTCTATAGATTTTGGATACTAACCCTTTATCTGATATGTCGTTTGTAAATATCTGCTCCCATTCTGTCAGTTGCCTTTTAGTTTTGCTGATTGTTTCCTTTGCTGTGCAGAAGCCTTTTATTTTGATGAGGTCCCAGTAGTTCATTTTTGCTTTTGTTTCCCTTGCTTCCAGAGACTTTTGAGTAAGAAGTTGCTGTGGCCAAGATCAAAGAGGTTTTTCCTGCTTTCTCCTCGAGGGTTTTGATGGCTTCCTGTCTTACATTGAGGTCTTTCATCCATTTTGAGTTTATTTTTGTATATGGTGTAAGAAAGTGGTCCAGGTTCATTCTTATGCACGTTGCTGTCCAGGTTTCCCAGCATCACTTGCTGAAGAGACCATCTTTATTCCATTGGATATTTTTTCCTGCTTTGTCAAAGATTAGTTGACCATACGTTTGTGGGTCCACTTCTGAGTTCTCTATTCCATTGATCTGAGTGTGTTTTTGTGCCAGTACAGTACTGTCTTGATTACAGCTTTGTAGTACAGCTTGAAGTCTGGGATTGTGATGCCTCCTGCTTCGGTTTTCATTTTCAAGATTGCTTTGGCTATTCGGGGTCTTTTCTGGTTCCATACAAATTTTAGGACTATTTGTTTTAGCTCTGTGAAGAATGCTGGTATCAAGGGATTGATTGCATTTACAATTGTACCAAAACCCAAAATACCTAGAAATAAATCTAACCGAAAAGGTGAAAAATCTATACACTGAAAAGTATAGAAAGCTTATGAAAGAAATTGAAGAAGACGCACAAGAAAATGGAGACATATTCCATGCACCTGGATGGGAAGAACAAATGTTGTTAAAATGTCAATACTACCCAAAGCAATCTACATATTCAATGCAATCCTTACCAAATTAATATCTGGATGTCTTCTTTGGAAAAATACCTATTTGGGTCCTCTGCCCATTTTTTAATGAGGTGATTTATTTTGATGGTGTTATGTCTTTATACATTTTGGATATTAACCCCTTATCAGATACATGATTTGAAAATATCTGTCAATTCAGTAAGTTGCTTTTTCATTTTAATGATAGTTTCCTTCACTATACAAAACTTATTATTTTATCATAGTCCAAGTAGTTTTTTGTTTCTCTTACCTTAGGAAACATCTTTAAAAATGTTGCTAAGGCCAATGTCCAAGATCACTGCCATTGTTTTCTTTTAGGAGTTTTCTGGTTTGAGGTCTCACATGGACATCTTTAATCCATTTTGAGTTTATTTTTGTGTATGGTGTAAGAAAGTGGTCTAGTTTCATTCTTTGCATGTAGCCTTCCAGTTTTCCTAGCACCATTTGTTGAAGAGACTGTCTTTTCCCGTTGCATATTTTTGAATCCTTTGTCATAGATTAATTGACTATATAATCATGGAAATTTTTTCTGGGCTCTATTTTGTTCCATTGACCAACTGGCATCCATTGACGCCAGTACTGTAGTGGTTTGATTACAGCTTTGTGTAGGATACCTTGAAATTTGGGATTGTGATACCGCTAGTTTTGTTTTTCAATTTTGCTTTGGCCTTTGAGGGTGTTTTGTGGTTCCATACAAATTTTAGGATTGTTCTAGTTCTGTGAAAACTGCTATCGGTATTTTGATAGGGATTGCATTAAATTGGTAGATTACTTTGGGTGGTATGGGCCTTTTAATGATATGAATTATTCCAGTCCATGAGCATGGACTATCTTTCCATTTGTGTCATCTTCAATTTCTTTCATCAGTGTTTTATAGTTTTCAGAGTACAGGTTTTTCACCTCCATAATTAAGTTTATTCCGGGGTCTCTTATTTCTTTTTGGTTTAATTTTAAATGGAATTGTTTTTATTTCTCTTATCAGTTTATAGACATGCTTCAAATTTCTATTAATTTTGTATCCTGCAACTTTTCTGAATTTATCAGTTCTAATAGTTTTTTTGGTAGAGTCTTTGGGTGTTGTATATATAGTATCCTGTTATCTGCAAATAGTGACAGTTTAACTTTTTTACACATATTCATTTATTTTGAAAGAGTGCACAAAAGGTGCAGAAGGAGAATCTGAAGCAGGCTTTACACTGTCAGTGCAGAGCCCAATGTGGGACTCAAACTCCTAAATCATGAGATCATGACCTGAGCCAAAACCAAGAGTTGACACTTAACCGACAGAGCCACCCAGGTGCCCCGTGACAGTTTAACTTCCTTACCAATATGGATGCTTCTTCTATCTTATCTGGTTTCTTCACTTAAACTTTCAGTACTATGTTGGATAAAGGGGGTGAGAGTGGACATCCTTGTCTTGTTCCTGATCTTAGGGGAAAAGCTCTCAGCTCATCACCATTGAATATGATGTTAGCTGTGGGTTTTTCATGTCTAGCCTTTATGATGTTGAAGTATGTGACCCTGTGCCCACTTTGTTGAGATTAATTTTTTATCATTAAAGGATGTTGTATTTTTTTGTCAGATGTTTCTTCTGCATCTGTTGAGATTGCATGGTTTTTATTTTTCCTTAATGACACGCATCATATTTTTATATGCAAATAATAAAACATCCTTTTATCTCTGGAATAAATCCCACTGAGGAGTCTCTTAATGTATTCTGAATTCAATTTACTACTATTTTCTTGAGTTTTTTTTGCATCTATGTTCATGAGAAATATTGGACTGTACTTGTCTTTTTTGTTTGTTTTTTTTTGTTTGTTTTTTTTGTAGTGTATTTGCCTAATTTTGGTACCAGGGTAGTTCTGGCCTTACAGACTGAATTTAGAAGTTTTCCTTCCTCTTCTGTATTTTGGAATACTTTAAGGAGGAAAGATATTAACTCTTATTTAAACTTTTGATAGAATAGGGGTGCCTGGGTGGCTCAGTCGGTTGAGCATCCAACTTCAGCTTAGGTCACGATCTCATGGTCTGTGGGTTCAAGCCCCACATCGAGCTCTGTGCTGACAGCTTGCTCAGAGCCTGCAGCTTGCTTCGGATTCTGTGTCTCCTTCTCTCTCTCTGCCCCTCCCCCCCCCCCCCCCCCCGGTCATGCTCTGTCTCTCTCTGTCTCTCAAAAATAAATGTTAAAAATTTTTTTTTTAATTTTTGATAGAATTAACCTGTGAAGCCATCTGGTCCTAGACTTTTGTTTGGAATTTTGTTATTACTTATTGTTTTGGGTTTTTTTGTTTTGTTTTTTTACTAGCAATTGGTCTGTACAGATTTCCTGTTTGTTTCTGATTCTTTTCTGGAAGATTGTATGTTTCGAGGAATTCATTTCTTCTAGGCTTTCCACTCTGTTGGCATATTATCTTTCATAGTATTATTTTATAATCCTTTGTATTTCTGTGGTGTTGGTGACTTTTCCTTTTTCATTTCTGATTTAAGTTTTTTTATTTATTATTAGAGACACACAGACAGCATGAGTGGGGGAGGGGCAGAGAGAGAGAATCCCAAGCAGATTCCTTGCTGCCAGCACAGAGCCCAATGTGGGGCTGGAACTCCTGAATCTGAAATCATGACCTGAGCTGAAACCAAGAGTCAGACACTTACCCAAATGAGCCACTCAGGCACCCCTTTCATTTCTGATTTTGAGTTGTCTCTTTTCTTCTTCATGAGTCTGGCTATAGGTTTATGAATTTTATCTTTCCAAAGAACCAGCTCTTGGTTTCATTGATCTTTTCTTTTTTTTTGGGGGGGGGGGTGTCCATTTATTTCTACTCTAGTATTTCTGATTTTAGCTTTGTTCTTTTTCTAGTTCCTTTAGTTATAAGGTTAATTTTTTCATTTGAGATTCTCTTTTTAGTATAAGCTGGTCTTGCTATAAACTTTATTCTTAGAATTGCTTTTTCTATGTCCTGGAGTTTAGACCACTGTGTTTCCATTTTTACTTGTCTCGATGTATTTTTTTTTTTTTTTTTACTTCATTCACCCATTGGTTGTTTAGTAACATGTTTATCTTCCATACGATGGTTTTCTCCAGTTTTCTTCTTGCAATTAATTTCTAGTTTCATAACATTGTTGAAAGATATACTCTCAATATTCATAAATTGTTTTGTGGCCTAATATATAATCTTTCTTAGAGAATGGTCCACATGCACTTGAATAGGCATACTCTGCTGTTTTGGGATAGAATGTTTTGTATATATCTGTTAAGACCATCTGGTCTCTCGTGTCATTCAAAGCCACTATTTCCTTATTGATTTCTGCCTGGCTGATCTATCCACTGATGTAAGTGGGGTGTTAAAGTCCCCTTTTATTATTATATTACTGTCATTGTCTCCCTTTGTCTGCTAATATTTCCTTTATATATTTTGGTGCTCCTATGTTGGATATATAGATATTTATAAAAGTATTGTCTTGTTGGATAGATCTTTTTATCATGTAATGCTCTTTGTCTTAATGTAATCTTTGTTTTAAATTCTATATTTTCTGATATAATTATTGCTACTTCAGATTTTTTTGTTTCCATTTGCATGGAATATCTTTTTCCATTCCTTCACTTTCTGTCTGCATGTGTCTTTAAGTCTGAGGTGATTCTCTTGTAAGGCAATCTATTATGGATCTTTTTTTAAATCCATACTTTATCTTTTGATAGGAGCATTTAGGCCATTTACATTTGAAGTAATTATTGATAGGTATGTGCTTATTGTTATTAATTATTTTCTGAATATTTTTGTACTTCTCCTTTGTTCTTTTCTTTCTTCCCCTGTGGTTTGATGACTTTGTACTTGGTTTCTTCTTTTTTTCCTATAAGTTTTTGATTTGTGTTTACCATGGGATACATGTATAACGTGTGTATAGCAGTCCATACTGAGTTGAGGGTCACTTAAGTTTGAACCCAGTAGTATATTTTTACTACCCTGCCCATGTTTTATGTTTGTGATGTCATAATTTACATCTGGTATATCCTTTGATTAATTTTTGTAGGTATAATTGATTTTCTACTTTTGCATTTTAATCTTTATACTGGCTGTATAAATGATTATTCTGCCTTTACTATATGTTTGCTTTACTGTGTAACTTTCCTTTCATAACTTTTTTTTTTTTTTTTTTTTTTACTTCTAGTTATCTTTTTACTTAAAGAATTCTCTTTAACATTTCTTGTAAGACTGATTTAGTGGTGATGAGCTTTAACTTTTTTGGGGGGACACTTGATTTATCCTTCTATTCTTAATGATAACCTCACTGGGTGGAATATTCTTGGTTATACGTTTTTCCTTTTCAGCACATTGAATAGGTCATGCCACTCCCTTCTGACCTGCAAGATTTCTGCTGAAAAATTAACTGATAACTTTATGGGGTTTCCCTTATGCGTAACTATTTGCTTTTCTCTTATTCCTTTTAAAATTCTTTCTTCAGATTTTGCATTTTTCATTATTATATGTGATTGTCCTTGAGTTTATCTTGTTAAGGTCTCTCTGGGCTTCAGGACCTGAATGTCAGCTTCCCTCTCTAGATGGAATTTTTCAGCTATTATTTAAAAAAAATTTTTTTTAATGTTTATTCTGAGAGAACGAGGGAGAGAGAGCGTGAGCAGGGGTGGGGCAGAGAGAGAGGAAGACCCAGAATCTGCTCCAGGCTGAGCATTCAGCACAGAGCCTGGTGCGAGGCTAGAACCCATGAACCGTGAGATCATGACCTGAGTTAAGCTGAAGTCAGACACTTAACTAACTGAGCCACCCAGACACCCCTCAGTTATTATTTCTTCAAATAAGTTTTCTGCCCCTTTCCTTTTCTCTTATTCTGGGACCACTATAAGGCAAATTTATTGATTTTTTTTCTTTTCCAGTAGTCCCTTACCCTATTATCATTTTTTATTTTTTATTTTTGCTATTCAGCTTGAATGCTCTTTATTACCTTGTCTTTGAGATTGCTGATACATTCTTGTACATCCTGTAATCTGTTGATTGCCTGTAGTATCTTTTTTTTTTTTTCACTTTAGTTACAGTATTTCTCAGCTCTGACTGGTTCTTTTTTATATTTTCTCTTTGTTGAAGTGTTTACTGTGTTAATCCACTCTTTTCTCAAGTCTAGGGGGTGTCTTTATAACCACTACTTTGAACTGCTTATCAGGCATATTTCTTACCTCCATTTTGTTTAGCTTTTTTTTTTCTGTGATATTGGCCTGTTTTCATTCATGACCTACTCCTTTATCTCTTTGTTTTGTCTGTTTCTACGTATTAGGCAGGTCAACTATGTGTCCTGGTCTTGTGTTGAAGAGTTCCTGTGGTGCCCTGTAGCACAATGATCCTTGATCATCAGAACTGGAGACACACTCATGAGGTGTCCCACATGTGGACTTGCATGCACCCTTCTGTTTTGGATGAGCTGTGGATGCTGTGGGCATGGTGGGTGGGACTGGGCCTCAGCTGGCTGTAGTGACCCACTTTCCTTGCTACTGGCGCACTGGACAGGATTTGTTCCCTGAGCTTTTGAGGCCTGTGGGCTCACTGGTGGGGGGAGCTGGCACTAAGCCTGACTGCTCCTGAGAGCTGTGACAGCTGTGGGCACACCAAAGCAAAGGGTTTGTTCATGGAGTAACCAGCTAAGAGGTCCAGCTGCAGGAAATGTGAGGGCACTAGTGTTTGGAGTTATCCCCCTCCACCATACCCAGGGCAGGAATCACTTTGGAGGGTTGCCAGTCTCAATTGACATTGCTTGCCAGGTATGATGGGGCAAGAACTGCTTTGGAAGGAGCACCTAGCAGGTTGGGTGGGGCAGGTTCAGAAAGAATGTGGGGGAGCAGGGGATGTCAGTAATGTAGATGTTAACTACTATAAGCATCCAATTATCTACGCTGGGGAGGGCAAGAAAAAAAGCCCACCAGCCCTACACTTGTGTTCTAGAGAAATTTTCAGGTCCCTACTTCTCTGCCACAGACCATAAAATTAGTCAAAAAAACTTCAGGTATACCCCAGCTGTTTTCAAGCTGCTGCTTTTGTGCTATCTTGGGCTGGATCTTTAAAGGTGGGGACCTGGTTTCCTATCATGCTCTGACTCTCTGAATTAAGCCCTGATGATTTTCAAAGTCAGACGTTATGGGGACTTGTCATCCCACTGTGGGACCCCAGGGTTGTGGGTGGCCAGTGTGATTGGTGTGGGGGGGTCTGATGCCCTTGTTTGTCTATTATTTATTATGTCCCTCCTACTGGTGGTTAGTTGAACGGGGGTTTGGGTTCCTAACTGTGTCTCTACCCTTCCTACCCTTTTTGATGGGGTCTTCTGTCTGTGACTAGCTATGAAAGATCTGTTCTGCCAGTCTTTGATCATTTTCACAGTTAGGTGCAATGTATGCAGTAGTTGCCTTGGTGTGTCTATGAGACAAAGTGAGGTCAGTATGCTCCTACTCTGCCACCTTCCCTGTACTCTCCTAGCTTGTGGTTTCAAATTGTCAGTGACTCTACGTTTGTTGCCTCTGTCCACAACAAATCTATAATTGAGAAGTTTCTCTACTCTCCTTTCAGAAGGCATTTTTTTAGTCGTCTTTTCCTTGAGGTTATTATCTTTTTTTTCTTTATTTTTTTATTTTTTTATTTTTTAATATATGAAATTTACTGTCAAATTGGTTTCCATACAACACCCAGTGCTCATCCCAAAAGGTGCCCTCCTCAATACCCATCACCCACCCTGCCCTCCCTCCCACCCCCCATCAACCCTCAGTTTGTTCTCAGTTTTTAAGAGTCTCTAATGCTTTGGCTCTCTCCCACTCTAACCGCTTTTTTTTTTTTTTTTTCTTTCCTTCCTTCCCCTCCCCCATGGGTTTCTGTTATGTTTCTCAGGATCCACATAAGAGTGAAACCATATGGTATCTGTCTTTCTCTGTATGGCTTATTTCACTTAGCATCACACTCTCCAGTTCCATCCATGTTGCTACAAAAGGCCATATTTCATTCTTTCTCATTGCCACGTAGTACTCCATTGTGTATATAAACCACAATTTCTTTATCCATTCATCAGTTGATGGACATTTAGGCTCTTTCCATAATTTGGCTATTGTTGAGAGTGCCGCTATAAACATTGGGGTACAGGTGCCCCTATGCATCAGTACTCCTGTATCCCTTGGATAAATTCCTAGCAGTGCTATTGCTGGGTCATAGGGTAGGTCTATTTTTAATTTTTTGAGGAACCTCCACACTGCTTTCCAGAGCGGCTGCACCAATTTGCATTCCCACCAACAGTGCAAGAGGGTTCCCGTTTCTCCACATCCTCTCCAGCATCTATAGTCTCCTGATTTCTTCATTTTGGCCACTCTGACTGGCGTGAGGTGGTATCTGAGTGTGGTTTTGATTTGTATTTCCCTGATAAGGAGCGACGTTGAACATCTTTTCATGTGCCTGTTGGCCATCCGGATGTCTTCTTTAGAGAAGTGTCTATTCATGTTTTCTGCCCATTTCTTCACTGGGTTATTTGTTTTTCGGGTGTGGAGTTTGATGAGCTCTTTATAGATTTTGGATACTAGCCCTTTGTCCGATGTGTCATTTGCAAATATCTTTTCCCATTCCGTTGGTTGCCTTTTAGTTTTGTTGGTTGTTTCCTTTGCTGTGCAGAAGCTTTTTATCTTCATAAGGTCCCAGTAATTCACTTTTGCTTTTAATTCCCTTGCCTTTGGGGATGTGCCGAGTAAGAGATTGCTACGGCTGAGGTCAGAGAGGTCTTTTCCTGCTTTCTCCTCTAAGGTTTTGATGGTTTCCTGTCTCACATTCAGGTCCTTTATCCATTTTGAGTTTATTTTTGTGAATGGTGTGAGAAAGTGGTCTAGTTTCAACCTTCTGCATGTTGCTGTCCAGTTCTCCCAGCACCATTTGTTAAAGAGACTGTCTTTTTTCCATTGGATGTTCTTTCCTGCTTTGTCAAAGATGAGTTGGCCATACGTTTGTGGGTCTAGTTCTGGGGTTTCTATTCTATTCCATTGGTCTATGTGTCTGTTTTTGTGCCAATACCATGCTGTCTTGATGATGACAGCTTTGTAGTAGAGGCTAAAGTCTGGGATTGTGATGCCTCCTGCTTTGGTCTTCTTCTTCAAAATTACTTTGGCTATTCGGGGCCTTTTGTGGTTCCATATGAATTTTAGGATTGCTTGTTCTAGTTTCGAGAAGAATGCTGGTGCAATTTTGATTGGGATTGCATTGAATGTGTAGATAGCTTTGGGTAGTATTGACATTTTGACAATATTTATTCTTCCAATCCATGAGCAGGGAATGTCTTTCCATTTCTTTATATCTTCTTCAATTACCTGCATAAGCTTTCTATAGTTTTCAGCATACAGATCTTTTACATCTTTGGTTAGATTTATTCCTAGGTATTTTATGCTTCTTGGTGCAATTGTGAATGGGATCAGTTTCTTCATTTGTCTTTCTGTTGCTTCATTGTTAGTGTATAAGAATGCAACTGATTTCTGCACGTTGATTTTGTATCCTGCAACTTTGCTGAATTCATGTATCAGTTCTAGCAGACTTTTGGTGGAGTCTATCGGATTTTCCATGTATAATATCATGTCATCTGCAAAAAGCGAAAGCTTGACTTCATCTTTGCCAATTTTGATGCCTTTGATTTCCTTTTGTTGTCTGATTGCTGATGCTAGAACTTCCAGCACTATATTAAACAGCAGCGGTGACAGTGGGCATCCCTGTCGTGTTCCTGATCTCAGGGAAAAAGCTCTCAGTTTTTCCCCGTTGAGGATGATGTTAGCTGTGGGCTTTTCATAAATGGCCTTTATGATCTTTAAGTATGTTCCTTCTATCCCGACTTTCTCAAGGGTTTTTATTAAGAAAGGGTGCTGGATTTTGTCAAAGGCCTTTTCTGCATCGATTGACAGGATCATATGGTTCTTCTCTTTTTTTTTGTTAATGTGATGTATCACGTTGATCGATTTGCGAATGTTGAACCAGCCCTGCATCCCAGGAATGAATCCCACTTGATCATGGTGAATAATTCTTTTTATATGCTGTTGAATTCGATTTGCTAGTATCTTATTAAGAATTTTTGCATCCATATTCATCAGGGATATTGGCCTGTAGTTCTCTTTTTTTACTGGGTCTCTGTCTGGTTTAGGAATCAAAGTAATACTGGCTTCATAGAATGAGTCTGGAAGTTTTCCTTCCCTTTCTATTTCTTGGAATAGCTTGAGAAGGATAGGTATTATCTCTGCTTTAAATGTCTGGTAGAACTCCCCTGGGAACCATCTGGTCCTGGACTCTTATTTGTTGGGAGATTTTTGATAACCGATTCAATTTCTTCGCTGGTTATGGGTCTGTTCAAGCTTTCTATTTCCTCCTGATTGAGTTTTGGAAGAGTGTGGGTGTTTAGGAATTTGTCCATTTCTTCCAGGTTGTCCAATTTGCTGGCATATAATTTTTCATAGTATTCCCTGATAATTGTTTGTATCTCTGAGGGATTGGTTGTAATCATTCCATTTTCATTCATGATTTTATCTATTTGGGTCATCTCCCTTTTCTTTTTGAGAAGCCTGGCTAGAGGTTTGTCAATTTTGTTTATTTTTTCAAAAAACCAACTCTTGGTTTCGTTGATCTGCTCTACAGTTTTTTTAGATTCTATATTGTTTATTTCTGCTCTGATCTTTATTATTTCTCTTCTTCTGCTGGGTTTAGGCTGCCTTTGCTGTTCTGCTTCTATTTCCTTTAGGTGTGCTGTTAGATTTTGTATTTGGGATTTTTCTTGTTTCTTGAGATAGGCCTGGATTGCAATGTATTTTCCTCTCAGGACTGCCTTCGCTGCATCCCAAAGCGTTTGGATTGTTGTCTTTTCATTTTCGTTTGTTTCCATATATGTTTTAATTTCTTCTCTAATTGCCTGGTTGACCCACTCATTCGTTAGTAGGGTGTTCTTTAACCTCCATGCTTTTGGAGGTTTTCCAGACTTTTTCCTGTGGTTGATTTCAAGCTTCATAGCATTGTGTTCTGAAAGTATGCATGGTATAATTTCAATTCTTGTAAACTTATGAAGGGCTGTTTTGTGACCCAGTATATGATCTATCTTGGAGAATGTTCCATGTGCACTCGAGAAGAAAGTATATTCTGTTGCTTTGGGATGCAGAGTTCTAAATATATCTGTCAAGTCCATCTGATCCAATGTATCATTCAGGGCCCTTGTTTCTTTATTGACTGTGTGTCTAGATGATCTATCCATTTCTGTAAGTGGGGTGTTAAAGTCCCCTGCAATGACCACATTCTTATCAATAAGGTTGCTTATGTTTATGAGTAATTGTTTTCTATATCTGGGGGCTCGGGTATTTGGCGCATAGACATTTATAATAGTTAGCTCTTCCTGGTGGATAGACCCTGTGATTATTATATAATGCCCTTCTTCATCTCTTGTTACAGCCTTTAATTTAAAGTCTAGTTTGTCTGATATAAGTATGGCTACTCCAGCTTTCTTTTGGCTTCCAGGAGCATGATAAATAGTTCTCCATCCCCTCACTCTCAATCTAAAGGTGTCCTCAGATCTAAAATGAGTCTCTTGTAGACAGCAAATAGATGGGTCTTGTTTTTTTATCCATTCTGATACCCTATGTCTTTTAGTTGGCGCATTTAATCCATTTACATTCAGTGTTATTATAGAAAGATATGGGTTTAGAGTCATTGTGATGTCTGTATGTTTTATGCTTGTAGTGATGTCTCTGGTACTTTGTCTCACAGGATCCCCCTTAGGATCTCTTGTAGGGCTGGTTTCGTGGTGACAAATTCCTTCAGTTTTTGTTTGTTTGGGAAGACCTTTATCTCTCCTTCTATTCTAAATGACAGACTTGCTGGATAAAGGATTCTTGGCTGCATATTTTTTCTGTTTAGCACACTGTAGATATCGTGCCAAGCCTTTCTGGCCTGCCAAGTTTCAAAGGAGAGATCAGTCACGAGTCTTATAGGTCTCCCTTTATATGTGAGGGCACGTTTATCCCTTGCTGCTTTCAGAATTTTCTCTTTATCCTTGTATTTTGCCAGTTTCACTATGATATGTCGTGCAGAAGATCGATTCAAGTTACGTCTGAAGGGAGTTCTCTGTGCCTCTTGGATTTCAATGCCTTTTTCCTTCCCCAGTTCAGGGAAGTTCTCAGCTATAATTTGTTCAAGTACCCCTTCAGCACCCTTCCCTCTCTCTTCCTCCTCTGGGATACCAATTATGCGTATATTATTTTTTTTTAGTGTATCACTTAGTTCTCTAATTTTCCCCTCATACTCCTGGATTTTTTTATCTCTCTTTCTTTCAGCTTCCTCTTTCTCCATAACTTTATCTTCTAGTTCACCTATTCTCTCCTCTGCCTCTTCAAGCCGAGCCATCGTGGATTCCATTTTGTTTTGCAATTCGTTTAAAGCGTTTTTCAACTCCTCGTGACTGTTCCTTAGTCCCTCGATCTTTGTGGCAAGAGATTCTCTGCTGTCCTGTATACTGTTTTCAAGCCCAGCGATTAATTTTATGACTATTATTCTAAATTCACTTTCTGTTATATTATTTAAATCCTTTTTGATCAGTTCATTAGCTGTTGTTATTTCCTGGAGATTCTTCTGAGGGGAATTCTTCCGTTTGGTCATTTTGGAGAGTCCCTGGCGTGGTGAGGACCTGCAGTGCACTTCCCCTGTGCTGTGGTGTATAACTGGAGTTAGTGGGCGGGGCCGCAGTCCGACCCGATGTCTGCCCCCAGCCCACCGCTGGGGCCACAGTCAGACTGGTGTGTGCCTTCTCTTCCCCTCTCCTAGGGGCGGGATTCACTGTGGGGTGGCGTGTCCCGTCTGGGCTACTTGCACACTGCCGGGCTTGTGTTGCTGGGGATCTGGCGTATTAGCTGGGGTGGGTAGGCAAGGTGCACGGGGGCTGGAGGGGCAGGCTTAGCTCGCTTCTCCTTAGGTGATCCACTTCAGGAGGGGCCCTGTGGCAGCGGGAGGGAGTCAGATCCGCTGCCGGAGGTTTGGCTCCGCAGGAGCACAGAGTTGGGTGTTTGCGCGGAGCGAGCAAGTTCCCTGGCAGGAACTGGTTCCCTTTGGGATTTTGGCTGGGGGATGGGCGGGGGAGATGGCGCTGGCGCCTTTGTTCCCCGCCAAGCTGAGCTCTGCCGTCCGGGGGCTCAGCAGCTCTCCCTCCCTTTGTCCTCCAGCCTTCCCGCTTTCCGCGCAGAGCTGTTAACTTATGACCTCCCAGACGCTAAGTCGCGCTTGCTGTCGGAACACAGTCTGTCCGGCCCCTCCGCTTTTGCCAGCCCGACTCGGGGGCTCCGCTTGGCCGGCGAGCCGCCCCTCCGCCCCGGCTCCCTCCCGCCGGTCCGTGGAGCGCGCACCGCCTCGCCGCCCTTCCTACCCTCTTCCGTGGGCCTCTGGTCTGCGCTTGACTCCGGAGACTCCCTTCTGCTAATCCTCTGGCGGTTTTCTGGGTTCTTTAGGCAGGTGTAGGTGGAATCTAAGTGATCGGCAGGACGCGCTGTGAGCCCCGCGTCCTCCTACGCCGCCATCTTCCGGAACCCCCCGAGGTTATTATCTTTAAGAGTTTCTATGACTATCTCTGATTTGAATTCCCACCTTTTGCAGACTCTGGTGCATCACGGACTGTTAGGATACCATCAGGCCAGGTAACCACTGGTCTCAGTGTTAGCTTATCTGAGCATTTTTGGCCTCCTAGGCCTCCCCCTACTCTATTGCCACCCTACCCATGCATATTAAAAGATATATCACACACAAGCACGCATCTTCCAGTATTGCTAAGTTTTATTTTTATTTTTTATTATTAAATTGATTATTAAATTGGTTTCCATACAACACCCAGTGCTCATCCCAACAGGTGTCCTCCTCAGTGCCCATTACCCACCCTCCCCTCCACTCCCTCCCACCCCCCATCAACCCTCAGTTTATTCTCAGTTTTTAAGAGTCTCTTATGGTTTGGCGCTCTCCCTCTCTAAATTTTTTTTCCTTCCCCTCCCCCATGGTCTTCTGTTAAGTTTCTCAAGATCCACGTAAGGCGAGAACATATGGTCTCTGTATGACTTATTTCATGCGAAGTGTTTTATACTGGAAGATGATTTTAGGATTTTTTTGCCCAACAAATTAGGCTGGCAGATATATTCTGCAGTGAATATTATGCACATTTAAATTTGAAAACCACTAAACTAATATACGCCAGTGGTTTCCAGTTCACTTGGGACCAAATCTTAGTTTCAAGTGTCAAAGTCCTAATGTATACTTTTTTCTAATCATTCCAGCTAAACCTAATAAATTACATGTTCTATATAATTTATAAAACATTGATCACATGCTACCTTATATTACAATAATAATATTTATGCCTTATGCACCCGCCTTTGAAAGTTCTTTCCTTATGCTTTGTAGCTCCTCTCCTTTTCCCTCCCCACCAGAGACTTGTTTGGAGTAATTGCCACATAGGTATCTGTTGCATGAATGCTTTGTTCTCCATCATGGGTAAGTTTTCTCAGATTGAGTCCCTATTCTTAAATACTACAAGAACTAATTTGAAGAATCATATAATGATTTGACAAAATACATAGCAAATTCTTGAGACACAGTGAAGATATTGTAAGAAATTAATTTAATGGTGGGTTATGTTTTATTGCTTTTTTTTTTTTTCTTCTCTGACCTGTAGTAACAGGAAAAGAACTTTACCATGGAAGCCAATTTCAGAAATTTAAAAGATGATGCAGTTTACAGAAAGTCAGTTTTAATTCAACTCAGCAAATATTTATTGATCCTCCATTATGTGTGAGATGCCATGGTAGGTATGAAACCTCTTGAGAAAATGTCTGTTAGAAAGTGAAGTCCATCAGTAAGTCTTTTGAAGGCTGTGTGTATGTATGTTTTCCACTGTTAAAATACTACAGCAACCAAAAGAGAATAAAGTCCTCACTTCTATCTAATCCAAGAGTGAAGTCTAAATCTTTATGTCCTAAGAAAACTGCCACAGGGAACTTCTTGATGTTTTAACTACTTTATATTGCAACTATAAACCATGACCAGAGAAGAGAAGAATCTATTTAGCTCTCTAAAGTATTCTCTGCCAAGTTGTCTCTTATTTATTGCTTTTTAATGAAATTTTTCATGTGCATCAAAACATAATCTTTCAACAAAGGAAATGCAGCACTGAGACCCAAGCACTTTATAATATAGAATCTACATGTGAACATTAATTTATCTAGGTGGGATTATACAAAGGATTTCTTTATGCTTAGGCATGAGATATTTTTTAAGTAAACATCCTGTTATTAACTCTTCCATGGGCTACAGGCTTTCAGAAAATACAGCAAATATTTTAAACTGACCTATTTCTCTTGAATATGAGATGGGTTTTAGCTATTATCCTAAGTCTTCCTTTCTGAAAGCACACACACTTTTTGAGGGGTCATCAAAATTAAAGGGGTGTTTTAGAGAAAGGTATTCAGGGAGGGAGGAAAGAACATTGATGTGTTTTTCCACCTGTGAAGACTTGAACAGTAAATTTACACAGCGCCTGGCTCGATTAAGTGACCGACTTCAGCTCAGGTCATGATCTCATTGTGAGTTCAAGTCCCATGTCAGGCTCTGTGCTGACAGCTCAAAGCCTGCAGCCTGCTTCAGATTTTGTGTCTCCCTCTCTAACCTTCCCCAGCTTGCTCTCTGCTCTCCCTGAAAAATAAACATTAAAAAATTTTTTGGAAAACCAGTAAATTTAGTTATTTCATAGTTTCCTTCTCATTCCTTAAAAATAAATGACTATTGTAAAGGGTGCTTTTGGGTAGGACACAACCTGACTCAAATTGGCCTGTGCAGTAACATTTTTCTTTACATAACAGGAAGTCAAGAGGTAGGACTAGCTTAACGGTTGGCTGATTCAACAAGACCACTCAAGAGCTACATTGATGTGTTCTCTCCACTCAGTAGTCCACAGAATCTGATTGACCCTACAGCTCATACCCTTCCTAATGACCGGCTGCCAGTGGCAAGCAGAGTTCCTCTTTTCCTTCTTTACATTTGACAAGAGCATGAATAACCACCCCCCAACTATTCAGTAATAATCCTTCTCTTAAATTTGATTGGGCCAATTCATAACACATGTCAATCTCCACACTAAAAAAAAAGCTGCTGGGAGATCTACAAGCTCTGATTGGCTGATCAGGACCCATCCCTCATGAGGGGATGGGTGAATATCTGAGCACATCCTTCTGTTAGAGTCTAAGAAAGGGAAAATAGATTTGGAGGAGCAGCCAACAGCATCCACAGCAGTCATCTAATCTTATACCTCCTGAAGAACAGCTTTAGATATCCTTTTCTTCATCTGGGTAAATTGTGCCTTTGGAAATACTGAAAAATTGAACTGTACAGCTTGCACCAATAGAACATGTATACAGAACTTTCTCTGAAATGTTCCCTTTTTATTTTAGGTAAGGTGTCTTGTATGTCAATAGCTCTTGCAGAAAATAATTATCATCTAATGTGTGTGATTCTCAATGCCAAAGAGCTGCCTGAGAAGAGAGGAAATAGTTACAAATTAAGAAACTGATCAATGATTAGATTCAAACACCCATGGAAAGGTCAAGAAACAATAACACCAGCAATAACAGAAAAAAGATAAATAGATCCATAACAAAAGTATTTTATTGTTTCTACTGTTCAGTGAAACATATGTGGAAAACCATCTGCTTTCAGCTCTTTAAGTTCTAAAGGAGAAGAGAGGAGGTTCCGGAAGATGGCGGCGTAGGAGGACGCGGGGCTCACAGCGCGTCCTGCCGATCACTTAGATTCCACCTACACCTGCCTAAAGAACCCAGAAAACCGCCAGAGGATTAGCAGAAGGGAGTCTCCGGAGTCAAGCGCAGACCAGAGGCCCACGGAAGAGGGTAGGAAGGGCGGCGAGGCGGTGCGCGCTCCACGGACCGGCGGGAGGGAGCCGGGGCGGAGGGGCGGCTCGCCGGCCAAGCGGAGCCCCCGAGTCGGGCTGGCAAAAGCGGAGGGGCCGGACGGACTGTGTTCCGACAGCAAGCGCGACTTAGCGTCTGGGAGGTCATAAGTTAACAGCTCTGCGCGGAAAGCGGGAAGGCTGGAGGACAAAGGGAGGGAGAGCTGCTGAGCCCCCGGACGGCAGAGCTCAGCTTGGCGGGGAACAAAGGCGCCAGCGCCATCTCCCCCGCCCATCCCCCAGCCAAAATCCCAAAGGGAACCAGTTCCTGCCAGGGAACTTGCTCGCTCCGCGCAAACACCCAACTCTGTGCTCCTGCGGAGCCAAACCTCCGGCAGCGGATCTGACTCCCTCCCGCTGCCACAGGGCCCCTCCTGAAGTGGATCACCTAAGGAGAAGCGAGCTAAGCCTGCCCCTCCAGCCCCCGTGCACCTTGCCTACCCACCCCAGCTAATACGCCAGATCCCCAGCAACACAAGCCCGGCAGTGTGCAAGTAGCCCAGACGGGACACGCCACCCCACAGTGAATCCCGCCCCTAGGAGAGGGGAAGAGAAGGCACACACCAGTCTGACTGTGGCCCCAGCGGTGGGCTGGGGGCAGACATCGGGTCGGACTGCGGCCCCGCCCACTAACTCCAGTTATACACCACAGCACAGGGGAAGTGCACTGCAGGTCCTCACCACGCCAGGGACTCTCCAAAATGACCAAACGGAAGAATTCCCCTCAGAAGAATCTCCAGGAAATAACAACAGCTAATGAACTGATCAAAAAGGATTTAAATAATATAACAGAAAGTGAATTTAGAATAATAGTCATAAAATTAATCGCTGGGCTTGAAAACAGTATACAGGACAGCAGAGAATCTCTTGCCACAAAGATCGAGGGACTAAGGAACAGTCACGAGGAGTTGAAAAACGCTTTAAACGAATTGCAAAACAAAATGGAATCCACGATGGCTCGGCTTGAAGAGGCAGAGGAGAGAATAGGTGAACTAGAAGATAAAGTTATGGAGAAAGAGGAAGCTGAAAGAAAGAGAGATAAAAAAATCCAGGAGTATGAGGGGAAAATTAGAGAACTAAGTGATACACTAAAAAAAAATAATATACGCATAATTGGTATCCCAGAGGAGGAAGAGAGAGGGAAGGGTGCTGAAGGGGTACTTGAACAAATTATAGCTGAGAACTTCCCTGAACTGGGGAAGGAAAAAGGCATTGAAATCCAAGAGGCACAGAGAACTCCCTTCAGACGTAACTTGAATCGATCTTCTGCACGACATATCATAGTGAAACTGGCAAAATACAAGGATAAAGAGAAAATTCTGAAAGCAGCAAGGGATAAACGTGCCCTCACATATAAAGGGAGACCTATAAGACTCGTGACTGATCTCTCCTTTGAAACTTGGCAGGCCAGAAAGGCTTGGCACGATATCTACAGTGTGCTAAACAGAAAAAATATGCAGCCGAGAATCCTTTATCCAGCAAGTCTGTCATTTAGAATAGAAGGAGAGATAAAGGTCTTCCCAAACAAACAAAAACTGAAGGAATTTGTCACCACGAAACCAGCCCTACAAGAGATCCTAAGGGGGATCCTGTGAGACAAAGTACCAGAGACATCACTACAAGCATAAAACATACAGACATCACAATGACTCTAAACCCATATCTTTCTATAATAACACTGAATGTAAATGGATTAAATGCGCCAACTAAAAGACATAGGGTATCAGAATGGATAAAAAAACAAGACCCATCTATTTGCTGTCTACAAGAGACTCATTTTAGATCTGAGGACACCTTTAGATTGAGAGTGAGGGGATGGAGAACTATTTATCATGCTCCTGGAAGCCAAAAGAAAGCTGGAGTAGCCATACTTATATCAGACAAACTAGACTTTAAATTAAAGGCTGTAACAAGAGATGAAGAAGGGCATTATATAATAATCACAGGGTCTATCCACCAGGAAGAGCTAACTATTATAAATGTCTATGCGCCAAATACCCGAGCCCCCAGATATAGAAAACAATTACTCATAAACATAAGCAACCTTATTGATAAGAATGTGGTCATTGCAGGGGACTTTAACACCCCACTTACAGAAATGGATAGATCATCTAGACACACAGTCAATAAAGAAACAAGGGCCCTGAATGATACATTGGATCAGATGGACTTGACAGATATATTTAGAACTCTGCATCCCAAAGCAACAGAATATACTTTCTTCTCGAGTGCACATGGAACATTCTCCAAGATAGATCATATACTGGGTCACAAAACAGCCCTTCATAAGTTTACAAGAATTGAAATTATACCATGCATACTTTCAGAACACAATGCTATGAAGCTTGAAATCAACCACAGGAAAAAGTCTGGAAAACCTCCAAAAGCATGGAGGTTAAAGAACACCCTACTAACGAATGAGTGGGTCAACCAGGCAATTAGAGAAGAAATTAAAACATATATGGAAACAAACGAAAATGAAAAGACAACAATCCAAACGCTTTGGGATGCAGCGAAGGCAGTCCTGAGAGGAAAATACATTGCAATCCAGGCCTATCTCAAGAAACAAGAAAAATCCCAAATACAAAATCTAACAGCACACCTAAAGGAAATAGAAGCAGAACAGCAAAGGCAGCCTAAACCCAGCAGAAGAAGAGAAATAATAAAGATCAGAGCAGAAATAAGTTCTAAAGGAGAAGAAAAAAATTTTCCTGTAGAAGTAATAACGAAAGTAACTATGCATTGAAAGGCTATAAGTTAGGCATTTCCCAGACAATGTCTGATTGGTACTATGACTGTAAGCCCGTCATGGGCAGAAAATGCTCTATCCCTAGCACCTACCACCATACATGCCTGGCACATAATGTAATTTTAACAACTGCGTATGAATAATATAATTCTAACAAAAACCTTATGCAACAGTATATTGCTGTTTCCCCCAACTTAAGAATTAGGAATCCTTGACTCTAAATCTTTAAGCAATTCAGTCAAGTAATAGAGCACAGATTAAAATCCAGCCTTCCTCTCTTTCCCTACCTGAAGAGGAAATAGATGAGATAAATCCAGTGACTTGGAGACTGGATGTTTTTTTCCCTGAAGTTTCAATATTCTTGGCACTAATAAATTTGTTAGGTTTAAAATAAGACCTGCTCTAGATAGATCAGATGATAAAAGCTTATTATAAGCAATCCAAGAATGGAGACTGTTTCCAAACCAGGTCCCTAGAGCCTAAAACATTCACAAAGGGCAGTGTGTCCAGTTCCTGTGCTTCTTGCTTAAGAACTTTATCATTGTGATAACTGAGCTATTACCTGTATCTACTGCCACTGCTCCTGATACTGCAAGCTAATTTTTTCATTGCTTCAAGTGTAAACTCTCTCAAAGACAGGATCCGACTAGATCAGGGGTCAGTCGCTGTCTAGTAGAGTGAGCCCAACTGGGCAGGACTCACTTGTCATTCCACCTGATCTTCCACTGAGTGCCTTTAAGTTAGGTGTCGGATTAGGTGTGGCCACATGGGATGGAGTTATAGGGTACTAGGTGGAATGAGAACTCAAAGGGAGACCGTGGACAAGTCATACATTCTTAGGCTATCCAGATGTCTGCTGCAAGTAGTTTTCTCTTAAAAAAATATTACCCCCCTTTTTTTTCAATCAACATATTAAAGTATAATAGAACTTAAAATACTGAGGATTTGTAGTCAGGAACCCTAAAGCATAAATACTGGATAAAGTGAAAATCTGACAAAAATATAAAAATCTCATAATACCAAACATCTATATAGTCCTTACTCTGTGTGAGGTGTTATTTTAAGCACTTGACATGTATGCTCCTTTAATCCTCATGATAACACATGAATTAAATACCAGTAACTCCACTCTATAGATAGAGGGGCTGAGGCACAGAGAAGTGAAAAGCATTGCCCGAGGTCCACAGCTATTGCTGACAACTGTCTCCAGAGTAAATGCTTTTATCATACTGTCATTTGTTTTAGTATATAACTTTGTAACTTTGTAGAAAAAAAAAAGACATTTCCAGACGCAAAAACAGTTGGAGGCAAAAAACAAAGCTAAAGTGGAAAGGAAAAGCTGATACCATGTGCTTCTGGGAGTCAGGACTATGAAAAGGGACTGTCAAGACTGAGGCTGGGATTCTAATGCCTGTAACAGGGAAGACATGGAGAGCTGCAAGAAAGTTTAAATAGAGAAAGTAGGGAACTTCAAAGTGTGGAGAAAAACTCCCTACAGCTGGCGAAATGGAGGTTTTTAGTCTCCTAGAGATTTGGGTGATGGGAGATCACTAAAAAGCAGACCCCCCAGGTCTCCCAACGTATGGGTGAGGACTCCTAATTTACACTCTTAATGATCTAGAAGTTGGAGTGAAAACACAAACCTAGCCTTAGACCCCACAAGGCAAGCTTCAAACCACTTTGTAGAGACTCTCACAGGACTCCCACAGAATAAACCAAAATGCATTGAGTTCCTTATATGGAGTTCAGAGCTCAGGAGATAAAGATCCTAACGAATAACCACAACAAGTGTTGTGGTAAGATCTGTATTCAGCTTTGGGAAAATATAGAAACAAAGTGAATAAAGTCATCCAGATATCAAGGAATGTCTCCTTGAGGACATAGTCATTAAGCTGCCATCTTCAGTTTATATAATAGTTTCCTAGGGCTGTGGAAACAAAGTACCACAGACTGGGTGATGTAAAGCGCAGAAATTTTTCTCACAGTTCTGGTACTGGAAGTCTGAGAA
The DNA here is from genome assembly GCF_018350195.1 of Panthera tigris. Taxonomy (NCBI): domain Eukaryota; kingdom Metazoa; phylum Chordata; class Mammalia; order Carnivora; family Felidae; genus Panthera; species Panthera tigris. The sequence continues at coordinate 18,250,940 of NC_056676.1, read as the reverse complement.
CATGGTGTCATCAGATTTGATTTCTACTGAGGCCTTTCTTAGCTTGCAGATGGCTATCTTCTTCCTATGTCTTCACGGTGTTTTCCCTTTGCATGTCTGTGCCTAAATTCCCTCATCCCAGTAACCTCATTTTAACTTACCTCTTTAAAGACCTTATCTCAAAATATACTGATTTTGAGATACTGGAGGTAGGACTTCAACATACGAATTTTGAGGGGACCCAATTCAGAGAGCCACACTTAGACGAAATGTGCTACAAAAATCCTAGGTGATTTTTAAAAAAGCATGGAGCAAAGGAGGAGGAAAACAGGAGGGGGGGAGATGAAAAAATTCTTGAGATCTTGTTCAAGGAGGAAATATACAAAGTCTCGATTCTACGCATGAAAGAAGTATCTGTAAAATTTATAAGAAATCACTTAAATTGAAATAAGATGCATAGCTGGCATACTACTAGATAGGAAAAGCTGGTGGAGAACTCCAAGAAGAGAAAAGGCAAGAACCCATAACAAAAAATAGGGGTGCCTGGGTGGCTCAGTCAAGATTTCAGCTCAAGGTCATGATCTCACGTTTCATGGGATCAAGCTTTGTGTCGGGCTCTGTGCTGACGGTATGGAGCTTGCTTAAGATTCTCCTTCCTCTCTCTCTGCCCCTCCCCCACTTTCTCTCTTGCTCTCTCAAAAGTTTAACAAGGTCATACGTGTATACATGTATTTTTTTTTTTTTGACATCAAGCTTTTATTTCAATTCTAGTTAATATATAGTGTAATGTTGATTTCAGGAGTAAAATTTAGTCGTTCATCACTTATAGCACCTAGTGCTCATCAAAAGTGCCCTCCTTAATACCTAACACCAATTTAGCCCATCCCTTACCCAGCTCCCCTCCAGAAACCCTGTTTGTTTTCTATAGTTAAGTCTCCTATGGTTTCCCTTCCTCTTTTTTTTCTTCCTTCCCCTGTGTTCATCTGTTTTTCTCAGATTCCACATGTGAGTGAAATCAAATGGTATTTGTCCTTTTCTGACCTATTTTGCTTAGCATGATATACCTTATCTCCATCCATGTCATTGAAAATGGCAAGATTTCTTTCTTTTTGATGGCTAAGTAGTATATTCCATTATATATATATATACACCAAATTTTCTTTATCCATCAGAGCCATTATGGGCTCTTTCCATAATTTGGCTATTGTTGACAATGGTGCTATAAACCTCAGGGTGCACATGTCCCTTTGAGTCTTTGTATTTTGGGTAAATATCTTGGAGTGTGATTACTGGGTCATAGGGTAGTTGCATTTTTAACTTTGTGAGGAACCTCCATACTGTTTGCCACAATGACTTGTCCAGTGTGCATTACCACCAACAACATAAGAGGGTTCTCCTTTCACGTTCTCACCAACCTCTTTGGTTTTCTGTGTTAATTTTAGCATTCTGGTGTGAGGTGGTATCTCATTGTAGTTTTGATTTGTATTTTCTGCACGATGAGTGATGTTGAGAATCTTTTCATGTGTTTGCCACAGGGATGTCATCTTTGGAAAAAGTGTTCATGTCTTCTGCCTGTTTCTTCACTGGATTATTTTTTGGGGCATTGAGTTTGATAAGTTCTTTGCAGACTTTGGATACTAACCCTTTATCAGCTTGTCATGTGCAAATATCTTTTCCCATTCTGTAGGTTGTGCTTTAGTTTGGTTGATTGTTTCTTTCACTGTGCAGAAGCTTTTTATCTTAAGTTCCAAAAGTTCATTTTTGCTTTTATTACCCTTGTATCCAGAGATGTCTAGTAGGAAGTTGCTATAGCCAACATCAAAGAGGTTGCTGTAGGTGTTCTTCTCTAGGATTTTGAGGTTTCCTGTGTCACATTTTAGTCTCTAATTCATTTTGAATTTATTTTGGTATATGATGTAAGAAAGTGGTCCAGTTTCATTCCTCTGCATGTTGCTGTCCAGTTTTCCCAACACCACTTGAAGAGACTGAAGGATATTCTTTCCTACTGTGTCAGAGATTAGTTGACCATATAGTTATGGGTCCATTTTTGGGTTTTCTGGTTTTTTTTTTTTAAATCTATGTGTCTGTTTTTGTATCAGTAAGGTACTGTCTGGATCACTATGGCTTCGTAATATAGCTTTAAGTCTGTAATTGTGATGCCTCCAGCTTTGCTTTTCTTTAAGATTGCTTTGCCTGTTTGGATCTTTTGTGGTTCCATACAAATTTTAGGATTGTTTATTCTAGCTCTGTGAAAAACGCTGATGATATTTTGATAGGGATTGCCTTATAGATGTAGATTGTCTTGGCTAGTATAGACCTTTTAACAATGTTTTCCCAACCCATAAACATGCAATTTTTTTTTTCCATTTCTCGTCTTCAGTTTCTTTCATAAGTGTTCAAAGTTTTCAGAATACAGATCTTTTATATTTGGGGTTAGGGTTATTCCTAGGTATTTTAGGAGTTTTGGTGCAATTGTAAATGGGATTGATTCCTTGATTTCTGCTTCATTATTGGTGAATAGATGCAATAGATTTTGTATCCTGTGACTTGACTGATTTTACTTATCATGTCTAACAATTTTTTTGGTGGAGTCTTGTAGGTTTTCCATGTAGAGTATCATGCCCTCTGTGAACAGTAAGTTTGACTACTTTCTTGCTGATCTGGATGCCTTCTATTTCTTTTGTTGTCTAATTGCTGAAGCTAGAACTTTGAGTACTACATTAAATAACAGTGGTAAGGGTGGATATCCCTGTCTTGTTCCTGATCATAGAGGAAAAGATTTCCCCATTGAGGATGATAGTAGCTGTAGATCTTTCATAAATGGCCTTTATGATGTTCAGGTATGTTTCCTCTATCCCTACTTTGTTGAGAGTTTTTCTTTCTTTCTTTTTTAACAAGAATGGATACTATATTTTGTCAAAAGTTTTTCTGCATCTATTGACGGGATCAGATGGTTCTTTTCTTTTATTAACGTGGTGTATCACATTGATTTGCAAATATTGAACCACCTTGCAGCCCAGGAATAATTTCCACTGCATTGGGGTGAACATTTCTTTCAAAGTACTCTTGAATTCTATTTGTTAGCATCTTATTGAGAATTTTAGCATCCATGTTCATAATGAATATTGGCCTGTAATTCTCCTTTTTAGTGGGGTCTTTGCCTGGCTTTGGAATCAAGGTAATGCTGACCTCCTAGAATGAGTTTGGAAGTTTTCCTTCCATTCCTACTTTTTGGAAAAGTTTAAGAAAAAAATATTAATTCTGGTAAGAATTTCTTGGGAATTTCCCTGGGAAGTAGTGGGTCTGTTAAAATTTGCAATTTCTTCCTGTTTCAGTTTTGGTAGTTTATAGGTCTCTAAGCATTTATCCATTCCTTCCAGATTGCACAATTTGTTGGCATATAATATTTCATAATCTCTTCTAATTGTATTTCTGTGGTTTGGGTTGTGATCTCTCTCATTCATGATTATCCATTTGGGTCCTCTCTCTCTTTTTGACAAGTTTGGCTAGAGGTTCATCAATTTTAGTCTGAAAAATCCAGCTCCTAGTTTCATTGATCTATTCTAGTGGGGTTTGTTTCTATATCATTTATTTTTGCTCTAATCTTTATTATTTCCCTTATTATGACTTTAGGCTTTATTTGTTCTTTTCTAGCTCCTTTATTCTTTTTAAAATATAATTTTTGTTAGCTAACCTACATAGTATACAGTGTGCTCTTGGCTTCAGGAGTAGATTCCCATGATTTATCCCTTACATACAATACCCGGTGCTCATCCCAACAAGTGTCCTCCTCAATGCCCATCACACATTTTTCCTGCCCCTCCATCAACCCTCAGTTTGTTCTCTGTATTTAAAAGTCTCTTATTGTTTGCCTTCCTCTTGGTTTGTAACTATTTTTTTCCTTCCCTTCCCCATGGTCTTCTGTTAAGTTTCTCAAATTCCATATCTAAGTGAGAACATATATATCTGCCTTTCTCTGACTGACATATTTCACTTAGCATAATTCCTTCCAGTTCCATCCACATTGTTGCAAATGGCAAGATTGCCTTTTTCATTGCTGAGTAGTATTCCATTGCATATATATACACCACATCTTCTTTATTCATTTGTCTGTTGATGGACATTTGGGCTCTTTCCATAATTTGGCCATTGTTCATAGCACTGCTATAAACATTGAGATGCACGTGCCCCTGTGAATCAGCACTCCTGTATCCTTTGGATAAACCTAGTAGTGCTCAAGAGTGTTCCTGTTTCTCCACAACCTTGCCAACATCTGTGGTTTCCTGAGTTGTCAATTTTAGCCATTCTAACTAGCATGAGGTGGTATCTCAGTGTGGCTTTGATTTGTATTTCCTTGATGATGAGTGATGTTGAGCATCTTTTCACGTGTCTGTTGGCCATCTGGATGTCATCTTTGGAAAAGTGTCCATTCATGTCTCTTGCCCATGTTTTCACTGGATTGTTTTTTGCGTGCTGAGTTGGAGAAGTTCTTCATAGATTTTTAAATACTAAATCTTTATCCAATATGTCATTTGCAAATATCTTTTCCCATTCTGTCAGTTGCCTTTTAGTTTTGTTGATTGTTTCCTTTGCAATGCAGAAGTTTTTATCTTGATGAGGTCGCAATAGTTCATTTTTGCTGTTACTTCTCTTGCCTTTGGAAATGTGTTGAGCAAGAAATTGCTGCAGCTGAGGACACAGAGGTTGTTGCCTGTGTTCTTCTCTAGGGTTTTTATGGTTTCTGCCTCACATTGAGCTCTTTCATCCATTTTGAGTTTGTGTATGGTGTAAGAAAGTGATCCAGTTTCATTCTTCTGCATGTTGCTGTCCAGTTCTCCCCAGCACCATTTGCTAAAGAGACTGTCTCTTTTCCATTGGATATTCTTTCCTGCTTTGTCAAAGATTAGTTGGCCATACTTTTGTGGGTCCAATTATAGGTTCTCTATTGCGTTCCATTGGTCTATGTGTCTGTTTTTGTGCCAATACCATGCTATCTTGATGATTATAGCTGTGTAGTATAGGCTAAAGTACGGGATTGTGATGTTCCTGCTTTGGTTTTACCATACTTCTATCAGACAAACTAGACTTTAAAGACTGTAACAAGAGATGAAGAAGGGCATTATATCATAATTAAGCGATCTATCCATCAGGAAGAGCTAATAATTGTAAATGTTTATGCCCCAAACTTGAAAGAACCCAAATATATAAATCAATTAATCACAAACTTGAGCAAGCTTGCTGATAATATTGTAATTGTAGGTGACTTTATTACTCCACTTAAAGCAATGAACAGATCATCCAGGCAAAAAGTCAATAAAGGAACAATGGCCTTGAATGATAGACTGAACCTGATGGACTTGATGGATATATTGAGAACTTTCCATCCAAAAGCAGCAGAATGCACATTCTTCTTGAGTGTACATGGAACATTTTCCAAAATATATCATATACTTGGTCACAAAACAATCTTCAACAAATAAAAAAAAAGGATTGATATCATACAATGCATATTTTCAGGTCATAATGCTATGAAACTTAAAATCAATCACAAGAAAAAAATTGGAAAGCCTCCAAATGCATGGAGATTAAAGAACACCCTACTGAAGAATGAATGGGTCAACAGAAAATTAAAGAAGAAATTTAAAAATATATGGAAGCAAATGAAAAAACACAACAATCTAAACTTTTTGAGATGCAGCAAAGGCAGTCCTAAGAGGAAGATATATTGCAATCCAAGCCTATCTCAGGAAGCAAGAAAAATCCCAAATACAGACCCTAACCTCACACCTAAAGGAACTAGAAACAGAGCAGCAAAGAAACCCCAAAGCCAGCAGAAGAATAGAAATCATAATGATTAGAGCAGGAAATTTTGGGACCCTTCTTCTTGAGGTAGGCCTGTATTGGTACATACTTCCTTCTCATGACTGCTTTTGCTGCATCTCAAAGGCTTTGGACTGTCGTATTTTCATTTACTTCCATGTTTTTTTTAAATTGCTTTTTTAATTTCCTGGTTAACTGATTCATTCTTTAGCAGGATGTTCTTTAACTTCCATGTATTTGTGGTATTTCCAATTTTTTTCTTGTCGTTCACTTCAAGTTTCAAGCATTGTGGAGAGAGAAATATGCATGGTATGATCTCAATCTTTTTGTATTTGTTGAGGCCTGATTTGTGATCCAGTATGTAATCTATTCTGGAGCATGTTATGTATGCTTCAAAAAGAATGTGTACTCTGGAGCACCTGGTTGGCTCAATTGGTTGAGCATCTGGCTGTTGATTTTGGCTCAAGTCATGATCTCGTGGTTTATGGGATTGAGCCTACTTGAGATTCTTAATCTCTTTCTGCCCCTCCCCTGCTCATGCTCTCTCTCTCAAAATAGATTTTTTAAAAAAGCGTATTCTGCTACTTTAGGATGAAATCTTCTGAACATGTCTGTTAGGTCCATCTGGTCCAGTGTGTCATTCAAAGCCATTGTTTCCTTGTTGATCTTCTGCTTAAATGATCTGTCCATTGCTATAAGTGTGGTATTAAAGTCCCCTACTATTATTTTACTATTATCAAGGAGTTTATGTTTGTGATTAACTGACTTATATATTTGCATGCTTCCAACTTACGGGCATAAATATTATTGCTACATCTTATTGGGTAGAATCCTTTATTATGATATAGTGCCATTCTTCATCTCTTGTTACAGTCTTTGGTTTAAAATCTAGTTTTTCTGATATAAATACGGCTACTCCAGCTTTCTTTTGACGTCCATTAGCATGATAAATGTTCTCTATCCCCTCATTTTGTCTGTAATTGTCTTTAGGTCTACAGTGAGTCTCTGATAGGCAGCCTATAAATGGGTCTTTAAAAAAAAAACTATTTTTTTTTCTAATTTTTTAACGTTTATTTATTAGAGAGCATGAGCATAGGAGGGGCAGAGAGAATGGGAGACACAGAATCTGAAGCAGGATTCAGGCTCTGAGTTGTCAGCCCAGAGCCCAATGCAGGGCCCAAACCCACAAACTGCAAGATCATGACCTGAGCTGAAGTCAGAAGCTCAACTGACTGAGCCACCCAGGCACCCCCCCAAAAAACCCCATTCTGATACCCTATATCTTTCGATTGGGGCATTTAGCCCATTTACATTCAAAGTGATTATTGATAGATATGAATTTAGTGCCATTGTATTACCAGTTAAGTTGTTCCTGGAGATTTTCTTTGTTCCTTTCTATCTTTGTCACTTTTCGTCTTTCTTTCCCAAAGAGTCCCCTTTAATATTTCTTGCAGGGTTGGCTTAGTGATCACAAACTCCTTTAGTTTTTGTTTGGGAAACTGTCTCCCTTCTATTCTTAATGACAGTTTTGCTGGATAAAGTATTCTTGACTGCATATTTTTCCCCTTCAGCATGTTGAATATATCATGTTACTCCCTTCTTGCCTGCCGAGTTTCTGCAGATCAATTTGCTGTGAACCTTATTTGTCTTCCCTTGGAAGTTAGGGATTTCTTTTCCCTCCTGCTCCCAGGATTTTTTTTATCTCTGTATTTTGCAAATTTTACTACAATATATGTTGATGATGGCCTGCTTTTGTTGATTTTGATAGTTCTCTGTGCCTCCTGTATTTGGATGTCTGCTTCCTTTCCCACATGAGGGAATTTTTCAGCTATATTTTGCTTAAAGAAAACTTCTGCCTCCTTTTCTCTCTCTTCTTCCCTCTCTTCTTCTGGGACTCCTATGATACGAATGTTATTATGCTTTATGGAGTTGCTGAGTTCCCAAATCTACACTTGTGATCCAATATATATATTTCCCTCTTCAGCTTCATTAGCTTGCATAATTTTATTTTCTATATCACTTAATTTTTTCCTGTTTCTTCCATCCTTGTCATTATATCCACTCAATGTTGCATCTCAATTACAACATTTTTTTATTTCCGCCCGTCTGCGTTTTAGGTCTTTTGTTTCTGTACTAAAGGACTCCCTGGTATCTTCAGTGTTTTTCTCAAGCCAAGCTAGAATCTTTGATCATTTTAAATTCTAGCTCAGGCATATTACTTCTACCTGGTTTTTTTTTTTAATGTTTGCTTGTTTTTGAGAGTGACAGAGTACAAGAGGGGGAAGAACAGAGAAGGAAGACACAGAATCTGAAGCAGGCTCCAGGCTCTGAGCTGTCAGCACAAAGCCCAATGAGGGGCTTGAACCCATGAATTGTGAGATCATGACCTGAGCTGAAATTGGATGCTCAACCAACTGAGTCACCCAGACACCCCTACTTCTACCTGTTTTAACTAGAACCCTGGCCATGACCTTTTCTTGTTCTTTCTTTTGGGATGAATTCTTCCATGTTGGCATTCTGCTTTAGGTTAGGAAAGCCTGATATGTTTCCTTCTCCTGAGAGCAATAGCTATATTAAGAAGAGGTCCTATACTGTCCAGGGCCTGGCACTTCAGAAAGTGTTTCTGGTGTATGCTGTGTGCATTCTGCTGTTGCATTTTGGCTGCTCTTTCCTTCTGATCACTCCTCTGCAGAGTTTCTCCTTGCCTACAATGAGGAGTGTTTGGACCTTGTCCCATGTGTGGCAAGTTTTAAGGAGGTATACTTTGGTCTGCTTGTTACAAGAGGCTAGATCCTGTTTCCACTAGAATGAAGTTTTGCAGCACTCTATGGTCAGTAGGTTTTGTGCCTGTGAGGGATTTGTGCTGCTGTTCTGGGGGAGGGGCCTGCTGTTGCTCTGGCTGTCAGGCACAGTTGCCCTAGTACAGAAGCACCCTGCAGAGTGCAGGGGATGGGGCTTGGTGTAAGTGGCTCAAATCTCCACTGTGCAAGCAGTACTGCTCACTAAAGTCTATTGGTGCTGACATACAGGGATGGAATGGCATTAGTCCCCTCTCTCATCCTTGGAGAGGGAGTTTGCACCCACCACCATTCAGGAAACCTTCACAGAAGAGCAAACAATCTTTTGTGTGTCCTAGACAAACTTCAGATTCCTACCTTCACCCTGTCTGTGTCCGGGCCACCTGCCTACCTGGCAGCGCAGTTCACCTGTGTTTTATCTCCAGAACACCGGAGATAAACTGGAGTTTCAGAACTCCAAACTTTAGATCTGGCATGATGCAGACCCACACTGATCCTCTGGGGGAAGGTCTTGTCATGCTGTGGCCGGTGCTGGTTTTTCCCAGAAGGGCACTTGCATAAATTCACAGGGCCTTGGAGTTTATGGTAAAGCACAACAAAAAGCTGGTGTCTAGATTAGCTACCCTCAGCAGGTGTCTCTGCTCCTATGCTAATGAATGGAGCAATGGGATGGCACTCATTGTCTCTCTTGTCCCCTGAGATGCAGTTAACCTCTACCAAATGTACTCCAAGACGGGGAACTGTCTTTCCCACTGCCACCCAGGGTATCCTCAGACCACACTGTCTACTCCTAGGCTTCTATCCTCTTTCTCCACAAAAACACCCCTATGCTTGCCAAACTCTACACCTGCCACAGAGCTGACTTCTAAAAACTTCATTTTTTAAGCTCTGCTGCTCATAAAAGCTCATGAAAATCAGTGTCTCATTTTCCAGGTCAGTGGTTTGGGAGAAGTGTTTTTCCTATGCGATCCCTTATGCATCTCTCCCCCCACTCCATAATCAGGGCCCCCTCCCCTCAGCAGCACCCATGATCACGTCTGCACCTCCTGCCTTCCACAATATGGTCTAATTTCTCCTTCTAGCTGTGCAGTTTGTTCTCACAGTCCTCAGATAAATTTCTTGGGTGTTCAAAATGATTTGGTAATTACCTAGCTGTGTTTGAGGGATGAGGCAAGTGCAAGATCCCCCTACTACACCGCCATCTTACCTCCATCTCCTGTAAAAGTGTATTAATACTAGAAAATGTATGTGCCTTATGTTTTTATGCATATTAAATTTATAAAAAGAAAATCACACATATTAGGTATTATAATTAATGGGAATGAGTAAAATTCTCCACTTAAAAGTCAGAAAAATCTTACTAGTTAAATTTTTTAAAATTCAGTATTATGTTTGCAAGAACCATATTTGTTGGGGGGGGGGAAGCAGAAGAAAGATATAGGCAAAACTGTCCCAATCATTTGGCAAGAAAGGAATTTTAAGAGTATTAAATGAGCCATAGAAGGATTTTCTAGAAACATTTTAAAATAAAAGCTTTATTCCATTCAGAAGATAGAGTAGTCATTAATATTTATAGCTACTCATTAAAATACATGAATTAAGAGTTTTTAAATTAAACTGACAAATCCAAAATAATAGCAAGCATATTAAAATTCTATCAAAAATTGTCAAATTTAGCGATGACAAAAATTTAACATAATTAAGCATTTTTAATAGACAAAATTTTTTGACATCCTTCAAAATAACTCTTTAATAAAGAGAAACTAAAAACCACAATTATCTATCCCATTTACAACTGCATCAAAAAGAATACAATACCTAGAAATCAAGTTAACCAAGGAGGTAAAAGATGTATGTTGAAAACTAAGACCTTAATGAAAGAATTAAGAAATAAGTGGAAAGAAATTCCATGCTCATGGAATGGAAGATATAATGTTAAAATGTCCATACTTCTCAAAGTGATCTACAGATTAAGTGCAATCCCTATTGAAATGCCAATTGTATTTTTCACAGAAATAGAAGAAACAGTCCTAAAAATCGTATAAAACAAGAGCCCTCAAAGAGCCCAAAGTAATTTTGAGAAATAAGACCTAAGCTGGAGGTATCGTACTCTGATTTCAAAGTACACCACCAAGGTGTAGTAATCAAAACAGAATGGCACTGGTATAAAAACAGATACACAGATCACTGGGACAAAATAGAGTACCCAGAAATAAACCTACACCTATGTGGTCAATTAATTATGACAAAAGAACCAAGAATATACAATGGGAAAGGACAATCTCTTCAATAAATGAGGCTGGGAAACGGGACAGCTACATGCAAAAGAATGAAACTGGACCACTATCTTATACCATATGTGAAAATTAATGCAAAGTGAATTAAAGACTTAAATGTAAGACATGAAATCGTAAGACTCCTGGAAGGAATCATAATGAATAAGGCCTTTGACGTAGCCCTTGGTGATGATTTTTCAATCTGACCCCAAAAGCAAAAATAAACAAGTTGGGGTTACATGAGATGAAGCTTCACAGTAAAGAAAACCATCACAGAATGTAAAGGCAGCCTACCAAATGGGGGAAATTATTTACAAATCACCTGTTCCATAAGTGGCTAGTATCTGAAATAAAGAATTCATACAACTCAATAGCCAAAAACTGAAAAATGGGCAGAAGATCTAAATACATATTTTTCCAAAGAAGATATACAGATAGACAGCAGGCACATGAACAGGTGCACAACATAATCATCAGGGTAATGCCAATCAAAACCAAAATGCAATATCACTCCCCTTCTGTTAGAATAGCTATTATCAAAACCATAAATGTTGGTGAGGGTGTGGAAAAAAAGAATGCCTTGTGCACTGTTGATGGAAACATAAACTGGTACAGCCACTATGGAAAACAGTATGGAGATCCCTTAAAAATTACAACTACCATATGATCCAGCAATTCCACTTCTGGGTGTTTATCAAGAGATAAAACACTAATTCATAAAGGTATCTGTACCCCATGTTTACTGTAGCATTATTTACAATAGCCAAGATAGTGAAGCAACTAAGTGACCATCAATGAATGAATGGATAAAGAAATTGTAATATGTGTATATATACACATACACACAATGGAATATTATTCACCTATTAAAACATGAGTAACAAAATAGACCTAAAGAAGACAGAATTCATATAGAATTTATAATTTCAAGTAGAAATTATATACATACAAAAAACAATTTATTGACAAAAACAATGATTTTTTTTTTTTAAAGTTTATTTCTGAAACAGAGACAGAGTGTGAACAGGGGAGGGGCAGAGAGAGAGGGAGGGAGACACAGAATCCGAAACAGTCTCCAGGCTCTGGCTGACAGCTCAGAGGGGCTTGACATGGGGCTTGAACCCACAAACTGTGAGATCATCACCTGAGCTGAAGTTAGATGCTTAACTGACTGAGCCACCCAGGCACCCCAAAACAGTGGTCTTTTTTAAAAAAACCAATTAATCTTTAGAAAGATTTTTTTTTAGAAAAAAACCAATTAATCCTTAGAAAGTCTGAAGAATTTTTTTTAACATTTATTTATTATTGAGACACACAGAGTATGAGCAGGGGGAGGGGTAGAGAGAGGGGGAGACACAGAATCCGAAGCAGACTCCAGGGTTTGAGCTGTCAGCACAGAGCCCGACACGGGGCTCGAACTCAAAAACTGCAAGATCATGACCTGAGCCAAAGTCAGTCACTTAGCCAACTGAGCCACCAAGACACCCCAAGTCTGAAGAATTTTTATTTAAAATCACAAACAGGGACCTCTGGATTGCCTAGTTGGTTTAGCCTTTGACTCTTGATTTCAGCTCAGGTCATGATCCCAGGGTCTTGGGATTGAGCCCTGCTGAGCATGGAGCCTGCTTAAGGTATTCTGTGTGTGTCTCTGTATCTGTCTCTTTCCCTCTTCCTATCCCTCTCTACCCCTCTTCCCTTTTCCCCCACTTGTGCACTCTCTCTCTAAAATAATAAAAAGTAAAAATAAATCACAAATTAGCACATAGAAAGGGACAACACCACAGATGAAGATGCCTTAAATATAAGACATTTTAATTATGTTTATCTTATAACTTATGTAAGTTTTTCAGGAAATGTAAATTAGCAAAATTAACTCAAAAAGCCCAGAAGAAAACTGAATAGACCAATATCCACTTAAGAGATCAGAAGGTAGATATCTGACCCTAAACTGTCGAAAAGTTTGTTTCACCTTGAGTAACTTTATGGGTGTATTCTACAAAACAATCAGGGACACAGTTTCTGTGCCATTCGAGTTGTCAAGGCATATTACAAAGCTGAGAAATTTCCAATTCTGTGAGGCTAGCTTTTAATGATACCAAAAATCAAAAAAGGGTGATTCAAAAAGAACATGTTTGTTTATAAAAAGCTTATTTTTTAAAATGTCTCCCTTATAAGTATAGGCCTAAAACTCTAAAATAAAACAGTAACACATAGAATCCAGCTGTTTATTTTAAAAAGTGTTTTAAAAGTTGCGTATTAAGTGAAAATTAAAAGCAAATTATGAGATGTTACGAAACCATCGTATGTGAATATACCCATGTGAAAATGCAAGACAGCCAGGAATGAATCACAGAAAAATTAACAGTGGCCACTAGGGGACAATGGGAGAGTTGGCATGAAAGAGAACTGGGAGGGGAATTATATTTTGTATCTGCTATAATTTATTTTTACAAGCATAGATTTATAAATTGGCTCTATAACTTACAAAGAAATCTAGAGTTTAATAATGGAATCAATTGTGAAAGTTTATGCCAGGATCTAGGAGGAAATATCTGGAGTTTCAGATCTATGTCTTTCAAAAGGAGTCTGTGGACTCTCCAGTAGCCCATAAAACAGGCTTTCTCCCATAGGAGTTGCAGTCAAGGCATAGCAATAAATATGGTAGGCATCAGCTTTGAGCAGCATAGTTTTAGAACTTGAAAAGGAAAATGAGTTAGTTCACTGCTCACTCCTTTGATGAGGAAACTGAAGCCCAGGAAGATTGTAAAAAGGTAGAGAAGGTATTCTTTTGCTAAATACTCTTCTCTGGATGCATATGTTCTCATTATGCATTTAATAATGCTTTTTACATTGATTAAGTGTGTTTAATATCATTCCTATGGTTGCCACTGTACATAAGGATCAGTAATCAACTTGCAGCTTGGTGCTAGCGTTATAGCAACATAACTTAATTAGTCCTGGGAGGTAAGGGGCAAAATTGAAGTATATCATGAGTGAATATAGAATTACTCGGCAATTAGCTGTCTGGAATATCCTTCCTCTATATGACATACTTAAAATTGAAAGTGCCTATGCTTTCTAAGTAAACTATATAGATTTCCTGAGCTTGAAATACCCAATTTACAAACACATGTGCATACCCAGTCAGCTCTCTAATCAGCCCCTATTCAGACCTGTGATTTCTCTCAATCCCAAAGGGTAGCAAAGGGGGTCTTAAATTGATGTTGCCACCTAGTGGTTGAAAAAAAATCAGTTCTAAGGAAAGCCTCTCCAACCATCTTTAATGGTTATGTTTAGCTAGTTTTTTCTCTGAGTTCCAGGAGCTACTTTACATTCTGAAACTTTCCTGTTTGTAGTGCTGGATTATTGTTGGCCATTTCAAAAAAGACTAGCTATCAGATCTAGGGAGAGTAAGCTATTTGGTTGAACAAGTGGGGCATTTGGGGTGGGCGGGGGGGGGGGGGGCGGGGCATTTAGTTTTGCACACTGAATAGAGCACTCTTGTTGGTTTCGGTTACTGGTTAGTGTAATAAAACTTACGGGTTTAAAATATATGAAATTTATTGGGTTTTCCTAAATAACTTTCCTTATTCTCCTTTTTCTCTGATAAGTAATCAAATAGTAATAAACACATATCTCAAGTCACACTTGAGAATTTCTACAAGTTATGATGAAGTGAACTTTTTGTGATAAAGGTGACAAAGCTGGGTTTGAGCAATCACTCTCAGAATTAAGTAGTCCCAGAAGTGGTCATCTTTTATCCTTTTATCCTCCCATCTCACAGGAGAAGAACCAATTGCCAGGTTGAATTATCCATCATTTAAGAAAAAGAAATCTTCCTATGGCTGTAAAACAGCTTCAGATTGCTTTCTTTGCAGTCTTGAGGAGGTGATAAGGGCCCAGATGGAGGTGTTTTTCAGCAAGCTGTCAAATGATCCATCCCTCAAAAACAACCATATCACCCAGCGGAGTTGCCTTTCTCTGCCAAGAATTATATTGGGTCAGGTGGGAGAGGTCAGAATATGATGAAGCCAAGAAAAATAAAGGACAGAGAACTGTGTACCAGAAATGAAAGAGAAAAGGTGTGAATTACATTTAAATTACAAAGTCACGTTTGGAACTGCTTCACAGTGACTTGGTTTTTTCTTTCCCTGTACTTTCTTTTATTTTTTCCTGGGAAAATAGACTGCATGACATTGATACTGAGAGGTGGTTTTGTGTGATTCTGAGGAAACCTAAGTGACATTAGGTTAGTAGTGCCTAAAAAATACTAAATTATCAACAAGTCAAGGGCCTTTTAATTCATAGACCTAAAGAAGGTATAACAGGATCCTTTGAGATAACAAAGCTAAAGTGATTGGAAATGAACACATAGCCCTAAAGAATAATTTTCCAACAAATCTGCAAGTCTCCCTTGGGGTCTAATGACCTCCATATTAATCTTACCTAGCCTTGAACACGGCTATTCATCTAAGTAGTAAAATCATAGAAAAATATGCCAATTCTATCCTTGTTCCAGTATACCTTTGAGGCTGGAGAGATAAGTTGTGGGTCAAGTGCTAGAGTTTTTGTTTTGTGCTGCATGTATATATATGTACATGTATATATGGTATTAATCTTTATCTTCAGTCATTGTAAAATGCTATAAAGGCTTATGAAAAATATTCTGGTTGTACCTATTTAGTACAGGAAACTTAAATTTCTAGAAATCAATTGCTCTCAATGATCTCCTTTATACCAGCCATTAATAAATAACTATGTGCAAAACATTGAGCAGTTGTGATTATTATATACTAGAGCTGTGCTTTCCAACCTGTCCTCATCATGATATAATGATACCTCTTTGACATACCTTGTGGGGAGGTCACTGCTATAGAGAATGACTCATCTAGTCTTCTCAGACAATTCAGGATCTTTACTGAAAGAAATTTTAGAGTGTTCAAATATCATCTCAGCTTTGGTACAATTTTAATGGCAGTAAAAATCAATTTTAAATTTTTATCGCTTAAAAGTTTTTATAGCCATCAGCATCTTGCGGGACGCCTGAACAATTGATGGCCCTCTAATTTGTCCCCCCATGCCAGCTGGGAAGCTCCATACTGCAGAAATAAGATGGCCCATAGAGATGGGCTTCTCTCTACTGTTCTCAGTGGGAAGAATCCAAATCAGAAGAAAGGTTCCATGTTGTATGGCTTTCATAAATTCTCTTCTTGAAAGTCACTTGCCTTCTCAGCATTAAGTTTTAAAGAGTGCTTTTACCTTTGTCATCAGAAATTGCTTTCTTAGTATCTTTGAGCTATTCATGAAAATCCTTGCTCCTGTTACCCCTGTCCCTGTGTTTTTGGACTTTCTCTGCTTAAGTGTGAGTTTGTAATTTTCAAAAGCTGATTAAAAAACAAATAGTTTTATTATTTTTTTGAAGTTTACTTTGAGAGAGAGAGTGAGAGCATGTGCATGAGCTGAGCATGGGGAGGGGCAGAGAGAGAGGGAGAGAGAGAATCCCAAGCAGGACCATCTCTGGCAGCACAGAGCCCAACACAGGGCTCCACATGGGGCTCGAACTCATGAACCCTGAGATCATAATCTCAGCTGAACCAAATCAGTTGTTTGAGCCACCCAGGGGCCCCAAAATAAATAGTTCTAAGGCGGGGGAAAAAAGACCAATGTGATCAGAGAGTAACAATAACTGGATAAAATACCTGCTGGTCCAGGTATTGCTGGTGTCAGTCTAGTCCACAGTTTGGCTATTTCTCTTCTTTTTTTTTTTTTTTTTTTTTTTAATTTAATTTTATTTTATTTTATTTTTGGGACAGAGAGAGACAGAGCATGAACGGGGGAGGGTCAGAGAGAGAGGGAGACACAGAATCGGAAACAGGCTCCAGGCTCTGAGCCATCAGCCCAGAGCCTGACGCAGGGCTCGAACTCACGGACCGCGAGATCGTGACCTGGCTGAAGTCGGACGCTTAACCGACTGCGCCACCCAGGCGCCCCTGGCTATTTCTCTTCTTAATTGCAAAGGCAGTTGTTAAAAAAGCGAGCAGATAGAGATGGCTAAATCTTTAGTTTTGGAAGATGAATAACACCATTTTTCCCCTTTCTTATAGTGATAAGGTGATCAGACTTATTCCCAGTACAGAAGAAGAAGCAAATGCACTGAAGAAAATGTGCCACCAACTTAAGGTAAAAAAGCGTCCGCTCACTTATAATGCTTATAATGTGTTTACAGGGCTTTGCTACAGGAATTGAGTAAGTGGAGTTTATTAGCCAAGGGAAGAAAATGCTAAGGGAGAACTTGAAAGAGCTTTTTAAAGAATAAGTTAAGGTTACTCAAAATATGATTTATCTGACCCATTATCTAGTTATGGGTTCATTTATTTTCCATCTCCCTTAGTAGAATGTAAGCTTTGTGAGAGAGCTTTTATCTATTTTTTCATTGCTGTATTGTGTCAGGAATATCCTACAAGTTCAGTAAATGTTTTTTGTTTTTAATGAATAGGTAAATTTAGTTTATAATTTTCTAGAGCTTCACTTTTACTTTTCCTTCTTAAAATTTTCCTGCTGATCATCTATACTTCATTTTAATTAAAACTTCAAGCAGAAGTGAGGAAAATTTTTTAAAAATTCAAGTTAATTAATTTTGGTATGTTTCAGTGGGTCTGATTAGAAAGTTCTGTTGGCAAAGGTTGAAGGGCTCTGATTATTCAATCTTTGATGAATTTTGTGAATTTTAGAGTTAGAGAATTTCTCATTTCCATATTATTGCATATAACTGAGTGTTAGCTTTAGCTAAAAAGTTATAATGAGAAGTGCGGTGATGGGCTTTTTTTTCCCATGCCTATGAAGAACAAAGGCAAGACTGCAAAATATGTAGTGGTTTAGCTTCATTTTAATGGATAGCAAATCAGGTTACCAAGAAGGCCTCATTAATCTTCAATATGGGATAGAAAAGCACATGTCCTGGATGACTGCAGGACAATCCTACCTGGAGAAGATGTTAGGGAGATGAGAGAGGAGGGATAGTCTCCGTGTCTTCATGAGATGCAGTTATCGAACTTTCGGTCTTTTCTTTTTGACTTGATTTTTCCCTTTGACATCTTTCCTTCAAATATTGAATGCACTTGCAAATGAAGTTTGGAACTTTGAGTTTATCCCCTTCTTTCCTTCCTCCTCACTCCCAGCTTTTACATATGCACTGTCCAACTTAATGTTGGGTCTCATGACGAGGGCTCAGAGTGAAAATGCAGGAGCTCACCCCAAATTGTAGTGATTGTATCCAATACCAGAGACTGCTCACCAGGCATGTCCTAAACTTCATCTTCTCAAAGGAATTTCTGCTTCAGGATACTGACACAAACTTTCCTCTGGTCATGTATGATCATCAACCCCACTATAGTCTTTTCAGCAGCAATATCTCAACACTACCTAAAGAGCCCACCAGGGACTTAACATTTGCAAAGAAGCAGAGCAGCTTTCAAATAGAATTTTCTGTCTCCATTAAAATTGTGTTTTAGATACACTATCGGGAAAATAGCCACTTTACATCATGGAGTCCAGTATTTCATGGAACAAATATGCTTAACCAAACTTTGGGAGAAAACATCTGTGAAACGATTCCTCCCCCTATTTGTAAATATATTTACATGGGAGGCCTTACAAAGTTATAAAAATGAAATTGCATAGTTACATACGTGATGATCCCATATCATTATCAAAAGCAATAAAATTACATCAGTGAGGGCTGGGAGGGTTACTTAAAATCCCTTGTAAATCGTAGTAGATGGAACAAAAAGATGTTGAGCATAGGTCAGACTGAACACTAAGAATACATGATATTGTGCCCTTTTCTGGACACACTTCTGTACACACTTAAAAAAATTGCTGTGTATGTTCATTGAGTCCTTGAGGAAAGGAAGTAGGGAGTAGGGGACATGGTTTGGACGCAAAGGAGCTTTAGAGGACAACTAAAGACAGGGAAGGAGAGGGGGCTGGTGAGGAAGAGAGGAGCAGAGTTGAAGGGAAGAACAGGGATTAATACCAGAATGTTGATGATGTTCTAGCGGCTCCCCACCACAGAGAATCCGGCCCCTCTTGGGCACTATGTGCCAGTCCCAAGTCCACCTGCTTCGTATAAATTGTCCCCTTCGAACAACTCTGTGAGGTGGATACTATTATTGCTGTTTTACAGCTAAAGAAATTGGGCAAGACAGAGGTTAAGTAACTTGCCCTGGGTCACAGTGTGCAGTTGGAGCACACATCTAGACAGTGCCCAACGCTCTAGAACCCATGTGAAGCCCTCCTGCCTCCTGCCTCTAATCTGTTTACTCTGATCATTTTCTCAATGGAGAGGAATAGGCCAACTTTGCTGGGCCATGGAGCCTAGACTCAATCTGCACACGGTCATGTTCTCATTTACTTTATTCCTTGAGTCGCAAATACCACCCCCACGTTCAGAAATTTGTAAGACTTAAATTCAGCTGATAATCCTACTCATGGCTATGGTTTATTATAGCAGAGACAAAGCAAAAACCTACAAAGAGAAAAAGTATGTGACATGAAATGCAGGTGAAACCAGGCACAGGCTTCCAAGAAGCTTCTCCTTGTGGAGTTACACAGGATGTTCCCCCCCCCATCAAGGAGTTGTGAGAACATATGTGAAATATTGTCCACCAAGGAAGTTCATTATAGACTTAGTGTCCAGGGTTTTTATCGGGCCTAGTCATGTAGGCTCCCTCTGCCAAACACATACCAAAATTCCGGATTCTCCAAAGCAAAGCAGGTGTTCGGCATGAACTATATAGTTTGTGCAGTCTGGGTGTGCATGAGCCACTCCTTAGATTTCAGGAGGTATCCTACCACCCTAAATTTCCAGATGCCAGCTAATGGCCAAACTTGCAAGCAGACCTAACAAAAGCAGATTCAGGCCTGCTGTGTTAATTTTTTCTGCACATTTCTTCATTTCTTTTTATTAAAGAAATAGTTTTATGGGGCTGAGACTTGAGCACTGAGTTTAATAAATTTCTTTCTAAAAGCATCATGCTAACTAGATGTCATTTTAAATTCAAATGATGTCATCGAGTGATCCACTTGCACCACTGAAAACAGCAATTCTGGCCAGGCAAAGAAAGCAGCTGGCAGACAACAAAGAATATGACTGTCTGTCATCTTGTGCCCTGTGGAGCTGATGGGATGGAATTGGTACTGTTGTTAACAGGTCCTTTGCTCACACCCCCACTCCATGCACCTCCTCCAGGGGGAGGGGAGCTTTTAGTTGCCTCCTTTCCCTAAAACACAGTGTGGTAGTCAGAATTCCAAGATGGTGCCAAGATTTCTACCCACTGGTGTATCCACCTTGCATAATCTCTCCTCTGAGTGTGGCCAGAGCCTGTGAATGTGATGGGATAGTCCTCTCCCTGAGAGACAGAAGGGAGATAACCTGAGATGGGCCTCACCTAATCAGATGAGCTATTTAAAAGCAGAGTGTTCCCTCCAGCTGTTCATGGAGGAAGAAGTCAAAGAAGTGCTCCTGCTGTCTCAAAAAAGAATCAAACTTTCAAGTTGTGAACCATCCATGGGAGCCATGTGATAAGAAATGCTACTGACCCTACCTGATGAAAGCCACCCCCAGCTGATAAGCAGCAAGGATATGGGAATGTCAGTCCTACAGATATAAGGAACTGAATTCTGCCTCAACCATCTGAGCTTGGAAAATGACCCTGAGGTCCAAATGAAGCTACAGCCCAGCTGGTACTTTGCTTTTAGCCCAGTGAGACGTTGAAAAGAAAATCCAGTCAACTGTGTCTGGACTTAGGACCTACAGAACTATAAAATGGTAAATGGCTGGTGAGTTTGTGGTAATTTTCTCTATAGCAATAGAACAGCAACATAAAAGTAGTACATGGTAAGGTAACCACCCTACATCCTGGCTTTTCAGTGGCCCTTAGTTTAATAGCATATATCGATGCTTTAAGTTAATTTTTCTGACTTCACCGGCTACAACCAATCATCTTTGGAAAAGTTATTGGGGTTACATGCTTAAGCTATAAATTCACAGCATCTTATCTGAAACATGAACAAATGCAAAATGTATATGCCATGTTGAGTGAAATCTGAGAAGATACAGTTACAGCATAGCTAATTAGACCTAGAACCGCTGTTACAAAGCTGGTTACTTTCCTAATTAAATTTTATGGTTTGGCTGAAGAATTAAAACAAGAAAGTTAAACAGAAAACCATGCCTCCAGAGAAATGGAATGAGAAAGCACCAACCAATTAAATTGTTAATTAAGAGCATAGCCATGATTTAAATAAAGTTATGATGGAAGGGAGACAGTTTGCAGGTGAGCAAAATTAGAGTCTGAACACTATGTTCTGCCTACATTTCTTCACAAATTCTTTGTGCTTGGAAAGAACAGAGTTGGCCTTATATAAGACCACAAAGTTTCTATATAGAATTGACAGATCCTGTTAAAAGAAAAACTAATGATGCTTGTTTCCAGCTCTAACATCAGAGTATTAGATTAAAAAAAATTTATGTACCTAAAAGTTTGACATTTTTTCAAACTAAAACATAGCCTCAAAAATACTCATTGGTTTGACAGGTGCCAGTGAGTGCCATGTCAAAAACTGCAAAATTCCTTGGGGAAAAACTGCATTGTCCCTTCTCCTTTGCTTCTATGTGAAATTCACAGCTGCCTTTCCCAGGTATGACTCCCCCTCCTCAGCCTTGTGCTGAAGTTGACTGTTCTGTAATCCTCCTTCGTGCTCCTTCAAGTCAGACACCTGGATCTACAGGAGCTTTGGAATACTTGTGGTCTCTACACCTGGAAGAGCTCCAACATGCAACTGGGCAGTTTATTGATTGGGAAACTTGTGAAGAGGATGGGTGATAGGATTCATTCTACTGGAGTCATTTGTTTCTGTTTTCATTAGTAACTGATGGTGCCATTATAGGATCTCTTAATCATGGGTGTGGTAGGCAGAATTCTAAGATGGCCCTCAAGGTTCTTGGCCCTGGTATATACACTTTCCCCCAGGTATCCCATAAAACACTAATCTAGGTACTGCTATAAAAGGATTTTGGAGCTTTAACTAGAGAACCAAATCATTTCACTTTTTAACAGGGAGGTTGTCCAGTGGGTCTGACCTAATCATGGAGAAATAATGTTCCCTCTAGCTGGTTGCAAAAGAGGAAATCAGAGAAATGCACTCCTGCTGGCCTGGAGGAAATCAAACATCGTACTAAGAACTGCCACGTAGCAAGAAATTTCAGGAGGCCCTAGTTGCTGAAAGCTGTCCTCAGTTGACTAGAGGGAAAACAGAGACAGGCCTCAGTGTATAACCACAAGCAAATAAATTTCACCAGCACCAGGGAGAATGTAAGAAGATCCTGAGTCCCAGATGAGACCACAGCCTGAGCTGACATCTTGATTTCAACTCTTTGACACCCTGAACAAAAAATCAAGCCACTTTTGGTTAAATGGTGAGATGATAAAACAGAAATGCTACATCAGTGGTAATTAAGCAATGAAAATCCAATACAATGGCCTTAAACAGCCAGTAACTTGGTGAGCTACCTGAACACACACAAGAGTATTATAAATGATAATGAAAGATAAAAATGAAGAAGAAACAAAAACTTTGAGGCAGGAAATAGCATTTCCATTTTTTTTTTTTGTTAGAGCCTTTGTAAATCATCAACCAACATTACTTTTGCTTTCTCTGGCATGATTTTTGAAAGAGAAAAAGTTCCTCATAATCCAGGCAGATGTCCAAATGTAGTTGTGGATTAAATTTCAGGAACACAAATTTGAGATGTGGCATATAGTTTTCTCTGTGTGCCTAGTGATAATTAGTAAACTCAATAACAAAACATATTAAGAGAAACAATACAATACATGGAAAAATAGGAATACATTAAAAACATTCTTTCAAAAGTACAAGACCTTCCATGGCATTATTACAATGATTACCTTAGTGATTCTTTACTCAACTAAGTAGACATGACTTTGGGCCAATACCATAGTATTTTAAGTTGATTATGTTTCCTTTGTTTGTAAGACTTTCCAATTTTGATGTTTAAACAACCTAGTTTGAGACTAGTTTTTGAACTTGAAAGTAGTTGCTTTTGATATTTGCCATCCCTAAAGTTCTTGTAACTACACAGTTTAAGAGGTTAGGTCCAGCACAGTCTTCCATACAAGGTGATCTCAGATGGGATGGTTCATATATCTGCCATCACCTATAATTGCTTCACTCATGTCTAGTGGTTGGCAGGCTGTGAGTTGGGATGACAGGACAATTGGACCATGTGTCTCTCATCATCTATCTGGCTAGCCTGGGTTTATTTACTCAGGGGATCCAAGACTAAGAGAAAACTGACAAAGTTCCTGGAACCAAAGTTGGAACTCTAGTAACGTCACTTCTGCCACATTCTACCAGCCAAAGTAAGTCACAGGGCCAGTCCTGATTCAAGGGGTGGAAAAACAGACTCTGGTTCTTGATGAGGTGATTGCAAGTTGTGGAAACATGAGGGAAATAGCGTGGTCATTTTTATAATCCATCTCATCCTCCACCCACATAGCTGTTCTAGTCTGTTGCCAGATCCAGAATGGAAGATGGCAACTACTTCACTTCTCCTCTGCTTTCTCATTGCCACAGTTGTGGCCCTTATCTTCTTCAGCTTGAATCGCACCAGTTTCCCAAATTGCCTTTCTGTCACCTCACATAGGACTCCTATTTGTTCGCCATTCTGTAGACAAGGTGATCTTTCTGAAATAAAAAACTGACCACATCACATGTTTACTTAAAACCTTTTAAGTGTCCTCATTGTCAGCAAGAATTCCCAACCCTGACCATACATCAAATCCTCTGGAAAGATTACTCTTGGCCCCACTGCCAGAGATTGACTAAGTTCCTCAGGTGAAACTTGGTTATAAGTATATTTTTAAAAGCTCCCTAGGTGATTTAATACATAGGGAGGTAAATCACTGGCCTGGAGTATAGACCTCAAATTATTGGGCATGACCCATAGGGCCCTTCAAAACCACACCCAGATTGCCTCTTAAACACTTCTCAGCTTCCATCACTATACTTGGCTCAGTGTTTATTACCCTAGCTACACTAAACTTGTAGTATCTCTAAGTGCCTTTTTTCAAGCCATTCCTCTTGTCTGGAATGCTCTTCTCTTAGTCCACTTGGTGGACATCTTGAAAGACTAGGTTAAAGCATTCACTTCTTGAATTCTTTGACCCCACTGAATTCTACAGACAGTTATAGCCTAGCATTTATATCACTTTATGCTTACAGTATTTTTTTCCCCTATTTCATCCCCACTGAAATGATTTTCTTGCAGGTCTGAGACATAATGATCTCTGAATTGTGTATAGTAAATAGAAAGGCATTGATGAAAGAGAATAGAGTGACTCCAGTTGGTGCTAAAAGAAGTTTATGTGCACAGTCAGGACCCCAGGAACGTAGCCAGCTGAGACAGACTATTGCTCCTTCTTGACCCACCCCTCAGGTTTCCTTTTGTTTTTTTTTTTCCCTGTTCTTTAAAGGTTACCCTTTGTATTTATTCTCATAATTTCACCTGGAAAAATACCAAGGATTAAAGGAATGATTTGTTCCTTGCCAAATGTGAATTTCTCACCGTTGCCACTTTAAAGGACATTACCATGTGATCAAGGATATGGGAATAGAGCTCGTTCCTTTTTCAGGGGCAGAGAGGGGCTTAGTGACTAACAAGTTTTCTATCAAGTATACAAACTATACTTTGGTGCCATTTCTTGAACCCATGAACTTAGAGCAGCCTTTGCATATTCATCAGCCACAGCCACAAAGCCTTTACTTGATTAAAGAAGTTTCCTGTTTTTGACCATATATTTTTCTAGCTGCATAAATTTGGAGTGATTTCCACTGCCTTATTTGTTTTCAAAGGTCATTGGTGGTGACAAGAATGGAACCTGGACCACAACCATTTTTATATTTTGAATATAATTTATTGTCAAATTGGCTAACATAAAGTGTGTAAAGTGTGCTCTTGGTTTTTAGGGTAGATTGCCATGCACAAGCATTTGTAGAGAAATAAGTTCTTCCCTGATGACTGATATAATGTAAATGAGTATTAATGACCTACAAGAATTGACTATCACCATCCAAATGCATTTATTAACTATGTGAGGTCTTAAATAGGTCAAATGTGGGAAGCAGTTAGCATGGTGATTAATAGGAGCATGATCTCTGGAGATACACTTTCTGGGTTCATATTCAGACTCTTCCATGTCCTAGTTGTATGAGTGTCAACAAGTTACCTAATTTTTCTATGCCTCCAGTCTCTAATCTGTAAAGTAGAGAAATCCAGAGAGAATTGATCATTTCCATGTTTGTGCTAGCATATTGCTAGAACATACATATTTCTACTCTTTTTTTACATATTGTGCATCCCTTACTGGATTGGGAACCCCTGAAAGCATACTACTTACCATTCTTCTTTGGGTAGGATCAATTTCTGACTCCTGTTTCCCTGGTGCCTGGCAGTTGTAGGAACTCAACAAATCTTGAATGAATGAATAAATGAATGAACAAACAAATTAATTCATCCATCTACTTTCCTATAATTATAAAAACATCTTTATTTTTTTTAATTATTATTTTTTTATTTTTTAATATATGAAATTTACTGTCAAATTGGTTTCCATACAACACCCAGTGCTCATCCCAAAAGGTGCCCTCCTCAATACCCATCACCCACCCTGCCCTCCCTCCCACCCCCCATCAACCCTCAGTTTGTTCTCAGTTTTTTAACAGTCTCTTATGCTTTGGCTCTCTCCCACTCTAACCTCTTTTTTTTTATAAAAACATCTTTAACTTGGATTCTAATCAAGAGCATATGTATGGCTGAATAAATATGCAAAAGATCAAAACAATGAAATATAGGTAGGAAGAATTATTGTACAATGATGGGTTTAAGGGATCAAGGAATAGCAATTTAGGGAGAAATTACCCATCTCTTCAATTTTTAAGGAAGTTTTATGGAGGAAGTAGGATTTCTATAAGAGCCTGGCAAATTTCTGGAGGGAACCATCTCTGAGAAATGCAATCTTACATTAGAGCCTCATGTAACTTGAAAATTTTGCCTTAGGGTGTTGACTAAATTCAACGAATACAATAATGCTAATTATCAAATATTTTAACTTGAAAATCAGAGGTCAGGTGTTCTGCTTAGGAGTCATTTGTTTTTTTTATATAATCAGAAATGTCTGTGTCTCTGATATACTTGATTAACAAATCAATTCCTTTCTTTTAACCTAAAAACAACTATTGGGATGCCTATATGGCAATTCTGTGTCCTAAAAAAAAATTCAGAGCACCTTTTGCATATTCATCAGCCACAACCACAAAGGCTTCGCCTGATTAAAGAAGTTTCCTGTTTTCTACCATTTTGTTTTTCTAGCTGTATAAATGTAGAGTGATT
This sequence comes from Panthera tigris, assembly GCF_018350195.1. NCBI lineage: Eukaryota > Metazoa > Chordata > Mammalia > Carnivora > Felidae > Panthera > Panthera tigris. The sequence goes on along the minus strand of NC_056676.1, from coordinate 18,224,595 downwards.
AAAATTCCCATGGTCCCACAACTGTATTTTTAGATCTTTTCCTGATAATTGCATTTGCTTTGAGGCTATCTGATCATGAGTGTTCTTCTATTCTCTCACATTTCCATCACATTCTGAAAATGGACTATGATCTAAGAATCTGTATCATAATTTTGAGGAAAGACAAGTTACAGGGCATGGAACATATTCTAGCAGAGGGAAAAAATGGACCCAGTGTAGGTATTGGTGATCTTTGAGAAGTAGGTGAATTTATTGGATACCAGCAGGCTAGAGCTGGTCTAGAGGAGATTGCTCATATTCTTGACTAATAATGTGTTTTAACCAACTAAGCATGTTTTAACCTAGTATATTTAAATCAACAGCAAACATTAAAAATTTTTCTAATATAAAAATACGAATAATGGAAGAGATGCTCAGAGATTGGAGGAGAAACATTGACAATGAGTATAATATTTCTATTTTAACAAATCTAAGGTTGATTCCACTTATCACAGATCCTGTTTGTCATTTTTTTTTTAATACTGAGAAGAGCACTTTACAGATTGCAAAAAAAACCACCGTAGTGATTGTAGAATAACAAAATCTCTTAGAGTTGCCTGAGTTCTTTCAGGAGTGTTGGTCAAGATAAATGATACATACTAAATTTTGAGTTTCACAGGACTCAGGATATTGCCTAGAATAATTTATTCCTTAACAAATTGTACACATAAGGTCCATATCATACAATCACAAGCGGATTTAATCCTAGATGAGAAATGTAAGAGACATTAGCCATAAAAGTTAATTCTCTGACCAATAATATTTAGCATCTTTTTCTTCATCAAACCTATGAATGTGTTTCTAGACAATATCTATAAAGTGAGAAAATGGCATCAATGGATAAGAAGGCTTATAATCAGAATTCTAGGTAATTTCAATAAAACAGAAGCTTCAGCAACACAAATGTTAAAGTTATCTTAAGGACAAATGCAGAATAAAGCTTGCAAATATTTAGACTGTTAGTCACACAGAAAGGAAACATTAAAGATGATAGTGAAATGTGACCTTATAAACAGTGTAAAATTGTACATCTATAAGTTGGTGTACCTATTAGGTTGTAAGGACTCTGGGCTTTCAGAGATTCCTGGAGTGACCTTTGTATGGCAGACTGTTAAAATTCCATTTTTTCTTCTTAGCACTATATTTCCAACTTCCCCTTCATTTACTTATGTATGTCCCTACAATTGGGCATATCCATTGGGATATACAGAAAAGTGATGTGGGCTGTTTCTGGGCCAAGACTTTATAGAAGTTTTCCCTCCAAATCCTCTTTCCTTTTCTGCCTGAATGATAGTAATAACAGGGCCCAAGAGGATGAAGCCATGATGTGGAAAATTTCTGGATCCCTGAATTACCACATAAAGAAAAAGTTGTCCACCCTCAAATGTCACCTTTGTTATGTATCTAAGGAACAAACTTCTCTTGTATTTTAGTCATTTTATTGTATTTGACCATTGTAGGGGAGAAAAATAATTTTCCCTCTACCTTTATGATTTCTTAGCTGAGACACTACATAATTTTTAAAAATTACCAAAAGAAAAACAAATAGAAGTTTACTCAAATGCATACTTTCTCTCCCCTCAGAGGCCTATATTCACTCTTCCCTTTCTCTATTAAGGTGTTACTTAAGTGTGAATTCTAAGCTACCTTGGAGTTACTCACTTTTTCCTGGGCATCTCCCATGAATGGGCATTTAGAAGAATAGGAGGTATGACAGTTTGTGACACAGTTCATCTGGTGGTGGTATCAATTTCTAATCTCTCCTGTGATGAGAGTCAGTCTTCCCTTGTTGATGAAACTCCTGGGGGAGGGTATTTATGGCATATCCTTTTAGGGGAGTAAAGAAAAAGCCACTCCCTGCAGTTCCTATTTAATAGTGCCTACAGCTCAAAATAATCCATATATCAAAGCAGCATACTTTAAGGTGGCATGTTCTAAACTCCTGAAGTCCTATTTTGGGATGGCATATTTTACCTGTCAGCAGCATCACAACTAACACTGAAGATATGGTGCATTATAGTACTATCTTAACAAAAACAAAAATATATATGGCATTAGCTTAGCAGTTGGGAAGTAGCTGAAAGGAACATAGATATAACAATCTGGAAAGAAAAGACTAGTATTATGCAAACAAAACATTTGGTACACTGTCAGCTGAACTTGTAAGACAAAGTACCTACTGATCTTATAGCTCTAAGGAAAGTTGTTGCAAATACCCAGAGTATTAGCATGTTTTGGTTCTTCTCACTGTTTATAGAAAAGTATCACAAGAAAGAGTTAAGATCAGGCAGGAATTTACCAGTTTATAAGCAGAAGCAAATGAGAAATTGGGAGTATAAAAGGTCAGGAAAAAAAAAAAAACTACTTCTAGATTCTAAACACAAGAAAATAAGACCAAAAAAGGTTTTGAGCAAAAAAGATCTGTTAAGATTTTCTCAGGTTTGCAAAGTGACTTAGATTACATTTCCACTCTAGTCTGGTCCCTAAATCACCACATGGCAGAAATCCATCTGCCAGCAAGGAACAACTGTCTCAGAAATGAGGGAAAACTATTGAGTTGGAGCCAGTCCACACTCTGGGTCTATTTGTTGACCAAGCTGGTGTTACTTTAACAGAGCTGGTACCTCTAAGATTGACCCATCTCTTGAACTCCTAGCTATAAGCTCTGTGAACCCACTGAACAGCATAGGAGTTTAAAGTTTAAAACTAGCATAGCTTGAGAATTTATAAACATGTTCACTCTCTCAATAGATCTTAATTCAATACTGTATGTTGGGCATTGTGTGAATTAAACTCTGCCTTGGGGGTACAGCAGTGAATAGGAACTAGACCTAGAGACCAAATAGCTCAGAGATATTCATTAGGCCATCCAGAGGGGGGAAAAAAGAGAACTTGGTAGAAACTATACAGATTTATTTCAAATTTATCTCCTACACGTATTTAACTATATAGCCAAACTTGCTTATCCACTATTCCCCAAAAATGTTCCATATGTCTCCATCTCTAAGCCTTGTTTATACAATATATGAATGTATTCCAAAATGTATATTAGGTGACTACCATGTGCTGGGCATTGTTCTAGATGCTGAGGGCTACAGCAATAAACAAAAGCAACAATAATATCTGTACTCATGAAACCTATTCTAATGAATTGAGATAAGTTATACTCGTAATTTGTTTTGTTTTTGTTTTTGTTTTTGTTTTTGCCAATCATGGTCATAGTTGTAAAGTAGGGAAGAAAAATAAAGTAGGGAAGAAGGCTGGGGGGGGACATGAGATATACTTTTAAATAAAATGATCAGAGAAGACATCATTGAAAAGATGGTATTTGAGCAAAGGTTTGAAGGAGGTAAGGATGGGCTGTCAATTCCCTACTTTTGATAACTCCCTTATCTACCTGTCAAAAGGGCCAGTCTCAGATGTTCACTCATCAGAAGTTTTTACCAACTGTCATAACTAGATGTGTTCATTCTCCTTACTGAGCCTTTGAATAACTTTATTATTCTCTTGTATAGTCTGTTCTTAAACTTTGGCTTTCTTACTCAAACACATGTTCTCATTCACCCGTGAGTTTTAGGGAACCACAAACCAATTTGATAAGGATAACCCATGTTGAAAAACTTGTAGCTCTCTCTGCCGTAACTCTGTACTACCCAACTTTTTGATATTAAAAATTGACATTTTCTCACCATCCTTTAACCCTTTCCAACCAAACTGCTGCTCACATACCCTTTCCACATAGTAATTCTGCCTTTTATGCTTCATACACAAAGGATTTATTTTTTGAAGGTATATAGTACATTCTTAATCCAAAAGATGAAAAATGTTAATGATACCTATAACTGAGTCAAGGGGATAGGATGGTATAGAAACCAAAAGAGAGAGACTTGTGAGATAGTTTGGAGGAAAAAGAAAAGCAAAACCAAACAATTACAGGTTCAGTTGGATCTGAGGTTAGAAGAATAGCTTTAGAGATAACTTAACACTTAGGGATTCAAGTATGTACCTTGGTTATTCTCAAAAGGAGGGTGGAAGGAAAACTCTGATTTGCTTAGAATCTTGTTCAGATTACTGAATGTATACTACAACCCCAGGTTATCTTAAAGAGAAACTTAGTAAATACTGACTACAGATCTGAATGTTTCCATTACTCTTCAAAGAATCTCCTATTGTTTAAGATTTTTTAACAAAACTCCATGGGCATGCTTTAGAGACTTAGTTTCATTTGATATCCATTTAAAATGTATAGATCCATTCTTCCTTTTAGTAATATCCTTCTTTCCTTTTGAAAAACCATAAACCTGAAAGAAGTATAATAAAATACAGAACTCTTTCATGAGTAAATGTTTGCAATTTAATAAGTTAAATGAATTTCTAAATTTTCTCCTCAAAGGATTTAAGAAGAATTGCTAAAATTAAAGCAGTTTGGAACAAATTCTGCACCCATCTCAACATGGGAGGTTAAGAGTACATGCGTGTAATTGTAAGCTCAAAATTGACCCTCTATACTTGATTTGCAAACACTTCAAAAATGCAAGCCTCATAAAGTTGAGGAGGATAATTCATAGAAACAAAACTATCCTTGTATCTAAAAGCATTTTGTATAAGGATAAAATGTACAATGGAGCCTGCGTGATTTGGTCAGATAGGCATCCAACTCTTGATTTTGGCTCAGGGCATGATATTGTTTGTGGGATCAAGCTCTGCTCTGTCAGCACAGAGCTTGGTTGCTCCCTCTCTGTCCCTCCCTGACCTCTCTCTCTCAAAATAATGAAACCTTAAAAAAAAAAACACCTTTTTTTTAAAAAAAGATATAATGCACAAAACCCAGATCAAACCTCAAAAGTAGGAACTGCACTCTAGCCAGTATGGCTGCCCAAAGAGATCAACTCAGTTTCTCATTTGTAATCAGAACGTTACCTTTTTTTTCTTTAAGAAAGATGCAGAAAGCACAGGATTATAAAACTGTTATGTAACACTTTTCTATCAAGGGATTCCAAGCTCTTTATAAAATGTTAGTTTATTTAATTCTCACAGCTCCCAAGCAGGTAAAGAAATGACAAATGGTGTTTGTGATGAGCTTTATCTCATTTTCTACTAAAAAATGAGTCACAGTTATTCTTGAAGCTGAAATGAAGCTACAATTTCCTAACACCTGACTGAGGTGATGTCCTGACCCCATTCCATTCCACTTCTGAGTTAAGCAGTTATGTTCCAATTTTGGTGTCATTTCTAAGGTTTGGTGGTAAACTGTCGTCATCCATACCTTCACACAGAACTTGATAAAATGAAAATGAAAGAAGCCTTTGAGTAGATAGCAGCTTTTGTTTCTATTTTAAAGGAAATGAATATTTAGGGTATTGGGTCTCAGTGCATCAGTGTTATTCTGCTAATGAGTAATTCCTTTTGTCTTTATATCTGTAGGGCTCAAATGGACTTCTAAAAAGTGGGATGTGTTTGTTTTTGAATACCTAACACAATAAATGGATGTTCAGAATTCAAAGTGTTTCAAGGATGTATAGTAAAAGTCTCCTTCCTGTTTCTCTCCTATAGTCACCATTCCCCTACAGAGGCCATCAGTGTTACCAGATTCCAATAGAAATAGTAGATACAAATCCAGGGAGGGAGGAAGGAAGGAAACACATAATACATAGATATATAGAGATAGACATTTCTCTTCCTTTTTAAAAAAATTTTTTGAAATGTCTATTTTGAAAGATCATGAATGGGGGGAGGGGAAGAGAGGGGATGAGAGAGTATCCCAGGCAGGCTCCATGCTGTCAACACAGAGCCTGAGGCAGGGGTTGATCCCATGAACCATGAGATCATGACCTGAGTGAGCCAAAATCAAGTGCTGGACACTTAACTGAGCCACCCAGGCACCCCTCTTACTTTTGACATAAGTTATAACTGTCCATACTGTTCAACTACTTGCTTTTGTCACTTAAAATATTTTGACAATTTTTCCATAACAAAACACAAAAAATCTGTTCTTTTTTTAATAGCTGCATAGAATTCTCTTGCACGGCTATACTGGAATTTGGTTAGTCTTCTAATGATATTAAGATTGCTTCCAATCTCACACTATTACATTGTTGGAATGAAGAACTTGATTGGAAAGTCATTTCAAATACATGCATAGTACAAGTTCTCAGAAATGGAATTCCTGGGTCAAAGAGTATATGTACTTTGATTTATAGATATTTTTCAAATTGCCCTCCATCAAAACTTTATGAATTCCCACTCCTACCATAAATGTATGAGAATTCCTATTTCTCTACATCCTTGCCAGCATAGTGTACAATAGTCATTCAAGTAATGAATTTTCTAATTTTTGTTGATACAAACTTGTTATACATAATTGACCTATAACATTACTTTCAGAAGTACATGATTTAATGTTTATATATACTGCAAAATGATCACAATATCTAGTCAACATGCATCACTGCACAGTTTTTTCTCATGTAATGAGAACTTTCAAGATCTATCTAAGCAACTTTCAAATATACAGTACAGAATCCGAGCAACATACTGGAGCTTCTTATACTACGATTTGGTCACTTTTAGGAAAATCTAAATATAAATCAAAAAGTAGAATACTATTTTAAATGTGGTATTTAAAATACATATCCATAAAGTACTTGACAAAGTACGACATCTATTCCAGATAAAAGCTCTGAATGAAGTAGATTTAGAGGGAACATACCTCAACGTAATAAAAGCTGCATGTAAAAAAACACACAGCTAACATCATACTCAATGCGGAAAAACCCCTAAGGTCAGGAATAAGATAAGGGTGTCCACTCTCACTACTGTTCATCATAGTACTGGAAGTCCTAGCCACAGCAATCAGACAACACAAAGAAAATTCATCCAAATTGGTAAGGAAGAGGTAAAACTTTGACTATTTGCAGCTGACATGACACTATATAGAGAACCCTAAAGAGCCTACCAAAAAACTAGAACCAATTGATGAGTTCAGGAAAATTACAGGTTACAAAATCAATGTGCAGAAATCTGTTGCATTTCTACACGTTAATAAGCAGAAAGAGAAATCAAGGAATCCACCAAAAATAAGTTATATAGGAATAAACCTAAACAAAAACGTGAAAGACCTATACTCTGAAAATTATAAAACACTGATGACAGAAACTGAAGATGGTGCAAAGAGATGAGAAGGCATTCCATGATGGTGGATTGGAAGAACAAATTTTGTTCTAAATCTCTATACTATCCAAAGCAATCTACACACTTAATGTAATCCCTATGAAAATACCAACAGCATTTTTCACAGAACTAGAAAAACCAAGAAAATTTATGTGGAACCACAAAAGACCCTAAATAGCCAAAGCAATCTTGAAAAAGAAAAGCAGTGCCAGGGATATCACAATCTCAGACATCAAGTTACATTACAAAGCTGTGGTCATCAAAACAGTATGGAATGGGCACAAAAACACATCGAGCAATGGAACAGAATAGAGAGCTTAGAAACAAATCGATCATAATTATATGATCAATTGATTGTCAAGAAAGATTGGGCCACTTTCTGACATCGGCTGTAGCAGCATTTTTCTAGGTATGGTTCCTGAGGCAAGAGAAATAAAAGCAAAAATAAATTATTGGGATTACATCAAAATAAATTTCTGCACAGCAAGGAAACAATCAACAAAGCTAAAAGGCAACCTATGGAATGAGAGAAGATATTTGCAAATAGGCTGATAAAGGGTTAATAACCAAAATGTATAAAGAACTTACACAACTAAGTGAAAAATGTATCCAATTAAAAAATAGATGACATGAAGAGGCAGTTCTCCAAAGAAGACATCTCAGATGGCCAACAGAAACATGAAAAGATGCTCACCATCACCAGGGAAGCACAAATCAAAATCACAGTGAGATAATACCTCAAAACTATCAGACTGGCTGAAAATTAAAAACACAAGAAACAAGTGTTGGCAAGGATATGGAGAAAACAACTCTCATGCACTGTTGGGAATGCAAGCTGGTGCAGCCACTGTGGAAAACATTATAGAGCTTCCTCAAAAAGCTAACAATAGAACTACCCTACAATTCAGTAATCACACTACTACTGGGTATATTTCCAAAAAATACAAAAGCACTAACTCAAGTGGATACATACACCCCTGTGTTTATTGGAGCATTATTTACAATAGCCAAGTTATAGAAGAAGCCAATCAATAGATGAATGGATAAAGAAAATGTTGGGGAAGTGTTAAGATGGCAGAGAAGTAGGTGGACACTGGGCTTTCCTTATTCCTCAAATACAGCTGTATTGAGGTCGGATCGTTTGGATGGAACACCCGGGAAATTGATCTGCATAGTGGCGGAAGGATCTGCACAGTTGGAGGGAGATAGTGTGGCAGGTGGAAGATGGGTGGAAGTGAATTTGGGGAGAGAAAAAACAGTGGTGCCATGGAGAAGAGGGAATGTTTTCCACAGAGAGACAAAGGGGAGTGAAAGAGAAGGGTTGAGAAAGTGTAGCATTGAGTTTACACAAGAGGAAAACCTCTCTGGACCATGAACTGGGGAGCAAGAAGTACTGAGTGTCACAGTGTGAGTTTTTCTCTCCCCCCACAATCCCCAAACAGCACCTGGGGCTCAAACTCTGAGGTTTTGAGAGTGCACCACTTTCCCCAGAGTGGAGCTGTGGCACATGCTCCTGGGGTGGAGGGTGCTGGTTCTGGAGTACATAGCCTCTATTAGGGATCTCAGGGGTACATTGGGAGAGAAATTCCCCTTCCTGAAGTACTTCTGGAAGAGGGTATGTTACCTCCCCGAAGACAACACCCTGCAGGTACCAGCGAAAGACCTTTCATCAGCGGGGGATAGAGGCGCATCCAGAGGGAATATAACCTTTGCTGCTTTTAGTGGTGCTACACCATAGAGTCCATGCACTGTGCAGGCATTGGACTGTTTTTCCAGGACAAGGGGTTTCAAACACAGTGTGGAGAGGCTCTACTCCAGAGGAGGAGAGCAAATGCACACACTGCCAGGTCTTTTAAGACTTTGGGTTTTGAATTCCAGCTGTGCATCCAAGAAAAAAAGCAGGAGAGTTGTGGTGCAGGGCAAGCTGACTGCCCTTGCTATTCTGTGAGGGCTGCCTGAATGTCAGGGGTTGGGGAGGAGATCCACCCTCCAGGGATGAGAGATTGGGGTGGTGCCATTTTCCCCCAACACCAACACAATGGGACTTGAAAGAGCAAGAGCAACACAACAGTCCCCAGTAGAGGCAGGACCCACTTACACCAAACTCTGCCCGCTCGCCATGCCTGGCAACTACTTATTTACTGGGGCAAGACTAACTCTGAGCCAATGCAGCAGGCCTCTTCTAGAGAAGACCAACGCAGCCAACATCCACCATGCACCAAGTGCACTGAAAAAAAAATTTTTTTTATTTTTTTTAATATATGAAATTTATTGTCAAATTGGTTTCCATACAACACCCAATGCTCATCCCAAAAGGTGCCCTCCTCAATACCCATCACCCACCCTCCCCTCCCTCCCACCCCCCCACCCCCCCACCCCCCATCAACCCTCAGTTTGTTCTCAGTTTTTAACAGTCTCTTATGCTTTGGCTCTCTCCCACTCTAACCTCTTTTTTTTTTTTTTTTCCTTCCCCTCCTCCATGGGTTTCTGTTAAGTTTCTCGGGATCCACATAAGTGAAACCATATGGTATCTGTCTTTCTCTGTATGGCTTATTTCACTTAGCATCACACTCTCCAGTTCCATCCACATTGCTACCAAAGGCCATATTTCATTCTTTCTCATTGCCATGTAGTATTCCATTGTGTATAAACCACAATTTCTTTATCCATTCATCAGTTGATGGACATTTAGGCTCTTTCCATAATTTGGCTATTGTTGAGAGTGCTGCTATAAACATTGGGGTACAAGTGCCCCTATGCATCAGTACTCCTGTATCCCTTGGATAAATTCCTAGCAGTGCTATTGCTGGGTCATAGGGTAGGTCTATTTTTAATTTTCTGAGGAACCTCCACACTGCTTTCCAGAGCGGCTGCACCAATTTGCATTCCCACCAACAGTGCAAGAGGGTTCCTGTTTCTCCACATCCTCTCCAGCATCTATAGTCTCCTGATTTCTTCATTTTGGCCACTCTGACTGGCGTGAGGTGATATCTGAGTGTGGTTTTTATTTGTATTTCCCTGATAAGGAGCGACGTTGAACATCTTTTCATGTGCCTGTTGGCCATCTGGATGTGTTCTTTAGAGAAGTGTCTATTCATGTTTTCTGCCCATTTCTTCACTGGGTTATTTGTTTTTCGGGTGTGGAGTTTGGTGAGCTCTTTATAGATTTTGGATACTAGCCCTTTGTCCGATATGTCATTTGCAAATATCTTTTCCCATTCTGTTGGTTGCCTTTTAGTTTTGTTGGTTGTTTCCTTTGCTGTGCAGAAGCTTTTTATCTTCATAAGGTCCCAGTAATTCACTTTTGCTTTTAATTCCCTTGCCTTTGGGGATGTGTCGAGTAAGAGATTGCTACGGCTGAGGTCAGAGAGGTCTTTTCCTGCTTTCTCCTCTAAGGTTTTGATGGTTTCCTGTCTCACATTCAGGTCCTTTATCCATTTTGAGTTTATTTTTGTGAATGGTGTGAGAAAGTGGTCTAGTTTCAACCTTCTGCATGTTGCTGTCCAGTTCTCCCAGCACCATTTGTTAAAGAGACTGTCTTTTTTCCATTGGATGTTCTTTCCTGCTTTGTCAAAGATGAGTTGGCCATACGTTTGTGGGTCTAGTTCTGGGGTTTCTATTCTATTCCATTGGTCTATGTGTCTGTTTTTGTGCCAATACCATGCTGTCTTGATGATTACAGCTTTGTAGTAGAGGCTAAAGTCTGGGATAGTGATGCCTCCTGCTTTGGTCTTCTTCTTCAAAATTACTTTGGCTATTTGGGGCCTTTTGTGGTTCCATATGAATTTTAGGATTGCTTGTTCTAGTTTCGAGAATGCTGGTGCAATTTTGATTGGGATTGCATTGAATGTGTAGATAGCTTTGGGTAGGTAGTATTGACATTTTGACAATATTCTTCCAATCCATGAGCAGGATTCCATTTCTTTAAATCTCCTTCAATTACCTTCATAAGCTTTCTATAGTTTTCAGCATACAGATCTTTTACATCTTTGGTTAGATTTATCCCTAGGTATTTTATGCTTCTTGGTGCAATTGTGAATGGGATCAGTTTATTTGTCTTTCTGTTGCTTCATTGTTAGTATATAATAATGCAACTGATTTCTGTGCATTGATTTTGTATCCTGCAACTTTGCTGAATTCATGTATCAGTTCTAGCAGACTTTTGGTGGAGTCTATCGGATTTTCCATGTATAATATCATGTCATCTGCAAAAAGCGAAAGCTTGACTTCATCTTTGCCAATTTTGATGCTTTGATTTCCTTTTGTTGTCTGATTGCTGATGCTAGAACTTCCAGCACTATGTTAAACAACAGCGGTGAGAGTGGGCATCCCTGTCGTGTTCCTGATCTCAGGGAAAAAGCTCTCAGTTTTTCCCCATTGAGGATGATGTTAGCTGTGGGCTTTTCATAAATGGCTTTTATGATCCTTAAGTATGTTCCTTCTATCCCGACTTTCTCAAGGGTTTTTATTAAGAAACGGTACTGGATTTTGTCAAAGGCCTTTTCTGCATCGATTGACAGAATCATATGGTTCTTCTTTTTTTTTTTTTGTTAATGTGATGTATCACGTTGATTGATTTGAGAATGTTGAACCAGCCCTGCATCCCAGGAATGAATCCCACTTGATCATGGTGAATAATTCTTTTTATATGCTGTTGAATTCGATTTGCTAGTATCTTATTGAGAATTTTTGCATCCATATTCATCAGGGATATTGGCCTGTAGTTCTCTTTTTTTACTGGGTCTCTGTCTGGTTTAGGAATCAAAGTAATACTGGCTTCATAGAATGAGTCTGGAAGTTTTCCTTCCCTTTCTATTTCTTGGAATAGCTTGAGAAGGATAGGTATTATCTCTGCTTTAAACGTCTGGTGGGAGATTTTTGATAACTGATTCAATTTCTTCGCTGGTTATGGGTCTGTTCAAGCTTTCTATTTCCTCCTGATTGAGTTTTGAAAGAGTGTGGGTGTTTAGAAATTTGTCCATTTCTTCCAGGTTGTCCAATTTGTTGGCATATAATTTTTCATAGTATTCCCTGATAATTGTTTGTATCTCTGAGGGATTGGTTGTAGTAATTCCATTTTCATTCATGATTTTATCTATTTGGGTCATCTCCCTTTTCTTTTTGAGAAGCCTGGCTAGAGGTTTGTCAATTTTGTTTATTTTTCAAAAAACTAACTCTTGGTTACATTGATCTGCTCCATCATTTTTTTAGATTCTATATTGTTTATTTCAGCTCTGATCTTTATGATTTCTCTTCTTCTGCTGGGTTTAGGCTGCCTTTGCTGTTCTGCTTCTATTTCCTTTAGGTGTGCTGTTAGATTTTGTATTTGGGATTTTTCTTGTTTCTTGAGATAGGCCTGGATTGCAATGTATTTTCCTCTCAGGACTGCCTTCGCTGCATCCCAAAGCGTTTGGATTGTTGTCTTTTCATTTTCGTTTGTTTCCATATATTTTTTAATTTCTTCTCTCATTGCCTGGTTGACCCACTCATTCGTTAGTAGGGTGTTCTTTAACCTCCATGCTTTTGGAGGTTTTCCAGACTTTTTCCTGTGGTTGATTTCAAGCTTCATAGCATTGTGGTCTGAAAGTATGCATGGTATAATTTCAATTCTTGTAAACTTATGAAGGGCTGTTTTGTGACCCAGTATACGATCTATCTTGGAGAATGTTCCATGTGCACTCAAGAAGAAAGTATATTCTGTTGCTCTGGGATGCAGAGTTCTAAATATATCTGTCAAGTCCATCTGATCCAATGTATCATTCAGGGCCCTTGTTTCTTTATTGACTGTGTGTCTAGATGATCTATCCATTTCTGTAAGTGGGGTGTTAAAGTCCCCTGCAATGACCACATTCTTATCAATAAGGTTGCTTATGTTTATGAGTAATTGTTATATACTCATAATTGTTATATATAATGTAATTATATATTTGGGGGCTCCGGTATTCGGCGCATAGACATTTATAATTGTTAGCTCTTCCTGATGGATAGACCCTGTGATTATTATATAATGCCCTTCTTCATCTCTTGTTACAGCCTTTAATTTAAAGTCTAGTTTGTCTGATATAAGTATGGCTACTCCAGCTTTCTTTTGGCTTCCAGGAGCATGATAAATAGTTCTCCATCCCCTCACTCTCAATCTAAAGGTGTCCTCAGATCTAAAATGAGTCTCTTGTAGACAGCAAATAGATGGGTCTTGTTTTTTTATCCATTCTGATACCCTATGTCTTTTGGTTGGCTCATTTAATCCATTTACATTCAGTGTTATTATAGAAAGATACGGGTTTAGAGTCATTGTGATGTCTGTATGTTTTATGCTTGTAGTGATGTCTCTGGTACTTTGTCTCACAGGATTCCCCTTAGGATCTCTTGTAGGGCTGGTTTCGTGGTGACAAATTCCTTCAGTTTTTGTTTGTTTGGGAAGACCTTTATCTCTCCTTCTATTCTAAATGACAGACTTGCTGGATAAAGGATTCTCGGCTGCATATTTTTTCTGTTTAGCACACTGAAGATATCGTGCCAAGCCTTTCTGGCCTGCCAAGTTTCAAAGGAGAGATCAGTCACGAGTCTTATAGGTCTCCCTTTATATGTGAGGGCACGTTTATCCCTTGCTGCTTCCAGAATTTTCTCTTTATCCTTGTATTTTGCCAGTTTGACTATGATATGCTGTGCAGAAGATCGATTCAAGTTACGTCTGAAGGGAGTTCTCTGTGCCTCTTGGATTTCAATGACTTTTTCCTTCCCCAGGTCAGGGAAGTTCTCAGCTATAATTTGTTCAAGTACCCCTTCAGCACCCTTCCCTCTCTCTTCCTCCTCTGGGATACCAATTATGCGTATATTATTTCTTTTTAGTGTGTCACTTAGTTCTCTAATTTTCCCCTCATACTCCTGGATTTTTTTATCTCTTTCTCTCAGCTTCCTCTTTTTCCATAACTTTATCTTCTAGTTCACCTATTCTCTCCTGTGCCTCTTCAATCTGAGCTGTCGTCGTTTCCATTTTGTTTTGCATTTCGTTTAAAGTGCTTTTCAGCTCCTCGTGACTGTTCCTTAGTCCCTTGATCTCTGTAGCAAGAGATTCTCTGCTGTCCTCTATACTGTTTTCAAGCCCAGCGATTAATTTTATGACTATTATTCTAAATTCACTTTCTGTTATTTTATTTAAATCCTTTTTGATCAGTTCATTAGCTGTTGTTATTTCCTGGAGATTCTTCTGAGGGGAATTCTTCCATTTGGTCATTTTGGATAGTCCCTGGAGTGGTGAGGACCTGCAGGGCACTTCCCCTGTGCTGTGGTGTATAACTGGAGTTGGTGGGCGGGGCCGCAGTCCGACCTGATGTCTGCCCCCAGCCCACTGCTGGGGCCACAGTCAGACTGGTGTGTGCCTTCTCTTCCCCTCTCCTAGGGGCGGGATTCCCTGTGGGGTGGCGTGGCCCATCTGGGCTACTTGCACACTGCCAGGCTTGTGGTGCTGGGGATCTGGCGTATTAGCTGGGGTGGGTAGGCAAGGTGCACGGGGGCAGGAGGGGCAGGCTTAGCTCGCTTTTCCTTAGGTGATCCACTTCAGGAGGGGCCCTGTGGCAGCGAGGGAGTCAGATCCGCTGCCGGAGGTTGGGCTCCGCAGGAGCACAGAGTTGGGTGTTTGTGCGGAGTGAGCAAGTTCCCTGGCAGGAACTGGTTCCCTTTGGGATTTTGGCTGGGGGATGGGCGGGGGAGATGGCGCTGGCGCCTTTGTTCCCCGCCAAGCTGAGCTCTGCCGTCCGGGGGCTCAGCAGCTCTCCCTCCCTTTGTCCTCCAGCCTTCCCGCTTTCTGAGCAGAGCTGTTAACTTATGACCTCCCAGACGCTAAGTCGCGCTTGCTGTCGGAACACAGTCCGTCCGGCCCCTCCGCTTTTGCCAGCCAGACTCGGGGGCTCTGCTTGGCCGGCGAGCCGCCCCTCTGCCCCGGCTCCCTCCCGCCAGTCCGTGGAGCACGCACTGCCTCGCCGCCCTTCCTACCCTCTTCCGTGGGCCTCTCGTCTGCGCTTGGCTCCGGAGACTCCGTTCTGCTAATCCTCTGGCGGTTTTCTGGGTTCTTTAGGCAGGTGTAGGTGGAATCTAAGTGATCAGCAGGACGTGCGGTGAGCCCAGCGTCCTCCTATGCCGCCATCTTCCCCCTCTCCCTTAAGTGCTTCAAAACAACACCGGCAGTTCGTTCGTTCTTTCTTTCTTTCTTTCTTTCTTTCTTTCTTTCTTTCTTTCTTTCTTTTTCTTTCTTTCTTGAGTCAGGCTCATAGCTTTTTTTCTTTTTTTATTTCCTTTCTCTTTTGGATCAGGCTTTTTAATTTTCTTTTTATTTTTTTCCCCTTTTCTTTGGAACCAGCATTGTAGTTTTTTTTATTCTCTGGGGGGGTGTGTTGTTTACCTTTTCTTTTTTGGGTATCAGGCTTCCTCTCCCTTTTTTTCCAGGCTTACTTCAACAAATCAAAGCACACCTAGTTAAAGGTCCAAGGACTCCCCCACTACAACGAAGGAGGAGCTCTGCAGAGGCCTAACCAGTGGGAAAGAGCAGGCAAAATGCAACAGCAGAGTGCACACTGCATCCACCAGAAATACTTCCTGAAGCACCAGGCCCTGGACAGTGTATGACTCCCTTTTAATACAGTAGTACTGTTAGGTGCAGGAAACATAAGATTTGACAGAAACTCAGCCAAAATGATAAGATGGAGGAATTCTCCCCAAAAGAAGAGTCAAGAGGAAATCACAACCGGGGACTTGCTCAAAACAGATATAGGGACCTGCTTAAAACAGATATAAGCAATATATCTGAACAAGAATTGAGAACAACAGTCATGAGACTAAGTGGACTTGAAAAAAATCATAGAAGACACCAGAGAAACCCTTGCTGTAAGATTAGACCTAAAAACTAGCCAGGCTGAAATTAAAACATGCTATGAGTGAGATGCAAACAGACTGGATACAGTCACAATGAGGATTGAAGAAGAAGAGGAGAGAAGAGGTGATATAAAAGATAAAATTATGGTAAATAAGCTGAAAAACAGAGGGAAAGGAAATTATTAGATCACAAGGGGAGATTTACAGAACACCGTGATTCCATAAAATGAAATAATATCCATGATAGGAGTCCCAGAAGATGACCAAGAAAAAGGAGTAGGTTTATTCGAACAAATTATAGCTGAGAACTTACCTTAATTAGGGAAGGAAACAGACTTTCAAGGTCCAGAGGTACAGAGAACTCTCCTCAAAATCAATAAAATCAGCTCAACCCCATAACACATCACAGTGAAACTTGTAAAATACAAGGATAAGGAGAGAGTTGTGAAAGCATCTAGGGACAAAAGGTCCTTCCCCTACAAGGGTAGATTCATAAGCTTAGCAGCAGACCTGTCCACTGAAACTTGGCAGGCCAGAAGGGAGTGGCAAGAAATATTAAATCTGGTGAATGGGAAAAATATGCAGCCAAGAATTCTGTATCCAGCAAGGCTGTCATTCCGAATAGAAGGAGAGGTTCCCAGACAAAAACTAAAGGAGTTGGTGGCCACTAAACCAGCCATGCAAGAAATTTTAAGGGCGGCTCTCTGAGTGGAAGGAAAAAAGACCAAAGCAACAAAGACTACAAGAAACCAGAGAACATCAGCAGAAACACCAACTCTACACAATGACACTAAATTCATATCTTTCAATAATCACTCAATGTAAATTGATTAAATGTTTCAATGAAAAGACATCAGGTATCAGAATGGACTTAAAAAAGATCCATCTATATGCTGCCTACAAGAAACTCATTTTTTTAAGTTTAAGAAAGTGCAAGTGTGGGGGGTGGGGGGGGAGAGAGAGAGAGAGAGAGAGAGAGAATCCCAAGCAGACTTGATGCTGTCACTGCAGAGCCCAGTGTGAGGTTTGAACCCACAAAACTGTGAGATCATGACCTGAGCCCAAACCACGAGTTGAATGCTGAACCAGCTGAGCCACCCAGGCACCCCAATACTCATTTTAGACCTAAAGACACATGCAGATTGAAAGTGAGGGGATGGAGAACTCTATAGCATGCTAATTGATGTTGAAGCTGGAGTAGCCATACTTCTATTAGACAAACTAGATTTTAAAACAAAGACTAGACAAAAGATGAAATGGGTCTATTCATCCAGAATATCTAACTACTGTAAATGTTCCAACTTGGAAGCACCCAAATATATAAATTGATTACTAACATAAACTCATTGATGATAATACCTAATAGTAGGGGACTATATAAGTTTTTTTTTTTTAATGTGGTATAGATACAGAAAGGAATATTATTCAGCCATTTAAAAAAGAATGAAATCTTGCCCTTTGCAATGACATGGATGGAACTAGGGACTATAATGCTAGTAAAATCAGTCACAGAAAGACAAATACCATATGACTTCACTCATTTGGAATTTAAGAAGGAAGCCAGCAAAGGAAAAAGAGAAAAGCCAAGAAACAGACTTAAAAATTTTTTTTAAATTTAAATTCAAGTTAACATACAGTGTAGTATTGGTTTCAGGAATAGAACCCAGTGATTCATCACTTATATACAACATCCAGTGCTCATCCCAACAAGTGCCTTCTTCAGTTTCCATCACCCACCCAGCCCATCCCAGCAACCACCAGTTTACTCTCTGTATTCAAGAGTCTCTTATGGTTTGCCTCCCTCTCTTTTTTTCTTATTTTTCCTTCCCATTATGTTTATCTGTTGTGTTGCTTAAATTCCACATGAGTGAAATCATATATTTGTCTTTCTGTTTTGTTTTGCTTAGCATAATAGCCATTTGCCACAACGTGGATGGAACTAGAGTGTATAATGCTAACAGAAACAGGCTCTTAACTATAGAGAAGAAACTGATGGTACAAAGGGGAGGTGCATAGAGGGATGGGTGAAATAGGTGATGGTGAACAAGGAGTGCACTTGTGATGAGCAATGGGTGATGTATGGAATTATTAAATCCCCATATATACCTGACACTACTATAACCGTTTATTAAATAACTATACTGGAATTAAAAGTTTAAAAATAAAAATATAGTAAATAAGGTATATATCCATATTTGGAGTAGGCATTTCAAAAATATGTATGGGTTGATGTTTGTAATATTAACAGTTGAACTACAGAGAAGTTCTGCTAAGTGAGAAATTCATTTTTATGTGATGTTTAAATGTATGTTACATATGCCAGCAGAGCCAGTCTACTACACGTTATTTATATAGCATTTGCAAAAGTGTGACTGAGACATCTGATATTCCAAATAAGGACTTGTACTTAACTATAAATTATGTCACAGATGTCTTGTAATAGTTCTTTCCACTTACATAAATTGCAGGAAATTCTCAAGATTGTATTACATACGTGTGTACACATGCTTCAGAGCCTCACTGTTCTCTGTAAAAAGTGGTGTTTGGCAAAGTTCTAAAGTATTAGACCTTGTTCAGTTATGTAAAAAATATTTGATTAATACTGTAATATCAGCAAAAGTTTAGTATTTATTTATGGCCTTTTCTTTAAATTCTTTGTTCTTATAAGGTTCTTTGAGGAAACATTCTTTTTGGTTATATTAAATTAGAAAAATTTAACCTGTATAAATTGGTATTATTGTTCATCTGGTGTAAACACTCCCTCTCCCTTATACTCTTATAATACCAAACATTATCTGATATCCGTTGCGTTGGCAACTAAAAGAAAATGGTTCTTTGATGCTCTTAAGAAAAGTGTCCTTAGAAATATTGCCTTGTGTTATTACTAATTCGTTTCAGTTAGCCAGGGTTTGATAACTGTTGTGATAAAAATGTGATTAAGATACATAGTTTCTACTACCTCTCTGGGTCAGTCTGTTAAACCTATAGTTAAAAAATACTTTGCTCTTGACATAACATTTTGTATAATAATATGATTGCAAATTGTAATTTCTAGCAGAATTTTGCAAGGGCACTTCTCTCTAGCCTAACATTTATCAATCGTGAGAACCTCTGGAATATCATCATGGTGCTTTCAAGATTGCAAGTCGTTCAACATGGTAATGGTATCTGTCACTAGGTTCTATCACTAAAATATCCAAACATTTTCCACTTGAATTGGAGTGGTTTGACTTTTTGGAATGATTTTATTTAGGAGCAAATTAGCATTGGCTCATAAGTATTTAAATAGATTTTAATATTAAAACCAACTTATTAAAACCAGGGACAAGTATGATTGAAAACATAGTTTATTATATGCATAGATCCCAAGACTGTACACATTTTGCTACAGGGCAGTGGGGGTACACAGCGAATCCCTTGGGTCAGCATGGTGGAGATTTGGGAGGTACAATGGCAAATGCCTTTGTTCCGTTCCTGCAGAAGGTCAGGCAGGGTAAATCAATGTAGGGTTGGCTTGTTTGGATAATTTCAGCAGGCTCTGAGGCATAAAGTCTGTTCCTGGTTGCTTGATGCCTGACTCTGGGGTAATTAGGACAAATGTAAAGTGCTGTAGAGTCTGAGAGCCCAATAAGGGAGACAACTGGGGGGGTGTGTAGACTCCAGATTAGTTGTTTTGTATTAGAAAACAACACACCCAGGAGCAGGACTTCTCCCAAGGAGGTGCAGCAACAAAGGAGGCAGGGCGGTCAAGGCAAGGTGACTCAGGTGTATTATCATGTTGTCTAGAACAAGGTGTAACCAGCATATGCATGCAGAGCAGATGTTAAAGCATTGGCTTTACAGAAACCTGGTAAAAGCACCAAGTTTACAAAACATTGTTGATGCACTAATGTTTTAGCTACACACTACTAGCTCTTTGCTATGGCTATTTGGCTGCTGTAGCACTTACCAATTACTCTTGGTATTTTTACATATAATTATATACGTATATATAGTTATACGTATATGTAATACAAGAAATTGTATTTTAAAATTCTTAGTCAAAGCCAAGTGGCACAAAATACACATGTTAAAATACCATATGGTTAATAAGGAGAATTATAATAACAATTCAGATAAAAATTTTCAAGATTTTCACCAGATCTATAAACTGCAAAATATTATTTTTTAAAAATGGTATATAATACTTTATAATGGTTCTAGTACTTTAAAAGACTTACAAAAGAGATTACAATCTTTTCTACTTTTGCTTTTTCTTTATTGGTAATATAAATTACCTATACGTATAATGTGTTAAATATAGTAAAGAACTTGTAAAGAGTAGCCCAAAACCTCTATTAGCAGATAACTGAAAGAAAAATCAATTTATTTAGAAACAAATTATTTTTAATAAATAAATCGGGTATATGATCATTTTATAGTATTCAGTTGCTAATATTTTGTTGATTTTTGTATGTATGTTATCATGGCCTGTAATTTGTGCAGTGACTTTGGTTTTGGTATCAAGGTATTGCTGGCCTCATGAAGTGAATTTTGAAGTGTTCCATACGCATCTATTTTTTTGGAATAGTTTGAGAAGAATAGATATTAATCTTTAAATATTTGGTAGAAGTCACACGTGAAGACATCTGGCCCTGGCCTTTTTGTTTCTTGGAGGTTTTTGATTGCTGGTTCTACCTCCTTTACTAGTAATTGTTCTGTTCAGATTTTTTTATTCATGATTCAGCTTTGATAGGTTATATATTTCTAGGAAGCTATCCATTTCTTCTAGGCTGTCCAATTTTATGGTGCGTAACTATTCATGGTAGTCTTCTAGGATTCTTTGTATTTCTATGGTATCAGTTGTAATATTTCCTCTTTCATTTCTGCTAACATCTGTCTTTTCATATAAATACAATAAAATTTTCCTTTTGATAACTCAAGATTTAGTCTCTTAAAAACTTGTTTTTGTATCATACAACAATGTTACAATCATCATGCTGTACATATAACATCCCTAGTACTTACAAATAGAAGTTGTGTCCTTTGACTGCATACCTCCACAATTTCCTCTCCATGCCCCCACCTCTGGTAACCACAAGTCTGATCTCTTTTTCTGAGTTTGGTTTTGTTTTCATATTTAGTTGACACATTACAGTATTTGTCTTTGACTTATTTTACTTAGCATAATGCCTTGGAGGTCCATCCATGTTATTGGAAATGGTAGAATTTCCTAGTTTTTATGGCTGACTAATATTCTCTTATGTAAATACATCACAATTCCTTTATTTATACATCAATAAACATTCAAGTTATTTCTATGTCTTAGCTGCTGTAAATAATGCAGCTGTGACCATGTGGATGCAGATGTCTTTTGAGGTTAGTGTTTTTGTTTCTTCTGGGTGTATTCCCAGAGTGGAATTGCTGTATCACATGATAGTTCTATTTTTAATTTAAGTATATTCCATACTGTTTGCCATAATTGCTGTACCAATTTACAATCTCACCAACAGTGCCCAAGGGTTCTCTTTATTCCCTATCCATTGCAGCATTTGGTATCCCTTGTCTTTTTGACGGTAGCCATTCTAATAGGCATGAGGTGATAGCTCATTTTAGTTATAATTTGCATTTCCCTAATGACCAGTGATGTTGAGCATCTTTTCATGTACCTATTGGCCTTTCATATATCTTCTTTGGAGAAATGTCTATTCAGGTCCTTTGCCCATTTTTAATTGGGTTGTTTTTGTGCTACTGAGTGATACAAGTTCTTCATATGTTTTGGATATAAACCCCTTATCAGATACGTGGTTTGGCAAATATTTTTTCCCATTTAATAAGTTTTCTTTTTCACTTTATTGATGGGTTTTTTGTTTTTGCTGTACAGAAACTTTTTAGTTTGTTGTAGTCTCATTTGGTTTGTTTTGTTGTTACTATGCTTTAGGTGTCATATCCAAAAACTCCTTACCAAGATTATGTCAAGGAACTGTGTTTCTTTGTTTACTTCAAGGAATTTCATGACTTCAGCCCTTACATTTAAATCCTTAATACATTTTGGATTAATTTTTGCAAGTGGTATAATATATTGGTCCAGTTTTACTCTTTGACATGTGAATATCCAACTACCCCAGCACCATTTATTAAAAAGACTATCTTTTCACCATTGAATATTCCTGACTACCCTGTTAAATATTGGTTGATTGTATATGCTTGGCTTTATTTCTGGGCCCTCAGTTTAGTTTCATTGGTCTCTTTGTTTATGACAGTACTATACTGTTGAAATGACTACACCTTTATAGTATAGCTTGAAATAAGGAAGAGTGATGCCTCCTGCTTTGTTCTTTCTCAATATTTCTTTGGCTCTTCAGAGTCTTGTTCCATATAAATTTTAAGAGTGTTTTTCTACTTCTGTAAAAAAATTCTATTGGAATCCTGGTACAAATTGCATCGAATCTATAGATGGCTTTGGTAGTATTGACATTTTAACAATGTAAGCTATTCTAACCCATTAAGATGTTGTACCTTTCTGTTTGTGTCATCTTTGATTTCTTTAAATGTATTCCTAAGTATTTTGCTTTTTCGATGCTATTATAAGTGAGATTAATTTCTTTCATATTCAGAAAAAAATATTAGTATACAGAAATGCTGCTGATTTTTGTATGTTAATTTTGTATCCTGCAACTTTACTGGATTGATTCAATCTAACATTTTGTTGTTGTTGAGTCAGAATTTTATCTGTATGAAGTCATATGTTTGCAAATAGAGACAATTTTACTTCTTCATTTCCAATTGATACCTCTTATTTCTTTTTCTTGCCTGATTGCTCTAGCTAGGATTTGCAGTATTTTGTTGAATAAGAGTAGTGAGAAAGAACATCCAGTCTTGTTCCTGATCTCAGGAACAAGAACGTTTTCAACATTTCATCATTAAGTATGATGTTAACTGTGGGCTTGTCATATATGGCCTTTATTTTGTTGAGATATGTTCCTTCTATGCTGAATTTGAGTTTTGATCATGAATAAATGCTGAATTTTGTCAAATGCTTTTTCTGCATCTGAGATTATCATGTGATTCTTTTCTCTCTATTAATGTGATGTATCACATTGATTGATTTGCATATGTTGAAACATTCTTACTTCCTGGGGATAAATGTCTCAATTGTGGTGTATGATATTTTTAATGGGCTGCTGATTTCAGTGCGCTAGTATCAAGAATTTTTGCGTCAAATTCTCAGGGATATTTACCTGGAGTTTTCTTTTCTAATAGTATCCCTTTCTGGTTTTGGTATCAGGACCATGCTGGCCCTATAAAATAAGTTTGGGAATGTTACTTCTTCTCTGACCTTTTTGGAAGAGTTTGAGATGAATTGGTGTTAATTCTTCTTTAAATGTTTAGTAAATTCACCAGTGAAGCCATAAGTCCTGGGCTTTTATTTGTTGTGAGATTTTTGATTAATAATTCAATCTTCTTATTAGTAATGGTCTTTCCAGATTTTCTATTTTCTATTTCTATTTTGTCCTGAGTCAGTCTACATAAGTTGTATATTTTTAGGAATTTTCCCTTTTTTTTCTATGCTGTCCAGTTTATTGGTATACAGTTATTCATAGTAGCCTCGTGATCCTTTGAATTTCTGTGGTGTGAGTTGCAATGTCTCCTCTTTCATTATTTTGCTGATTGGCGTTTTCTCTTTTTTTCCAAGGTTACTTTTGCTAAGGATTTGTCAATTTTGTTTATCTTTTTAAAAAATCAACTATTTTTCTTATTTCCTTTCTTCTGCTAATTTTGGGCTCATTTTTCCTTCTCTTTCTAGTTTCTTAAGATTCATAGTTAAGTTGTTTATTTGAAATGTTTCTTCTTAATGTAGGCATTTCTTGCTATGAACTTTCCTCAGAAAGAACTTGGTACATCCAACAAATTCTCATGTGTTGTGTTTCTATTTTCAGTTGTCTCAAACCCTATTTCTTTTTTGATCCACTGGTTGTTCAGGAGAGTGTTGTTTAATTTCCATGTATTTATGAATTTTCCAGTTTTCATCTGGTTACTGATTCCTAGTTTCATGCCATTGTGGTCAGAGAAGATACTTGGTATGATTTAAATTTCATAAATTTGGTAAAACAATCCATGTGAGCTGAGAAGAATGTGTATTCTGCTGTTATAGAATGTTCTGTATATGTCTATAGATCCATTTGGTATATAGAGTTATTCAAATCCACTGTTTCTGTGTTGATTTTATATCCGGGTGATCTATACTTTGTTGAGAGGGGGGCATTAACTATTACTGCATTATGCTTATTTATCCTTTTAACTCTGTTAGTGTTTGCTTTAAGTGCGCTGATATTGGGCACATAAGTATTTATAATTGTTACATCTTTTTGATGTATTGATCCTTTATCATTATACAATGACTTTCTTTGTCTCCTTTAAACATTTTTTTAATGTTTTTTTGAGAGAGAGTGAATGCAGGAGAGGGGTAGAGAGAGAGAAGATCAGAGCCCCTTTGCAGGGCTAGAACTCTTGAACATCAAGACCATGACCTGAGCCAAAGTCAGATGCTTAACCTAGTGAGCCACCCCGGTGCCCCCTTTTAAACATTGTTAAAGTCTAATGTGAGTGTAGCTACCTCTGCTTTTCTTTTTTTTTTTTTTTTAAGTTACTATTTGCTTAATTTTTTTTTCCATCTGGTTAGTCTCAGGCTATGTTTGTATTTAAGGTTAAAGTGAGTCTCTGTAGGTGGCATATTGTTGGATTTTGTTTTTATTCATGCAGAAATTATCTTTTTAATTGAAAACTTTACTCACATTTAAAGTATTTTTTCTTGATTTGCATTGATAGGTAAGGACTTACTGTTAACATTTTGTTAATTGTTTTGTTGTTTGTAGATTTGCCGTTACTTGTCTTTTGTCCTGTATTTTTTTGTTCTGGTGTCTTCTCACATCAGAATGCTTTGACTTCTTTGTCATGTTTGTGTATTACTACAGGATTTTTCATTATAGATAACAACTTAACTTTGATAGAATTTGTAAATCATACAATTGTAATCCACCTCTACCTAACATTTGAGGTTATTGCTCTTTCACTTACATGTTTTTATTCATTTATTCATTTGTTTATTTGCAATTCTGGTATAATTAAAGTGAAGTATTAGTTTCAGATGTACAGTAGTGACTCAACCGTTTCATACGTTCCTCAGTGCTCATCATAATAAGTGGACTTTTAATGAAATATGGCCTTTTGTAGCAACGTGGATGGAACTGGAGAGTGTTATGCTAAGTGAAATAGGTCATACAGAGAAAAACAGATACCATATGTTTTCACTCTTATGTGGATAAGAGTGAAACTTAACAGAAGACCATGTGGGAGGGGGAGGAAAAAAAAGGCAAAGAGCCAAACCATAGAGACTCCGAAAAACTGAGAATAAACTGAGGGTTGATGGGGGGTGGAAGAGAGGGGAGGGTGAGTGATGGGCATTGAGGAGGGCACCTGCTGGGATGAGCACTGGATGTTGTATGGAAACCAATTTGACAATAAATTTCATATTTAAAAAAATATGTAAAAAAAAAAAAAAAGAAAAACTTAATTGAATAAAATAGTAAGTGGACTTTTAATGCCCTTCAACTATTTAAGCCATCCCTTCACCCACTATTCCACTGGTAACTACCACTTTGTTCTCTAGAGTTTTTTTGTCTATTTGTTTTCCTTGTTGATGTGTTTTGTATCTTAAATTCCACATGTGAGTGAAATAATATGGTATTTGTCTTTCTCTGAGTGGCTTATTTCACTTGACACTATATGGATGCACCTCTTGCTGCAGATGGCCAGATTTCTTTTTTTTTATGGCTCAGTAATATTCCATTGTGTGTGTGTGCTATTCTTTATCCATTCATCTATCAATGGACACATGGGTTGCTTACATAATTTGGCTATTGTAAATAATGCTGCAATAAACATAGAGGTGCATATATTTAGAACAGACCAATAAAACCAGGAGCTGGTTCTTTGAAAAGGTCAACAAAATTGATAAACCCTTAGCCATACTCATCAAAAAGAGAGGACTCAAATACACAAAGTTACAAGTGAAAGAGGAGAAATAACAATGACATCACAGAAATATGAAGGATTATAAAAGAATATTATGAAAAACTATATGCCAACAAGTTGGACAATATAGAACAAATGAATAAATTCTTAGAAACTATAATCTCACAAAACTGAATCAGAAAGATAGAGGGGCACCTGGGTGGCTCAGTTGGTTAAGTATCCAACTTTGGCTCAGGTCATGATTTCATGGTTTGTGAGATTGGGCCCCACGTTGGGCTCTCTGCTGTCAGCACAGAGCCTGCTTCAGATCCTCTGTCCCCCTCTCTCTGCCCCTCCCCCACTCACTCATGCTCTCTCTCAAAAATAATCATTAAAAAAAAAGGAAGAAATAGAAAATTTGAACAGACCAATTACCACCTGAAACTAATATAACACTGTATATTAAGTATACTGTAATTCTAAAATTTTTAAATTTTTAATGTTTTCTTTTGGGAGCAGGAGTGGGCATGAGTGGTGGGGAGAGAGGGAGGAGGGAAGGAGGGAATGAATTCCAAGCAGGCTCCATGCTGTCAGCACAGAGCTTGATCCCACAACTCTGGGATCATGACTTGGGCTGAAATCAAGAGTTTGATGCTCAATGAACCAGGCTACCCAGGCACCCCCAAAATTTTTTGAAATAAAAAAAATGAAAAAACGAAGTATTATGAAGTAATTGGGTATCATGTCTGCAAACTTAAAAATCCAAAGCAAGGTTTAAAAAGTAAGGGAAGATATGCACACCAAAATATAGTGAAACTACAAAAACCAACAGAATACTTTGAAAGGAGGAAGGCAACAGCAGAAATAGAGTGGGGAATGTAATATATTTCTACTTAGTGGAGCAAACAGATTAATATCTTATTTCTCAGAAGAACTGTAAGCAAGAAGTCAGTGGAATGATAGATTTTAATTATAAAATAATCAGAACAACCACACCAGTAAATGCTGTCAAATGTAAAAACTAAAATAGTTGAGTGAGAAGTTTAATGTCCTATTTTCAAAGGAAAGATCTATGGATTGGAGCAGTAGGTTATCTCACAAGTAGTGGGGTGCTCTTCCTGAGGGATTTGGGGGAAAAGTGAGTTTCATAGAGCTCATAGAGCATTAGAAGAAGCAACATGGAAGGACCATGCTTGGCTTGGAGGTCAGAGATTTTTTTTATTAGGCTATCAAGTCCTCTTTTCTCGGGTAAGATGAGCTAGCTAAGGCTGAGTTGGAGGATTGTGATTGGTGTGTATTAGGCTTCCTTGAAGGGTATTACAAGTAAGTGCAAGTGACTTAGGTTTAGATTTGTGACATGGGCTGGACCTCTAGGGCACACTCCATTTTGTGGATCCAAACATACAAATTAACTTTATTGAAGCCAACCTCCAAATATATACCCAGCAAAAATATGTTTCAAGAACAAGGGAAGGATATGTCAAACAAAATTGGAAGAAGTCATCAGCAACACTCGGGAAAAGAAATGTTAAAGAGTGTTCTTCAGGAGAAGGTATAACTTCCAAGCTAATGGAGAGAAAAAAATAGAACAGAAAAGGTCAATCCCCAAAGTGACAAGAATATCAAGAAAAAGCATCAAATGGGTGAGATAATTAAAAAAGCATTTGTTCAATGATTAAAAAAAAAAAAACTCTCAAGTGAAAAACAACAGAGGAGTGCCTGTGTGTGAGTCAGTTAAGCCTCCTGACTCTTGATTTCAGCTCAGGTCTTGATCTCACGGTCACGAGATCAAGCCCTGTGTCGGGTTCCATGCTGAGCATGGAGCCTGCTTGGGATTCTCTCCCTCTCCCTCTTTCCCTCCCCTGCTTGTGCACCATTGAATCAAAACTACTCATGCTCCCTGTCTCTCTCTCTCTCAAAAGAAAAAAAAAAAAAACAAGTGCTTGCTATAAAAATCAGGGGAATTGTCTTTAAGGGTGCGCACAAGGTTTTGCTTAATCTAGGTGGGGTTACGTGGATTTTCACTATGTAATAATCCTTAAACTGTATGCTTCTTTTGGCATTATGTCAAAGAAAAAAATATTTTTAAAACTTGACAACATTGTGTGAGCCTCCTCTTATCATATATCATATAAAAATGATAAAATGGCCCCTCAAACTCCTGAAGAATCTCACAAGGTTAGGTAGGCTTCAGAGTCAGAAAATGTTTAGAAAAGCTCCCAACCATCCCTTACTAAACATCCTACCCTGCCTCTCCAGGTAGGTGCTTTCAGAGATTCATAAGATCTGATTTTCTGTAAACTACAGCCCCATAGGCCTTTCTCTGATATTGAATTACTGTCTGTTTTCCTCTGTGTTGCTTTCTTTCACTAGCAAGTATCTCATTTCACTCACAGGCAGTCCGTCCAAAGTGAGGATGCTGTGCTTCCCAGAACTAGTTTTGATCAAATCCTTTATAAAAAAGACTTTTCCATTTTATTTTTTTTAAAGATTCAATCAAAACTACCTCAGCAATTTAAGAGGGTAGATCTTAATGTTCTCACCATACATGCACGCACACACACAAATGTTACAAAAAGCAAATAATATTGCTTACAGAAATTTGAAATAGGCTAGAAAATGTTTGACACATTATAAAACCACATTTCTAGCTATTGTACATGAAGAGTCTCTGGACATTTCCAGTAGTCATGACACCCCAACGCTGATCTCTGATGTAACTCTGTCTTCCATGTTCTGTCACGATCTTGGAAAACAAATCACGCTTTGGGGCTGAGCCAGAGTGAAAACTCAAAAAGTAAGAAGCATTTGACATTCAGAATCCACAAACTGCTCTGATTTTTGTTTGAGAATAATTTTCTACTTAAAGAGGCATTTTGAGTTTCCCATTCATTGATCACTTCTTTTTAAAATACAGCTCTTTTTAAAATATTAAACAATGGAAGGAATACAGGATTCCTGCCTTGATTTCAGTTTGATGATTAGGAATTACATTGATTATATCCCCCAGGCTTATTTTTCCTCTCCATACAACTTTCCCTCTCTATTGCTCTTTCTCTATCTCCATATGTTTCCTTTTTTTTAAGAGATTAGATTTTCTGGAATATGAAAAATGGACCCCAAATAATAGTCTGGAGGCATTTCAACTATTCTTTTCATGAGTTTACTGAAAGGCAATGGCAACCAAAGGGTCAGAACCTTCTCTGTTCTCACCTAGTGAACATAGTGCTTAATTATGACTTGATTTCTGGTTCAGAAATGCTGCAGAAATAGTTTGTGAGGAAAGGTTATGTGTCTAAATTATATGAATCAAATATACATCTATTTTGCATTTTAAAACATACATGCAAATATTACATATTTTTAATGATATGATGACAGGAAAAGCAGAAGTTAAAACTTTAAGCTTAAAACTAGGGGGTTGACATGTTGCCCAGAGACAGACTTCACTGAAATACTTCGTTAGAACCATCTGTCAAGGCAAGAAATCAAAATACACAGAAGATGGGTGAACAAGATTATAGGAAGCCACTCCCAGAGCACTGCCTCCTAGGAAGTTTGAGCAGTGCCCCTGTGGCTCTTTGGCTGCTAGAGAACCCCAAAAGGATGCTCAGACTTATATCCCTCCTATCACAGCAGGTAGGTAGGGGGATGTATGGGACAAGGGGCATCTTTCTGTCCTTATACCAAAAAGTACGTTGTGGTTTTTCCCTTCCCTTCCTATGTTCAGTCTTTACCATTTGCTGTTCTCTGGGCAAATGGAAGAGGGAAGATAACCTTTTTGAAAGAAGCTCTTCTCTTACAAGAGCTTTTAAAAGAAGCTCTTTGCCCTTAGTCCCCAAATAACTTTCAGGGAAAATGTTCTATGATCCTTTATTTGGGTTTTTGAAATTCAAGCAGCACAGCTTGACTTGTATCTTCTTAAAAAACTGGATGGGGGTCGGGGATGGGTATGTCAGCAAACTTTTTGTAAAGGGCCAGGGAGTAAATATTTTAGGTTTGAAGGCCGAATCGTCTCTGTCTTAAACATTCAAGCTGACATCTAACCTGAAAGCAGCCATAGACAATAAATGAATGACAGTAGTAGTGTTCCTATAAAACTTTATTTTTGGATGCTGGAACATTGTTTATACATTTTCTTCCAACCATTTAAAAATGTAAAAACCATTCTTGAGGCTATACCAAAGCAGACCAGATTTGGCACTAGACTATATGGAGCTTACTGACCCTTGACTTAAATAAAAGGTAAAGTCTTTTACCCCAGGAAGCTTTAAAGTTAAGAATTATTGAAGGTAAGCAGATCCATATTACCTGCGCTTTTGGAATTAAGTTTAGGTATAGGTTTTATCATCATTGGGATAATCTGATGGGTTGGGGATTCCAATTAAAATATAAAATTGATGGGATTTTAAGTTGAAAGTTGGATATTTACTGACCCTTATAAACAATAACAATGTTTAGAAAACCTTGAGAGTGTCTATAATTTGAATAATGCATAAGTTTAATTTGCATTGTTTATGTAGAAAGGATTTGTTTAGATAGTAAGTTTGGTCAGGCATTTGAAGTAAAGTTCATTGAATACATGTATAAATGGAATGTAAAATGCTTAAACAAATCTGATAAACTGAGGATATTTATTTTGTTCAACTTAAATTAAGCATTAATCAAAGAAGGAAAGGTTAAATTCTTTAGATACAGATTTATAAAAGGAGTAATATTTGTTATACTTTGTTAAAAGGTAATCAAAAAGATGTTTTAATTTATGTACCGTTACCAAATTGATGTTTCTTAAAAATATAAGTAACTGAGACTAAACCTTTCTGTGCAAAAGCCTTTTTGGATTACATGATAATGAGCCTTTATGGACTATGATAATAAGAGGAACCCATATGGAGCACAATGACAAGAGGCCAGTAGGTACAGACAGGTAGAGTGGCCAGTCCATCCTGATAATCAAGGTGCTGCCTGTTTGCCAATTGGGCAACCAAACTGTGTTGTGGCCCTGATGCTGCATTGGTACTATGTCTTTATAATGTACACTCTTTATCCAAAGCAATAAGCAAGCCAATTCAAACTATTAACCAATTGAAAGTCACGGGCAGGGAAGGTCATAATGTTGCTTTTGAGCACTTTGAGGAAGGAAATCCACAAATGTGTTTTAGATCTTTAGCATGATACTTACCAGATGGCTGATACACAGATTTACCTGTAATTTGAGAAATGCCCTCTGCATAGAAATGTAGAACAGAAAAGTAGTGTCCATAAAAAGCTGTCACCAGGCTAATCCTAAATCTTTTCTGAACACATTTTAGAATGAAGATCAGCAAACTATAGACTGCAGCAAAATCTGAACTGCCACTTGTTTTTGTATAGCCTTCAAACTGAAAATGGTTTTCATATTTGTTAACAGTTAAATTCAAGAATATTTTTGACCCATGAAAAATAAATCAAATTTCAGCATCCATAATAGAGTTTTATTGGAATATAGCCATGCCCATTCACTGGCGTTTTGTCTATTGCTTTCACAAGAGCAGAATTGAGTAGTTGCAACAGATACTCTATGGCACGCAACACCTAAACAATTTACTATTCGATCCTTTACAGAGAAAGTTTGCTAACCATGTTCTCTGCAAGACAACATCATCTCCAGTAAGTTAATATACTGGGTGGACGATTTATGACTACAAATTTTTTATCCCAGGAGGCCTGAGATGACTTGGTGGCAGTTTTTTTAAATACTTAGTGTCAAATTGGTTTCCATACAACACCCTGTGCTCATCCCAACAGGTGTCAGAGTTTTAAGAGAATGCTACAGCCTCTTGGGCTGCAAACATGCAGAGTGGGTCTAGCACACAGGTATTCCTCATCCATATTATTTAAGTGGGATTGGTTTCTCCTAAGATTGTTACTCTCTTGAGTTAGCAACAGGTTATAGCTAATTTCTTATCTTTTGCTCTCATAAAATTTTAGTATTTCATCTGACTCAAAAGACACTTTAGTCCTAACTCTTCAGATCTCGAATACCTCTTAGACCCTGTCATCTTCAAAGAGGGTTAGGAAGATGCCTGTTCTTCATTTAGTATAGGGGTGTAGCCTACCTTCCCTCCTAGGAACCTCCAGTTTATATGCCAGTCAACACTTAACAGCCCAGATTGCAAAGATGAATTTACTGTAAAGATAATAAGGCATAAGCTTTAGGGCCTCTTACCTGGATAGGCCCCTTCATGTGTTCACGTGCTTTTATTTGTATCAGAAAAGTAAGATTTTTAACACTAATCTTTTGTGATTACTGTCTCATTTCATTTAGACTTTCTCTCCACCTCTCATTTTCTCTTGTCTTTGAAAAGGCCAAAGGTCTTTAGGGAATCCGATACCCAAAGGGAAGTGAAATTTTGGGCATGTTTACTTTGAGTTAAATGGGATTGTGTTCATATAACTTAAGGTCACAACTAGCTGTCTCCTACCCACTATGCTAACATAATGACTTTGCAGAAAGGAAAACGTAACATGATGTAAACACCCCATGGCACCCAGGTCCAGAAGTAGTTTTAAAGGAACAAGGTTTGAAATGTATGAAGCCGGATGCTATACTGAAGAATATTCTTCATATCATCAGATATATGTAATTGTAAGCAAAAGTTTTATTTCTCTTCACCATCTAGTCAAAACAGACATTTGCTGCTGTTAGGAATATGTTTTGTAGTAAAGCACATACAATTATAAATGCACAATATATATTAAGTGAAGTAAAACTTCTATGTTTTTAGAATTTATTTTTCAAAGAATAAACCTGTAGCACTTCTGCAAGCAATGAGTATATTTGTGTGAAAGGCCATATGTTTTATTTATCCCAATGTATCATATCCAATCTAAGTAGTGTACCTAGCACATTTTGGCCTGGTTGGTCTGGTGGTTCCAGACAAGATGTTTTGTGAAACTACCACTGACTGAGTTAATCAGCCTGAAGAAACCGATGTTTCTGTGACAAAACTTTATTCATTAATGAGTCAATGATTGCCATATGAAAGTAACTTGATTACATACTTTTGTAGCTCAATACAAAGTACCCACAATTTTTTTTAAGTTTGTTTTTTTTTTTTTTTTTTTTTTGTGTGAGACATGTAGAGAGCAAGAAGGGGAGGGGCATAGGAAGAGAGATACTAAACACCAAGCAGGCTCTGTGCTTTCAGCACAGAGTCTAATGTGGAGCTCCAACTCATGAGCCATGCATGAGATCATAACCTGAGCTGAAATCAAGAGTTGGACACTTAACTGACTGAGCAACCCAGGCACCCCAAATCATCAATTTTTAAATGCAGTTGAATTTGCTTTTTTGACTGTGTTAATTTTGTATATTTTAAAAAGAGGACACCTCAAAATTGTATGAGTTTCAGGTCCCGCAAGACCTGGATCTGCCCCGGACATGCCCACCCACCTGATCCTTCCCCCCGCCCCCATATGCCCTGGTTTGTCCACTCTCTTTACCCTATTGTCTAAATAATAAAAGCACGTATTTATGAAGAAAGAAGTGGGTAGAGAAGAACCTCTACTGTTACTATGAATCTTACTCGCTACATGTCTATTCCTCCTTGTCTCCTCTGATGCCAGTTAATTATTCCCACTCATGTTTCAGCTTATCAGTGCAGGTGGTCTTACCTTTTCATGCCAGGCCACTATATAGGTTGCTGAGTGGCTTATGGAGTGGCCACCCTTCTATTCCAACCGATAGCCATTCTTATGTAAAGAACAAACTGTGCCTCCCCAGCAATTTCGGATCTCATTTAATATCTCCAGTACATGAATATGAAAGAGGCTTGAAAGGCAGCATTAAGTGTTCTGAGATTAGAGATCATTTAGTGGAACCACTATACACATTCCCTAAATTTCTCCAGCAACTCTGGCTCTTTGGGTATAAAGATGGAGAAGGTAAATTGAAGCATTGGTTTAAGGTTAGGGGTTTGGTGGTGAGGGTGCGACAGCATGCAGTTTTTTGGTGAGATTATTGTAAATGCTGACAACCACAGTGTCCAGTTTGGGTAAAGAAAGAGTGGGGGCTGAGGGAGCTGGAAGTCTGGAGAAAGTAGAGGGATCTAGGGCCTAGATATCTAAATGAGATTAAAACTCAGACTGGTGAAAGTGTGGTTACAAATTTTGTGTTTCAAGAGTGGGAAACTGAAATTTAAGATGTTGGAGGTGTTAGAAGCTATGGTTCTTAAAGTGGATGTCTGCCATGAGTGGAGATTTGGGTCATGTGAGTAGAGAAGGTGGAAGCTTTGGTGTCAATATGGACATTGATAGTTTCTAGGTGGTTGTCTGAAGGTGGGTACTGAGACTATAAAGAGGTGCCCCATCTCAGGGCATGAGGGAAAGTGACTGCAAGGTCAGTACAAGGCAGCAGTGAGTCCAGGCAGATGGTGATACATCCAAATAACATTATCTTTGGAGGAAGATGCTCTCCTTCTGCAAGAAAACTAAAGAGTAGTAGTATTGAAGCAACAGTGAGGAACAGGGAGAATGCCAAGCAGGAGAACTGTGAACGATTGGCTCTTCTCTCCCTTGAGATTTGAGCTCTTTTATATCCAGAGGTGAGAATTTGCTTTTGCCCTGGAAGGTTCTTCAAAAGCCATTTGGGTGTCAGGCAAAGAAATGAAAATCATGAGTCAATTGTAACAATATATGAGTGAAATTCTCTCTGAAAATTTAATTTCACCTTGGCAACAGCTGAGGAAGGGTTCACTTGTCACAGTGACCCTTGTTATCTAAGTATTTGCGGGAGGCATTCTCTAAAGTGGCACATGAGGAGCCTGATACTCTGAAAACTCCGTCAAAATGAAGATGACATTTCATTTCAAAGACTGGTCTCCTCTCCCTGAGAGGGTGTCTGAGGCAAACCTGCATTAGAAACCAAACCACATTTTTAGAGTAGACCCCCAGGTAGTTTGATCAATCCTAACTAATGATTTGTTCATCCTGTTTTCCCTTGGAAAACACTGATAGCAATTTGGCAAGTAACCACC
Organism: Panthera tigris; assembly: GCF_018350195.1. Taxonomy (NCBI): domain Eukaryota; kingdom Metazoa; phylum Chordata; class Mammalia; order Carnivora; family Felidae; genus Panthera; species Panthera tigris. The sequence goes on along the minus strand of NC_056676.1, from coordinate 18,189,508 downwards.
ATTGAATTTACAGTCCTAAAGGTCTTTTTTCAAAGCAGTTTTCTCCTTTGAAAACCAAAGAGAGTGGTATTTTTGTACAGGACTGTGGCTTCTTTACCCATTAGCCACTCTGTTTTTCTGTCTCTGGAGTTGTCTTGTGCTAGCCGTGTCCCTCATAAGCAGTGCAAGGTGCTTCCTTTGAACTATCTTGTCAGCAGTAAGGGAGGCCCTTAGCCTAATAGAGGACTGACTAAAGGACAGACTTCAAAGTGAGTGTCATTTTCAGAAATACGTACACTCTACCAGATCTGTATGGGGTTTTTTAATCACATGCTGACAGAACATTCCTCATCATTTTTGTTTTTCTGTGTCCCATTATTCTTCCAGTCTTCCTCCTTTGAAGTGTTTACACACAGTCTGTACATCTGGGTTTTGAAGGGGATTCTGCAGTCATTTACAGCGTACCTAACAGAGCAAAACCCTCAGGGCGGGTGGGGAAAACCATGGCATTGTCCCAGATCTTCTCTCTAATTGTCTCTCACCTGCTCTCCATTATCCAATATATTTAATATGTTTTGGGGTCATGCTGATTTAGCTATGTCTCTAGCTTTAATTCATATGGCATGGCTGATCTGATCAAATGTTACATACTAAATGTTTAGAAGACCACACTGTGATTCTTAATTCATTTCTCAGTAAATATTTTTTGACACTGAGTCGACTAATTCTTTTGAAATTCTTCTAAAGGACAACATTACTCTTGTTTGCAATGATTGTTTTGATCATTGTTTAATTAGGATGGGCATAATGCCACACTATGGCTCATTTTACATTTAAAAATAGAATTGGTAATTTTACTAATTAAAATACATCAGCATCATACTTAATGTGTAAAATGAGCTGAATTAAGCCTTCTTACATTAGAAAATTCACTTTATGCAAGAATAGTACTTGAAAACAGACATATCCATTCTAATGGATAATGGGCATAATCATTTTACTGATATGGTGGTTATAAGAGCATTCTGTGCATTTAATTCAGCTCTATGCCGATCTTCTTAGGACCTTGAGAACTCATTTATGTAAGAGAAGAACTAAGCTTTATATAAGGGTATATTCTTGAGGCACAAGTAGGAAGCCTCAATTAAATAAACTAACATCTTAAATGCAGTCCTTTCTGTAAAGCATCAAAACACCCAAATAGCTTTAGTGCCCATTAACTAGCTTGCATCACAGTGGAAGCACAAGCTACCTGTCCCACTCCCCCAACAAAAAGCTTCGGGAGAGTAAAAGGAGAATAATAGGCAGAAAATAGAGAAATCTGGGTTTAACCACTATAGTTTTCAGCTAGCTTTACTTCTAGAGCCAGAGACGAATTGCATGTTTTTTTTTTTTTTCTGTTTTCTACACCTACAATTTGTCTTGGCACCAAAATTATAAACTCTTCTGGGGGCAGTCATGTCATTTTTTTCAACATTAAGCGCTTACCATGTAGCAGATGCTTTTCTGAGTACTGGAGGTACAGCTGTGAACAATTTAGGCAATGCCCCTGCCCTGGGACATTCAACACAAGTAATTTGAGCCAGTAAAACACTATAAAATGCTCCTCCATACTGAGAGCTTTGAAGAAGTGGCTCACCAATGAGTTCCCCAAACCCCAAAATACGAAATAGACTTCCACCCCAGGATGACTGCTTCAGTCATGGAAGGGGCAGTGGATAAATCATTCTAACTGTGCCCCCAGAGAATGCCGTGGAAATCAGTTCAAATTAGCACCAAAGACAGTCCTGAAAGCTATGGGCTAAATATTCAGAATTGCACCTTTAGAGGGAAGGTGTAGAAACAAGTTGGGAAGAAGTGGCCTTACTAAGGGACAGGAGTGAGATTTTAAGGCTGAGTCAGATCTCTTTGTACCCACTCCCTCTGAGCTCCACAGCCTGCCTTGTGTAATGCTAATCAAGAAACGGAACTCCATATAAAATGATTTCTTCTCCTTACCTGAAGCCTGAATGGACTAGTCTAGTAGGCTCCCCAGCTGAAGTATCTTAGTAAGAATGACTTCCCTGGGGCACCTGAGTGGCTCAGTCCGTTAAGCAGCTGACTTTGGCTCAGGTTATGATCTCACGGTTTGTGAGTTCCAGCCCTGCATCAGGTTCTCTGCTGACAGTGGGAAGCCTGCTTCAGATCCTCTCTCTGCCCCTCTCCTGCTTGCCCCCCATCTCAGAAATAAACATTAAATAAAAAAAGACCTCCCTGAAAGAATTTCAGAGCTATACTTTCCCATTTTCTATCCAAAAATTTTAGGGATAAAATTAATCGTAATAGCTAACCTCCCTTGAGTTCTTATTTGCCAGGCACTCTGGATTTTTTTTTTTTTTTATTTTACAAAATGATCTAATTTAATGCAAAAATCTTAAGTGTCAAATGCTACTAATAATTCCAGGATTACAAAGCTAGGAGGCAGCAGAGCAATGATCCAAATGCAACTCAGGAAGCTGGCTCCAGGCCTGTGTTCTCAGACAGCAGAGTTCATTTCCACGGGAGCAGTTGCTTAGTGCATATATTTTTACAGTTCCTGTTTTAACTAAAGAAAGCATTATTTCACATGCTGTTTAGCACTGGGTTTTAGTATTTTTTCACCTAATTTTTGACTCCATTCAGTTCTATAAACATTCATTGAGCAACTACTCTGTGCTCATCACAGTGTGGTTGCTGTGAGAATACAACATCTGCCCCAGAAGAACTTGCCACCGTGTGGGTAAAGCACAATGTATAGAGAGGAAAGAGCCATACCATTGCAATATATTACATCAGTTATAAGAAGGCATGATACCAGCTGCACGTATAATTCATGAACACACGCAGAGTAAGGAGCTGCATTGAAAGTGGTGTTGGTCTAAGGACAATTTATCGGGAAGTTTTTGTACTCTCAAACATCAGCACTGGCAGTGGTGATTGGATCACACATCCTTTTCAGGCTGGAAAAAGCACGAATTTTGAACAAGTCCTGAGCAAAGTATAGGGCTTTGAGTGCTTGAGTGGAATGTGCAAGGAACAGAGACACGGAGAAGAAACAAGTACAGCAGGAGGAAAGAAGCTATAATAAGCCAAAAGGCGTAAGTCTATTGACGCGTTTCTACTAATGAGGTCAGAAGGGCCTAGGTGGGGAGAATTGGAACTTAAGGCTCTCCTTCATGGAACCACAGTGACTTTCAGTTTCCCTAATCAGTACTAACACGGTTCCCCTCTTTCTGCCAGACACTGCATCTCAGAGGAGTCTTTATCTTTCTAGCAACCACCTGGCATCTAATGGTTTTAAACCTGTAGAATTTACCGGAACAAATTCTCACTTGCTCACATCCTTTTCTTCCAACAGCTAGCCCACTACTCTCATCTGGATAATTGCTAACATCTTCCTAACTGCTCCACCTTTTTCAGGGTCACTCTGAACCAATCCCAATCCCTCTACACAACACAGACTACCTTCTCTCTTTTTTTTTTTTTTGTTTTTTATTTATTTATTTATTTATTTTTAATATATGAAATTTACTGTCAAATTGGTTTCCATACAACACCCAGTGCTCATCCCAAAAGGTGCCCTCCTCAATACCCATCACCCACCCTGCCCTCCCTCCCACCCCCCATCAACCCTCAGTTTGTTCTCAGTTTTTAACAGTCTCTTATGCTTTGGCTCTCTCCCACTCTAACCTCTTTTTTTTTTTTTTTCCTTCCCCTCCCCCATGGGTTTCTGTTACGTTTCTCAGGATCCACATAAGAGTGAAACCATATGGTACACAGACTACCTTCTCTAATGCATGGTTCACATCGTCATTGTCCACATCTTTGTTATCATCATTGCAAGCACTGCCGTGTGGCAGGAACTATGCTAAACCCTTTACATACATAACTACATTAATTTTCAAACACACAAACATCAGCTTTATTCTTATTTTACAGATGAAGAAACTGGGGCTCGCACAGTCAAGAGTCACATTATTAAAAACAAAGTCAGCATTTGAATCCTGGTCTAACTCTAGTGCCTGTCTTAGCAACTTTTCTACATCCTACTTCCCTGTTCAAAAACTTAGTTTGTAAGGCGGTGGAGAAGTACTAAATGTGTTTGAACACACTGCTTTTTTTTACATAAAAAAGTTTCCTTCTTGGGGCATCTAAGTGGCTCAGCCAATTAAGTATCAGACTTTGGCTCAGGTCACGATCTCTTGGTTCATGAGTTCCAGCCCTCCATCAGGTGAGCCCGGGTTCTCTCTTTCTCCCTCTCTTTCTCCCTCTCTTTCCCCCTCTCTTTCCCCCTCTCTTTCCCCCTCTCTTTCCCCCTCTCTTTCCCCCTCTCTTTCCTTCTCTGCCCCTCACTCGCATATGTGCTCGCTCGCTCTCTCAAAAAAAAAAAGTTTCCATCTAGACCTCTCTCCCTATCTAAATTCTCCCCAAATTCCATCTCCTCCATGAAGACTTTTCTAAGCATAAAATATACTCAATACCTCTATGCCCAACCAGATGGTGGTAACATCTGCTTTGAAAAGAAAAGCAGAATAGTACAAGTGAGAGTATGTTTTTCTAATTGCTTCTTTTATTTTGAAACAATCTTAAATTTACAGAAAACTTGGAAGTATAGTACAAAGGGTCTTTTCCCTGAACTATTTGAAAGTAAGTTGCTCCATTACACCGAACACTTTAGAGTGTACTTCCTCCAAACAAGGACATTCTTTCTAACAGGACCCTCGTGATCAGAAATTAACACCGGTACCTTTCCACCATCGAATCTTCAGACCTCACTCAACTTGTTTTCCCCCAATAAATAACATTCTGCGTAGTAAAAGCATCTGGGACAGAATCATATGACTGGATTTAGTTTCCCTCAGTCTGAAATCAGGCTTTCTTTGACCCTCACAACCTTGATACTTTTGAAGATTCCAGGCCAGTTATTATGTAGAGAGTTTCTCAGTTTGGGTTTGCCTGATGTTTCCTCATGACTAGAATATGGTTGTGCTGCTTTGGCAGGAATATCAGAGAAGGCTGCTGTGTTCTCCATGTTTCTATCCGGGCTGGTTCGAGTTTCAGTGTGTTACTTGGCTGATGATGGTCACGGTGATTACCTGATTGATTGAGAAAGTGTCTGCCAGGCTTCTCCACTCTTTTCTCGTTAAGTACTTTGTAGGGAGGCACTTTATAATGTCCCATTTCTCATAAAACTTTTATTTGTCAATCTACATATTTACATTAATAGAAATTAATGGCTTATTTTTATTCAATAGATTGAATCTATTATCATGGTATCATATTAAATTGATGCTAAATTTGTCCTATATTCGGCCAGGGGGAGCCCCTTTAAGTTGGCTTCTCTGCCTTTTGACATGTTCCATTCATTTTTTTGAGCTACTTTCTTTCTGGCACAAAAGGAAGTTATCAACTGATGATGTATTTTTCCTTGCCCCAGCCTTGGAATTAGCCATTTCTCAAAAAGTCCTGGTTCCTCTTATTGGGAAATATGGCATTTAGAAGCCAAGGTCTGGGTACCAGGTGAGCTCACTAATACCAGAGCTAGGAAACACATGTGCATAAACATGTATACATTCTGATATTTACATGAATATTTATTTTTGTGTCTACTTAAATTGAAAACTGTAGGTTTATATTAACACCTATTTTAATTTTATTCTGTTTTTATTTTTGTCCTTTTCCTTGTTTATATGCCCCTTTGGCACTGAGAAACCGGACTCCCGTTACTTGAAATACATTTACTTATTTGACCAATCCCTAGTATGTAACCCATTCCCACCACTCACCTGCTTTTACAAACACATATTCCAAATGCCCTCCTCACTATATTTGGACTCTAAAACCCTAGCCAAGCCACCACCAAACATGTGGAAATCCTCCTTAATGTCCTGAAGACACCCTCATGACCCTGCCCAGGTTCTGAATTTTCACACCCCGTGCCCAAACAAGGACTCCTACCTTGCTTTGCCCAACCTTGTGACTTTAGCAATGAATTGTCCAGGAAGGGAAAGGAATAGGAGAAAGAGGAAAAGAAAGCAAGCATATACTTTGAAGTAAAATAAATCTTTTAGCCCTTATTGCCACTTAAGAGCCTCATGTACTCTGGTGAGCTACTTTCTCTGAGCTCTTTTTCCTAAGAAGGCACATGGCATAGTCCAAAAAAAAAAAAAAAAGACTGGATTTAGTTAGACCTGGGTTTGAAACTTGGGTCTGCCACTCTCTTAGTCTATTTGGGCTGCTAGAACAAAACCCCACAGACTAGGTAACTTGTAAACAGAAGACATTTATTTCTTACAGTTCTGGAGACTGGGAGTCCAGGATCAGGGTGCCAGCATGGTCACATTCTGATTAAGGGCCTCTTCTAAGTTGCAGATTGCCAACTTCTTACTGTGTCCTCACTTGGTGGAAAGGGTCTAAAGAGCTTTCTTGGGCCTCTTACATAAAGGCACTAATCCCATTCCTGAGTGCTCCACCCTCATGGTCTTACCATCTCCCAAAGGTCAAATACGGTCCATTGGGTGTTACTATTCCAACCTGTATATTTGGGACAGGGTTACAAACATTCATACCATAGCTGCCACTGACTAGTCCTTTGACCTTGGGTAAATCACTGGCACTCATTTATAAAAATGAGGGTTGTTGTGGGGATAAAGTGTGATCATGTATACAAAGCACCTGTCACTGGTAGAAATTTGTTGCTATTGTTATCTGTAATGGAGATACCAAGGTCTCTGTTCTAGGATTTTGGGAGGACTCGTGATAAGAGATGTGAAGTGCTGACATGTAATAAATGCTTACATATAATAGCTGTTATGTGCCACAAAGGAGACGTAAGTAATGTATCTGCCTTGTAGTTATTTTTGCACATACATTTTCTCAATTAGGTTGTAATTTTTTGAAAGCAGGAATCTTATTCTCATTTTGTATCCTTGGCAATGCCTAGTGGATTTCTTGGTATGTATTTTTTCATTAAACAGAGAGCTTTAAGTCACCAAGATTAAAATTTAGGAGTTTTGTTCTACAGTAATTTGTAGTAATTATACGTCTGAGGGTATTGTAGAGACATCAAAAGTGTTAAAAATTAGATAGTTAAATTTAAGATGAATTACAATAAGAATTGAAAGAGGAGATTTAGAAATTGTCTATTAGGTCAACTATATAGAATCTTCCATATTTGCATGTTTACAATGTGGTTTCAAATAATCAAGGTTTGATGCAGCAAATTAATTTTTTTAAGCTTATTTATTTTTGAGAGAATCCCAAGCAGGCTCAGCACTGAGCCTGACGTGGTGCTTGAACTCACGAACCATGAGATTATGACCTGAGCAGAAACCAAGAGTCAGACCCTTAACCGACTGAGCCCCCCAGATGTCTCAATAATTATTTGCTTTGAACATGGGTGGAGAAATATTTTTATTTGTAATGTCTGGGTGAACAAGGGTCTAGAACTGAGCAGAGGGTAGCATAAAAGCACGGAATCACAAAACAGGTGGTTAAAGGGGATCTAGAAGGAAAATGGAAGATGCCCTAGCAGTCCATTTCCTGGCCTAAGGATCTGGTGTGAGATGGTCACTTAGGATGTCAACACTCAAGTGAAAAAGTCAGAAACAGCTCAAAAGTTGGCAAAACTCCACTTCCTCCAGTTCTACCCTTTCTCCTCCATGTGAGCCTCTTCTTATAAAAGAGAATGAGCAGTGATTCTAGAGCCCCTTACCCCTGAGCCTCTTCTCTTCACCATTTAACAATATAGTTTATTACATGATACAAAGGCTTTCCCAGGGTGCCTGGGGGCTCAGTTGGTTAAGCTTCTGACTCTTGGTTTGGGTTTAGGTCATGATCTTATGTTGATGAGATCAAGCCCCACATTGGGCTCTGTGCACTGACAGCACAGAACCTGTTTGGGTTCATTCTCATTCTCTCTCTCTCTCTCCCTCTCCCTCTCCCTCCCTCCCTCTCTCCCTCCCTCCCTCCCTCCCTCCCTCCCTCCCTCTGCCTCTCCCTGGCTGGCACACACGCGTGCTTTCTCTCTTTCTCTCTCTCTCTGTAAATAAATAAATAAAATTTTTAAAAAGCCTTTTACTTTCCACAGGGGCCATTGTTCTGTACCCCCTAGGAATATCAAAGGCCTTACAGAGTACTGTCAACTAATCTACTTCTGAAAGCTTTGTATTTCTTCCTAACACATACCTATACTAGAGGGTAGGAAGTCTGAGAAATCCAAGTTTGAGAAAGTGTAGCTTTGTCCTACTGAGAGAGACTGTAAATCAGATGAGCAATACTAAATGCCATAAATGATGGAGCCTAGCAAGCACTGTCAAACAAGCATCATTTCTTTCATAATTATAGTGTCCTCTCCATCTCGCTGTGCAATGGTTTAGAACCAGAGTTCTGCCAAAAGTACATCTGAGAAACCAAGGATATTTTTTGGTCCAGATCATCAGCAATAGAAAGTCCTAGTATAGAATCATTTGTTTTTGATACTACATATTTCCCATTTTGTCTCTTTCTCTAAATGACTCAAAGCATGATGTCTGTGGTTGTAAGCTGTGATGTAAAAGGTATTTATACTGAGTTTTGTCAAGGCCTTAGAAATCTAAACAGAATAAATAAGTAAGCTTGCCTGTATTTCCACACTTGGAAAATTTGAATAGACTTGGAATATTGACAGTGAAGAAAGTCAATTCTACTGTTCCTATAAAATGATAGTGACAGAACATGAGCAGAAATCTGAAGACAATTTAGAAATCTAAATCTTATACTTCAGAAGGGCATGATTGTAGGGTATTGTGGCCATGGAGCAGTGGGGGTTTTGTGGTCAGGCTGGTAACATCATCCTGAGATTGAATTTACAGATGACACTTGCCTAGTTAATTTCTTCTACCCAGTTACTTATGTGTGTTTGGTCAGGGGGGGGGGGGGAGATAAATACTCTCAGTGGAAGAAGTAGAAGACTTGAATAATCAGTTGGGAAATCACTTCCTGCATGATGAGATAAATTTTTTTTATCAATCTTAAGTCACATGTATATAAACATTAAATGGTTTAGAAAAATATGATTGATGGTACAGCTCTGGTACAACAAGACTGTGCCAACATATAGGGGCAAAAAGAAATTTCAGCTGACTCTTAATGAAACATAATTCTCAGGGTGTCCTGGTGGCTCGGTTGAGCATCCAACTTCAAGTCAGGTCATAGTCTCACAGTTCGTGAGTTCAAGCCCCATATCAGCTGGCTGCTGTCAGTGCAGAGGCTGCTTTGAATCCTCTGTCCCCCTCTCTCTCAGCCCCCTCCCTGCTCATGCTGTCTCTCTCAAAAATAAACATTTTTCAAAAACGAACCACAATTCTCAAAAAGTATAATATAGTAAATCAGGCCCAAACATTGATTTCATGACACTGTAACAGTCAACCCTCTGACACAAGGGGGCCTCAGATGTATTTTGAAAAGCAAGGGAGTCCATGTTAGTATAGTAAAGCTTTTGTTGGGTCACTATAATTTGACAGGGCTTCATTAAAGTTGTTTCAATTTCATTGACTTGGACTTGGCATTAAAATTTTGCTTGCTTGACAAAATTGTACCTTTTTCCTTTTGAGACAGTGTTCAAGGCATGTTTACAGACCCTTTTAGGCTCATGATGGGAGTGTGACCAATTGGGATGAACAGCTGTAAGCATACAAGACTTGTGATGTGTGTTGCTAGGATCAAACACATTGTAGAACAGTTTGCAACAGCTCTTTTTTGCTCTGACAAGGTCTTGCATTAAACTATGCTTAACCCCCCTGCTGCTGATCTTTTTCTAAGATGACTTACCATAGCACATGAGTGGTCCACCCTATGAAGATAGTTGACCATTTGCTCAGAGTAGGCACAGAAGAATAAAAATGTTATATTTAGGTCTTTGAGCTTCTGGGTTCCTTTGAAGGATAAGGGTAATCAATTTGAATTGATTTACATATTTTAGTACCAAAAGCTAAATTTACTTTTTATTCAGTAGATACTTAAAGAGGTAGGGTAATCAATATGAGAGAGAGAAAAAATGAATGCTCTTATGAGCTTATCTTCTAGACATGGAGAAGAAAATAGATAAATGAAGAAGTAATCTAGTTATAGACTGTGGTAAATGCTGTGAAAGAAATAAATAGGATTAAATAGAATGGGATTCTTTCAAAATTCAGGAAGGTCCTCCTTAAGGTGATAAGGTTATAACTTGTCATACAAAGGTCTGAAGAGAAAGTGCAAAGGCAGATTTGCCTATCTGAGCTTAGGTGTTTGGACAGGAATAAAGCTAGTCTAGCTAGAATATAGAGTAAATGGAAGGAAGAAGCAGTAAGATAGATCTGAGAGTCACAGCACTGGGAAAGTTCATACAGGACCTTGAGGAAAGGATGAAAATTTGGACTTTTGTTTTGAGGTCAGTAGGAAGCCATTAAGAGTTTATAAAAGATATGAGGTGGTCTAAAGAAGAGCCAATTAGCACATGTTTTGTATGTTACACGTATTATATACTGCATTCTTACAATAAAGTAAGCTATAAGAAAGACCATGTTATTCATAAGAGAAAATACATTTACAGTACTGTAGTCTTTTTATAAAACACACACACACACACACACACACAAGTAGACCCACGCAGTTCCAACTGTGTTGTTCAAGGGTCAAGTGTATCAGACTTGAGAAGTTTACAGGAAGGCTCCCAAGAAAAGGCACTCCTTGGCTGATACAGGTACCCTAGGAGCTTTGAGCAGACACCCTGCAGCTGAGATCAAATCTCTGAGGATGGAGGAATTTGCTGCCAGATGGTGCTGGTCATTCTGAAGTTTCACAATGACACTGTTCCTGATAGGGTAGGAAAAACTGCAGAGTGAATCCGACTACTATTGGAAACAACAGATACATAAGGGGCAGCAACTACATTTGTAAGGAGTAAAATGGGAGCTGCACGCATTACTTCCGCTCATACCCTGTTGGTCTAATAAGCATAATAAACTGGTTTAAGAATAAATATGACTAATTCTTAGCATGCAACTCATGGTGAGAGCAGAGATGCAAAGATCCTTTGTAGAGAATAACCTACAAGCTTGAAGCATCCAACAAGTCTTGGGCTCTAGTCGCTTCCTTTCCAGAGAACATGGAGACTGCCCATTAATCTGGCAATTGGTTAACTGCAGTACAATCAAGTTTGTTCAGGACACTCTCTGACTTCTGGAGGTGCTCAAGCTTCACTATTTGTCCCTATCTCCAAAAGCAAAGAATCCTTTTATGATCCAGAGATAAAATGTAGCCCTGAAAGAGTTACAAACTTAAGGGGACAGATAAAGAACTATAAATGGGACTTAACGGGATTTAAAGCTCTTTTGAATTATCCTGTCTTTCCCCATGCTTGCAGGGTCTGGCAGGAATGGGTAAGGACATACAGAGAAAGGTGGCTCAGCTTCAGGCCTTAGCAGGAAAAGAGCCTTATTCTCCTTCCATAGTCCAAGTGGTAATCTCAAGTACCAGGATCAGATATGGTCCTATGACAAAGAGCCTGAGCAACCGATCATTGGCCTTGTTTTTGTCTGGGTTTTGTGAAAATGGAAACAAAAGGAGTTGAACATTCAAAAATGGCCCCTTTTGGTTTGCCAAAGTCTGAGTCCAGGTAAGGATTTGGGAAGAGAACTCTAGCTTATAGTAGAGCATGATTTTTTTCCCTGGAGTGTGTTCATAACAGTGGTGCTTTTGTATGTGTAGTGAGGCTAAGCTGGGACTATACTTCTCGGAATTCCCATCCAGTTCTGAGTTAGGACTGGCCACAAAAAATTGTTGAAGATAAGCAAGACTGAGGTAAAGCAGGAGCCAGATGGCTCTGAGGTCTGAGCTGGGGGACAGGCACCTGTAGCAGTTCACCCTCACTGTGTCCATGGGGCAGCAGCCTGGCCCACAGCTTCTCAGGTCCCGTGAATCTCCTCCCTCACCTTCTTCAAGTTCTGTGTAGGTGCACTCGCAGGTCTTTAACACAGAATGTCAGCTCCTTCTGCAGATACCCACGTGGTAGGGGCCCGAGACAGTAGGGGACAGGAAGATTCCACTTTGTCCTCTTCCTCCTCCAGCCCTGCTGACCTGCAGTGGCTCCAGGCTTACCAGGAGATCAGAGGCAACACCCTGTGACACACTTGTTCCCCAGTTCCCACAACTGCATAAAGTCTAGCTGCTATAATAAATTGCTTTTCTCATATCACTTGAACTTTATTTTCTCTGTGTGTGTGTGTGTGTGCGTGCGTGCGTGCGTGCGCGCACGCACGCGCGCGCAGAGAGAGCACGCACAAGAAGGGGAAGAGGGGCTGGGCGGGGAGAAGGAGAGAGAGGAGAATGTTAAGCGGATTCCATACTCAGTTCAGAGCCCTATGCAGGTCTCAATCCCATGACCCTGGGATTGTGACCTGAGCTGAAACCAAGTAGGACTCTCAACCAGTTGAGCCACCCAGGTGCCCCAGTATCACTTGAACTTTAGTACAATAAGCTAGGTTATGCTGTGGAGACAAGTTATGCCTTAACAAGATTTATTTCTTGCTCACAGTTCATCCACGGCTCTCTGTTCGGCATCATCTTGATTCTGATTCTGAGACCCAGGCTGAAGGAGCCAGTCTCTGTTTAGAATACCGGTCATCATGACAGATGGGAGAGAGGGAACCAAACACTGCTCTTAAGGCTCTGCCTGGCAGGGACTCCTACCACTTACCCTCCCACTTCCTTAGCCAAAGCAATTCCAACAGAAATGCATCATTTGAACAGAAAAAAAGGGTGAATGTGATACAATTTGTTTGTGGGTTTTCTCCTTGGCACCAAATACATGTCGTTTTTCCGTATCAGTTCCGTTCTCCAACATCAACGGGGTGTCCAGAAGTTCAGTTCAATTCTGACCCTAACTCCCGGAGTTACTACAGACCCTTCAGGTTAAGGGCCCAGTGCCACATGACTGGCCCACCTTCAGTTACAGTTGGAGTTCCCAGACCGCCCACACTTCTGTCCGGCCAATTACAAATTCAGGGGTGCCTATGACCCCCTCCTCAGGTTTGATGATTTGCTAGAATGACTCACAGAACTCAGGAAAGTACTTAAATTACCAAGTTATTAGAAAGGCTGCAACTCGGGAACAGCCAAATGTATTGGACAAGCGATGGGGGAGGGAGCCCTTCTGTGCACTCTCTGAGCACACACTCCACCCTCCTAGCCCTTAAGCAAGTTCACCAACTTGGAAACTCTCCAAACCCCATCATTCAGGAGTTTTAATGGAGATTTCTTTACAGAGGCGTGATTGATTAAATCAATGGCCCTTAGCGATTGAATTCGATCTCCAGCTCTTCTCCCCTCCCCAGAGGTCAGGGAGTGAGGCTGAAAATTCTAATCTCTAATCACATGGTTGATTTTTCTGGCAACCAGCCTCTATCTGAAGCTGTTTATATCCCACCCCCACCATGAGTCCTCATCAGCGTACAAAAGATAATATGTTGTAAGGGTTTTAGGAACTCTGTGACAGGAACCAGGGACAAAGACCACGTATTTATTTTTTGTTATACCACAATACATCACAATTGTTAAGTACACACACACACACACCACTCTTCAGGAATCTAGCATGGTTGGCAGAAAGTGAAGGATTCAGGTTTGCACATCACCATGGTCTCTATCACAAATGATTATGTTGTTTACTCAGCAATGTTTGGGGGACTTGAATTGAGCACACGCACTGTCTTTGGGGTTATTTTAAGACCAAGTCATTATTTTATCTTTATTTTTAGTAGTTCTCCTTTGGGACTAAAATGTTATATTTTACTTCAGCTGCAGGATGGTAAAATATCTGAGAAAAGAATGAGCTGAATATTGGTTCATTTCTGAATCTTGATACTCAAGAGGAAAATGATTTTTTGTTTCTGGAACTCTAATGTCTCAAAAATAGACAAACTTTAAAGTGGCTGTGGGGAAGTGATATTGCAGGTGCTTGAGAAATGAAGGACTGTTCCAGGTTATTCCCTGTTTGCTCATAAAACCATAAGTTGTAGTTTTTAGCTATGGTATAATCAATATCCCTTATGTAATGATGTTACCAGAAGGTTTCTCCTTGTGTTTCAAACAAAATTAACTTGAGAACTTCTAAGCTCATTACTCTTTACCTGTGAAATTGTTGGTCTACTTTTCTCCTCCCAGGCTTCAAACTTATTGAGCATATGAACTGTATCTTGTTCATTTCTGTATGCCCAGGAGTTATGACAGTGCCTCTCCTAGAGAAGATGCTCAGTAAGTGCTGATTTGATGACCACGTGTTACCTATTTTAAGATGCACATTGTTTTCACATTTTAACATCTCTGCAGTTGGGATGTCTTAAAATTGATAATGCGCTAAGTCACTGCCAGCCAGGTTTAAAAATCTTCAACTGATACCTCCCGATAAAATCAAGAAAGCACCAAACTCACAACATATTAAATTTGATGAAGTATTAACAGGTTACTTTCCTTAAGTTGTTTATTATAATATCGATTCACATGTATTTCATAAAGGGGTGCCATGAGTATGACCCTCAATATCCTTTTTACAATTTTACAACCTCAAAAATTATATACTTTAATTCAATTTGTTGTTAGCTTTTATTATTACTCGTAAGTTCAAATAAAAATGGAACTCGGGGCACCTGGGTGGCTCAGTCAGTTAAGCATCCGACTGTTGATCTCACGGTTCGGGAGTTCAAGTCCCGCATGGTGCTCTGCACTGAGAGTGTGGAGCCTGCTTGGGATTCTCTCTCCTCTCTCTTTCTGCCCCTATCCAGCTCATGCTTGCTCACATGCATGCTCGCTCTCTAAATAAATAAAAAAACAAACTTTAACAAAAAATGGAACTCTACAAGTGGAGTTTTATCATTTTAACCAAGTTAATTACCTTTATTCTGCCCTGTAATTGAGAAATGGGCCCTTCAGATTTGGTTGTTCTTCTAATTCATTTATAATTGACTCAAAAGTGTTAATACATGTTTCACATTAATCTGTGTTTTTGTATTAAACCAATTATTGTATATTAAGTACAGACAGTAACATTCTGCTAAAAGCCATGGGGATAAAGTGATATTTCTATTCCTGTGGCATCTCAGACCCTTAAGCCATAGGCAAAACCTCTACTAAGCCATTAATATTTGTCTACATTGTGAGCAACACTCTTGCAAGCTTTAGTAAGTAGCCAGCTCCTGTTCTGTTTATGAATTTCAGTTTACTTATATGTATGTGCTGCTTTGTTCTAATTCTTCACTCAAAAGCTTGGTTGTTTTAAGAGCTTGGGGGAAATGATTTCATTATAAACCGCGTGATCATATTTGTTTAACTTGGAAGGATTTGGAAGAAAGGAAAGAGGTATTTTAAAAAGTTTTCGTATGCTGTAAGTAAGGTATACAGATGAAAGGAATAAAGTCTGATTTTTAAAGCTCTGCTTATCATAGAGGGTGATCAGAAATGCCAACTCAGGGGCCCCCCGGGTGACTTAATTGTTAAGGTTCGGACTTCGGTTCAAGTCATGATCTTGTGGTTCGTGTCAGGCTCTGTGCTGACAGCTGAGAGCCTAGAGCCTGCTTCAGATTCTGTGTCTCCCTCTCTCTCTCTGCCCTTCCTCTGTTCACACTCTCTCAAAAATAAACATTAAAATTACATAAAATTTTTAAAAAATAAATGCTAACTGAAATTCTTCACTAGACCATTTCATCATCTGCAGTATGACTGATTTTCACATAATCCCAGTGGTCTGCAGATGTACATAAAGGCAGCTCCTAATACATGAAAAGAATATTTAAATGTACATACTCTTGGGGCACCTGGGTGACTCAGTTGGTTAAGCATCCAGACTTCAGCTCAGGTCATGATCTCACAGCAGGTGGGTCCAAGCCCCATGTTGGGCCCTGTGCTGACAGTTCAGCCTGGAGCCTGTTTCAGATTCTGTCTCCCTGTGTCCCTCCTCCACTTGCACACGCATGCACTCTCTGAAATATAAACATTTTTTAAAAATTTAATGTACATGCTTTTTCACAATTCTTTTTAAAAAAATTTTTAATGTGTATTTCTGAGATAGAGGGTGAGCAGGAGAGGGGCAAGGAGGGAGGGAGACACAGAATCCAAAGCAGGCTCCAGGCTCTGAGCTGTCAGCACAGAGCCCGATGCGGGGCTGGAACCCGTGAACTGTGAGATCATGAACTGAGCTGAAGTCAGACGATCAACTGACTGAGCTACCCAGGCACCCCCTCTGTCACAATTTTTTTAAATAAAAGTTTGTTATATATGTTGCATACTAAATATGGAAATTGAGATTATTTTTAGATAAGGGTCAAGTGGTCTTTTACCAATATTTGATATTGCATTCTTGGGCATTTTTTCTACGAAAATTTTGTTTACACAAAAATTTGTACATAAACATTCACAGAAGCTTTATTCATAATATCCCCAAACTGGAGAAAGCTCAGTGTCCTTCAGTGGGTGAATAATTAAACAAATTGTGGTGCATCCATGCCATGGAATGCTACACAGCAGTAAAAAGGAAGTAACTAATTGAAATATGTAATTATTTGCGTGTATTTCAAGGGAATTGTACTGAAAGAGGCGAATCCCAGAAGGTTACATACTGTATTTTTCCACTTATCTAACATTATTTAGATAACAGAATTATAGAGGCAAAGAACAGATTAGTGATTTCCAAGGGTTAAGGATGATGGGGGTGAGGTGATGGGTGTGGCTATAAAGGGTTAGCAATACAAAGCCCTGCGGTGACAGAAGAGTTTATATCCTAATTGTGATGGGAGTTACACAGATGTACATCTGTGACAAAGTTGAATAGAACCACACACACATACATACACTCTGATCACCTAAAATTGGTAAAATATTACTTATCCTGGTTATTGTATTGTTCTAAGTGAAGGGAACATAGGACTTCTCTGTTCATTTTTTTTTTCCAAATTCTTGTGAATCTATAATTATTTCAAAATTAAAAGCTTTAAAAAGTTATCCTGCATAGACAAGAGGAGCCATATCAAACCAAAAATCTGCATAGCAAAAGAATCAAAAAAGTGAAAAGGCAAACTACAGAATGGGAGAAGATATCTGCAAACCATATGTCTGATAAGGGGTTAATATCCAAAGTATATAAGGAACTCCTATAACTCAATAGCAAAAAATAACCCAATTTAAAAATGAATAAGAAACTGAATAGACCTTTCTCCAAAGACAACATAAAATATCCAAGTGGAGAATGGAAAGGTGCTCACCATCAGGTAAAGGCAATCGTCAGGTAAATGCAAATCAAAACCACAATGAGGTATCACCTCACACCTGTTAAGATAACCATTACCAGATTTTAAAAAAAATGAATATAGTAAGTGTTGTGGAGAAATTGGAATTCTTGTGCACTATTGGTGGGAATGGTAATTGGTGCAACCACCATGGAAAACAGTATGATGTTTCCTCAAATAGTTAAAATTAGAACTGATGTGATCCAGCTTCCCACTTCTGGGTATATTTCCAAAGGAATTGAAATCAGGATGTTGAAGAGATATCTGTATTTCCGTGTTCGTTTCAGCATCATTCACAACAACCAAGAAGTGGAACAAGAAATGGAAACCACCTAAATGTCCACCGATGGGTGAATGGATAAAGAAAATGTGATATCTGTATACAATGAGATATTATTCAGCCATAAAGAAGAAAATCCTGCCATTTGAAACAATATGGATGATAGTGGATGACATTATGCTAAGTGAACTAGGCTAGTCCCAGAAGGAGAATACTACATGATTCCACTTACATAGGAGGCATTTAAAAATGGTCAACTTCGACTGGGGAAGATGGCGGCGTAGGAGGACGCGGGGCTCACAGCGCGTCCGGCCGATCACTTAGATTCCACCTACACCTGCCTAAAGAACCCAGAAAACCGCCAGAGGATTAGCAGAAGGGAGTCTCAGGAGTCAAGCGAAGACTAGAGGCCCACGGAAGAGGGTAGGAAGGGCGGCGAGGCGGTGCGCGCTCCACGGACTGGCGGGAGGGAGCCGGGGCAGAGGGGCGGCTCGCCGGCCAAGCGGAGCCCCCGAGTCTGGCTGGCAAAAGCGGAGGGGCCGGACGGACTGTGTTCCGACAGCAAGCGCGACTTAGCGTCTGGGAGGTCATAAGTTAACAGCTCTGCGCGGAAAGCGGGAAGGCTGGAGGACAAAGGGAGGGAGAGCTGCTGAGCCCCCGGACGGCAGAGCTCAGCTTGGCGGGGAACAAAGGCGCCAGCGCCATCTCCCCCGCCCATCCCCCAGCCAAAATCCCAAAGGGAACCAGTTCCTGCCAGGGAACTTGCTCGCTCCGCGCAAACACCCAACTCTGTGCTTCTGCGGAGCCAAACCTCCGGCAGCGGCAGCGGATCTGACTCCCTCCCGCTGCCACAGGGCTCCTCCTGAAGTGGATCACCTAAGGAGAAGCGAGCTAAGCCTGCCCCTCCAGCCCCCGTGCACCGTGCCTACCCACCCCAGCTAATACACCAGATCCCCAGCAACACAAGCCTGGCAGTGTGCAAGTAGCCCAGATGGCCACGCCACCCCACAGTGAATCCTGCCCCTAGGAGAGGGGAAGAGAAGGCACACACCAGTCTGACTGTGGCCCCAGCAGTGGGCTGGGGGCAGACATCGGGTCGGACTGCGGCCCCGCGCACTAACTCCAGTTATACACCACAGCACAGGGGAAGTGCACTGCAGGTCCTCACCATGCCAGGGACTCTCCAAAATGACCAAACGGAAGAATTCCCCTCAGTAGAATCTCCAGGAAATAACAACAGCTAATGAACTGATCAAAAAGGATTTAAATAATATAACAGAAAGTGAATTTAGAATAATAGTCATAAAATTAATCGCTGGGCTTGAAAACAGTATACAGGACAGCAGAGAATCTCTTGCCATAAAGATCGAGGGACTAAGGAACAGTCACGAGGAGTTGAAAAACGCTTTAAACAAAATGCAAAACAAAATGGAAACCACGATGGCTCGGCTTGAAGAGGCAGAGGAGAGAATAGGTGAACTAGAAGATAAAGTTATGGAGAAAGAGGAAGCTGAAAGAAAGAGAGATAAAAAAATCCAGGAGTATGAGGGGA
The DNA here is from genome assembly GCF_018350195.1 of Panthera tigris. Lineage (NCBI taxonomy): Eukaryota > Metazoa > Chordata > Mammalia > Carnivora > Felidae > Panthera > Panthera tigris. The sequence goes on along the minus strand of NC_056676.1, from coordinate 18,170,382 downwards.
AAATTAGAGAACTAAGTGATACACTAAAAAAAAATAATATACGCATAATTGGTATCCCAGAGGAGGAAGAGAGAGGGAAAGGTGCTGAAGGGGTACTTGAAGAAATCATAGCTGAGAACTTCCCTGAACTGGGGAAGGAAAAAGGCATTGAAATCCAAGAGGCACAGAGAACTCCCTTCAGATGTAACTTGAATCGATCTTCTGCACGACATATCATAGTGAAACTGGCAAAATACAAGGATAAAGAGAAAATTCTGAAAGCAGCAAGGGATAAACGTGCCCTCACATATAAAGGGAGACCTATAAGACTCGTGACTGATCTCTCCTTTGAAACTTGGCAGGCCAGAAAGGCTTGGCACGATATCTACAGTGTGCTAAACAGAAAAAATATGCAGCCGAGAATCCTTTATCCAGCAAGTCTGTCATTTAGAATAGAAGGAGAGATAAAGGTCTTCCCAAACAAACAAAAACTGAAGGAATTTGTCACCACGAAACCAGCCCTACAAGAGATCCTAAGGGGGATCCTGTGAGACAAAGTACCAGAGACATCACTACAAACATAAAACATACAGACATCACAATGACTCTAAACCCATATCTTTCTATAATAACACTGAATGTAAATGGATTAAATGCGCCAACTAAAAGACATAGGGTATCAGAATGGATAAAAAAACAAGACCCATCTATTTGCTGTCTACAAGAGACTCATTTTAGATCTGAGGACACGTTTAGATTGAGAGTGAGGGGATGGAGAACTATTTATCATGCTCCTGGAAGCCAAAAGAAAGCTGGAGTAGCCATACTTATATCAGACAAACTAGACTTTAAATTAAAGGCTGTAACAAGAGATGAAGAAGGGCATTATATAATAATCACAGGGTCTATCCACCAGGAAGAGCTATTATAAATGTCTATGCGCCAAATACCCGAGCCCCCAGATATATAAAACAATTACTCATAAACATAAGCAACCTTATTGATAAGAATGTGGTCATTGCAGGGGACTTTAACACCCCACTTACAGAAATGGATAGATCATCTAGACACACGGTCAATAAAGAAACAAGGGCCCTGAATGACACATTGGATCAGATGGACTTGACAGATCTATTTAGAACTCTGCATCCCAAAGCAACAGAATATACTTTCTTCTCGAGTGCACATGGAACATTCTCCAAGATAGATCATATACTGGGTCACAAAACAGCCCTTCATAAGTTTACAAGAATTGAAATTATACCATGCATACTTTCAGACCACAATGCTATGAAGCTTGAAATCAACCACAGGAAAAAGTCTGGAAAACCTCCAAAAGCATGGAGGTTAAAGAACACCCTACTAACGAATGAGTGGGTCAACCAGGCAATTAGAGAAGAAATTAAAATATATATGGAAACAAACGAAAATGAAAAGACAACAATCCAAACGCTTTGGGATGCAGCGAAGGCAGTCCTGAGAGGAAAATACATTGCAATCCAGGCCTATCTCAAGAAACAAGAAAAATCCCAAATACAAAACCTAACAGCACACCTAAAGGAAATAGAAGCAGAACAGCAAAGGCAGCCTAAACCCAGCAGAAGAAGAGAAATAATAAAGATCAGAGCAGAAATAAACAATATAGAATCTAAAAAAACTGTAGAGCAGATCAACGAAACCAAGAGTTGGTTTTTTGAAAAAATAAACAAAATTGACAAACCTCTAGCCAGGCTTCTCAAAAAGAAAAGGGAGATGACCCAAATAGATAAAATCGTGAATGAAAATGGAATGATTACAACCAATCCCTCAGAGATACAAACAATTATCAGGGAATACTATGAAAAATTATATGCCAGCAAATTGGACAACCTGGAAGAAATGGACAAATTCCTAAACACCCACACTCTTCCAAAACTCAATCAGGAGGAAAAAGAAAGCTTGAACAGACCCATAACCAGCGAAGAAATTGAATCGGTTATCAAAAATCTCCCAACAAATAAGAGTCCAGGACCACATGGCTTCCCAGGGGAGTTCTACCAGACATTTAAAGCAGAGATAATACCTATCCTTCTCAAGCTATTCCAAGAAATAGAAAGGGAAGGAAAACTTCCAGACTCATTCTATGAAGCCAGTATTACTTTGATTCCTAAACCAGACAGAGACCCAGTAAAAAAAGAGAACTACAGGCCAATATCCCTGATGAATATGGATGCAAAAATTCTTAATAAGATACTAGCAAATCGAATTCAACAGCATATAAAAAGAATTATTCACCATGATCAAGTGGGATTCATTCCTGGGATGCAGGGCTGGTTCAACATTCGCAAATCGATCAACGTGATACATCACATTAACCAAAAAAAAGAGAAGAACCATATGATCCTGTCAATCGATGCAGAAAAGGCCTTTGACAAAATCCAGCACCCTTTCTTAATAAAAACCCTTGAGAAAGTCGGGATAGAAGGAACATACTTAAAGATCATAAAGGCCATTTATGAAAAGCCCACAGCTAACATCATCCTCAACGGGGAAAAACTGAGAGCTTTTTCCCTGAGATCAGGAACACGACAGGGATGCCCACTGTCACCGCTGTTGTTCAATATAGTGCTGGAAGTTCTAGCATCAGCAATCAGACAACAAAAGGAAATCAAAGGCATCAAAATTGGCAAAGATGAAGTCAAGCTTTCGCTTTTTGCAGATGACATGATATTATACATGGAAAATCCGATAGACTCCACCAAAAGTCTGCTAGAACTGATACATGAATTCAGCAAAGTTGCAGGATACAAAATCAATGTGCAGAAATCAGTTGCATTCTTATACACTAACAATGAAGCAACAGAAAGACAAATGAAGAAACTGATCCCATTCACAATTGCACCAAGAAGCATAAAATACCTAGGAATAAATCTAACCAAAGATGTAAAAGATCTGTATGCTGAAAACTATAGAAAGCTTATGCAGGTAATTGAAGAAGATATAAAGAAATGGAAAGACATTCCATGCTCATGGATTGGAAGAATAAATATTGTCAAAATGTCAATACTACCCAAAGCTATCTACACATTCAATGCAATCCCAATCAAAATTGCACCAGCATTCTTCTCGAAACTAGAACAAGCAATCCTAAAATTCATATGGAACCACAAAAGGCCCCGAATAGCCAAAGTAATTTTGAAGAAGAAGACCAAAGCAGGAGGCATCACAATCCCAGACTTTAGCCTCTACTACAAAGCTGTCATCATCAAGACAGCATGGTATTGGCATAAAAACAGACACATAGACCAATGGAATAGAATAGAAACCCCAGAACTAGACCCACAAACGTATGGCCAACTCATCTTTGACAAAGCAGGAAAGAACATCCAACGGAAAAAAGACAGTCTCTTTAACAAATGGTGCTGGGAGAACTGGACAGCAACATGCAGAAGGCTGAAACTAGACCACTTTCTCACACCATTCACAAAAATAAACTCAAAATGGATAAAGGACCTGAATGTGAGACAGGAAACCATCAAAACCTTAGAGGAGAAAGCAGGAAAAGACCTCTCTGACCTCAGCCGTAGCAATCTCTTACTCGGCACATCCCCAAAGGCAAGGGAATTAAAAGCAAAAGTGAATTACTGGGACCTTATGAAGATAAAAAGCTTCTGCACAGCAAAGGAAACAACCAACAAAACTAAAAGGCAGCCAACGGAATGGGAAAAGATATTTGCAAATGACACATCGGACAAAGGGCTAGTATCCAAAATCTATAAAGAGCTCATCAAACTCCACACCCGAAAAACAAATAACCCAGTGAAGAAATGGGCAGAAAACATGAATAGACACTTCTCTAAAGAAGACATCCAGATGGCCAACAGGCACATGAAAAGATGCTCAACGTCGCTCCTTATCAGGGAAATACAAATCAAAACCACACTCAGATACCACCTCACGCCAGTCAGAGTGGCCAAAATGAAGAAATCAGGAGACTATAGATGCTGGAGAGGATGTGGAGAAACAGGAACCCTCTTGCACTGTTGGTGGGAATGCAAATTGGTGCAGCCGCTCTGGAAAGCAGTGTGGAGGTTCCTCAAAAAATTAAAAATAGACCTACCCTATGACCCAGCAATAGCACTGCTAGGAATTTATCCAAGGGATACAGGAGTACTGATGCATAGGGGCACCTGTACCCCAATGTTTATAGCGGCACTCTCAACAATAGCCAAATTATGGAAAGAGCCTAAATGTCCATCAATTGATGAATGGATAAAGAAATTGTGGTTTATATACACAATGGAATACTACGTGGCAATGAGAAAAAATGAAATATGGCCTTTTGTAGCAACATGGATGGAACTGGAGAGTGTGATGCTAAGTGAAATAAGCCATACAGAGAAAGACAGATACCATATGGTTTCACTCTTATGTGGATCCTGAGAAACATAACAGAAACCCATGGGGGAGGGGAAGGAAAAAAAAAAAAAAAAAGAGGTTAGAGTGGGAGAGAGCCAAAGCATAAGAGACTGTTAAAAACTGAGAACAAACTGAGGGTTGATGGGGGGTGGGAGGGAGGGCAGGGTGGGAGGGAGGGCAGGGTGGGTGATGGGTATTGAGGAGGGCACCTTTTGGGATGAGCACTGGGTGTTGTATGGAAACCAATTTGACAGTAAATTTCATATATTAAAAAATAAAAAAAATAAAAAAAAAAATAAAAAATAAATTTAATAAAAAAAAAAAAAAATGGTCAACTTCACAGGGCCAAAGTAGAATGGTGGCTGCCAGAGGCCAGGGGGAGAAATGGAGACAATTGCTGTTTGATAGGTATAGAGTTTCAGACATTTAAAACAGGAATTTACAATATTGTGCTTATACTTAAATTGCCCAGCTCTAGCCTCCCGCAGAATATTTGTGAGAATTCTCAGGAAGGTTTGCCTGCCTCATGCTCCTTCTCCACCTTTCCATGATGAAATATTGTGTAAGCCAGTTCTCTGGCTCTATTTTAAGATTTCCGTAAGGGAATTACAACTCAAAAAAGAGGAAATTTTAATTTGATCAAGTCTGTGGAGATTATTCCACTTCCATTAGATTCACTTTGCCATAGGAATCCTTTACCATTTATTGCTATCAGTCTGTCCCAGCAATAATGTCATTAAACCCCAGTATACAACTGGTCTGTCCCAGAGTCTGCTTCAGAACAAAGTGGAGAGAAGCTTTGATTCTTTTCACTGACTTCTATGCTCTCATAAAACTTTGATCATACCAAGATAAATACTAAGTAATTTACCCATGGGGTATTCTATTTTATATACAAGATGTAACCAATTTCTATGGCTATTAAAACTGAAATTAAAATTTAAAAATAATTTTAAAATTATTTGTTCCAGGTCATGGGTTCCAACGGTAAATTAGGGTTATGGTCTTTCCAAACCTTACCTGTCAATTTCCAATTTTAATGCCAATGCCAAGTTCCGTCCCAAAGGGGGATCCAGAGCATTGGGCAATGGTGCCCGTTTCCTATCCTCCGGGACCTACTGCAGCTCCACACAGAGAAACACACTACGTTAGGAATGTTGGATTGTCCTTGTCCTTAATCCCTAGTAATCTCAGCCCTTCAGGCTAGTGAGAGCAGTTACTTCTGGTGTCGAAAGTGGTAATTCTTTCTCGAAATGATACTATAAAATCTTTCATAAGATTATGGGCTTCATAATCTTTCAAATCTTCTTACTTCGCCCTCCATCCTCTTCTCTCCTGTTTTCTCCCTTTTACTCCTCAGAAAACTAAATCCTTAGATAAATAAAAGCAGTGTATTTCTGATTATTTCCTGTAGGTACAAGTGTTGTCCTAAATTTTTAAAAGCTTTTTCCTTGTTGAACAAATTTTCTTTTGTTATTCATAAAAGTTTCTTAACATTATGCTCCACTCTGCCTCCACTCTGTCATTTTCCTCTGCTTTTTCAAAATCTTAATATCACTGTATACATCTTAAACCCCATGGAATTTAATACTAAGTATTTTTATTGGCCATATAGAACATGTTCTTAATATTAAAAACTCATGGGTATAACTTTAATCAAGTACCATCTTATAGATACTCTTTAATTCTTTGGTCGTTATCTTTGCAATAAGAAAAATAATATGCCCTCCTCTAGAATAAGAATCTGGTGTTGATAAACATTTCCCTGAGTACTACATAGAATGTGTAATTTAAGGAACAGTCTGAATCTTTAAAATTCTGCTTATTTTCCTTCTTTCCTTTTAAAATGTGATCAAAGACTAGAAAGACCACATATTATTACTCAATATTGTTAATCACATTACTGGAGAATTCAATTTTAATTTTTGGTTTATTTTGAGACAGGGAGGGAGAGAGGCAGAGAGAAAGGGGGAGAGAGAATCCCTAGCATGGGCCATGCTGTCAGCACAGAGCTCGACACAGGGCTAGATCTCACAAACAGCAAGATCATGACCTGAGCCATGATCAAGAGTCAGACATTTTAACTGACTCAGTCACCCAGGTACCCCTAGAAAGTTAAATTTTTATAATCTGCTTAATTGCTTTTCTGTTTAGTATACACATATTTAAGCATCGATCACAAACAAGGAATGTGCTTACGATGAATGGGACTGGGATGTAGCTTCTGTACAGTTTGCCCATCAGCATCACCTGGGAACTCATTAAAAATGTAAATCTTCAAACCCTGCTCCCAGTCTGAATCAGGAACTCTAGGAGTGAGATTAACAAATTCTTCAAGCTGATTCTGACATAGGCCAAAATTTGAGGATACTGGTTCACATGAAACAATCAATTACCATGTAGTGTGGAAAGTATTACATGAAATGTGTCTACAAAGCACTCTAGAAAAAGGAAGAAACAGCAAATAAACTGGAAAAATTAAGGAAAACTGTAGAGAAGTGACATTTGAGCTAACTTTGGAGGTGAGCAGGATTTTAATCTTTAAACAAATCTTTATATACACATACTGTCCTAGTCACTCTGCCAGACTGACAACGTTTAATAAACAATAGTTCAATAAAAGTCATTAGGCAATAATTCAGAGGCAGTTTTACCGGGAAACTAACCAAGCTGAAGCTTCAGACTTCTTCACTTGCCTGGCACCCTTCCAAAGCCCTGTCTCTACTTTTAATTATAAAAAATTATGAGAATACATAATTGTGTACTTTTTCCTATATTGGGCCCCCCAAATTGTATAAGCCTCAAGTCCCCCCACAAAATCCAGATATATACCTCACACTTGCTATGTTTGGCAGTAGAAGGGAGATAGTAAGGAAGCAAGCATGACTTTCCAGCAAAGGAAACCACGTATGCCAGGGAGTGGAGGCTGCGAGTGTTAAGTCTGTCAGTGTGTCTGGAGCTGGGGTAACTGGCAGGGAGGTGATGCTGATAAGGTGCATTACCAGAGCCCTTGGACTCATTGCCAAGGGGTTTGGACTTTATCCTCTACACAATGGATTGCGTTAGAGGTCCCTCAGTAGATGCCTGAATTTAACAAAGCTAACTGTAGCAACTGTGGAAGCAAACAGATTGATGAAGGGAGAGACTAAAGCCAGGGTTATCAGGAACATCATGAAATAGCTCAAGAGGGAAATGTTGAAGGTGTAGGTTCAGGTAATGGGAGTGATTTTGAGAGAGGAACTTGAGAGAGAATCTACTTGGAGACCAATTGGAAGCGCTATTAAAGGTGACTTCGATTTATAGCTTGGGTGGTTTGGGTGCATTATAATGTGGATAATAAGCCTCTCAAGTCAAAAAATACATGGAGGAGCAGTGAGTTTTACAGAAAAGGTAATGAGTTCCTTTTCAGTAAGTTTTTCTATATTTATCATTCTAAAATATATATCATTCTAAACAAATGCTTTTTGAAAAGAGCTACATATTTGAAAGAAAAAAACATATATATACCCCAGCACCTTATAGATACACAGTATCATTCTAAAAAGTATTACATTCTGTAGTCATTAAGTCACTATTTCTTTCTAAAAAACATGAAATGGGATTTAAGTATACAAGCAAAAGTCTGTCTTGCTAATTAAATATGGAACCAAACAGGCTTTAATTTAACACCATCTTTGGCTAGAAAAATGGTTCTAAAATCCCTGCAAAAAGCCTCTAGGATGAAAAGGTCAGAAGACTCCCCATTTATATTGTTAAATGAAAGGTAGCAGAGTAGGTGAGGAGGAGAAGGAAGAGTAAGCTCTGCTTGGATCCAGGTGGAGGTTGGGGGTTAATGGAAGAAAGTTTAAAGTTCTGTATCGAGATAAACATGACCGAAGCAGTGAGTTAGATCTGTAATCCACATCAAAGAACACTAAACAGATTTGATGCCTTGACGTAATTATACAGATATTTAGGAAAGCATAAAGCAGCATGATGTCTCAAGAAAAAGGTCATCTAAATATCCCCAAAGGATTGTTCACTGAGATTATTCAGAAGGAGAGAACTCTCTGAGGATGAGGGACATCTGTTTTTGTTGCATGAGCTTTGCAGTGCTGTTAGACTTCATGAGTCACTCATTGCCACTTAATAGGAAAGATGTTGCCAGGGCACCACACCCCTAATTTAGTACTCTGCTTGCTGGACCATGGCACCACTAAGCACAACAGAAAGAAGCAGTGGATGCTCCAGAGTTGCCATTGAAGTCCTAGGGCCCCCTTAACATCTGTCAAAGAGTTCCTTGCTGGGACTTTTGAATTAATACACCTCGGATTCTGATAGTGTGTCCTGACAACATTTCTACACTTAGGATTGAAGATATTTCTCTCTCTTCCTGGATTTGTCCCATGTCTGGTTCAAGTTAGTTCCCCTGGTTCTCTGAATTTTTTATGACATTGCAAACTAAAAGTGATTTTAGATATTAACACAGTTCACCCCATGTTTGACAAATGGTCAGGAATTTTTTTAAAAATGCATGCACTCCAATTTATAGTAGTGCTATCAATAGCCAAAGTATGGAAAGAGCCCAAATGTCCATCGACTGATGAATGGATAAAAGATGTGATGTGTGTGTGTGTGTATGTGCATACACACACACACAATGGAATACTACTCAGCAATGAAAAAGAATGAAATCTTGCCATTTGCAACAATGTGGATGGAACTAGAGGGCATTATGCTAAGCGAAATAAGTCAGAAAAAGATATCCTATAATTTCACTCATGTGGAATTTGAGAAACTCAACAGATGAACATGGGGGAGGGAAGGAAAAATAATATAAAAAGGGGCAAACCATAAGAGACTCTTAAATACAGTGAACTGAGAGTTTCTGGAAGGTAGGTGGGTGGGGGATGGGTTAAATGGGTGATGGGAATTAAGGGCACTTTGCGGGGTGAGGACTGGATGTCACATGTAAGATCTAAATCACTGGGTTCTATTCCTGAAGCCAAGGCTATACAGTATGTTAACTAACTTGAATTTAAATTAAAAAAAAATAGAATGAGGAGCAGGGAGGGAAATTGTTTAATGGGTATAGATGATGTTGTGGAGATCTATTTCACAACAGTGTGAATATACTTAACACTACTGAGCTGTACACTTAAAAATAGTTAAGGTGGTTTAAAATTTCTCATTATGTATTATGCCACAAAACCCCCAGGCCTCTAAGGAGTACCTCAGATCTTCAAGATCCCTCAAAGAAATCTACCTCTTTCTTTCCATACTTTTGTTTTGGGTTCCAGGCTTGATTCTTGAGTCTTTAACTATATGTTTGTTAGACAGAAATTGAGCAGCATATTCAACTGATAGGTATACAGTTTGAAGCACAGCTGAAAGAATTGTGTATCTGCCACTGTAAGAAGTTAGGTGATTCATAAACCAAACCCCTTGATGTGGTGCAGAAAAACAATACTTAATGATTGCAAACTCAAAGCCAAAACCCATCCATTCTTCAGGATTCCTCTTCATGGAGAAAAACAAAAACTTCAATGACTTCAAACAGCATGTAGATAGATGATTATTTCTATTTTTCTTAAGAACATAGGTGTTTTTCAATGAACTACCACCTCACACCAATCAGAATGGCTAACATTAACAACTCAGGCAACAACAGATGTTGGTGAGGATGCGGAGAAGAGGATCTCTTTTGCACTGTTGGTGGGAAGGCAAACTGCTGCCGCCACTCTGGAAAACAGTATGGAGGTTCCTCAAAAAGTTAAAAATAGAACTACCCTACCACCCAGCAACTGCACTACTAGGTATTTATCTAAGGGATACAGGTGTGTGGTTCTGAGGGGGCACACATACCCTGTTTATAGCAGCACTATCAACAATAGCCAAAGTATGGAAAGAGCCCAGATGTCTTTCACTGGATGAATGGATAAAGAAGACATGGTATAATAAAATGGAGTATTAAAAAGAATGAAATCTTGCCATTTGCAACAACATGGGTGGAATTAGAGCAAATTATACTAAGCAAAGTTAGAGAAAGACAAATATCATATGACTTCATTCATGTGGAATTTAAGATACAAAACAGATGAACGTAAGGGAAGGGAAGCAGAAACAATATAAAAACAGGGAAGAGGACAAAACATAAGAGACTCTTAAATATAGAGAACAACCTGAGGAATGTTGGAGGGGGTGTTAGGTGGGGGGCTGGGCTAAATGGGTGTAAGGGGCATTAAGGAAGACACTTGTTGGGATGAGCACTGGGTGTTATACGTAGGGGATGAATCACTGGAGTCTACTCCTGAAATAATTATTGCACTATATGATAACTTGGATGTAAATTAAAAAAAAATAACATAGGTGTTTTTGCTCCAATGCAATATATGTATTCCAGAACACCTTGCATTCTACGAAATTACACAAGACACGTGACAGGGCTTGCAAGAAAATTTGGATTAACAGCAGATCGCTCAAACTTATGCAATTTTACTTACAGAATGCTAACAACAAAAAACGAATACTAACATATTTTAAAAGGTTAAATCCCTAATGAATAACTACCATAGTTAATATAGGCACAGTAACTATAGGTATTTGTTGCAGGAATTAATAGTAGCTTGATGGAAAGGGGTAACAGGAGGGTTGAGACCACTGAGCTTTGTAGTAACAAGGGCAACATTCAAAAGGATCAGCAAAAACCAAGGGAGACTTTTAAGGCAGGGCAGTGGCCAAGCACAGCCAAGAGTGAAAATATCGATGGGATTCTGAACAGTCCTGAGTTTCTCTGTACCTTGCTGTGTTCCTCTGTAGTAATGCATCTTATGCTCAGCTCCTGTTGCCCGGCAGTGTAAAAGATTAGTGCACTGGGAAAATCCTGGATAAACCAATCCAAATTCAGTATTATTTTGATATTACAGTGCATTACTGCTATTGCTGAATGTGTCCCCCACCCCCAAATTCATGTTAAAACCTAATCTCCAAGGTGATAGTATTAGGAAGTAGGGCATTGATGAGATTGGTTAGGTCATGAGGGTAGAGGCCTCTTAAGTGGGACTTAGTAACCTTATAAAAGAGACCCCAGAGAGCTCTCTTGCCTCTTCCACCATGTGAGGACACAATAAAAAGATGGCATTATTAACCGGGAAACAGTGCTCTCACGAGACATCTAATCTGCTGGCACTTTGATCTTAAACTCCTAGCTTCCAGAATTGTGCAAATTTCTGTTGTTTATAAACCACCTAGTCCATGGTATTCTGTTATAGCAGCCCTAACAGATTAAGGTAATTACCAGTCATGTTGAAGCAACATGAATTACAGAAATGCACATTATCCCAGAACACACTGTACCTACATTTGAACATTTTCTAAAAATTCATATAATGTGTATATTTGATTCAGATTTGACAAATTGGGAATGGACTGGTTCCTATCCCTGCATCACTAGCTGTATACAAACCCTTTTCTGCAGCCTAATGAGTTTTCCTCTAAAACTTTGTCCAAGAGTCATTGAAAATGAATACTTAAGTGCTACTAAGGGTTTCTTGATGTACAAAGTAAGCAGAGAAAATTTCCGTATCTTTAAAACTATTGTTACTTTCATTATTGTCATTAATGGCCATTTGAAAGAGCAGTCCCTAAATGCAGAGGACTTTGATAAAGCATGGTCCTCAGACCAACTACTTCAGAATTAGCTAGTGGGCTTCTTAAAAAGGCAGATTCCCTTGAGCCAACCTAAGACTCTTGAAATCAATATACCTAGCAATAGGTCCCAGGAATCTTTATTTTGTCAAAATATTCAGTTAAGTATGATGCTCCTTGAACTTTGGGAAGCAGTAATATAATGGTTTTCTGCCACATACTACAAATGGACATAGTGTGCAGATAGTTGTCTAACAATGTATTTTTCAAAGCATGTACTAGTGAGAATCTGATATGATTTCATGACAGGCACTGAAGCAGGGGAAGGTATTGCAAGAATAGATCTAGGCAAGTGCTACCTGATACTGTTAGGGTATGTTATACCTGATACATTGATTTTCATTGTGCATCTATTCCCTGACAGGAAATTCAGGTCTTCTGTTCAAGTCTTGAATCCATTTTTTAATTTTTGTGTATGCTGTAAAATTGGGTCCCGTTTCATTCTTTTGTATGTGGCTGTCCAGTTTTTCCAACACCATTTATCAAAGAGAACTTTTTCCCCCATTGTATATTCTTGGCCCCTATGATGTAAATTATGCATCGGTTTATTTCTGGGCTCTCCATCGTGTTACAATAAGATATGGGTCTGTTTTTATGCCAGTACCATACTGTTACAGCTTTGTGGTATAGTTTGAAATCAGGGAGTGTGATACCTCCAGCTTTGTTCTTTCTCAGGATTGCTTTATTGGGAGTGCTTTGTGGTTCCATACAAATTTTAGGATTGTTCTATTTCTGGGAAAAATGCCAATGGAATTTCGATAGGGATTACACTGAATCTGTAGATGGCTTTGGGCAGTATGACCTTTTAACAATACTTTAATCTATGAGCACGAAATGCCTTTGCATTTATTTGTGCCATCTTCAGTTTCTTTCATCATTTTCACAGCTTTCTGTGTGCAGGTCTTTTACCATTTCGGTTACATTTATATCCAGATATTTTACTCTCTTTGACGCAATTGTAATAAGATTTTCTTAATTTCTCGTTCTGATAGTTACTAGTATGTAGAAACACAACTGATTTTTGCATGTTAACTTCATATCCTGAAATTTTACTGAATTTATTTATTCAGACAGTTTTTTGGTGAAGTCTTCAGGTATTTCTATATATGATATGTCTGTAAATACTTTTGTCTCTTCCTTTATTTCTATGCCTTTTATTTCGTTTTCTTAAATATAATTTTTTAATAGTGTTCAGGGGTTAGAGTCATGCAAATGAAACTATCACTTTAAGAATGAGTGTTCTTACTGGTTTAAAAATCTTAATCACCTGCACACTTGGAAGTTTTTAATTCTTCAATTAAGTTATCATTAATATAGAAGAACCACACTTGGCTGTCAGCATGACTAATCTTTCTAGTTCTTCACCTTCTCACTGTTATAGCCATTTTCTTGTCCCAGGTAGATGACTTACTCCAAGATAGAAGGGTGGAAGTATGGTTTTAAGGGCAAGCAGTCATCCATTCCTCTAGTCCCATTAAGAACATGCAGAATTACACAACTGAATGTTTTTTTTTTGTTCCAGTTAAACTATAAATAAGAGTAGCAAAGGCACCACCATTTCTATTACTGTCTAAGGAAAATCTTACCTGAATGAAGTCCAGTTCCTATTTTTTTATATTTTTTTATCTTTATTTATTTTTGAGAGAGCACGTGCAGGGGAGGAACAGAGAGAGAGGGAGACACAGAATCCGAAGCAGCCTCCAGGCTCTGAGCTGTCAGCAGAGCCGGACACAGGGCTCGAACTCGGGAATGGCAAGATCATGACCTAGGCGGAAGACAGACGCTTAACTGACTGAGCCACCCAGGGACCCCAATTCCTTTTTTTTTTTTTTTTTAATGTTTTAATGTTTGCTTATTTTTGAGATACAGAGAGACAGTGTGCAAGCGAGGGAGGGGCAGAAAGAGAGGGAGACACAGAATCTGAAGCAGGCTCCAGGCTTTGAGCTGTCAGCACAGAACCGCGAGATCATGACCCAAGTTGAAGTCAGACGTTCAATCACCTGAGCCACCCAGGTGTCCCTAATCCCTGCTAAACCTAGAATAACTCATTGTTTAGTTAGAACACCCAGTGGTACAAACACCTAAATTTACAAATATACATCTAAAACATCTATTAAATCTAGTGTGTTTGCTCTCAAAAATTTCCAAATGCTCCTGTGCCTTGTTCCTTTATTAAACACTCATCTTTTCTCGTGACATTTAGAAAACAGATCAATAAAAAAATTTCATGGTCCCCATTTGACCACCAGAAATATGAAGGAGGGCAATAAATTATGAATATAATGACAACTCTATGGAACCCAGGCCAGCTAAAGGGAGCCTACATTTATTTAGAGGGATGAAAAGAGGACACAATCACACACAGTCCCAAATCCAGTGAGCTCAAGGAGTATTTAATACAAGGTTCTTTGAATTGTCAATTGATACTAACAAAGCCAGTATCCCCCTGTTGAGTATTGAGTAGGCCTCCAGATCACTGGATTCACTGTAGCATTAGAAGGCCTATAGGCTATACTGATGTGTGTTTATCATCATTGGTTTTTCCTGGACTTCAGAGATCATCCAGAACAATCCAAGAAAGATAGAATGGGATGTCAGCAACAACAAGGTAAAAAACAGAATCAGGGCTACACCACTTTGTGAAGCCTCCCATTATCCCCTAGGAATGTATATGGTTTATTCAAGTGCAGAGTACTTTGGATGCAAAGTTCCAACAACAGAACAGAACCAACAGCTTGGTCATTTAAAAAGAAAGGCAACATAGTTGGGATGAGCACTGGGTGTTATATGTAAATGATGAATTACTAAATTCTATTCCTGAAAACAAAACAAAACAAAAAAAAAGCCACATAGAAGAAACATGTAATAGGCAACCAACAACCTACTGTGGGAAAACCCGAGTACCAGAAATAACATCACTTCAAGCCTATGTCTTTTGAATTTGGAAGAGTTTCAGGAATATAAGAAAAAGTATGCTACAAATAAATCTGTCTTCAGATATTACAGAGAGTGCCTGAGTTGCATTTTTGACATTAGTTTTCTAAGGATCCAAATTCATCAATGACTGGTGCCCCCACACAGTGTAATCTGTATGCAGTAACTTGAAAAACGTCCTTGATACATTGCCAAGTGAAAAAAAATCAAAAATACCCACCTGCTTTTAAGTAGTTTGGTAGGTCTGAAAAACTTAATTCTGAAGTCTTCTCTCTCGAAAATTTTACACATCCCACGGACCCTCTATGTACTCCTTGTGATTGTTCCAGGGCATCAGCTGTTTAGGAAACACAGCCTGGGATATATACCTGCAAGTGGAATTGATGAGAAATACATGTTTATTCTTTACCAGAAATTGGCATGTGCTCTCCAAAGTGTTTCTACCAATGTGCTTCAGGAGCAGTGTAAGAAATTTTACATCACTCCACACTCCAGACTCCATTTGGTATTGTCAGAATTTTTAATATTTGTAAATCTCACATCTGTTTGCTATTTCATTTTGACTTAATATATAATTCCCTGATTACAAAGGAGACTAAACCAATCTTCCCATAATGTTACCAGTTGCCTGTCCCTGGTGAACAGGCAGGTTTCAAAGCAGAATGTATGAAAGAGTTGAGAGGAACAAGGAGGTGATAAAGGAAACTTTGTAAATGGCAGTAAGGTAGTATTCTCTGCTAGTTATCAACATTCTCTTATAGAATTGAAATGGCCTTGTTTGAATTATTGCTCTTTTCCCTCCCCGCCAATTTTGTGTTCACCCGATTTGTTATGTACTTAAATATACATTTTTTGTGCAAAAATGGCATCATACTATAGTCACACTTCTTATTTTCAGCTTTCTTAAGATATAATTGATATACAAGCTTGTAAAAGTTTAAGGTGTTCAATATGTTGATTTGATTTATATATATTTCAAAGTGATTACCACTATACCATTAGCTAACACCTGCATCACATCACATAATTACCATTTCTTTCTGGAGGTGAAAACATTTAAGATCTAGTCTCTTAGCAACTTTGAAGTACATGATATAGCATGGTTAGGCATAATCAAAATGTACATTAGATCCCCAGAACTTATTCATCTTATAACTGGAAGTTTGTACCCTTTGACCACCTCACTAGATTTCTCCCACCCCCAGCCCCTGATAACCACCACTCTACTTGCTGTTTCTATGATTGGTTGTTTTAGTTTCCACATGTAAGTGAAATCATGCAGCATTTTTCTTTCTCTGACTTCTATCACCTAGCATGATGTCTTCCAGATTCATCCACATTGTCACAAATGGTAGGG
Organism: Panthera tigris; assembly: GCF_018350195.1. Lineage (NCBI taxonomy): Eukaryota > Metazoa > Chordata > Mammalia > Carnivora > Felidae > Panthera > Panthera tigris. The sequence continues at coordinate 18,154,028 of NC_056676.1, read as the reverse complement.
TTTCCTTCTTTCTCAGGGCTAAATAATATCTGTTGTATATATTCTCCCTCTTTATATATAATCATATATATAACTAATACATACATATACATCATCTTTTTTAAAGTTTATTTATTTTGAGGTAGTAGGAGGTAGAGAGAGAGAGAATATGAATCCCAAGCAGGCACCATGCTGTCAGCACAGAACCTGATGCAGGGCTCAATCTCACAAACTGTGAGATCATGACCTGAGCAAAAATCAAGGCTCAGGATGCTCAACCAACTGAGCCACCCAGACACCCCTATAATCTTTTTTATGTATTTGTATATAGATAAAATTATCCATACGTATATAAATGGATCCATTGGCACACACTTAGATTATTTCCATATATTATTATAAATAATGCAGCAATGAATATGGGAGTGCAATTTCTCTTTAATATCCTGTTCTTATTTTCCCATTTTCCAATTGGTATTTTTTTATGTTAATACCAGTATACTTAACAGTGTTATATTGGTTACAGGTGTACAATATACTGACTCAATTCTATGCTCATGATGTGTACTCTTAATCCCCTTCACCTGTTTCACCTGTTGCCCCATCCGTCTCCCCTCCGTTAACCATCAGTTTGTTCTCTATAGTTAAGAGTATGTTTCTTGGATGTGGCACCTAGGTGACTCAGTTGGTTAAGTGTCCAACTTTGACTCAGGTCATGGTCTCACAGTTTATGAGTTCGAGTCCTGTGTCGGGCTCTGTGCTGATGGCTCAGAACCTGGAGTCTGCTTCGAATTCTGTGTCTCCCTCTGTCTCTCTGCCCCTCCCCCACTCATGCTCTGTCTCTCAAAAATGAATAAACGTTAAAAAAAAATTTAAGTATGTTTCCTGGTTTGTCTCTTTTTTCTTTGTTTCTTAGATTCCACATGAGTGAAATCATATGATGTTTATCTTTCTCTGACTTATTTCACTTAGCGTTATACTCTCGAGCTCCATCCAGGTCGTTGTATATGGCAAGATTTCATTATTTTATGGCTAATATTCCACTTGATAAATACCACCTCTTCTTTATCCATTCACTTAGTGATGGGCACTTGAGTTGCTTCCGTAATTTGGCTATTGTAAATAATGCTGCAATAAACACAGGGGTGCATATATCTTTTAAATCTAGTGTTTTCATACTCTTTGGGTGAATACCCAGTAATGGAACTGCTTGAAGATTGGTAGTTCTATTTTTAATTGTCTGAGGAACCACCATACTCTTTTCCACAGTAGCTGCATAAGGTTGCATTCCCACCAACAGTGCAAGAGGGCTCCCCTTTCTCTACATCCTTGCTAACACTTGTTGTTTCTTGTGGTTTTGATTTTAGCTATTCTGACATGTACGAAGTGATACTTCATCATGGTTTTGATTTGCATGTCCTTGATGATAAGTGATGTGGAGCATCTTTTCATGTGTCTGTTGCCCATCTGTATGTCATCTTTGGAGAAATGACTGTTTTCTCAATTTTAAACGGAATTTTTTTGGCATTAAGTTTAAGTTCTTTATATATTTTGGATACTAACCTTTTATTAGATACGTCATTTGCAAATATCTTCTCCCATTCAGTAAGTTGTGTTTTCGTTTTGTTTTGTTTTTTTGCTTTGCAAAAGCTTTTTGAGGTAGCCCCAATAGTTTATTTTTGCTTGTTTCCCTTGTTTCAGGAGACATACCTAGAAAATGTTGGTATGGCCATTATCAGAGAAATTACTGCCTGTGCTCTCTTTGAGGATTTTTTATTGTTGCAGGTCTCACATTTAACTCCTTAATTGATTTTGAGTTTATTTTTGTGTATTGTCGTAGACTCTAAGTCTAAAGTTCTCTTTTAGCCAGCAAATGAGCAGGATGCAGGATAAAAAGTGAGAGATGGCTAATGTTCAGGCAAAGACCAGAGCCCCGAATAAGGGTCCTTGCCCTGTTTTTATTAGGATCAGAAGGCTTACAAACATGGCCATGGACATGCACAAAGAGACAATGAATCTGTGAACATTAACTTGTGGATGTGAGGGAAAGGGGGTTTTGAAGATACTTGGGGTTAGGGGTTTGGGTTAAAAAAAATATATTGGCTCTGGGCAGTCAGGCGGAAGGTTGTTTACAGCCTACAGGAGGCACCACCTCTGTTTACCTTAGCTAGCCTAAAGGATGAGACAGGTAGGACATGTGACCTCAGAGTTAACAAGGCACATTTACTTTTGTTAATCATCTCCGCTCTGGGCTGCTTCACCTGCAACACAGCCAGCTAGCAGTCTGTAGCCCAATTTACCTGTTTACCTGATTTGGTCCTTCCTTCCTGTGAAAGCAGCTTTCTGCTATAGTACCAAATTGGTAAAGAAGTTCTACTTCTCATCAGACTTTCTCATCTACTTTTTCATCAGATTGCTGTGCCTAGGATTCCAGTACTACATTGAATAAAAGTGGTGAGAGTGGACATCTTGTTCCTGTCCTTTAGGGGAAAAGCTTTCAGTTTTTCCCCATTGAGGATGATGTTAGCTGTGGGTTTTTCATATATGGCCTTTATTTAGTGAGGTATATTCCCTCTAAACCTACTTTGCAGAGGTTTTTTTTTTAATCATGAATGGATGTAATTTGTCAAAAATTTTTCTGCATCTATTGAAATTATGTTGTTTTTTTTATCTTTTGTTGATGTGATGTATCACGTTGATTGATTTGCAAATATTGAACCACACTTGCATCCCAGGAAGAAATCACACTTGATCGTGGTGAAAGATTTTTTTAATGTATTGTTGGATTCAATTTGCTAATATTTTGTTGAGGATTTTTGCATCTATGTTCATCAAACATATGGGCCTTTAGTTCTCTTTTTTTGTAGTGTCTTTATATGGTTTTGGTATCAGAGTAATGTTGGCCCCATAGAATGATTTGGAACTTCCCTTCCTCTTTTGTTTTTTGAAGTAGTTTAAGAATAGATATTTACTTTTCTTGAAATGTTTGGTAGAATTCACCTGTGAAGTCAGTGGTCCTGGGCTTCTGCTTATCTGGAGTTCTTGATTACTGATTCAATTTCATTGCTGGTAATTGGTCTGTTCAAATTTTGTATTTCTTCCCAATTCAGTTTGGGGTGGTTATATGTTTCTAGGATTTATCCATTTCTTCCAGGTTGTCCAGTTTGTTGTCATATATGTTGTTTGTTTCATAATCTCTCATAATTGTATTTCTATGTCAGTTGTTATTTCTGTTTCAATTATTTTCATTTGACCCCATTTTTTTTTCTTTGAGGAGTCTGCTAAAGTTTTATCAGTTATCTTTTCAAAGAACCAACTCCTGGTTTTATTGACCCATTCTATTGGTTTTTTAGTTTCTATTTTATTTCTGCCCCAATCTGTATTACTTCCTTTCATCTGACTGATTTCTGGTCTTGTCTTTTCTTTTTCTAGATCCTTCAGGTGTCAAACACCTTTTCATGTACATATTGGCCATGTGTATGTCATCTTTGGAAGAATATCTACACAGTTTCTCTGCCTATTTTTTAATTAGATCATTGGGGTTTTGTTTTCCTTTTGCTATTCAGTTATGTAAGTTCTTTATATATTTTGTATATTAGCCACTTATCAGATATGTGATTTGCAAATGTTTCCTCCAATTCTGTAGGATGATCATTTTGTAGATTGTTCTGTGCAAAGGCTTTTTAGTTTGATGTAGTCCCACTGTTTATTTTTGCTTTTGTTGCCTTTGCTTTTTGTGGCAGATCAAAAAGTCATTGCCAAGATCAATGTCCAAGGGCTCATTCCCTATGTATTCTTCTAGGAGCTCTGTGGTTTCTATTCTTATGTTTAAATCTTTAATCTATTTTGAGTTATTTTTGTGAGCAGTGCAAGATAAAGGTCCACTTTAATTCTTCTGCATGTGGTTATTCACTTTTCCCAACATCATTTGTTGAGGAGACTATCCTTTGCCCATTGAGTATTCTTGGATCCCTGATTAAACATTAGTTGACCATATATATGTGGGTTTATTTCTGGGTTCTCTATTCTGTTCCATTGACCTATGTCTCTGTTTTTATTTCAGTGCCATACTGATTTGACTACTATAGCTTTATTGTATAGTTTGAAATTAGGAAGTATGATGCCTCCCATTTTATTCTTTTTCAGAATTGCTTTAGCTATTTAAGATCTTTAGTGATTCCACTCAAATTTTATGATGTGTTCTCTTTCTGTGAAAAATGCCATTGGAATTTTGATAGGAATGCCTTGTATCTATAGATGGCTTTAGTGAGTATGGACGTTTTAACAGTAATTCTTCTAATCCATGAACACAGAAAATCTTTCCATTTATTTATGTCTTCAGTTACTTTCATCAGAATCTTGTAGTCTTCAATGTGCAGATCTTACATCTCCATTGTTAAATTTATTCCTAAATATTCTATTGTTTTTGATGCAATGGGTTTTTTTAATTTCTCTAATAGTTCACTGTTAATGTATAAAAAAATACAACTAATTTTTGCATATCGATTTTTATATTCTGCAACTTTACTGAATTTGTTCTAATTATTTTTTGATGGAGTCTTTAGGATTTTCTCTATATAAGTTCATATCACCTGAAACAAAGACAGTTTTACTTCTTTTCTAATTTGGATGTCTTTAATTTCTATTTCTTGCCTGATTGCTCTGGATAGCACTTCCAGAACTATATTGAGTAGGAGTGGTGAGAGTGAGCACGCTTGTCTTGTTGATCTTAGAGGAAAAGCTTTCAGCCTTTCATCCTTGAGTCTGATGTTGGTTGTAGTCTTATCATATATGGCCTTTATTATTTTGGAGTATATTCCTTCTATATCAATTTGTCGAGTGTTTTTATCATGAAAGTATGCTGTATTTTAACAACTGCTTTTTCTGTGTTTATTGAAAAGATCATATAATTTTTATCTCTTGTTCTGTCGTGTATCACATTAATTGATTTGTATGCAATCCTTGTTTCTCAGAGATAGATCCCATTTGATAACAGTGTATGATCTAATATGTGTTAAATTCAGTTTGCTAAATTTTTTTTTGAAAATTGTTGCAGCTATTTCATCAGGCATATCAACTCATACTTTTCTTATAGTATCAGGGTAATGCTAGTCTCATAAATTAAGTTTAAACTCCTTTAAAGGAGTATTCCCACCTCTTCAATTTTTTGGAAGAGTTTGAGAAGGATTGGCATGAATTCTTCTTTAAATGGGTGGTATAATTAACCAGTGAAACCATCTGGCCCTGGACATTTTTGTGTTGAGAGGTTTTTTATAAATGATCCAATCTCCTTACTCATGATTGGTCTGTTCAGATTTGCTATTACTTCATGATTCATTCTGGGTAATTTGCATATTTCTAGGAATGTATCCATTTTTTTCTAGGTTGTCCAATTTTTTGGCATGTAGCTCATAGTAATCTCATTATCTTTTCCATTTCTGTCTCATTAGTAATAATGTCCACTCTTTCCTTTCTGACTTTGAGGCTTCTTTCCTTTTTCTTAACCTATCTAAAGGTTTCATCAATTTTACTTATTTTTTTCAGAAACCAGCTCTTGGTTTTGCTAATTTTTTCTATTATTTTTCTGATCTCTGTCATTTCCCTCCATATGCTGATTTAGGATATAAGGAAACAAACTTTTTTAAGTTTTTTTTTCTAATTCCTTGAGGTATAAAGTTAGGTTGTGTATTTGAAATCTTTTTTCCTAATCCAAGTGTTTTTCACTCTAAACTTCCATCTTAAAAAGTGTGTTTCCCAGATTCTAGTAAGGCAGGAAGAAGTTGGAACTGACTCAGGTTGGCTGGCATCAGCAAACATGAATACCTGTGATACGAAAGAAGGTGAAATCTACTAGAGGTCTGTGGCAGCTGTGCTGGCCATTGCTTCGTTCTTCAGTGGTGAAAGCTACTGGTTTTGTCTTTAGAGCAGGTCACGGTGAACTGTGATCACTCCCACTGTGTGGCTGCTATTGACAGCCCCTGCTTTTCTTTCTTGTTCCTAGCCATCTATCTGCATCTCAGCTTTGCTAGTCTGGGTGGGATGAAACTGAAGCAGGGTATTCATGCGGTGTTCCAAAAGAGTAGGGAAGCAGGTTTCTCACCCTAGTTCTCCTTTCCAGATAAAAGAACTCTTTCTAGTTGGGAAGTTTCCCCTTGGCCCTGAGCAATGCCAGCTTGGCTGATGGAATGTTGCACACAAAATGAAGCTGTCTTCCTTCTTGAGCAGTTATTCTCAGGTGTTTTGTTCCAGTGTGTGACTAAAATTTCTTAAGTGGACTCCAGAGCTCTTCCAGAATTGTTTTTGTTCATGTATAGCTGTCTAATTGTTGATTTTTGTTACAATACAGAGACTGGGATCTCCTATGTGGCCATTTTGGTGACATCACTTACACCTCCTATTCTGTAACCTGTTTCATTTAATGTTATTTTAGTAAAGATATTTCAAGGCCAACAAGTGCATATTTACATTGATGTGTATATATATATATTTACATTGATACTATATCTGTAAATGCTGCTAATGTTTGAATTTTCATAGTTTACCTGTAGGGAATCTCTTGACTTCTCTGTAGATAGTAGCTTGTGAATAATGAAAATTTTGTTTCTTCCTTCTGATTGTTGGCCTTTTTGTTCTTTATTCTTTTGATTCTTGGCAATGATCCTCAGCATGAGAGTCTAAAAAATTGGTATTACAGTACATTTGCTTTGTGTCTGACTTGAAAATAAATGGTTCTGACACTACCATTGTGTATAAATGTTTCCTGAAGATTTTGGTGCATGCCCTTTAAAAGGTTCAGAAAATGTACTTTTTCATTATTAATTTCTACAGATATTTTATAATTAATAGATGTAGAATTTTGAAAAGTGATTTTTCTGAATGTATTGATATCATAGTTTTTTAATAGTCTATTAACATGATGAAATACATTAATAGGTTTCTCTAATGTTAAGCTACAACTGTATTCAGTCATGATTTTTGAACCTTTCTATATCTAGTTTGCTAATACACATTTTTAGGATTGTAACCACATTTATAAGTAAGCTTGGCTTATAATTACTCATGCTATTCTTGCATTTTTTCTTCTTTCATGTTAAAGATTATACTAGCTGGGGCTCCTGGGTGGCTCAGTCAGTTAAGCATCCAACTCTTAATTTTAGCTCAGGTCGTGATCTTACAGTTCATGAGTTTGAGCCCCCATTGGGGGCTTTCAGGGTGGAGCCTGCTTGAGATCTTCTCTCTCCCTTTCTCTCTCCCCCTCCCCCACTTGTGCTTGCATGTACATATGTCTCTCTCTCTCAACATTTTTTTTTAACTAAAAAATAAGATTATACTAGCTTAATGAAATTATTTTAGGGAAATTTTTAATTTCTCTAAACTGTGGAAGAGTTAAAATAAGATTTGGATATTATGTGTTGCATATGTGTTAGAGCTCCCCTGAACCTGCTAGTTTTTTTAAGGGGTCAAGAAGGATATATATTTTTAAATAATTCAGTTTTCTTAATTGATATTAAGTATATTCAGATTTTTTTGCTTCTTCAGCTAATTTTTTTTAAATTTATTTAAATTAACATACAGTGTAGTATTGTTTTCAGGAGTAGAACCCAGTGATTGATCACTTATATATAACACCCAGGGCTCATCCCAACAAGTGCCCTCTTTAATGCCCGTCACCCATTTATTCCATTCCCCACCCACCTCCCCTCTAGCAACCCCCAGTTCTCCTTATTTAAGATTCTCTCATGGTTTGCCTCACTCTCTGTTTTTATCTTGTTTTTCCTTCCCTTTGCTTATGTTCATCTATTATGTTTCTTAAATTCCACATATGAGTGAAATCATGTGATATTTGTCTTTCTGTGATTGACTTATTTCGCTTAGCATAATACCCTCTAGTACCATCCACATTGTTGAAATGGCAAGATTTCATCCTTTCTGATTGCTGACCTAGTATTCCATTGTAAATAGACTACATATACTTTATCCATTCATTAGTCAATGGACTTTGGATTCTTACCACAATTTGGCTCTTGTTGATAGTACTGCTATAAACATTGGGGTGCATGTGCCCCTTCGAATCAGCATTTTTCTATCCTTTGGATAAATACCTAGTACTACAATTGTTGGGTCATCAGGTAACTCTATGTTTAATTTTTTGAGGAACCTCCATACTGTTTTCTAGAGTGGCTGTAAGAGTTTGCATTCCCATTAGCAGTGCAAAAGTGTTCCCCTACTCTGCATCCTCGCTGACATCTGTTATTTCCTGAGTTGCTAATTTTAGCCATTCTTACAGGTGTAAGCTAGTATCTCATTGTGTCTTTTTTAATTTTATTTTTTATTCTTTTTAAATACATCCAAATTAGTTAGCATATAGTGCAACAATGATTTCAGGAGTAGATTCCTTAGTGCCCCTTACCCATTTAGCCCATTCCTCCTCTCACAACCCCTCCAGTGACCCTCAGTTTGTTCTCCATATTTATGAATCTCTTCTGTTTTGTCCTCCTCCTTGTTTTTATATTATTTTTGTTTCCCTTCCCTCATGTTCATTGGTTTTGTCTCTTAAAGTCCTCATATGAGTGAAGTCCTAGGATTTTTGTCTTTCTCTAATTTCACTTAGCATAATACTCTCTGGTTCCATCCACATAGTTGCAAATGGCAAGATTTCATTCTTTTTGATTGCCAAGTAATACTCCATTGTCTATATATACCACATCTTCTTTATCCATTCACCAATCAATGGACATTTGGGCTCTTTCAGTACTTTGGCTATTGTTGATAGTGCTGTTATAAACATGGGGGTGCATGTGTCCCTTCGAAACAGCACACCTGTACCCCTTGGATAAATGCCTACTAGTGCAATTGCTGGGTCGTAGGGTAGTTCTATTTTTAGTTTTTTGAGGAACCTCCATACTGTTTTCCAGAGTGGCTGTACCAGCTTGTATTCCCATCTCATTGTGGTTTTTATTTGTATTTCCCTAATGATGAGTGATATTTAGCATCTTTTCATGTGTCGGTTGGCCCTCTGGATGTCTTCTTTGGAAAAGTGTCAGTTCATGTCTTCTGACCATTTCTTAACTGGGTGATTTCTTTTTTGGCTGTTAAGTTTGATAAGTTCTTTATAGATTTTGCATAATAACCTTTATCCCATTGTCATTTGCCAATATCTTCTCCCATTCTTTTGGTTGCCTTTTAGTTTGTTGATTGTTTCCTTCGCTGTGCAGAAGGTTTTTATCTTGATGAAGTCCCAGTAGTTCAGTTTTGCTTTTGTTTCCCCTGCCTACTGAGACATGTCAAGTAAGAAGTTACTGCAGCTGAGGTCAAAGAGATTCTTGCTTGTGTTCTCCTGTAGGATTTTGATGATATCCTGTCTCACATTTAGGTCTTTCATCCATTTTGAATTTATGTTTGTGTATGGTGTAAGAAAGTGGTCCAGTTTCATTCTGTATGTCGTTGTCTAGTTTTCCCAATACCATTTGCTGAAGAGACTTTTTTCCATTGGATACTCTTTCCTGCTTTGTGAAAGATTACTTAGCCATACTTTTGTGGGTCCATTTCCAGGTTCTCTATTCCACTGATCCATGTGTCTGTTTTTTGTGCCAGTACCATACTGCCTTGATGATTACAGCTTTGTAATACAGCTTAAAGTCCAGAATTGTGATGCCTCCAGCTTTGCTTTTCTTTTTCAACATTACCTTGGCTATTTGGGTTTTTATCTGGTTCCATACAAATTTTAGGATTGTTATATCTAGCTCTGTGATTTCTCTTTCTCTGCTTCATTATTGGTGTATAGAAATGCAACCAATTTCTGCACAGGATTTTATATCCTGCAACTTTGCTGCATTAATGTATCAGTTCTAGCAGAAAAGGGCTTTTCTTTCTAGGGGGAAGTGTGAACAAGGCTAGAAAGAACACATGGAATGTGGGCAGAAAGCTGGAGGGACTTGACCAGACAGTAAAATCAGAGGATGTTTCACTGAGGTCAGTTAATGCTCAGGAAGGACTGTTACAGAAAGGCTGTAGCAAGTGAGGGTGGGTAAAAGTTCTGAGGCCTGGTGGAAAGAGAAAAGCTTAACTAACACTTGTCAAAGTAACAGACATTTTGTTTAGACTGATCAATGGGGACAAACAATTCAGCTAACTATTAAGCAAAGAATGAGAATCTAAGGGTCTATGTCTGAGCTTGTCATAGGTAAATAAAGGGGAAATTTGTGAGGTTTTTCAAATTTATATGGGGAGAATGGTTCCTTACAGTAAGCCATTCTAGAATACAAAGGGGCCATGAGATCACTGTTTTCCAGGATCACAGGGCTCAGGTAAACTTCAAGATTTCTCTTCCATTCCTGACACAAACCGTTTCATATGGAAGCCTCTGAATGATGCCTTTTATCCCCACTTCCCTCCACCTTTTCCAAGCTAACTCCTACTCACCCTTCAGTATTATGTATAAATAACACCTCTCCTGGGAAACTTTTCTCAAACTACTTCCCAAATGTAATTAAACAGCCTTAGTGTGTCTTCCCTCTATAGACTAAGCATGTAATGTCTGCTTAGTCCTGGCAGGCCATGCTGTGTCTTACTCATCATTGCATCCTCAGTACATAGCTTGATTGATGGCTGAGACACCGTAGGTGCTCAGTAAAGAGTGAAAGGATGTAGGCTAGTTACCATAGCTGATTTTTAGAAATCAGCCTATTCTCGTAAACAACAGAGAGACAGAACAATCTATAAATCCTCTAGGTTGTTCAAAGGATGATGATCTGTTGCTTGATCATTCGGCCCTCCAGTTTGAGAATTCCTCCCTGATCTTTTCATCAGCTAACAACTAATATAGAAAAAAATTATGTGGTTTCCATTTAATCTTCTAATTGCTTTAGAAAAATGCTTGAAAGTAACTTTTTAAAAATTAGTTTTCTTTATATATCATTTTCCATACTGACCTAATAAGTCAATATAACTGATCACTCAAAGATGATACTAGTGCAAAATTGTTGAGAGGGTCTTTTTCTTTTTTTAAATTTTTTTTAACGTTTATTTATTTTTGAGACAGAGAGAGACAGAGAATGAACGGGGGGGGGGCAGAGAGAGAGGGAGACACAGAATCTGAAGCAGGCTCCAGGCTCTGAGCTGTCAACATAGAGCCCGACGCGGGGCTAGAACTCACGGACCGCAAGATCATGACCTGAGCTGAAGTCGGCTGCTTAACCGACTGAGCCACCCAGGCACCCCGAGAGGGTCTTTTTCTAACTCTGAGAGTAAGAAGGTAAATGTGGGTGAACTTGAAAGAGATTTTCCTAGAGAAATGTAAACCTTTATATTCAGAAAACCACACTGAGTCTGACAGAATTTATAGAGTATGAGGGGAACTTGGAAATAATGTAGTCTAAGGCCTTTATTTGTAATTAAGAAAATTAAGTCTCTGGAATATGACATAGCAAACTTAACAAAGAGCCAGAAAGAAACCATTTTTTTTATTTCCTAAGTTAGAATTTTTTTTCATGAAAGCAAAGATGAGTTTTGTTTGATTTTTGAGATAAATAATAGAATTCTTGAGTTAGCATCTGAAAAAATAAATGCATAACAAACTCTGAAGCGATTTTCCACTGAGTATTAAACCCCAGAGAATAGCCAAAAACATTTTATTGTGAATGCGTTAGCATACTCTTGTTTAGTACACCAAAGTAAATACTTCTGGATGTAGCAATCACATATCATGAGAAAATTATCTATGCTAAAACCATAAATCATCAATAGAAAGTGGAGGGAAATCTCTATTACTTGATGAGATGCAGTCCAGGGGCTCTTGTCTTCAAATGTCCTTGTTAATGGATATCCAGGTGATGCATGAGATAATTTCTGATTATTTTTATCCATTCTACAAAACCAGGCTAAAAATGCTAACTCAATTCTTAAGAATAGAATTATTTTAAGCTAGCAAAATATAGTGAAACAATATTGCCTTCATCTAACAATATTGCCTTCATCTTCCTGAATGGCTGCTAAATTCTCAGAGTCTCTAGTGTAGCAGTTAGGAACCTTTCCTTAGTATTTATAAGACTTCAAATGTTCACTTAGAGGGCAGGAATTAAGGTAGTATCGACTCTTTTATATGAAAAATGTGGTGATCTGCAGGTGCTACAGAAAGATGCAGGGTGCCAAAGTCAGACGTCATTGAGTTTCTAATTTCTCCTGGGCAAACCATCACAGGTCTACATCCTTCATTCCATAACCCCAATGACCCTAGTACTCAAATCACCCCCCCAAGCCACTCTGGCCTGATAATGCAGAGTTCCCACCCCTCATCTAGCATACCATTAGTTATCATAAGAATTTAGTAAAATAGTAATTATCCTGAGATGGGGGAAAGCAGCTCCTGGCAGCCAGAAGCCAGGCTGACACGAACAGCCAGACCTTGGTATTCTTGTGTTAACCATTTTACAGAGTACCAGCATCAGACAAGACTATTCTATGTTCTTCATGAAATAAGATAAAAATAAGACCGTGTCTAAACACAGGAAAAACAAAAAATAGACCAAACCAGAAAAATGACAAAACATCCCTTGTTTTGGGTTCTTTCGTTTGTGTTTTGTTTTGTTTTGTTTTTGTGTGTAGCTAATATGACTACTGCTTCTTTATCAATTATAGTCCCAGTTGTTTCTTTCACCTTCTAGATACGATTATCAAGATATTCAGTTATGGAATTCCCTTCATTCTGATAGCATTCAACCCAGAGAAAAATCTGAGTTCCTTAAACCCTACACAGAATCACCTAACAAAAGCCCAAAAATCCCCTAAATTCTTTGTCTTTCTGAGATTACCCCTTGTTGAAACAAGCCAATAAATTAAATCTTTTTTGACAACCCATATATTCCATCTTTGATGGGCTTCAATAATCCTTTCAAATTGGTGAATGTACCAATTAATAGTTCAGGGAAATGTTAAAAATCATTTTCTTTTCCAATGTGTGCTTTATTGAATAATGAGACTTAATATCCAATTATGATGATAAGCATTCAGCCTTGAAGAGAATTGGATGGAAAACATGGACACCGAAACAGAACTTCCCACCTTTACCTGATGTCACTGGTATAATGCTTTTCTGATAACTAGAACAGTAAAACCTTGGGTTGCAAGTAATTTGTTCTGTAAGTGTTCTGAAGGATGAGCAAACATTTCTCATAAATTTTAACTTGGTAAGTGAGCAATATCTTGCATTACGAGTAGTACGTGCTGCAGAACATTACATGATCACAACTGAGCCAATGGTTCTTCTCTCTCTCTCTCTCTCTCTCTCTCTCTCTCTGGGATTGTGGTTGATCGTCTTCCATGCTTGGATGCTCAGTCTCAGGCTCCAGTGCTTGGCAGAAATCAATGATTTTTCAGAACATTGGAAGATGCCCACAACTGCCACTAGTGTATTTTTTGTCACTTCAAAGCACCTATGGAAAGTCCTCTGCTTTTCCATACAAGAGTAAGCTTAGGAATGCTTTGCTTCATACTAGGTCAGGCTGCTTGCAGATTTAGACCATTTCTTCTGCTGCCTTATTGCCAGTTATGTTAAATACAGTATATACAAGCATTTATTAATACTGTACTGTAGTCAACATCCGTGCGAGCATATGCAATGGCCCCATGCAGAAAAAGGTTGAAAAGAAAGGCGGTAAAAAGGAGATGATTATGATGGAAGTTAAGAAGGAAATCATAGAGAAATGAAAGTGGCCGAAATTGCAATATTTTATAGGAAGTCTATGTCTGCATCTCTTCTGCAGAGGAGGAGAAAAAGGCAGAAGAATCTCTCACTGCAAACGAGATTAGGGAGATGTGTAAAATGTGGGAAACAGTGTAAAATTTTGTAGAAAAGCACTACCCTAATAAGGCTGTCATAGCTGTGATAAATCTGTTTAATGACAATACAATGTCGTTAAGATCCTCAAAAAGACACAAAAGCAAGTGTCATTGGATAGGTTCCTTGTTAAAGTTCATGAAAAGAAAAAGATTCCATGGAGCCAATGGATAGCAGTAATTCCATTAGTGATAGTGAAAGTTGTCCTACACAATAACCCTCCTCTCTCTTGTCTCCCTCACACCAGCCATGAAGGTTTTCAAAGGTAAGAGTAGGTTAATTTATTTTTCTCTATTATTTTGTATTATAGCACAGTATTATAATCATTTTTATATGAATATTTTTGAGTTGTGGAATGAATCATCTGAGTTTCCATTATTTCTTATGGAGAAATTCGCTTTGATATACAAGTGCTTTGGATTACAAGCATGTTTCCAGAACAAATTATGCTCACAAACGAAGGTTTTACTGTACTCATGCTATAGTATTAATTTCTACTATAATGAAATTTATAAGTAATGCTTTCATTTGGACTTATCCCACTCTTGGGCCTCCACTAATTTTTATGACTATTTTAACTCCTAATTAGTTAATAACATATTTTCATCTTTCTTCAGTGGTGAAACAATGAGTTGCCTAAATTCCTGAAGACTTTTGTTGTATTTATAGGGTCTGTGCTTTAGGGAAGTGATAACTTAGCATTTTGTAGGAGAGAGCGGATGAAGCTAGGTAAAATGAGTCCCACAATTGTAACAACCTACCATATGTCTGGTTTACCAGAGACCATATTCTCTGGCTAAGTTTACCTTCCAGCAGCCCCCTGCTATTTGAAATGTTAACAAGTCATAAGAAGTAGAGCAAGGACAAACAATAACCATAAAATAAAAGCATTTCTTTAACTGTGTTGCTGAAGTGGCCACTACTGGGGATATGGGGCCACTATTGGGGCCAAGCATTGGAGATATGGAAGGGAGAATTTCACAGTTTCTGCTCTCATGAAGATAATATGAAAACAGATATTAATATTAATATGACAATTGCCCCCCAGAATATATGTCTCTAGAACTTGTGAACATGACCTAATTTGGAAAAAGAGTTTTCAGATGTCCTTAAGTTAAGGATCTCAAGATGAGATCATCCAGGATTACTCAGGCCCTAAATCCAATGACAAGTATCCTTAGAAGACATGGAAGAGGAGAAGATACAGAAACAGATGAGAAGACCATGTAAAGATGGAGACGGAGATTGGTATAATGTGGCTACAAGCCAAGGAATTGCTGGAGCCCCCAGAAGCTGGAGGATGCAAGGAAGGATCCTCCCCCAGAGATTTCAGAGGAAATGCTGCCCTGTCAACACCTGGATCTTGGACTTCTGACCTCCAAAACTATGAGAGACTAAATCTCTTTGTTTTAACCCATCCGGTATGTTGCAATTCATTATAGCAGCCCTAGGAAACTAATATAATCACTGTAAAAAATGAGATATAATTAAAAGTTACATGAAAGCAGGTAACAAAGGTACTTGACCTAAACTTGGGTGTCAGAAAACGTCTTAAGAGGTCATAGAGATCCTAAAAGAAGATTCAAGAAGGTTAAGTGGATCCAGACCAAAAAGACAATTTTAAGGGTATATAAGAGAGAGTATTTTCTGTGCATTAAGATTTTTATGTGTGCTAATATGTAATTAATATGATTATGTAAATTAAACATTAGCTGACCACAAACTTGATATTGAGGTTTCTTACTTAGACACCTCTTATGTGATACATAAGTGCCTAACACTTTTCCAAACCAACAGAAAGTAAGAGTAAATACAGACTAGGACTTTCCTCTCTCATGCTTCTATGTTACTTCAAGCAGCTGGGAGGCAGGCCATCTGTTCCCAAGCTGAAGAAATACCACCTGTCTTCCCATATCCACATGTAGGACTCATTCAGAAACTGCTGGGGGACACTGACTACACCTTCAGTGATACCTCAACCAGGTATGTAATCAGTCACCTGAAAGACAGGTGGATGCTTCATGGAGGCTGGACCAGGCCAGTAAGTAAACACAGCACAAGAACCAAAAGAGCCATGAAATTAGTGCTAGACTAAAATATGATATTTTTTCATTGCAGAGAAATTATTTTTGAATTTTGAATCATTTATCATTTAACAAATGACCCCTGTTCACCAGATGCTATTTAAAGCATTTCGTACGTATTAGTTTAAGCCTAACAAATCTATAAGACATATAGTATTTATAAGCCCATTTTATAATTGAAGAAACAAGCACAGAGAGCTAAAGTAAGTTGCCCAGAGTCAGACAGCTAATAAGCTGGCAGAACCAGGATTCAAGCTCAGCCTGCCTTGAATCCCAACATTAATGCTCTTAATGACTGCATTTTCTGTAGTCTCTATAATCCCAATCTATAACAACAACAACCAGGAAGTGTAATCATCACCTTCATTTTACAGATGAAGAATGTGAAACCCAAAGAGATTAAGGAATTCACCCTACATCACACAGATGCTAACTGTGGAGAGCCTAAATGTAATTGTAGGAAGTCAGACTCTGGAATCCAGAGAATTCCAGAATCCATGCTACAGTGGTTTCAAATCCAGTTGTTTGTCTTTGCATTAGGAAACATTCCAGCCTTACTCATATTCTTGGTGTATTTATTGGCTCCTCTCTTCCTTAAAGCCATCTACAGGTTTTAATGTCCAAATAAAGGAATAATCTCATCATAGTCTTCATTTTAATCAGAAATATGGGAAGTAGAACTTTACTGCTTCCAGCTTTTCTTTTCATATGTGTTCAAAAAGAAAAAAAAAAACCAACAAATAGCTAATATTTTTTGAGTTTTCACTATGTGCCAGACTTCGTGCCATGTGTTTTACTTCTGTTTTTCCAACTCATCCTACAGAAAAGTCTGTAGATAGGCTTTTTAATTACATTCCCAATACAGATAAGGAATTTGAGGCTCAGAAATGTTAAAAACCTCCCCTGAAGTCACACGGCCGATACTAGCAGGGCATTCCAGCTCAAGGCCATCAGGTTCCAAAGTCCATGCTTTTGACCATACACTAAATTTCCTCCACCTCTTAAATAGATCTGACTGTATGTGACTGGTCATTATATGAGGAAAGGAACACATGGGAACAAACACCAGATTCCAAGGCCAGAAGTTTCCATAGAGGAGCGTTCTCTCCTTGCAATATCACATGGTTGTTTATAGCAAAACCCTGTGATAGTTGGCATACAATCTGAGGCCATCCTGACAAGGTTACTGATCCTTCATTGTCATCATCATAAAGTGTCACCCAGCTTTGCCATTCAGAGGCAGTTTACCATTCATCCAGATGGGATAACACCCTAAGGAAATGATGGTAACCTGCCCAGAGTGGGCTGATTTGAACTTTGAAATACCCACATACAATTTATAGGGCAAATAACCCCTGGCAGGAAAAACCAGGGTGTGAAACCTGCCAACCAAACCCCCTCAAACACTAAGGAGGTTGGATGTTGCTTATTCTCCTGGGGGTATTCTCAGAAGATCCCAAAGACACTTAACCCAGTC
This sequence comes from Panthera tigris, assembly GCF_018350195.1. NCBI lineage: Eukaryota > Metazoa > Chordata > Mammalia > Carnivora > Felidae > Panthera > Panthera tigris. Next base: position 18,136,654 of record NC_056676.1, on the reverse strand, counting down.
AGCACATATGGGCACTGGAGTGTGGGTACATCCTGTGTCACTGTTTTGGAGCTGTGCATCCTTGGAAAATTGACTTCACCTCTACGAATCTGAGTCTTCTCATTCTTTAAATATATATACCATTAGCTCCTACCTCAAGGTATTATTGAAAAAATTAGAAATACCTAAAAAGTGGGTGGCACTTGAAAAATCTCACGTGAGTATTGCTGTCCCTATATCTTGTTATAAGCATATGCCTGCCACCCAGGGTTAAATACCCATGTATTATATATCCAAGAACCCTCTCCCCAAAATATTATTGGAGAAAAGCTGATAATTCATTTTAACTTATTTTCCTAATATCACAACAGTACAATTCCTGATTTTGCGAATTAGTTTTGTTTCCTTTAGACCCATTTCCTAGGAAGCCTTCTCCAGGCCATGCTATGGGGTATGTTCCTTGAATGGAACCTCCTATAGGAAAGCTACTCTCTTCTACTGGATGAGGAGTCTTATTTTAGCATGTACCCTGGAAAATGACACACAAACTAATCTCCAGGGTGGCTATTCACAGTATTTTTGGTTCTTATGGCTCTCTACCCTCCAAATACAGCACTATTTCCTCACCTCCACTGGCATTAAGGGATGTAACAAACCTTAATATCAAAAATATGTCTCTGTAATGGGTTTAGAGGCAAGTCCCAAAGATGATTACAGGATCAGAAAATCTATCATATAAAGAAAAGTGAAAGGTACCAATGTACTTGATCTCACAAAGACAAGAAACCGGCCATTCCTTATTGAAGAGTGGAACAAGAAAAAATGAAACTGTGCTGCAGTGTAAGGGATTAAGAAAAACATCTGCAATCTTGTTAAACATGGATATGAGTTAAACTAGGATTTTTTAGACTCTCCTCTTTTGGAGACTTAAAAGATGTGGTTTGGATACGTCTATTGGGGACAGGTTTGTTCAGTCCTCGATGTATCCTTGCCCAAGGGCTGACAGATGGATGAAATGACCTCTCAGCATCCCTTCCAGCCCCACACTTCTGTTTTTCTATGATTGTTGGACTAGCATGTTAGCTGAGTCAGATTTGCCCTTGCAGCTTAGTGGAGGAGTCAGCTGCTTGGGAAAAAAAAAAAAAAAAAGAGACTTTTTGTCCCCAAAACAAATGCCTTTCTGCCCTGTTCAAGATTAAATTATACCACCAGAGGTGTATTTCCTTGAGTCGCAAAGTATTTTTGGTCTTTTAGAGTTCCCTAAAAGAATGAAGACACTGACACCTAAGAGAAGATAAAGTAACTAAATCTTACCAGATCAGAGATCAAGGCCCTGTACCAGACTAAGGCTGGAAATAGAAAGAGAAGATCCCATGCGACATGACTTTAAAGGTGAACTGTGCCTAATCGAAAGGTAGCTCTCGGCTTGTGCAGAAGATAGGGCTCTCCTCCCTCCCAGATGCGTTCAGTAATTGTATCAATGAATGTAAAGCACTACCTACCAGATATGGAGCATTAGACAAGGCACTGGAAACACTACAGTAAGCTAAAGAATCACAGCTCCTGCTTTCCTGCAAAACACTGGGCATGTGGTGAACATATAGTGAATTATTACATGGAGTCTATACGTATGCAACCGTGAGTTGCTGATGTGCACAAGGCTCCATTCTAGGCACTTAGAATGAGGTGGTAACCTACAGGAGCTTACATTCTGATAGGATTAAATTACATAATGAAAGAAGCATGAGTTGCTCTAAGAACTATGACCAGGAGACTACCCTAGCTGAAAAGTCCAACCTGACAAAGGGATGTTTCTATTGCCATGTGAAGGCTGAGTAGGAATTGGTAAAAGGCATGTGTTGGGGAAGGAAGAAGTACCTGGAGACTGTTCCATTTAAAGTTATCAAACTTTGTTGATAGCTGTTGTCAAGCTACCATAATTCGCTTGGGTAGTAAAATATAAGGTAATTTATATCTTTCTTATTCAAAGATTTGTGTAATAATTTTCAAGAATATCAAAGGTATACTTAAAACTATTTTATCTAATTTTTACCTTGTGACTTTATTGTATATTGGTCTTTATTGCTTATAAATGATGATCAAATTCTATGTGGATATGATATAATTTGGAGACCAAATTCAAATAAGAATTTTACCCTGATGGTGAAAGCATTGAGTCTAAATCCAAAATGTGACATGTTTCACGCCGTGACGTGGATCTTTCCCCACCTGAACTGAATATGAATTATAGGTTGGTTCCTGCACTATAGGTGGACCTGTGGCAGCCCAGCAGTATCTTCCATGTATCAAAAGGAGCAGTTACTGATGTTCATATTCCCAAAAAGGGTTCCCAAGTCCTGTTAGCCTTCTTACAGGAAGCCAACATCCAGTACAAGTAAGCATTCTTTTTCACTTGTTTAATTCATTTGTACTAAACTGAACTGAATGAGAGCTGTATTCAATTCAGGTTTTTATTGAGTGCCTACAATGGCATTTTAGGTACTATTTTTCAAATTGGGGAAAACAGACTTGAATGTAACACAGTTATATTCACCTTTGAGGAGCTTATTAGTGTAATAACGAGGTGGTGGTGGTGGGGAGGAACAACACTGACCTCTCATTTCACCATTACCACCAGGTGATCACTGTAAACACAGAAGGTCTTCTCTGAGGAATGGAGAGCAGCCTAGCAATGCTTAGAAAGTGGATAAAAATGCAGGGGCAGATAAAACTTTCTGCAGGAGCAGTGACCGCTAAGCAGAAGATGAGCCTTGGGACTTACAGGCAGAGGGGACAGTGTAAGCAAAGGGAAAAAACAGTATAATACCTGTGTAGGGAACTGAAGTGGCTCAGTATTATTAGTGTACAAAATCAAGTCAGGGAGTAGAAACAAATAATGCTGGAGAGGTTGAGAGAAGACCAGGTTGTGGGAAGTCTGATGTACAGGGCTAGGAGCTCAGGCTATCTAGTATGTGGTTCTGCACACTTGAAAGAGGTAAGCAAGGGAGCCATGTGTAAGTAGGGGTGGAGGGGCAATAGGAGACTACAATAGTCCAAGTAAGATGTTGTGAGGCCTTGAGTCAGGACCAGAGTAGTGGGATAAGGAAAGCTTTCAAAAAAAAAAAAAGTGAATAGGCAAAACCACCTGGACTCTGCACTTAGTTGGATGTAGGTGGAAAAGGAAGAAATCGAAAACAACCTCAAATCTTCTAGCTTAGGTGATTGAGTAGACAGATTCAAATAAATTTGGATATTTGGTTTGGTTTTTTTTTTTAAAGAATCATTAAATAGTAAGAATGGAGCAAATGCAAGATAGTCACAGAAGTTAAGAAATGAGAGACTTTCAGGAGGGAGAACATCAGTGATGCCATGTGGTGCAGTAATATCCAGCAAGAAAAGGACTGACTGGTTTCCTTTGGATTTGGCAATGAAAATTGTGTTGGTAACTCTCATGGTGGGATTATATTGTCAGGAACAGAAGACAGAGAAAGTACAGAGAGGTGAATAGGAGGTGAGAACATGAAGAAGCAGAGTACTGCTCCTAGAAGTTAAAATAAGCTGAGAGGCAGAGAATGAGGAGTGACTACGAGGAGATGCAGCATCAATGACTGCTTCAAATTTGGGATTTTAGGGGGTAGGGGGAAACTTTTGTATGTCTGTAGGCTGAAGGGAGGGACCAGTAGGGAAGGACACACTGATGGTACAGGATAGAATGCACCAATGGAGAAATGGGTTTGAGCACTAGAAAGGATGCCTTATCCGGGAAGACTGAAGAGGTAAATGTGAGTCTAGTTAAGATTATAAAGAGGAGAGTCAACAAGTTGAAAGAGATCATAACTAAGGGCTAAATTTTCTACGTGGAATAAGAAGCAAAATTATCTACTAAAAGGGAAGAAATGAGCTAAAGAGGGTTACCAAGAGAAAAGCTGGGGTTTTTGTTGCAAAGAAGGTCGATTGTAGCACTCATACAGAGTTGAGACTTTGTTGGATTAGGACCACAGAAAGGTCAGGATCAAAGAAGGTGAGGTTCCTAGTGAGATACTAGCTTAAGTATTCATCCATGGCATCAAATCTGGATAGGAAAAGAAAAGAGTCTAGGAGGAATTATGTAGTCAAATTTAAGAATCAAGAGAGGTATAATGATCTTTATATTGAAAGAAGATACAGCATGACTGAGGGCAACAAGGAAATGGAGGGAAGAAAATCTTGACAAAGTGTAGGGTAAGATTAAGAGTCCTGCTGTAGAACATTCATGGCTGGTGACAAGATTCAGGTGTTGGTCATAGAGGTCATGGCTGAAATGGAGTGTAAATCATTGAGACTGATGTGATTGAGAATGGATGGACTAAATCACCAGAGAATCATCATAGCAGTTTTGAATCTCATTGGCTGATGACAAGATTAGAGGTGGAGAGACAGATGTGCTCCTGGGACAGTAATATCAGAAAGTACCCAGGAGTCAGAGGAAAGAAACAAGGAATGGCATGATGCTGAAGGCAGGATGAGCTTTTTCTGGAAGTTAGAAGATTGATGAGGAAGCATGTGAGAATGCTGGGGTTCAGGAGAATGCTGACCTCCTTCCCTCTGGTCCCATGATAGGTGGTGTGGCGAAAGAGAAAGCCACAAAAGAATCTGTCCTTGAGAGAATTCCATTTCCATTAGGGCAAGAATATGAAAAGAGAGAGTTCTCTGAAGAGACGAGAATATAGGAAGTTTATTTACAGAGAAAGCAGGATTCCAGCAGACACAAGGGAAAAGGAAGTGGTGGAGAGATAGAAAGTCAGTGCACCCCGTTCATGCTCTGTCTCTCTCTGTCCCAAAAATAAATAAAAAACGTTGAAAAAAAAATAAAAAATAAAAAATAAAAAAAAAAAAGAAAGTCAATGCAGCATCTGGGCAGAGAAGTGCAGTGTAGTAAATCAATGACATGGGAAGGAGTGACCTGCCTTTCATTTGGAAACTCAGGATTTCAGGGCTGTGAAGCATATTTGTAAATGACTAACCTCAATTACTCCAACTTCTTAGCAAGTGGTTGTACTATCAAAACTGGCACAAAGATCCCTGATGATGTCTGGTAAGGCCTGGGATGGGCCTGTGGCTCTGTGAGTCCACGGTGAAAGCCCTAGTCTTTCTGGAAGGCTGAGCCACAGGGTGCAGAGTGACAGTGACATTCCTCCCTGGTCCACACAAATACTTCCCTGCCAGAAAGATAATTACAGCCTTATTAAAGTACGTATATGCTTTTTGCAGAAAGGTATTTTTTCTGTCCTTCTAGAACAGGGTAGAGTCACAGCTGTGCATAAAACTATTGTTCATATTGAACACATTTTAGTCATCACTATAACTTTGAAGGCGTGCTTTGATTCTCTGAATGCCTGGAAGGAAGGAGCTTAGTAATTATATCTATAGGTGCTCAGCAACAACTCACATGCTTCATTAATTATAATTCAGTAGAAAGGAATATACCAGTTATTTTAACAAGTCTCTATTTCCTGCCATTAAATATAGGTCATGCGGAACTGATATAGAATAAAATATCACACTTTATGTCACAGAGAATAGAGTCTAAAAAATGAGTATTTTAAATCAGTTGTCTCCTCATGGAGGACAATCATTTAGAATTATTCATTTTGTTGGTCCCGAGATAATAACACATAAGAGTTGATTAAATTCCACAGGGCAGTAGATAGAGATCATTTTAATTGACTTTTATTATTGTAGCCTGGGGTATTTCCAAAAGATTATCATTAACTCTGTACAACTGTACATAATATATAGCTGTAGTCATCTTTAAGGAAGAGATAATGTGACCTCATGTGTCTGGCCCCTAGGTAATCAGCCCCTCTCAATGACATGAAAGATGAGATGATTCATTCTGTCATAAAAAATTCAATCATTTTATAAATTAAATACCTGTAAAAATTGGCAGTGGAATTTCAAATATTGAGCCTCACTCACCCACCCTGGAAGCTTTGGGGACATGGTTTTACACTGAATGTTGACATCACTTGGAAAGTTTTCAGTGGCTCTGGTCGCTGTTACATTATAGTACATGCACCTAGGGTAGGGATAATCATGAACCACAAAGGACTAAGAAAATACGACACTTACAAATGCCATTTTGATCTCCTTCTCATTATTCTGCTGGTGTCAACTATTTGACAAGGAAAATGAGGCTAGACCTGCCACACCACAATTATTTTAACTTTCAGGTTGGTCTTTTAGGGTCTGTATTAAGGTATAGTCATTGAATAGAGACCTGTATTAGTTTGCTAGGGCTGTCATAACAAATGCCATAGACTGGCTGGCTTAAAAAGCAAAAATTTAATGTCTCATGATTCCAGAGGCTGAAAAACTGAAATGAAGGTGTGGGCAGAGCTGGTTCCTTCTGAGGTCTGTGAGGGAAGGACCTGTCCCAGGCCTCTCTCCTTGGTGTGTAAGATGGGCGTCTTTGCCTCTTCATATCTTCCCTCTGCTTGTGTCTTTGTGTAGTAATTTCCCCCATTTTTTAAAATTGTGGTAAAATATGCAATATGAAATTTACCATTTTAACCATTTTAAATATACAATTCAGTGACATTAAGTGCATTCACATTATACAACCATTAGCACCATACACCTCCAGAACTTTTCCATTTTCCCAAACTGAATTTCCCCTTTTTTAAATGTTTATTTTTGAGAGGGAGAAGGAGAGGGACTGCACACTTACATGTGTGTGACCTGGGAAGGGATAGAGAGGGGGACAGAGGATCCAAAGCAGGCTCTGTGCTGACAGCAGAGAGCACAATGTGGGGCCAGAACTCACAAACTATGAGATCATGACCTGAGCCAAAGTCAGACACTTAACCACTTAACTGACTGAGCCACCCAGGTGCCCCTGAATTGCCTCTTTTTATAAGGACACCAGATATTGGATTAGAATACATCCTAGTAACCTCAGTTTAATTACATCTGCAACAATCCTATTTCCAAATAAGGTCACATTCTGTGGTGCTGGGGGTTAGGACTCCAACATACAAATTGAGGGAGAAGGGGGACACCATTCAACCCATAACAGATCCCCACACACAATGGATTTAATCACATATAATTTATTTCTCCCTCATGCGACAGTCCAGAGGTCCAGAAGCTGTTGCTGTGATAGTACAGCCCTCACTGTTGTGATGATAACTGCCTCTCTTGCTGCAAAGCTGGTGACTAGACACTGGAGTGCTGAGTCCAGCAACCTCGACTTTCCCTGAACAGTCACATTTCTGACCTTGACATGGTCACAGCAACAGCAGGAGATGGCCACTGCCTTTCTTAACTTCCTATCTTACCAGTGTTCACAAATTTGTACCCGGGACCCTAGCTGCAAGAGAGTCAAGAAAAAGTAATTTTTGGGTTCCCAGCCCTTGCAGTACAAGAAGTCCATATGGAGAGTAGGCAGCTAACCATATCTAGCACAGACACTCAAGAGAGGAAAAAGGAAACAAGGGTCAGCTATATTCTCATATTCTCTTCCATTTGTTTTTTTTTCTTCCATTTGTATTTAATATGGAAACTGAGAGGACTAATACCAATGGGTTTCCAGATTTAATTAGCCTAAATTATTTGTTTCCAGATCATTAGCCTAAATATCCCAACAATATATTAAAATCACTAGGTGAGCTTTTAAAAAGGACTTCTACCTATTCACAGATATTCTTGCCTATGCAGGGCCCAGTGTGGCATTTTTTTTTAAGTTTATTTATTTTTAAGTAATCTCTACACCCAACCTGGGGCTCCAACTCATGACCCCAAGATCAAATGAGCCAGCCAGGCACCTCAGTGTGGCATAGTTTTTAAAGCTCACGGGTGACTTTAAAGCAATGCAACTCAAGAATCACTGGCCTAAATGACTAAACAAATATTAGGGAATCCAAAAACTAACTCCATTTATGGCACTTGGAGATTTTAAAAGGAGACAGAGAAGCCTAAGAGTTTATTCATCAAAGGAGCTAATATCCAACTGGAATGATTCCATACAACTTGAAACTAAAAAACTTTACATGATAGTTTTCTTACTTTGGTGAAAATGCTAGCAAACTTGACTAGAAAATATTAAAATAAATCTTTTGTAGGAGCAATTCTCCATTAGAATTATTTTGACAATTCTCTGAATGGGCATTTCATTATGCGATTAGTAATATGTTAAGTCATTTATCAATTAATAATGATAAATGATAAATGATAAAGAATCTAAGAATCAGTTAAGAGGCATAGTTTTTTTGCACTGAAACTCCTAGGAAAATACTGCCTTTCTAAAGGGAACAATAGTGGTTCTACCAAGAGCTGCCAAACAAACAGATGTATCCACATCAGAACTTCTTAACTTTCTGGTGATAAATGTGAGGAATTGCTCTTATCTTGAGTGGAAACAAGTTTCACTTGTTTATTTTTAGAAGGTCTGTCCACTCTTAAAATAATTCAAACCCAATATACCCCAACTCAATTTTGCAAAAATTTAAACATTTTTTTTAAACCTTTGAAAACTTTTCATATTGTGTTGCCTTGTCTTGTTTTGGTGTTCCTAATGTCACACTGGGCTTAGAGTCTAAAGACTAGAATCCAGGTTCACATCCCAAGCTCAAACTCTAGCTCTGTTCTCACTAGCAGATGATATTGGCAAGTTCTTGACCCTTTTGAGGCTCATTTTCCCCATTTGTAAAATTTAAGAGTAAAATTTACCTTATAGGTTTGTTAACTAAGCTCGTGTACGTAAAATACATAGCACGGTGCCTAAGTAGGTATTCAATAAATGTAAATGCCCATACCCATCATTCGGTTCTTGTAGCTGCTCAATAAATGGTAGTAATTATTATTATTTGAGACCATCTTCTTTAATTTTAGATTTTCATTACCCAATTTAACAGTTTCTATTTCCCAAAAGAGAGTACTTTCCCAACATTTGGTATTTTTAGAAATGTCATTATTTGCTATATTCTTTTTCACTGATGCATGATTTTCTTTTGATATTGCCTGATTTTTATATGCTCTCCATTCAATTTTCATCATGTCTATCATTTCAAATCCAGGATCCTCATAGAAGATCTTCAGAAAACACTGGAAAAGGCAAGCAGTTTGCGAACCCAGAGAAATCGAAGATACCTTTCTGGATATAATTATGAAGTTTATCACTCCTTAGAAGAAGTATGTAATCAAAGGAACTTTCATTCTTTTTAATAAGTGCATCTTTATCATTCAGGTCTAATGATTGGGAGAGAAGCATAAAGACAGAGGCAGGGGCTATATGAAGAATACATATAGCTCTTATATTGTCTAGCCACCTCAGTTCAATCATCCCTTTATTAAGCCTTTAAAAAAAAGTGGCAAAATAATTTGAATTTCATTTGCTTTACCCAACCCACCCCACAGAGGACATGGAAGTGCAATGTAAAAGCGAGGGAATGTTGCTATAATTGCAGTTGTGAAAACCTTAACTAAAAAAGCATGGAAGGTAGATCTAGTCAGAGTTTGAAGGCAATGATTTGGTTGAGGGATGGAATGAATTTTGATGCTCGCCCCACAGCGTCTGAACAGGTTGGGACCTCCCACAGGCCAGGCTTCATTTGTGGAAACTCAGGGCCTTTTAACATGTTATTTACTCTTCCTAGTATTTATTCTATAGCAACTTCATTCCCACAACCACATCTTTGACTATTTCACCTGGACAATAGTTACTCCTTCAATATCAGATCAAGCAAAAAGATGGCTATTTCTATTTTCCCAGATTGAATTAGAACTCCCCAGCTCCAACCCCAGCTTATTACATGTACCCACAGCACATGGATAGAATATCTATCATAGTTTTTATACACATAATTTTAGGATTATTTGATTAATGCCTTAGTCGTCCTCAAGTTCCAAAGCAAGTTTCATGAGGGCAGGCCATTTCTTAAATGCATTTTTAAAAAATTTTTTTAATGTTTATTTATTTTTGAAAGAGAGAGCGAGAGAGCAAACATGAGTGGTGGAGGGGCAGGGAGAGAGAGAGAGACACAGATTCCAAAGCAGGCTCCAGGCTCCAGGCTCCAGGCTCCAGGCTCCACACTGTCAGCCCAGAGCCCGATGAGAGGCTGGAACTCACAAACTGTGAGATCATGACCTGAGCTGAAGTCGGACGTTTATCCGACTGAGCCACCCAGGACAGGCCATTACTTTCTTGTTCACCACTATATCCATAGTGGCAAGCAAATAGAGACCTCCAAATAGGTAGCTGATGACAGAATGAATAAATTAATAAGTACACACATTTTCCATGCTTCCCCTGAATTGAGCAAAGGAATGTCAAACACAGAATTAATGAGATCCTGTTATATTCTTAGGAGGATTTTTGGTCCTCCTGATAGTTCTTTTCAAAATTATTCTTTTCAAAATTATTTTCACATGTTTCTTGTTTCAACATGTATTTTAGAAGCTTGAAATTAGAAGCAATGGAAGTTTTAGATAACTTGGAACACAGAAGTGCTATAACATGCACTAGAAAAAAGTCAAATTTTAAAACTATATCTATGTAGATATGTACATACATATACATATATATATACACACACAAGATATATATATATATATATGTATATATATCCTCATTAGACTCAATAAGAATAGAAAGGAAAGAAAATGATACTTCTCAAAATCTGCTTTTTCAGCACAGACTCTCTTGCACATCATGGAACAGCGGGACACTTCAGTGTGATTTCCTTATTCGTAGTAAAGCTTTTAAGTCAGAAATGTCATCCATATTTCTAAGTGCCTTATTCATCCATCTCAAATATTCCTTCTCCTGATGACAGATAAGTGTGTGTGACTGGATCAATGCAAATCTATCACTGTTCTTAGGGAAATTATTCAAAAAATGCCCTCTGATGGCTTAGATAACCTTTAAATGCAGAAGACAATGCCTTTTTCTTAGCATCTTCTGTTCAGTGACAAATTGCAATATATAGGACTTTGATAGACACTTTCAAGTAGTTTGGATGGTTTTCATGAAGATGATTTATTTCTTTTCCTCTTAAGTACTTAGGGGGAAAATGGAAATAAACTTTTATCTTGAAAAGAACCCAGAACACATTGATTAATTTTCTGTAAATCTCTGCCATCAAGATATTAATGACAAATGGTAGTAGAAGGTATGCTCTAAAAGGGGAACAATATAAAGACATGAAGCTACTATTTGTAAAGACAGAAAATAAAATATAGTCTTAAGTATCTTGAAGAAAATTAAAAACACAAAATTGATTTTTGTTCAACTTTATAGTCATGTATGTCCTTTGAGTTCTGAGACCTATTATTGCCTTTTGTTACCTTTTGTTCTCTGAAGGCTCCATAATTGTGAAAGTCTGACATGGTTTTTATTTATCTGATTTTAGATTCAAAATTGGATGCATCATCTGAATAAAACTCATTCAGGCCTCATTCATGTGTTCTCTATTGGCAAATCATATGAGGGAAGGTCTCTTTTTGTTTTAAAGGTAAAAATAAATTATTAACAAAATAAATATTTATTAAACATTCATCCTTTTCACGTTTGACTTATGGGGAAAAGAAAAGAAATGGTGTTTCACGGGGTCTTATACTTAACATCGTTTTAATTTAAGAAAAAATTTCCCTTAGATTTTTGGGCCATATTTAATTTTTACCATTGAGTATTCCAGAGAATGCTGTTTCTGGCATATTCAGAGTTACTGATGCCCTTAAAAACAATGGCCTTCAAAATTATTTGTGAGCTGGTGCTACTCAAGGTGAACCAGTGAAAAACTACATAAATTTGTAAGCAGGTATGCATTCTTCCCAGCTGTTGACCCTGCGTTCTCTTTCAGCTACTGACCCAGAGCTCTCCATCCCTTCTCAGCCAAGCATCTAAAAAGATTTCCTATAGGGGCACCTGGGTGGCCCAGTTGGTTAAGCATCCAACTTTGGCTCATGATCTCGCTATTTGTGAGTTCATGCCCACATCTGGTTCTGCACTGACAGTGCAGAGTCCATTTAGAATTCTCTCTCTCTCCCACTCTTTCTGCTCCTCCCCTGCTCACGTGAACACTCTCGAAAGAAAGAAAGAAAGAAAGAAAGAAAGAAAGAAAGAAAGAAAGAAAGAAAGAAAAAAGCTTAAAAAAAAAGATTTCCCTATATCACTGTCTCTATTTCTTCACTTCCCATTCAGACTCACTGGCCTTTGGCCCCAAAGCTCCTCTAAAACTTGTCTTGATGAGATCAGCAATGACTCCTAATTGGTTCTCTTCCTGTCTCTCTGACCATTCAGTGGGTCATTCACTGGCTCTTCTCCTCCTGCCCTTCCAGTGGGTTCTGTTCATCCTAGGGCTCCATGCTCAGATGTGCTGTCCCTCCACCAACCTTTCTAGATGAACACATCCACCCTATGGTCTCAATAATCATTCCATATTCAGTGAAGTCCACCTTCTGGACTTTTACATTCATATTCCATTGCCTACTTGACCTTCTCATCTGAATATTCACAAAAGTACTTCAAGCTCACAATGGCATTGCTCTGGTTGCAGTTAAGAAACATGAGCATCATCCTAAATTCCTCTGCCTTATTTTCACGACTTCCTTTAAATCTACCACCAAGAACTGACGATTTTTTCTTCTAGGTATCTTTTGGATCTGCTCCAATTCCTCCTCTGTCTTCCCTGCTGTTGCCATAATTTATCTCTGGATCTCTTCTCCCTGTACTATTGCAGTAAGGGCCTCAGTACTGAACTTTCTTTCAAGTCCCCATCCTCTCCCGTCTCATACTGTCATCCATCACTGCTGTTAGTGTGCTTGTGTCCATTCCTCTGTGTCTCTCTTTCACATACGCATACACTTCTGTGTCCACCTGCCATTTCTTACTCATACCCCAAAAGCTGATTCTTCAAAGAGGATGTTCCCAGATTCTCTTCCAAGCTTGAGATGCTTTCTTCTAACTTGTCTTCTGGACCAGCTCCAAGTCTTACTCAAGTACTTAAGTGTTTCTTGTCTGAAAAGCCTTCTCCTACTCCCCAAGAAAATTATACGTAACACCTCCCATGTTCCCTAAGCAACTTATGCATCTTCACATCATAATGGTTAATTGTTCCCATGTCTGCCCTCCCTACCAGCGTATAAATTCCTTGTCTTTTCTTCTTTGAATCTCCAGTGTCAAGAACAATATCCCCAAAGGATTTCCTGAAGTGTTAGTTGAGTAAAGTAATGAATGAAAACTAGATTCCCTATGAAATAATGTTAATAGCTACCTATTTATTACTGAGTTAGAAACCACATTTAAGTAATATAGATATAATAAGATTATAAAGAAAAATCTGTCATTTGATTCTACAAATCAAATTGTTTTGCTTTTCCATTTTGTGTTGTAATAAAATTTGACTTTGTCCACCTATAAAACATAGTTATTACTTAAAGAAATATTCCTTGGGATTTTGAAGCTGATTGTTTTAGAATGCTTGGGAGGAAGGGGAATTTAGCATTTTACTTAACAGTCACAAATTATATTAAAGGAGAAGCAAGCCTATTTAAGGGATTGCCCTTTTTGTGTATTTTCCAGTTATTTGATTTGTAATTCAGGCAATAAAGTCATGGTTTCTGCATAAACAAGCCTGGACTTCTGGAAAGATAGGAAATCTCTTTATCTTTTTTGTGAGTTACCTAATTAATCAAACTATAGTGAAGAACTATTCTGAAACCTTATTAAATTATGCTTTTCAGTGAATCTAAAAATAAAAGCCTGACTTGGTTACTATGAACACTCTTGTTTTCAGCTGGGCAGAAGATCACGAACTTACAAAAGAGCTGTCTGGATAGACTGTGGTATTCATGCAAGAGAATGGATTGGTCCTGCCTTTTGTCAGTGGTTTGTAAAAGAAGTAAGTTAAACCCTTTATACAATGTCCATTTTAGCTAATCGATGCTTCCCATGTGTTTTTATTCAGTTCAAGGAGCAAAACCAGCAACTGGAAGCCAGCAATACCTGATTGAGTAATAACACCTTGATTTTGCTCGGTCACTTTCATGTTTCTGAAGACCTCTCATAACCTGGCTCAGTTTATCCTCACCTCTGCCCTTAGAGGTTGGAGTTGCCAACACTCATTAAAGAGAAAGAATCAGTTTCAGAGCACTTATGAATTCGTAAACAAATTAGAAACTAGCCAGGTAGCTGATATGTTGCAAAAAGATAAACATCCAATTTATGGTGCTTCAGAGAAGTTTCTCATACACTATCCAAGTTGGAAAAGTCTACATCACTTATCACAATGATGTCACATATACTTTAGCAATAAAGGGATGAGCAAGCAATTGCATTTTGCTCTCCTGCTATGGATCTGCAATGTAATCCCAAAGACCTTTGGCATCTGTGGATTTTGTGTTCAGTTTTAGTGCTTTTCAGCAACTCTAGTGATTGAAGATTCATAGTGATTTCTTATTATCCAAAGGCTTCATTTAAATCATAAGTCCTCTGATGCTAGTGTATCAGGTGGGTCTCTATCTCATGCATGGGCCAAACTCATGGACCAACATCTTGATATATGTTTTGAAATTTTCTATCCATCATCAAGAATGCAATGACTTTCAAGGTTATTTTTACACTTACTAGTAATTTTTAAAACTCTAAAAAGAAAATCAACCACTAGTACTGGTAATAAAAGTGAAAAAGTCTAAGGAAATAAAGGTTCTAAGCTAGAAAATAACCCTACAAATTTCTTTAGCCCTGTGTGTATAGGGAACCATTAAGAATACAAAAGATCTTTAAATATTTTACTTCTATTTCACAGTATTTTGTGGGAAAATTATGTGCCCTGCTGAGGTTTGTGATTTTGAGAACACTCCTAGTCTTGGGAAAATGTCCCTCACAAATGTCAAAGATTTACTAAATTTGTAAAATCTGCCTCTCTGCCACTACCAAACCCACATAAGTTTATTTAATTTTATAAATATGATATAATAAAAAAATTTTAACTATTCCCACTAAGTGTATTAAAGAATTCATATTTTCTTAAAATATCCTGGTAGGACAAATATAAAGTCTAATAAGGATTAACTCTATTAACTTGTAGTAAATACCCATTGTTAGTACATACAACATATTGTCTGCTGCCTTATGTTTCAAAAGGGAAAGGAGGAAACATGGTTACATATAGAACATCTATTGTTTATAAACTGTGGTCCTGTGTATTATTGAAGAACATAAGAATGTATCTCCCAATTTACCTTACCCTCACATGTGCTTACTTATTTGTTCATGTGGTTATGGTCTGTCTCTTCCTGTACCACTGCCAATGGCAGAAACTCTATCCTGTTCATTGCTAAGTCCTTGGAACCTAGAACAGCACCTGGCATTTAATCTTCAAATATTTGTTAATGGGAATAATGAGAATCCACTAATAATGATGTGGAAAGATTTTTGGGAGATGACCTGTCAAGTCATCTCATTGGGTATAAATGGTACCACCTGGATTTTTTCAGTGCACAATCTGTAGAGCCATATGTGGCAGCCCCATAACCCAAGCTAAGTTTCCAAAAAGGAGGAGGACAGTTTAACCACAGAAAAAAGATGAGGTATATAGAATGATGATCAATCGAGGGTAGTTGATTTTGGAGCAAGAGCAAGAAGCATCAATTAAGTCTAGGTTCCATTTCACCAAAGATGAGTAAGGAAAAGCTTCATCCCTCTTTCACCAGGTCATCTTCAAACCATGGGGGTCTAGCAATTCCCATGTCTCTGCTACCCTTTCCATGCCCCTCTCACTCTTCTTCATGGCCATTCACCTGCTCCTCCACTTAATCACTTAAATATCCCATCCGAGTCAGGGCAGTAACCAGAAACTGGGAAAAGAAGCCTTAGGTGTCACTTGTCCCTGTGTCCTTGTGAAAGCAATGGGGCTGCTAAGGTGGTAGCAGTGACTGTTGTGCACTGACATTTACACATTACAGGCTTATAGGAGAGGTTCTCATCTTGCTTTGAAGCCACCATTCCCACTAATGGCGATAGTGGGGACTAAGGGAAAGGGGATGTCAATGATTTAAATAACTTTAAATATGCTAAGCATTAGAACATCGTCTCTTATACACGAATTCAGTCCCTTATTAAATTCTCAGCCTCCCAAAATAAGCAGGAGGCTGCTGGTCCAAGAAGGGGCTCCAGGTAGTGTCTCTTTCACAGGCCACCTCCCCTCTACCACAGAAGTTCCATGACCAAGTCCCAGGCTCTCAACTCATCTCATTTCCATGCCTTCTCTAGGGGTACCAGGGAACCTCTGAGCTTGCTCTTTGCCTTCTAGGAGGCTCTGGGATGCTGTGTCCAGCCCTCTCTCGGCTGACTCATGACACACTGCCAGTTGTCTTCTCCTGTATTTGCAGGTTATTGGCATATGAGGGTCAAGTGAGATGATGTCCTCTCAGAGAGACATGGTGAACAGAACAGAGGTCCACTTTTCTTACAATTTTTATCCCAATCTACTAGATTCTACCATCTCTTGATTTCTCTGGAATTTCAATCCCTTGAGAGGGAGTGGTATCAGAAGCCAAAAGTTTGGGTTCATTGTTTTGTTTTCTCTCTTTCTTGAATGCTTTCCCCAAACTGCACAGCTTAAAACCGCATTTATAACCTGACAGTTTCTGTGGGTCAGCCATTCTGGTGTGACTAGCCATGTACCTCTGGCTCAGGGTCTCTCACAGGCTGCAGTCAAGATGTCAGCTGGATCTTTAGTCATCTCGAGGCTTGTGGGGGGAGATCTGTTTTTGAGCTCACTCACATGGCTGCTAGCAGCCAGAGGTCCTCCAGGGCTATTAGTAATAGACGTTCATTCCTTGCCACGTGGGCCTCTCCATAATGCAGCTCACAATACACCACCTGGCTTCCTTCAGGGTAGATGAGAGAGTGAGGGAGAGCAAAACAGCCTCTTTGTAAACTAACCTCAACAGTGACATTCTATCGCGTTTGCCCTATTCTGTTAATTAGAAGTGAGTCAGTAGTACCAGACCATATTCAAAGTGGGGTGGGGGGGGGGCATGGTGATTATACAAGAATATGAATACCAAACATGCAAATCACTGGAGACCCCTTAGAGGCTGCCCACCATACTTTGGTGGGACTTTCCCCATAGCTACCACTATAACATTTGCATCCTTACTCAAATGTGAACTAGGACAAAATTTATCAAGCCCTTCTGGGATCCTTATAGAATAGCATATTGCATAGAAGTTACTTACACACCAATTAGTAGTTAGACAACCCTGGATTGGAATGCCAGCTCTGCTGTTTACTAGCTGTGTGATCTTGGGGCAAGTTGTTTAACCTCTCGGAACCTCAGTAATAATAATACGTGACCAATAATGGGTTATTGGGAAAATTAAATGATAAAATACACGTAAAAGAATTAATAGAGCACTTGGCATATAATCACTTAATAAAATCAACTCTCAGTACTAGTAGTATCAGTAATTGGGTGTTTTTATTTTATTTTTTATATTTAACATTTATTGAAAAATACTACCTCAGTCATACTGCTATAGGGAACTTGTCTAAGAACTATGTAGTATCAGTTAAATAATAGGGTGGATCTGAACTAAAAGGAACAATGGGTATGGCTTGAGGGAGAAGCACAGGTGCGGTTGTGCTGTGGTTGTAGGTGTTGATGGCTGCTTGGAAGCTGAGTCAGACCTGCAGGTGATCCCAGGCCTCAGAGCCCTCCCAGCACATACTCTCCTGGGGTTCCTGGAGATGTAGGGGAGCCCCCACCCTCAAAGGAAGTGGGAGGCTGGGGGCAGAAGAGCATGAGCAGAGGCAGCTTATCCCTGTGGGACAGGCTGGACTGTGGACCTAACTGGGCCAGCCTCTGCCTGAGGCAATGGATTTCTGTCCTCAGCTGGTAGAGCTCTCTCTCCATTGTCAGAGCCACCCTCCGGCTCTTGTGATCCCTCTCCTCACCCAGAAAGACCTCATAGAAGGAGGAGGGGGTTCTCTGAAATTCTCTGCCCAGGTCCTCGGCCATCTTCTTGTAGAGGTTGAGGGTTTGACGGGTGGCATTCAGGCTCCTGTACACCTTGGGAAGTTGCTTCTCCATTTCCAAGAGGTGTGTTTTCTCTTCTGCCGAGTTTCTCTCCAGATGCAGGATGTGCTCTTCCCACATCTCAAGCTTTATTTTGAGCTTCAGCTGGAACTTCTGAATCTCACTTTCCAGGTAGGCATTTTCAATGTGAAAAGACACTTCCTCAGCTTGGAGGCTTGTTATTTGTCCTCTGAGCTTCGCAATCCTCTGATTTTCCTCCATCAGTTCTCTGGACAACTTGTTCTCCACATGACACCTGCCCAAGGCACAGTGGCATGGCCATGGATTTTCTGATGGACTGCTGACAGGTGAATGGAGCCATCACCATTTTCCACTCTCCTCCCCGCCTCTCCTGAGCCCCAACCTTCTATGTGATGTCTAATGAGCTCCAGCACATGCAGCAACTTCAGCATGGTCTGGCCTACGGTCTTGAAGTGGCTCCCATCCTCACTGGCATCCTGGTGTACTTCTGGATTGGGAAGCTCTGGCCTTCCTTCCTCCTCTGCCTTGTCCTGCACTCTCTGCCTCAGCTGCCAGTTTTCTGGACCAGGAGGGCTAGACTTCCATGCAGATCAGGGCTATCATTTGAGCCTTCTGTTATTTTCCTCCCACAGGGTTCTCTATCTTTTTGTGATGCTCCCAAGATGGGATTTTCATCAGTTAGTTGAGAAGGTCTTACGGGCTGGCTTTTTTGAATTTCCTTCAGCAGTTGCACAGTGTCCTCCTCTGAAAACCAGCTGAGATTTATCCTTCAGGGCAGCCAGAGCAAGGGTTGTAATGGGAGAGGACTGGCCTCCCACCCAGGTGGTGTGAGAGCTTCACGGGCTTGTGCCTTTAGTCCTGTCTCCTCCACACCTTTCCCAGATGCTTCATTCTGGGCATATTGCCTCCTAAGAAGCCCCTTTCCTCTTCTTAAACTGTGTCCACTCTTTACTATGAACACCATCACTGCAGTGCATATGAGGATCACCCAGAGAAACCCAGAGTCTCCTGGCATGTTTGGCATACTTTCATACATCACCAGCAAGGCAGCCCACAGCTGCTCCAGGACCAGCTGGGGAGACATTTCAGTGGCCACCAGCTGGCTCCAAAGGGCCTTGTGGCTCTGCCTCCCAGCACCAGTGTCCTATGGGCCACAAGTAACTGCTTAGAACCCCAAGGAGGGTTCCATCTCCAACACAAACCAGTGCCTGGCAACCAGGACTGACATCAGTTGGACTGAGGGAGGGCGTGCCCAAGTTCTAGAAGACCCTACTGCCTTCCTTTGCTTGTTCGGTGGACAGAAAGGGAGACTATTTTACACAGTGCATGGGAGAAGTGGACAGGCTGATTCCAGCTTGGACCTGGGCCTCTGTCAGCACCTCTAGAGGGTTATGGCAGGGCCATACCATTTCTCTCCTCTGCACATATCTCAGGCATAGGGGCACCCATCCCTGATTGAGGCTCATTCCCCCCATTCACAGAAACCTGGTCCCAGAGACCTCCTCCCTCTGAGGCTCCCTCTGTCCTGGTCTTTTGTCAATGGGTGGGTGGGGACAGGGGTACCAGACTGAAGGGTGTCCCCAGAGGTACGAACCAAGAGAGTAGATATCCACTTGTAACAACACACAAGGAAGCAATACAACTGGCAGGGTCAGAGATTTTCATGGATGTTCAATGGAGCCTGTTTTTCTCATTAAATCCATGTGTTCATGGAAGTGTAGGTGAGTGTCTATGGAGGTGGCTTATATCATTTTCCTTCACCCTGAAGAAATTTTTTTATACTTTTTGCATGGCAGATGTACCAGCAATACCTTAACTTTTGATCTGTGCGAGTCTTCATTTCTCCTTAACTTTTGAAGGATAACTTCAGAGGCTACAGGTTTTTAATTTGGTGGCTTTTTTATTCCACTCCAGTCCTTGGTTGCATGGTTTCTAAAGGGAAGTCTTTTTGTAGTCCCATCTGTGTTCCTGTGTAGGTGAGTGGTTTTCCCCAGTGGACCCTGTTCCCTTTTTGCTGTTTCTTTAATTTCCTGCAGTTGATGATATTCCTATGTACAGATCCTTTTTAGTTTATTTAAGTACCTCTACACCTAATGTGGGGCTCAAACTCATGACACCGAGATCAAGAGTCACATGCTCTTCCAATTGGAGCAAGACGTCCTCCATGTACAGATTTTCTGGTGTTTATTGTGCTTGGTGTTCTCTGAACCTCCTGGATCTATTACTTAATGTCCTTTTTTCTTTTAATTGATAGCCATTATTTCTTCTAATCTTGTTCCTCTTTCTTCGCCTGGTATTCCATTGCAAATGTGTTACACCTTTAATATTGTCCCACAGTTCTTAGTTCTGCTCTGGTTTTCCTTCTCTCCCTCCCTCTGTCCCTCCCTCCCCCTCTTTCCTTTTTACTTTGAGAAATTCCTATTGATCTCTCTCCAGTACAAGTTCCCTAATTCTGTCCTCAGCTGTGTGCAGTCTACTAATAAACCTATCAAGTTCATTGTTCACAATTACATGTTTTTTTTTACTTTAGCATTTTTTCATTCTTTTCTAGAATTCCCATCTCTCTTCTAACATTGTCAATCTGTCCTTGCATGCTATTTTATCCTCTAGAAACCTGAGCATATTAATCATCATTGTTTTATATCCTGGTCTCAGAATTCCAACATCTATGTGTGTTTGAGACTGGTTCTCATGCTTTCTGCGTCTCTGCAAACTGGTTTTTGCCTCTGAGTCTGCCTTAAAATTTTTACTTGTGAGCCAGGCATGATGTACTGGGTATAAGGCACTGCCTTCAATGACAGGCCTGTAGTAGCCTGTTGGGTATGTGGCAGGGAGGCATTCTTAGCCCCCATCAGTCTTGTCTCCACTGCCCCCGAGCCCCGAGGGTTGTAACCTCCTGCATGCTCCCAGTCATTTCTGTCAGGCAGGACAGGAGAGCAAGACAGTGAGGGTAGGCAGAGTGGGGTGTTCCTCTTTCCTAGGTCAGTTATGCTCGGATAAAACCCCAGCGGGTTAGGCTCAGGTTAACTAGATTACCCTCAAGGCAGGCCTTATTAAGAAGAACAGGATACTCTGGTGAATTTCAAAACTTGTTTTTCCTCTTCTTACTCAAACGATGAGGAGATTTGTCTCAGATCTTCACTGAGAGAATCTGGTAGCACTCCTGGAGTAAACTCACAAAGACATGACACCCCACCCACTGTGACTGAGTCCACTCCCCCAATACAAGTCCACCCAATGTACAGAGAAATCATTAGAAAATCAATAAAGACATAAACTCAACAACACCATCAACCAACAGGATCTAAACAACATTTATAAATCGCTCTGCCCACCAACAGCAGAGTGCACATTATTTTCAAGTGCCTATGTTCCAAATATTCAAGGAATATATTCTGGGTCAAAAAACAGACCTCAGCAAATTTAAAAGAATGAAAATCATGCAGACTGTTCTCTGACCACAATGAAATCAAACTAGATATCAAAAGGGGAAAGATAACAGGAACATCCAAACACTTGGAAGATAACATTCTTCTACATTATCCATGGATCAAAGATACAATCTCAAGTTAAGTTTTAAAAAATACATTGAGCTGAATGAAAATGAAAATGTAACATATTAAAGTTGGTGGGACCCAGCTAAAGCCATGGAGACGGAAATTTATAGCATTCAATGCATACATTAGGAAAAGTCTCAAAACAACCTAAGCTCTCACCTTAAAAACATAGAAAAAGAATACAAAATCCAGAGAATAAAACCAAAAGAATCATTCTACCCAATTTCAAGATACATAGCTACAATAATCAAAAATGTGAGGTGTTGGTGAAGAAATAGACTGAGATAAATGGAAGAGAATAAAGGATCCAGAAATAGACCAACAGATTTTTGACAAGTGAAAAGCAATGCAATGGAGGAGAAAGAGCCTTTTCAATAAATGGTGCTGGAGAAAGTGGGCTTCCATAGGCAAATAAACTACAATCTAAGTCTCGTACTTTATGCAAAACTTAACTCCAAATTAATCACTGACTGAAATGTAAAGCTATAAAACTTTTAGTAAAAAGGAAAAAATCTCCAGGGTGTAAAGCTAGGGTAAAGAGTCCTTAGATTTGACATCAAAAGCATGTTCCATAAAGGAAAAGTTGATAGATTGGACATCAAACTTAATCAAAATTATAGATTTGTACTGTGTGAAAGACCCTCTTAAGAGGACAAAAAAGACAAACTACAAGCTGGGAGAAAATATATGCAAACCACATATCTGATAAAGGACTCGGATTTGAAGTATAAAAATTCAAAACTTGATGCAAAGAAAGCAAGCAATTCAGTGAGAAAATGGGCAAAAGGCCTAAAGAGACGTTTTACCTAAGAGTATACAGATGGCAAAATACATAAAAAGTTGCCATTAGACAATTCAAATTAAAACTACAAAAAGCTATCATTACACACCTATCAGCATGACTGAAATAAGAGAAAGAGAGACCCCACCACCAAATGCTGGGAAGGATATAGAATAACTGGATCAGGCCTACATTGCTGGTGGGAATGTAAAATGATAGAGCTAACTCTCAAAAACAGTTAACAGTTTATTGTTTTAAGTTTTTATTTAAATTCCAGTTAACATACAGTATAATATTATTTTTAGGTGTATAGTAGAGTGATTCAGCACTTCCACACAATTTCTTTTTAAAATAGACATGCAACTACCATATGACCCAGTATTGCGCTCTTGGCATTTATCCTAGAGAAATTAAAACTTATGTTTGCTCGAAACCCTGCACATAAATGTTTATAGCAGCTTTATTTATAATAGTCAAAACCTGGAAACAATCCAAATAGCCTTCCATGCCCAAATGGGTAAACAAACTAGTACATTCATACCATGGAAAACTACTGAGCAATAAAAAGGAACAAATTATGGAAACACAAAGCAACCTAAATGAATCTCCAGAGAGTTATGCTGAATGAATAATCCCAAATAGGTAGATACTGTGTGGTTTCATTCATATAATGTTCATGAAGTGATAAAATTATTGCACTGGAGAACATATTGGTAGTTGCTGGGGTTAAGAAGAGGTGGAGATGGGAAGAAAGTGGATGTGGCCATAAAAGGGCATCCTGAGGGATGCTTGTGGTGATAGAAAATTCTGTGTCTTGATTAATGTTAGTATTCTGATTCTGGTATTATGCTATAGCTCCTGAAGATGTTGCTATTTGGAGGAAGTAGGAAAGGGTACGTGGGATTTCTTTGTATTCTTACAATTATATCTCAAAATGAAAAATTTATTATGAAAATAATACCCAGGTCTCAAATTCCTGGATTCCATTCTCTGGAACCAGGTACTATGTCTTGCCTAGAGAATCAGAGGCAGTTTTATCATTGCTCTTTCTTCCCTGCTGTATAATCCTCAAGTGACATGACTCACTATGCCATGGACACCAGAAGTATAAAGATGTGGCTCTGGTTCCATATGTCCTTTTTGTCGGCCAGATTGATTATCCTGTGCCATGCCCTGAGAGCCCCTTCCACTTCTGCTTCCCACTCTAATTTAGCAGATGGATCCATGAATATCTTGGACACACAAAGCTCAGAAAACAGTGATACAAAAGCAAACTACCTGGCTTAAATAAGGAGATAGGCTCGATTATTTTGTTATTCTGGAAATTGTTCAAATTGAATTCATTATCAACATGTAACTGATAGTTCATTATCTCGAATAACTGCTGGTTGGAAGACATTTTTAAAGTGCAAAATACATGATTGTGGGTTTTTATTTTTTAAATTGAAAATTATGTTGAAAAATATAGAGCCATCACTTTTGATTTTAATACTTGCCACCTCTCCCTTTTTTCTAGTATTCATATCACAAATATTTATGTCTCGTAGGGAAACAGATATGCTTGGATTGCAAAATCTTTCTTTTGTTAAATGCTTGCCTATACCAGGTTAGCAGATGTTCTATACATGGTATTGTGGGGGTTTTTGTGGGGGGAAGGAAAAGAGGAAGCAGACTTACTGGACCTACTATTGGATTGTGTTCTACAGATGCTCCTTTACCATGAGACCAAAAAAGAGCTTTAAGAAACACTACCTGTGTTGGGCGGTGGGAGGGGAAGGGGAGGAAAGAGAGGCAAACCAGAATATAGACTTTTATTTTATTCTGTTTTATTTTGTTTGAGAGATAGTGAGCAGAGGAGGGGCAGAGAGAGAGGGAGACAGGGGATGCGAAATGGGCACTGTGCTGACAAGCACAGAGCCCAACACGGGGCTCAAATCCATCAACTGTGAGCTCATGACCTGAGCCAAAGTCAGACATTTAACTAAATGAGCCATTCAGGCACCACAGGAAACAGATTCTTAACTGTAGAGAACAAACTGAGGGTTAGTGGAGGGGTGGTAGGCAGGGGATGAGTTAAATGAGTGATAGTTTAAGAAGGGCACTTGTAGTGATGAGAACTGGGTGTTTTATGTAAGTGATGAATCACTAAATTGTACACCTGAAAATAACAATACACTATAAACTGAAATTTAAATAAAAAAAGAAATCCTACCTGTTCATAATAAAGTGTTCTTAAATTTGTCATGGGCCAAGAGGAACTATACATATACTAAATTCATCAAAGGAAGAAAATTAGATCTATAAGGAGAAGGAAACAAATATACAGGTACACATATTTATATAGATATTTATATATTTTATATTTACATATATTTATATATTTACATATTTATATACATACACTTCAAAGGAAAAAATCATTCATTTGCTTCATTTCTCAAAACATCTCCAACTGAATGAGGCAGTTTGGGTTTTGTTCACTTTTGAGAGTTTGAAGTTATCTGTCTCCCAGATTGGATATCTCAAGCCATGGCTGGTCCTAGGTGGCTCAGAATTATGCATAGCACTTTATTTCTGCCTCCAATTCTATATTGCTTAAGTAAATTTTGCCAGGGTTTTTATTCATGGAATTTTTAGAAGGTAACTCAGAGAAATATTTGATTTCCAACTGAGGAAAACTTTTCCAAGCATAAAAGCAAAGGAGGGAGGCATAAAGGAAATGATTGCTAGCCCTGACTTAAAAATATTTTGGAGGAGTATTTAATGATATAAGAAACTGTCCATGACTTGCTATATCAAAAAATAAAAGACATGGATATTATAATGTCAATGTGGTAAAATTTGTCTCTGAAATATATATGCATGAGAAATATGCTAAATGCTAAAAGAATTATGGGTGGTTTTTATTTTCTTCATGTTTTTCTGAATTTTCCAAATTTTCTATATTAAGCAAAACAAAAATATTTTTAAAACAAATTTAACCCAGTCAAAACTGAATGCATTTCATTCTCATACTAAACTCGTTTATGCTTGAGTCATATATTCCTACAGGTATTTTAGACTACCTGTACTCTAGGTGGTTGAATTCTATTTAACTCAGCAGCAGACCAAAGATAAAACAAGAATTGGTGAGATGATCCAAGGGCAAATTGAGACAAAAACAGTCTAAAATGGAAAGTTCTTCCGGACTTTGAAGAAGTATAGTATACAGGTGGATCTAATTTGATCCTGTCACAGAAAGTGAAAAGCACACACGAAAAATTAAAAAAAAAAAAATTTTTTTTCTTAGTTTCCTAGGTCAGCCACCATATTCCTCTGCTGCTACCTAATTTAAAAGTTCAGCCCTCCAGGTCCAGCCCGATACACTACAAATACACCTCCAGTACACATTCCCACCCATCTGTACGCTGCACTAGTGATGGCTAATCCTGGTGCCAAAATCTGGCATGTGATTCAGATGTTCTACGTAGATAATTCAAATAGCCAAAAATAGGAATGGTGACTTTCAGAGAAGGGGGAGTTATTTTCTAAGAACCAGGAGATGATTCTGGGCAGGGTAAGTAGAAACATTTGGAGACTATGGTGTGTTGTGTGTATAGGACAGAGCTCTAAGGAAGATTTGGTGGTTGTGGGAGAAGTCCTTAAACTGGGAAGGCTTTCCGGAATGGGAAGATTCTTTGTCCAAGGATCAAAAAGCTTTCTTAGGAATACTCCTTTGGCTAACCACCCCTTTCAGTGTCATTATGTCTTGCTGGTGACTAAAGGTAAAAATATAAACCCTTAAATGTAGGTGTAAAACTCAAAGTTTTGGTTCAAAAAAATGTATTACTAAAAATAAAACTTTTAGAGAAGAGGACTTAAACTGTATGTATAAAAAAGTGCCCGAAGCCAGGGGACAAATAAGTAATTAAGAGGGTTATTAAGCCTGGATCAAATATGGGTTCAGTTGAGTAAGCCTTTGTTCATAATTGCATGATAAAAAAAAAAAAGTGTATCTTATAAAAATGATCTGTATTTTCAAGTTGTCTGACTTTGCTCACTACCACTGCAAGTAATGACAACATTTTGCTTACCAGCCTCTTAGTACCTTTAACTCACCATATTCTCCCATCCTCCCCAATCTACTCTTTAATCCTTTGCATCCTCCAACCCAGCTCTCACCCTTTTATTCAATTTATAAGGTCTTCTACATAGCAGGGGATATGTTAATGTTCAGTTTAAGTTTAAATCCATTGCATCCATTTTACTCCACTGTCCAGTATTTGAAAATGTTCTGGACATTGTTTCTACAGACAGTCCTTGCTTTTCTTCCAAGTAGTGCAGGACTGTAAAAGTGACCATGAAAGCTGAAGCAATAAAAATCCATCTTAAAAATCAATGGGGGAAAATTAGGTTTCTCCTGTGACCTCTATTTATTTTTGTCAAAAGTTTAAAAACTCTGTTTTAAATACATAGGGAAATGATCAAAAAATAGTAAAACTAGTATTTATTACACCATGACTTAAAACATTAAAAATAGGGCGCCTGGGTGGCTAAGTCAGTTAAGCGGCCAACTTCGGCTCAGGTCATGATCTCCTGGTCCGTGAATTCGAGCCCCGCGTCGGGCTCTGTGCTGACAGCTCGGAGCCTGGAGCCTGTTTGAGATTCTGTGTCTCCCTCTCTCTCTGCCCTTCCCCCGTTCATGCTCTGTCTCTCTCTGTCTCAAAAATAAATAAACGTTAAAAAAAATTTTTCTTAAAAACATTAAAAATATTGTTTCTTTGTCAAAAAAAGTTATGGGTAATTTGGATAGTGCTTGCCTTCACATTATATAACTTACATGAAGTTAGCATCATTTTTATGCTGTGGCAAATTGGCATATTCCTTTCTTAGTTTGGATCAGCTTCCAATTTTTTTTTCCTTTGCACTTTCAAATCATAAAATATCTAAGAATTCCTTTAATGTGAAATATTGACAGCATCTTTACTTTGGGATCATCTTCCCCCTTTTCATCACAAGCACTTTTCTCATTTTTGTCCGCAAGTTTATCTTCATTAAGTTCCTCTGGTTGCATATCCAGAGTTGAATGGTGACCATGTCAACATTTCCTGTGGTCAGCCATTTCTTCTATAGCTCCATTAAAAGTGGTTCAAATTTCACCTCTACATTATCACTTTTTATTCTTTTGTTGCACTTTCATCTGTTAACCCATTCCCTCTTACCATCATCCATTTTTGTAAAATGCCACGTAGGTGGGGGGAGAAAAGGGGGAAACACGGCCTCACACTTTGCTGTCGGTGTATAAATTGAAGAACAGACACACAGTGACCAATCCACCCACTGACCAACTTTAAAAGAAGTGGCATAATTGGTCACAGATCTTGATGCACATCTGTTATTTATATAGTGTTTGTAGATGAAAGATCTAGCCGTGGTGACTAAAACTTGAACTGCACTTGTTGGAGGACTGACGTTATTTAAACTGTGAAAGCTGAAATTTGTGTATACTGGAGACCTACAAACTGAGAACAACTGTACTTTCTTTTAGTAGGTAAAAAGTTGTGATATAGATTTCCATAATGCCACAGAGTTGGTTGTGGCCTTCTACTCTGTTGTTCCTGAGTAATTAAGTATAACTAACCATTGTTATTAGGCAACCTCATATAAAAGCTCTAGAAATGAAGCATAGTATTAAATGGAAAAAGTAGAGCAGACATGCACCTGATATTATAGTCTTCCTGGTGATGCAGAGCACTTCAAATATTTATATTTTACTTAGAAAATATAGATTTTTCAATCATTACTGGCCTGCTATATTAATCCCTGGGTAGTTCTGAGTATAAATTAAGCATAAAAGTAACTGGAATTTAAAGGATTAGCATATGATTTTCCAATTCTCCATCCTTCATTCACAGAACCTTTTTGCTCATTTTGCTTTCAAACTATTATTTAGTTACCATTTTGTATTTAATGAGCTTCTCACAGTGTGACATCAAATATCTATATAGATCAAGCTCCCTTTTTAAAATCTCCTTGAAAACTCCTCTAATTAATTTCCATCGTATTAAATTTTACATACTTTCTTTGTGTTAAAATGCACCTGTGTTGGTATTACAACTATTTCCATCCTAAATAGTTTTACTTCAGTCCAGATGAGGCTATTCTGCAGCTTGACTGGTAACTGTGCCCTTCCTTTGGCCTCAGCTGTAACATGACTTGTTATCCCAGTGTGCCCTTGTTGAATATAGTTATTATTCTTAGGTCCTCTGTAGTGATTCTAGAACAAAAACAAATGTAAAAAATGTAAAGGATATCTTTTTTAAAGCCAGTAACACCAATTCTAAAATTAAAAAAAACCTCTGACATTCCAAGTTGTCCTGGGGTAAGTCTAAGAAAGCAATATTCAATCAAATCCAAAAACTGAAAAGGAGGGAAACCCTTTAGCCCAACTTTGTCACACTATACAAAGACTTTAGTAGTTGTGAAATTTTTCTTCAAATTTAAGTTTATTTGATGAATTTGGTATATGACATGCATATATTTATGGGAAAACCAAAATAGTTTTGGCGAGTGGTGAATATGAAATCATTCTTTGTCACTTTTGAGAAATTCCCTAACCTAATACCAAACATATTTTCCCAGCAAAATAATATTCAAAACTTCTCTGTTTATTTTCAAATTAAAATCTATTTTGACAAAGTATTTTTAAATAAATTGATGAAGTGAGGTGAGTGTAGTACCTAAATACTGCCACACTGAGGCATGTGGTGCATTGTGACTGCCTTTCAGATCACAACTACTAGTCTTCCTCATCAGCAACAATAGTAGTCTAGAAATTAAACTTGCTTAGCCCAGATGGCACTTGATTAGTAGGCATCTCCTTTCCTGTGTGTATGGGTGGTATAAATTTATCGCCAAAAAGAGTCCCACATATTAAAAAGAGAGCACACCCCCTACTTTATGGTTATCATATGTTAGGATAATAGGAAATAGTCATATGGTCATCTTTTTTCTAGAAACTCCACCTAAACCATGAAAGAGAAATGATCTATGTCCTATTACTTAAAGCACTCAGGCAAGAAGGTCTCTCAATTGTCCTATTCAGGATTGAACAGCCATTACATTGTGATCATTCCCGCTTTGACCAGATGGAGAATAGCTGTAATTCTTAGAGAGTTATAAAAAATCACAAATATAGCATATGTAATACAATGACACTCAGAAGAAGAACACGCTCTGGCTAGTCTTGGAAATTAAATCCACTCCAGAATAGAATACTAGAAAACAGCTTTCTTATTTAATACGTAATTTGGATATGAAGAGCTTTAAAATGAGTCTATGTTAATGACCTCAAGTAAAATTTGACAATTATAAGAAAAAAATGACAAATTTAAAATGTTTTTAACACAATTCTCAGTGATTAAGAAAACAGGCAAATTTTTAGCAAGAATATAGATATAAACCATGTGGCAAATTTAATCTAATAAACACATATAGAATCCATTCCCAATAATTAGAGATTGCATATTCTTTTCAAGCCCAACTGAAACATTTACAAAAATTGACTATACACTAGGTCACAAAACAAGGTTCAAGAAATACTAAAGAGTCCATACATATAGACCATATTTTCTGACTGTAATGCAGTTGTTAGAAATTATGAAAATGGGATTTAAGGAAAACTCGCCTGTTTTAAAATTAAAAATGTGATTTAAATAAATGAAGGAAATTTTTCAATATTTACAACTAAATGGAAACAAAACTATTAAAACATATAGAATGTAACATAGTACTGAAGAGGAATTTGTAGTTTTAAATATATTACAAAAGGATAAGGTCTCCAAATTAATGAGCTAAGATTTCAACTCAGATTTGAAAAGGATAATGTGCAGAAACCAATGAAACAAAGCAAAGATACACTCCTCCCTGTGTGTCTTCTTTTAATATTTAATTTCTGCTTTAAGCCTAGATGGTTTTCTCCCATAATAATATAACTCTGATACCAAAACCAGACAAGGACAAAATAAGGAAGGAAGGAAATTATAGGTCTCAGGAATATAGATGTAAATATTAGCAACCTGAATCCAGCTAATATAATACATATCATAACCAAAGGAGCTTATCCCAGAAATATAAGGATAATTTAACAATAGAAAATTACTAATTAAAATTGATTATAACAACTATGGTTAATATAAGAAGAAAGATTACATGCAAAAATTCAACATTCATTAATGACAAAAAACAGCATAGAGCAGACATCTTTAATGTGCTCAACCTTAATTTCAAATCAGTGTGAAGGGAGAAGGGTCAAAAATAGCCAAGGAAATTTGAAGAATGTGAGGAGACATATCCTATCAGACCCTGATTCTATATCAACCATTGTGTGGTTTTGGTGAATGAATATAAACCAAAGTACATAGAGCAATTCCACGCACAAATGAAACCTGACATTTGACAGAGGTGGAACATGAACTCACTAGAGAAAAAGTGAACCATCCAAATGGGTACAGTGGCACAATTGGTCTTCCATAGCAGAAAACTAAATCCCAAACTCACATCCTATAAAAAATTATTTCTAGGAGGTTTAAGGCTTACATTTGAAAACAAACTTTAAAACAACTTTTTAAAGAAAATACAGGGTAACGTCTTTATGATCATAGGGCAGAGATGAGTTCTTAAAACTGTATACATATAATTGTGAAAGAAGTTTATGTACAACAAGGATATGATGAAAATAGGAACCAATAAGCTACAAGAAAGGAAGATGTTCATGATGCATTTTAACAAAAGGATTAATACCCAGAATGTGAGAATAAGAGTTTAATTTTTTTAATGGGCATAAATGAACAATTTATAGAATTGCATACGTGTGTGTGTGTGTGTACACACACAGTTCAATTTATTTAATGTGAAATGAGAGAAATGTGAAGTCAAAATTTCATGAACCCATTAGATTTTTTTTTTTAACTAAAAGGTTAATAATATCAAGGGTTGGTAAGGTTGTAGAGCAATGGGAACTCTCATTCATTGCACATGAGAGTATTTACTAACTTTGAAATAGCATTTAGTAAAACAGAAGGCATGTATAAATCCATGGCCCAGAAAATCTATTCCTAGATTTATCATAAACTCTCTAAGGGGTCTAACTATCAAGAAGGTCTAACCATTATAAATATGCCCCCAACTTGAAAGCACCCAAATAAATAAATCACAAACATAACTCACTGATAATCCAATAATAATAGGGGATGTTAAAACCCCCCACTTAAAGCAATGGACAGACCACCTAGGCAAAAAATCAGTAAGGAAAAAAAAAAAGCTTTGAATGACACACCAATCCAGATGGATTTACAAATATATTCAGAACATTTCATCCTAAAGCAGCAGAATACACATTCTTCTTGAGTGCATATGGAACATTCTCCAGAATAGATCACATACTGGGTCACAAATCAGCCCTCAACAGGTACAAAAAGACTGAGATCATACCATGTATATTTTCAGATCACAATGCCATGAAACTTGAAGTCAACCACGAGGAAAAGTGGAAAGCCCTCAAATATATGGAGGTCAACATCCTAGTAAAGAAGAATGAAAATTTTAAAAAAATACCTGGATGCAAATGAAGTGAAAACATGACAGCCCAAACCCTTTGGGATGCATCAAAGGCAGTCTAAGAGAGAAATATATTGTAATTCAGGCCTTTCTCAAGAAGCAAGAAAGGTCCCAAATACACAACCTAACTTTACACCCAAAGGAGCTAGAAAAGGAACAGCAAATAAAGCCTAAAGCCAGGAAAAGGGAAATAATAAAGATTAGAGCAGAAATAAATGATATAGAAACAAAAGAACAGTAGAACAGTCCAACAAAACTAAGAGCTGGTTTTTTGAAAGAATTAACAAAATTGATAAACCCCTAGCCAGACTTCTCAAGAAGAAAAGAGGAAGTACCCAAATAGATAAAATCACGAATGAAAGAGGAGAGATCACAACCAACATGACAGAAACACAAAGAGAATACTATGAAAAATTATATGCCAACAAACTGGACATTCTGGAAGAAATAGCATTCCTAGAAACTCACACACTACCAAAACTGAAACAGGAAAAAATATAAAATTTGAACAGACCCATAACCAGGAAAGAAGTTAAAACAGTAATCAAAACTCTTCCAACAGACAAGAGTCCTGGGCCAGATGCCTTCCCAGGAGAATTCTACCAGATACTTAAGAAGAGCTAATACCTATTCTTCTCAAACTGTTCCAAAAAATAGGGAAAACTTCCAAACTCATCATACAAAACTGGCATTACCTTGATTCTAAAACCAAAAACCCTGCTAAAAAGGAGAATTACAGGACAATATCCCTTATGAACATGGAAGCAAAAATTCTCAAGATACTAACAATTCAACACTATGTTAAAAGAGTTATTCACCATGATCAAGTGGGATTTATACCTGGACTGTAAGGATGGTTCAATATTCACAAATCAATCAATGCAGTATACCACATTAATAATAAAAAAAGAATCATATGATCCTGTCAATAGATGCAGAAAAACATTTGACACAGTATGGTACTGACACAAAAATAGACACTCAGATCAATGGAACAGAATAGACAACCCAGAAATGGACCCACAAAAGTATGGCCAACTAATCTTTGACAAAGCAAGAAAGACTATCCGATGGAATAAAAACAGTCTCTTCAGTAAATGGAGCTGGGAAAACTGGACAGAGACATGCAGAAAAATGAACCCGGACCACTTTCTTACACCATACACAAAAATAAAATAGATGAAAGACCTAAATGTAAGACAGGAAGCCATCAAAATCCTTGAGGAGAAAGCAGACAAAAACCTCTTTGGCCTTGGCCGCAGCAACTTCTTACTCAACATGTCTCCAGAGGCAAGGGAAGCAAAAGCAAAAATGAACTACTGGGACCTCATCAAAATAAAAATCTTGTGCACAACGAAGGAAACAGCAAAACTAAAAGGCAACTGACAGAATGGGAGAAGATATTTGCAAACAACATATTACATAAAGGGCTAGTATCCAAAATCTGTAGAGAACTTCTCAAACTCAACACCCAAAAAACAAATAATCCAGTGAAGAAATGGGCAAAAGACATAAGTAGACACTTCTCCAAAGAAGACATCCAGAGGGCCAACCGACACATGAAAAAATGCTCAACATCACTCATCATCCAGGAAATACAAATCAAAACCACAATGAGATACCACCTGACACCTGTCAGAATGGTTAACATTAACAACTCCGGCAACCACAGATGTTGGCAAGGATGCAGGGAAAGAGGATCTCATTTACACAGCTGGTGGGAATGCAAACTGGTGCAGCCACTCTGGAAAACAGTATGGAGGTTCCTCAAAAAATTAAAATTAGAACTATCCTATGACCCAGCAATTGCAGTACTAGGTATTTAACCAAGGGATACAGATGTGCTGTTTCAAAGGGACATTTGCACCCCAATGTTTATAGCAGTGCTATCAACAATAACCAAAGTATGGAAAGAGCTCAAATGTCCATTGATGGATAAATGGATAAAGAAATATATACACATACATATACACAAAGGAGTATTACTCGGCAATCAAAAAGAATGAAATCTTGCCATTTGCAACTACATGGAGGGAACTGGAGGGTATTATGCTAAGTGAAATTAGTCAGAGAAACACAAAAATCATATGACTTCACTCATATGAGGATTTTAAGAGACAAAACAGATGAACATAAGGGAAGGGAAACAAAAATAATATAAAAACAGGGAGGGGGACAAAACAGAAGAGACTCATAAATATGGAGAACAAACTGAGGGTTACGGGAGGGATTGTGGGAGGGAGGATGGGCTAAATGGGTAAGGGGCACTAAGGAATCTACTCCTGAAATCATTGTTGCACTATATGCTAACTAACTTGGATGTGCATTAAAAAAAATTTTTTTTTTAATTTGACAAACTACAGCATCCTTTCTTGATAAAAACCCTCAGCAAAGTAGAGATAAATGGAACAT
Source organism: Panthera tigris (assembly GCF_018350195.1). NCBI lineage: Eukaryota > Metazoa > Chordata > Mammalia > Carnivora > Felidae > Panthera > Panthera tigris. Next base: position 18,102,284 of record NC_056676.1, on the reverse strand, counting down.
ACCTCAATGTTATAAAGACCATATATGAAAGGCCCACAGCTAATATCATCCTCAACAGGGAAAAACTTAGAGCCTTTCCTCTATGGTAAGAAAAAGACAAGGATGTCCATTCTCACCATTACTGTCTAACATAGTATGAGAAGTCTTAACCTCAGCAATCAGACAACAAAAAGAAATAAAAGGAATCCAAATCTTCAAGGAAGAAGTCAAACTTTCACAGATGACATGATACTGTATGTAGAAAAGCCAAAAGACTCCACCAAAAAAATTCTAGAAGTAATACATGAATTCAGCAAAGCTACAGGATATGAGATCAACATGGATGTATCTGTTGCATTTCTATACATCAATAATGAAGCAGCAGAAAAAAAATCAGGGAATCAATCTCATTTTCAATTGCACCAAAAACAATAAGATACATGAACTATTGGGACTTCATCAAGATAAAAGGCCTCTGTAGAGCAAAGGAAACAATCAACAAAACTAAAAGCCTACAGAATGAGAGAAGATACTTACAAATAACATATCTGATAAAGGGTTAGTGTCCAAAATCTATGTAGAACTTAACACCCAAAAAACAACCCAGTTAAGAAAAACAAGAATAGACACTTTTCCAAAGAAGACATCCAGATGACTGACACGTGAAAAGATGTTCAACATCACTCATCATCAGGGAAAAATAAAACTACAATGAGGTATCACCTCAGCCATAGAATGGCTAAAATTAACAACACAGGAAACAACAAATGTTGATGCTGATATGCAGAGTAAGGGTAACTCTCTTTCTCTGCTGTTGGGGACACAAACAGGTAAAGCCACTCTGGAGAACAGTATGGAGGTTCCTGTAATCCAGCAATTGCGCTATTAGGTATTTACCCACAAGATACAATAATACAGATTCAAAGGGGTACATGTTCCCCAATGTTCAGCATTATCAACAGTAGCCAAATTATGGAGAGAGCCCAAATATCCACCAAGTGATGAATGGATAAAGAAGATGTGGTATATACAATGGAATATTACTCAGCCATCCAAAATAATGAAATCTTGCCTTTTGCAATGACATGGATGGAGCTAGAATGTGTTATGCTAAGCAAAATAAGTCAAGCAGAGAAAGACAAATACCATATGATTTTACTTATATGTGGAATTTAAGAAACAAAACAGATGAGCTTATGGGAAGGGGGTGCTAGAGAAGAGAGGGAAACTACAAGAGTCTCTTAATGTTAGAGAACTGAGGGTTGACGGAAGGAAGTGGGTGGGAGATGGGCTAGATGGGTGATGGGTACTAAGGAGGGCACTGGTGATGAGCGCTGGGTATTGTATATAAGTGATGAATCACTGAATTCTACTTCTGAAACCAATATTGCACTGTATGTTAACTGATGAAAATTTAAATTTAAAAAAAGGAAAATCCACACATGTCTAGGAGAAATGTGCAAGAATGTCCATTGCAATATTGTAACAAAGCAAGTTAATTCTCCATCAACAAAATGAGGAATCAATATATTGTGGATTTATCTATACTAGCATACCACTGTGCAGTTAAAATGAATAAATCAAGTGTCAAAAATGTTGGGGAGAAAAGTAGACTGTAGATTGATACATAATGATTTGCATGAAATTTCAAAGTATATACAATATTATATACTGTTCCTGAATATATATATATATATATATATATATATATATATATATATGTATATCTATAGATATACATGGCAAAACAGAAAATCATGTACAGGAATGATAACATAAAAATTAGAATAGTGATTACTTTGGTGGAGGAGGGGAAAATGGGATTAGGGTATGATAAAAAGGGAGCTTTAGTTTTTTCTGTAATATCTCAACTTCTTTTTAAAAGATTTAATAGGAGTGCCTGGGCAAGTCAGTTAAGCATCCACCTGTTGGTTTTGGCTCAGGTCCTGATCTCACAGTTTGTGGGATCAATCCCCCACATTGGGCTCATGCTGACAGCACGGAGCCTGCTTAGGATTCTCTCTCTCGCTCTCTCTCTCTGCCCCTCCCCCACTCGCATGCACACTGTCTCCCTCTCAAAACATATAAACTTTAAAAAAATAAAAAATAAAGATTAAATATGGCAAAATGTAGTTGGTCACATAGATGTAATATTCTCTGTTCTTTTTTTATTTGCTTAAAATGTAATTTTTAAGAAGGAAGTTAGTATTCTTTTAAATACAAAAGCACGATGGGCACTTGCATTCGAAGAGGAGAAGGCAGAATAAGATGAGAAAGTTACCGTTCAGGTCTCTACCATAGTCTGGTGCTGAGGTGCTAACATGATCCATGCTTGGAAAAAGTGAGACTTCCCACATTTGGACTGAGACAAATGAGCTACAGTCCCCAGTGCTAGACAGGGAGGGAGAGAAATTACCATGACTTTTTCCTACACCTTCTTTCTTGCCTTGTTGCCTCAGTTCTCTCTCCTTTCATCTCTTCTCTCTTCTTCACTAGTGTGGCACAGAAACCACACCTGCCTAACCTTATGGAAGGAATGTAGCTAACCATATAGCTCTGTCTCTGCCATCCCCAGCAGTAGACTTCTTCCAGGCATTGGGGAACTTCCATTAATTAGAGGAAATCAAAATTCTAGGATGTGAACAATCATATACCAGGAATTTTCCTCTGGTTTGAAGCATTAGACAGTTAATAGAAATTCAAGCATGTATAAAAGTTCTACCAAAGCTATGTGGCCAAAAAATTATAATTGAGCCTTAAAGGAGAAGAGAAAATTGTATTAGCACTTGTCAACTTGTGTTAAGCCCCTAAATATTTAAATTATATTCAATAAAAATGTTTAACTTTTATATTCTTTTTTTTAACTTGTTTTATTTTTTATTTTTTTAAATTTACATCCAAATTAGTTAGCATGTAGTGCAACAATGATTTCAGGAGTAGATTCCTTAGTGCCCCTTACCCATTTAGGCCATCCCCCCTCCCACAACCCCTCCCGTAACCCTCAGTTTGTTCTCCATATTTATGAGTCTCTTGTTTTGTCCCCCTCCCTGTTTTTATATTATTTTTGTTTCCCTTCCCTTATGTTCATCTGTTTTGTCTCTTAAAGTCCTCATATGAGTGAAGTCCTAGGATTTTTGTCTTTCTCTAATTTCACTCAGCATAATACCCTCTGGTTCCATCCACATAGTTGCAAATGGCAAGATTTCATTCTTTTTGATTGCCAAGTAATACTCCATTGTCTATATATACCACATCTTATTTATCCATTCACCAATCAATGGACATTTGGGCTCTTTCCATACTTTGGCTATTGTTGATAGCACTGCTATAAACATGGGGGTGCATGTGTCCCTTCGAAACAGCACACCTGTATCCCTTGGATAAATACCTAGTAGTGCAATTGCTGGGTCATAGGGTAGTTCTATTTTTAGTTTTTTGAGAAATCTCCACACTGTTTTCCAGAGGGGCTACACCAGTTTGCATTCCCATAACTCTTATATTCCTAATCATATCCCTATATTCATTATTTCTAATATAGTGATAGTTTCTAATATATTGGATTATTCTCTGAACAGTATTCTTATCATATAAATGCAGATGCTGTTTATGATGGGTTCAGAAATCCTAACTATATGTAAAAAAAAAAATTGAAGTTTTAAGTATTAAATTTTCTAAGGCAGTATATACATAATTTAAGAATTCTCTTATTTGAATTGTGTTTTTAATATGGTAAAAATTCAAACAATCCAAATAGATAAAATATTAAAGGTAATTCTCTTTCCCATGAGTCCCTTCCCCAGAGGCAGCCATTTTCAAATTTCCCGTTTCTCTGAGATACTCTATACATGGACAAATAGGCACCAAAAAGAATTGTTTTAAAAATATTTCAAAATGTCTGTATTCTTAGCACATTCGGTTTTTTTGTTTGAGGCCAAACCTGTAGTCCAGAATCTTCAGACTTGGGGCCAGACACAATATAAGTAAAACCCAATCATAAGAACAAGATTTCAAAACAGCCATGATAAGAATGATAGAGATGTTATAATGTTTATTAAACTTTTTATAGTGGGGCGCCTGGGTGGCTCACTCTGTTGAACATCTGACTTTGGCTCAGGTCATGATCTCATGGTTCATAGGCTCTGTGCTGACAACTCAGAGCCTACAGCCTGCTTCTGATTCTGTGTCTCCCTCCCTCTCTCTCTCTCTGTCCCCTTCCCCCCGCCCCACTCGGGCTCTGTCACTCTCTCAAATATAAACATTTAAAAAAAAGTTTTTTAAATCAGGAGAGAACAGTGTCAGTGTAATAAATTTGAAGACTTTAGTCTGGTCCCAGTTAGACATAAGCAATTAAGTGACATATATAAATAGCTTTTGTTATGAAATATCATGTAAGGACACCAAAATATTTGGGTAATTATTTTGTCCAAAATGGAATGTAATATTTAAAAAAAACTGATTATACAAAAACATATCTGAATAATTGCTTTCTTCATCAGCCTAAAATTTAGCCAGTTCTGAAATACTGTTAGAGGCTACCCAATTAATCTGTTTACCTACCTTTGCTAAAATGTATAAGTAACAAAAAGTTTGGGACAAAAATCTCAATAAAGAATATATGATGTGGGTGTGGGATGTGTTAAACAGGTGATGGGGATTAAGGAGGGCACTTGTTGTGATGAGTATCAGCCGCTGTATGAAAGTGTTGAATCATGGGGCACCTGGGTGGCTCAGTTGGTTAAGCATTGACTTTGGTGTAGGTCATGATCTCACTGTTCCCAAGTTTGAGCCTTGCATCAGGCTCTGTGCTGACAGCTCAGAGCCTAGAGCCTGTTTCAGATTCTGTGTCTCACTCTTTCTGCCCTTCCTCACTCTCTCTCTCTCTCTCTCTCTCAAAATTAAAAATTTTTTAAAAGTGTTGAATCACTGTATTGTACACCTAAAACTAATATCTCACTGTATGTTAACTAACTAGAATTTAAATAAAAACTTTTTAAAAATAACAAAATTTTTTAATTAGAAAAAAAAAAGTATATGATGTCACAGAGTATATACAGTTCAATTAGCTTGTTATTTTTTAAAAAAAATTTAATATTTATTTTTGAGAGAGACAGAGACAGAATGAGAGTGGGTTAGGGCAGAGAGGGAGGGAGACAAGGAATCCAAAGAAAGCTCCAGGTTCCGAGCTGTCAGCACAAAGCCTGACCCAGGGCTTGAACTCATGAGCTATGAGATCATGACCTGAGCTGAAGTCAGACACTCAACTGACTGAGCCACCCAGGCACCCCTAGCTCCTTACTTTTTAACCCAACATATTTGGTATTTCCCATGGGAGGATTTTCATATTTTTTTTTTTAAATCTGTATTTGAGATCAGTTTGTAAGAAAAATATCACCTTTGTCTTTTAGGCTCTTCTAACATATAGGAGTGACCCAATCATGAGAAAAATGTTGAATCATCTGTATTTCTATATCATGCCTGTATTTAACGTTGATGGATACCACTTTAGCTGGACCAGTGTAAGTCACTTTGCCTATCCAATTGAAAAGAGAAATGGAATAAATAGAAAACAGTCATAGAAGAGGAAGGAAGCTTGGTAGGCAGCCTAATGATTCCAGAACTACAAAAGGGACCTCCACTCTCTCTCCCATCATAGAAACAACCTTCTGTTTATATGTTTGTCTGTGCATAAGATTTCACGTAAGTAAAGATTTCTCCTTCCAAAGAAATTGTGAAAAATCACTAGACTAGTCCAGCTTATTCAGTTTTGCCTGTGAAGAAATAGGCCAAGAGAAGCTAACAAGTGTGTGACAGAAATTGGAGCATGAACCTGGGTCTCTGTTGCTAATTCAGTCCTCTTTCTTCTCCCTGGATTTGTCTGTTCCCAAGGAACTCTCCCTGCAGTGCTGTGATTCATTCACAGCTACTAAATGTATGTGGATAGCCTTTTAAGTATTCTTTTCTGCACCTGTTTTCTTAATTGCATCTAGGATCGATTTTGGAGAAAAACAAGGTCAAGGAACTCAAGGTTTCGCTGCCGTGGAGTTGATGCCAATCGTAACTGGAAAGTGAAATGGTGCGGTAAGTTGGAAACTAACTGGGATTCAGATCCAGAGGTTTCTACAGCTTTCACTCTCAAAAATGATGAGCCCATTAGGATTCCAGTGTAAGGCTAATGTTTTTCTTTATGTGAAAATCTAATAGAGAAAAACACAGATATACACATGGTAGCTATACTTTACAAAAGAAAATGAAAGTGATTTTTATGCAAATATCACAATTTAAATCTCTCCACCCAATCCTGAAAATTGAAACTTTAAACACAGATGTAAAAGCAGAAAACTGAGGAATATTTGACATTCAGAAACTAAAACAGAAACTGTGGTTTGTAATATAACTCTGGTTAAATGTTTTCATCCTTTCATTGAGAGAGTTACTCTGATCCTGCCTTCATCTGTCTATGACAATCAAAACTACCAATCCTTGTCTAGAATCTACCTATCATACATCGATTGATCACTCACATGGCAATTATATTTCTGCTACATTCCATGCTTCACTAATACGTTTCAAGAAAAGAGAGAATGTCATTTTAAGGAAGGAAACTTGGAAAATTCAGAAGCATGTAGGTACTACTAGAGAGGGGGAGAAGAGGGAGATAATTAGCCATAGCTAGTATAGAGGAGGCAAAACTTTACCTCTACTCACCTTGGGTTTCCAGCTGAAGCTGTTAAAAAGGCAGATTAGCAAGAGAAAAACAGTTTATTAACGTGTGCAGCGTATGTCACATGGGAAAAAACCTCATGAAAGGTAACTGGAAGTGGCAACTTAGAACTCCGGCTTATATAGCATCTTCAGTAAATTTGTAGAGATGACAGGACGAAGGAAGCCCTTGGGCTTTGCAAAAGCAGCAAGCTGTAGGAAGGTAAATTTATGGGAGGCAACTAACGGAGTAGGGTTTATTGGCAGATTCTTGTGGTGCTGTCTCTGGGATGATAAGAGTCTGTCTCCAATGAAAGGAGAATTCATATCCTCTCTTTAGGCAGAAAAGAGCAAGGTAGAGAGCTTTCTCTGCATTCGCTGCTGCTTAATTGCCTTTAGCTCAAAACAATTTGTATGTCAAAGAGGTGTACTTTGGGGTGTGACATTCTGGTTTCCTTCGCTAGGAGAGAGGGAACGGAAACGGAAACGTATTATCAAAAGGCAGTTGTAGGGGCATCTGACTGACTTAGTAAAGCACGTGACTCTTGATCTCAGGGTTGTAAGTTCGAACTCCAGGTTGGGCACGCAGCCTACTTTATTAAAAAAAAAAAAAAAGACAGTTGTAAAGAACTCTCCTTTCACAGAGTCCTTCCTTAGCTCCCTCAAATAATAGACCATTGTGTAACAGAAAGTATTCTGTTAGTCCCTTAGAAGTGAGGCCTGTCCCCCCAAATCACTCATTCTATGATGCCTTGGGTTCTGCATTAGATACCACTCCTCCCATCCTACTCACGTTAGACAGAGCAACTGGGCATGGTCTTAGACTCCTTCCACATATCCTCTCCAGGCAACCTCCCTTAATCAATTAAAATTGGCAATTAAGAGCATGACTCTAGAATATGATAGATATGGTTTGATTCTACCATTATTAACTCAATGATTAGGGTGATTTTTTTTACCCATCAATTTATAACAATAACACCTACCTCATAGCATTCTTACAGGAATTAAGGGAATTTACATATGTTTAATGCCTAATTCAGTCCTGGTTCCAAACAGAGATCTAATTATCAGTGACCTATCTCTTCTCCTCAAAACTGCAGAACAGTCTATTGACCTCTGAACCACAGGACCATTGTTTGTTAAAGTACTTCTCTCCTTCAGGAGGATTTTGCTATGAAGAGCCATAAGGTAACCTTAAAAGTGTTCCCACTTACGAGAGAAGAAAAAGCATCACATGAATACTATAAAATGGTATTATTGGTGGATGTTTCAGTGAAAAAATTTTTTCTTCAATCTGGACTGAGACAAAAAGCTCTTTCACATTAACTCCCTAAGACCACTATTTAAAACAAACAAACAAACAAACTCTTTTTCCCCCCTCTCTGATGTGACAGCTTTGCATGCTCATAACTGTGTCCTATTTCTTTTTTTTAAGTTTATGTATTTTGATAGAGAGCATGAGTGGGGGAGGGACAGAGAGAGGGGGCGGGAGAGAGAGAATCCCAAGCAGACTCTGTCCTGTCAGCACAAAACCCCACATGGGACCAGAACCCATAAGCCAAAATCAAGAGTCAGATGCTTAACCAACTGAGCCATTCAGGTGCCCCAAGTGTGTCCTATTTCATTAGTTGGCAGGTATCTACATACATATGTGTGTCGTACAAATAATGCCCACAGTCACCCCATCCGAGTGAGTGCACTAGATGGGTAGCTAAGCTCAGTTACACTAGCAGGCCAGCCAACTCTGCCTGTGTAAAGTTAGACTCTTGTTTATATCCAGTTACAAAAAACATTGTTCTTTTTCCTTTACTCAGCTTGTTTCCTTCATACATATGCCTTCATTGATTTCTTAGTTTTACCCACAGTCCTAACTAGAATTCCTTTGATTCTTCCCATTTTTGAATCATTATGATTCTTCCTGTGAATCCACACTCCAGATGTACAAGGGGATTATGTCAAATGTAAGTTGCAAAATGACATTGATAGATAGTTGTAAGTGATGTGGGAATGCAGACAGCCTGGCTGGGATCATCTCTTCCCCAAGGTGTCCCAAGGGAATTCAACTGATATGACAAGTGGGTAGATGTGACCTTCTTCCCTCACAGCATCAGAACCATTTCCCCACAGTGTTTTGCCTGGCCCAAGGAACAGTGAACCTCACTGAGGGAACCACTCTTAGGTCGAGAGTCTAGAAGTAAGTGAAGTCCCTAAATGAAGCTCCAAATAAACAATCACAGTATAAATGACATAAGAATGCCCAGGACTATTGAAAACACTACAGAGTCAACATTGAACTGACAAAAACAGCTGTTTCTTTCTCTTAAGCCCATGAGTCTCAAACTTAAAGAGTAGAACATGAAACTGCCTTTTACCATGAAAAATTTGTTGACTCCCATATGACAGTGTTACACTTCAGTGCATTTAATGTAGAGTAGACAGACAGCTGAGAGCATCCACATGGAAACAGGTACATCTTTTCAATACCTCATAGCTCTCCCTTCAGGCCATGAAATGAATATCATTGCTCTAAAAGTGGATCCAGCAAAAGGATTCAATTAGTCAGAATAGTGGTAGGAACCAAGAATAAATACATAAATTTTATTCATTCATTTGCCAAAGTTAATTGAGCACATACTCTCTACTGGGCATTGTGGGTTTTTTTTTCCTTCCTCTATCCACTCCTTATAGAGAATGTTGTGAGCACTACTTCCAAACTGGAATAAATCCAGAAGAGAGGTAAAGAGTTTGGATGACATCCATACCTAAGCTTTTTCCCTGAGTAATTCAAGTGTTGCCTAAACATAAATTGCTATTAGGATAACCTACAGAATGGGAGAATGTATTTGCAAATGATATATCTAATAAGAACCTTTTATTTAGAATATTAAAATAACTCTTACAACTCAAAAATAAACAACTCGGTTTTAAATGCACAGATGATTTGAACAGACATTTCTTTAAAGAAGATATAAAAATGGGAAAAAGCACATAAAAAGATGCTCAACATCATTAGCCATCAGGAAAATGCACTTCAAGGTACCACGTCACACCCACTACAATGGCTATAATAAAAAAGATGGGCAATAACAAATGTTGGTAAGGGTATGGAAAATTTGGAATTCTAATACTTGCTGGTAGGCTTGTAAAATTATGTGGCCATTATGGAAAACTGCTTAAAATCAGTCACATTTTAAATACAGAGTTACCCCATGACCTAGCAATTCTGCTTCTACATATATATCTAAAAGAAGTGAAAACATTCATCCATACAATGATGTGTACACAAATGTTTATAACAGCACTATTTATAATAGCCAAAAAGTGGGAACAGCTCAAATGTCTATCAAGCAATGAATAGTTAAGAATGGTATATCCATATAATGGAATATGATTTGGCCATAAAAAGAATAAGTACTGAAACATGCTGCAACATGGATAAAACTTAAAACATTGTAAGTGAAGTAACCCATTCACAAATAATATTATAGATTTTCTTTACATAAAATGTCTAGAATAAGTAAATCCATAACGACAAAGAGTAGATTAGTCGTTGCCAAGGGCTAGGGAGAGAGGGGAATGAAAAGTGACTGCTGGGGCACCTGGGTGGCTCAGTTGATTGAGCGTCCAACTCTTGATTTTGTCTCGGGTCATGATCCCAGGGTCGTGGGATCAAGCCCTGCATCAGGGCTTTGCATGTAGCCTGCTTGGCATTCTCTCTCTCTCCCTCTGCCCCTTTCCTGCTCACACATACATGCTCTTTCTCTCTAAAAATTAAAAAAATAATAATAATAAATTAAAAGACCAAGTGAGATTTATCCCAATAATGCAAGATTGGCTCAGAATTAGGGAATCTATTAATATGTCAGTATGCTTAGTTGTGTTTCTTATAAAGAAAGTTAAGGGTATAGAATCCTAGAGATTTAGAAATTTAGATCATATGGGGTTTGCTCACTGGTTTTTAATATAATTGTTATTATTTATATCTATTATGCCTAACATTTATTAATGATTCACTATGAGCCAAGCATGTGCTAAGTGCTCAAGATTATTCTTTCATTGGTAGATGCTATTATTATCCCTATTTAACTGATGAAGAAACTAAAGTTCTAAGAAATTGGGAAACTCACTTCAGATTATACACACGTTGAGCCACAGTGAGAAGCCAAGTCTGACTGACTCCAGTAACCCCTGTTTTAAGCCATTACATCTGACCTTTTAGGGATCAGCTTGTCGTGAATGGTCATTTCACTTTGTTGAAAAGTTAAACAATGTGTGGTTGCAAAGAATAGTTTAGGTATCAAAATAATAATAAGACTGGGACTATTTTAACCACAATTATGCAACAGAGACAACAGGGAAATTGGGAATATATGGTAAGAGAGGAGAAGAAGCTTCCCAGGTGCTATTTTTGATGTTGGGCCACTTCATACCATGCAGGTAGTTTGACTTTACATGTGATATCGAGTATATGATTATGAATTCTCCAGGAAGACATTTTCCTCCAGGTAGAACTTGGTATCTTCCCATGGAGGCAGACTTTTTTTTGCAACTTTCATTGAAAGTGTTACCCTTTGAAGGTCCCAGGTGAATGCCTGGGCCTTATTCCCCTTTCCTGCATATTAAAGATCCAAATCCTGATCCCCCGCCTCTACCACATGAATGAAACAAGACTCTGAGCCAACAGATACCCCAAGAACAGCTGCAGCTTTTGCTTCAGCTCTCGTCATTCCAGCCCCCTCTTCATGTTTGTTCCCTTGGGAGTATTTTTCAGAACTCTCATGTGTATTTAAATTGATTGATTGAACATTCAGAGGGGTTTCTTAGCAGGAGCTTTTATCACAGTGTCTGTCACAATTCTGTCATATTGCCAGAAAACCCAACTATCATTTTAGACGTTAACACAGTTGGAGATAGTTTAGGCCTCAATTCTTGATGACGGTTTTAAGACCTTCTATCATTACTCTGATTCTCTGCAACAATCCTACCTGTACCTGCTCATATAGAACCAACCACACTACCAGGCAACTTACTTTCTTATTTGCTGACTCCTACAAGTAATCATACCACAAAAGCAGTACTATCACAGTTTCAAAATGAAAGTTTCAAAATAAAGTATGTAGCTTTAAGGTATTACTACCTCTTTTCCCAGATGTTCTTGTTTAAATACTTTCTGTAATAGTTCTTCTGATATTTAGGGAGGGCTGACAATGAATGCTAAAATGTGGGAAGAACTCTTTCTTACTGAATTTTCTGGTTTGGTTTTGTTTTTATTTTTCCTCTCAAATGTCATCACTTTGGTGAACTTGCTTTTGAGGGGAGTGTAGTTGACGTGAAATATTAGTTTCATGTGTACAATATGGTGATTCAACATTTATATACATTACAAAGTGATCACCATAAGTCTGGCTACCATTGGTCACCATACAAAGTTGTTACAGCATTATTGACTATATGCCCTATGCTGTACATTACAACCTCATGACTTATTTATTTTATACATGGAAGTTGGTACCTCTTAATTCCCTTCACCTTTTTCATCCATTTCCCCCAGCCCCACCCCCTCCCCTCTGCCAGCAACCAGATTGTTCTCTATATCTATGAGTCTGTTTCTGCTTTGTTTTGTTTGTTCATTTGTTTTGTTTTCTATATTCCAAATAGAAGTGAAGTCACACAGTATTTGTCTTCCCCTAACTTACTTCACTTAGCATAATACTCTCTAGCTCCATCCATGCTCTTACAAATGGCAAGGTTTCATTCTTGTTTATGGCTGAGTAATAATTCATTATATATATGAATATACATACCACATCTTTATCCGTTCATCTATCAATGGATATTTTGATTATTTCTGTACCTTACCTGTTGTAAATAATGCTACAGTGAACATAGTGGTGCATATATATATTCAAATTAGTGTTTTCATTTTCTTCAGATAAATTCCCAAAATCAGAATTGCTGGATAACTATGGTACTTCTGTTTTTAATTTTTTGAGGACCCCCATACTCTTTTCCATAGTGGCTATACCAATTTGCTTTCCCATCAGAGAGCACAAGGGTTCCATTTTTTTCTCTACATTCTGGCCAACACTTATTATTTCCTATCTTTTTGACAATATCCATTCTGACTGATGTGAGGTGTTATATTACAGCTTTGATTTGTATTTCCCTCATGATTAAATGATGTTGAGTCACTTGTCATGTGCCTTTTGGCCGTCTGTGTGTCTTCTTTGGATAAATGTCTATTCAGGTCCTCTGCCCATGTTTTTAATCAGATTTTTCTGGTACTGAGTTATGTCAGTTCTTTGTATATTTAGATATTAGCCTCTTCACAGATATATCTACAAATATCTTCTCCTATCCAGTAGGTTACCTTTTCATTTTGTTTATGGTTTCCTTCACTATACAAAAGAATTTTATCTTGATATAGTCCCATATGCTTATTTTTGCTTCTGTTACCTTTGTCTACAGACACAAATCCAAAAAACTATTGCTGAGACTAATGTCAAGACCTTACTGTCTACGTTTTCTTTTAGAAGACTTATGGTTTCCAGTCTTATATTTAAGTCTTCAATCTATTTTGGAAGACAGCGATGCTCACCACTATCCCACCAACGCTTCACTCTTTAATCCATTTTGAGTTTATGTTTATATGTGGTGCAAGAAAGCAGTTCATTCTTTTGCATATAGTTGTCCAGTTTTTCCAACAACATGTATTGGAGAAACTGTCTTCCTCCCATTGTTCATTTTGGCCTCCTCTGTCAAAGACTGATTGATAAGCATGGGTTTTTCTGAACTCTCTATTGTGTTGATCTATGTATCTTTTTTTTTTTGTGCCAGTACCACACTGTTTTGATTACTATACCTTTGTCATATAGTTTAAAATCAGGGAGATACTCTGGTTTGTCTTTAGATCGCATAAATCTTTCACCTTTTACTAAAATCAGGGAGCATGATACTTTCAGCTTTGTTCTTTTTTCTCAAGATTCCTTTGGCTACCCAGTCTTTTATGGTTCCATACAAATTTTAAAATTATTTGTTCTAGTTCTGCAAAAAAAGGTCATTGGAATTTTGATAGGAATTACACTAAATCGGTATATTGCCTTGAAAGGAATGGATATTTTACCAATGTTAATTCTTCTAATCCATGAGCATAGATTATCTTTCCATTTGTTTGTGATATCTTCTATATCTTTCTTTGGTGTCTTTATAGTTTTCAGAGTATAGGTCTTTTATTTCCTTGATTAAATTTTTCCTAGGTATTTTGCTCTTTTTGATGCAATTGTACATGGGACCATTTCCTTAATTTCTCTGATTGTTCATTATTAATGTATAGAAATGCTATTTTTATGTATGTTAATTTTTTATCCTGCATCTGTACTGACTCCATTTGTTCTAATTTTTAGAGGAGATTTTAGGGTTTTCTAAATATAGTATTATGGAACCTGCAAATATAGTGAGTGTTTTACTTCTTTTCCAATTTGGATGATTTTCATTCCTTTTGATTGTCAGATTGCTGTGGCTAGAATTTCAACTAGTATGTTAAATAAAAGTGCTAAAATTGGGCATCATTGTCTTGTTCCTGATCTTAGAGGAAACGCTTTCAGCTTTCCACCATTAAGTATAATGTTATCTCTGGATTTCTCATGTATGGATTTTATTTTTTGAGGTATGTCACCACTACAACCCACTTTGTTGAGAGTTTTTATCATAAATGAATGTTTAATGTCATGAGACAGGTTTTCATCATCTATTGAGATAATTATGATTTTTTTGGTAAAGTTTATTTATTTTGAGAGAGAAAGAGGGGGAGGGGCAGAGAGAGAGAGAATCCCAAGCAGACTCCACACTGTCAGCACAGAGCCCAACATGGGGCTGAAACTCACGAACTGTGAGTTCATGACCTGAGCTGAAATCAATAGTTGGATGCCTAACCAACTGAGCGATCCAGGCACCCCAAGATAACCATGATTTTAATTCTTCATTTTGTTTATGTGGTGTATCATGTTGATTGATTTGTGGATATTGAATCATCCTTGCATCCCTGTAATAAATTCCACTTAAACATAGTGTATATTCCTTCTAATGTATTGTTGACTCTGGTTTGCTAATATTTTGTTGACAATTTTTGCATCTATGTTCATTAGGAATATTGGCCTATAATTTTATTTTTTGTCATGTATTTGTCTGATTTTGGCAGCAGGGTAATGTTGGCCTCATAGAATGAGTTTGTATAGTTTCAATTTTTTGGAATAGTTTGAGAATAAATGTTAACTTTTCTTTAAAATTTGGTAGAATTCACCTGGTAGAAGCAGTCTGGTCCTGGACTTTCATGTGTTGGGAGGGTTTTGACTACTGATTCAATTTCATGACTAGTAATTGATTTGTTCACATTTTCTATTTCTTCCTGCTTCAGTCTTATAACACCATATATTTTTAGAAATTGTATGGTTTTTATCCATCTCTTCTAGATTGTCCCATTTGTTGGTGTATAATTATTCTAGTAGCCTCTTCTCCCTTGTATTTCTATAATATTCATTGTGACTTCTCTTTCACTTCCAATTTTATTTATTTAGGCCATCTTTTTTTTTTATGAGTCAGGCTAAAGTTTTATAAATTTTGTTTATCTTTTCAAAAAACTAGCTCTTAGTTTCATTGAATTTTTTCTGTTTTGTTTGTTTGTTTCTGTTTTATTTACTGCCACTCTATTAACTTTGAGGTTTGTTTCTTCTTTTTTTAGTTCTGTAGATGTAAATTTAGATTGTTTATTTGAGATTATTCTTGTTTCTTGGAGTATACCTGTGTCACTATAAACTTCCCTCTTAGAATTGCTTTTGTGGAGCACCTGTGTGGCTCAGTCAGTTGAGCATTCAACTTCGGCTCAGCCCCATGACCACATGGGGCTTGCTGCTGTCAGCTCAGAGCCCACGTCAGATCCTCTGTCCCTCTCTTTCTGCCCCTCTCCCACTTATGCTCTCTCAAAAATAAATAAAACATTTAAAAATTATAATTAATAAAAATAATTGCTTTTGTTTGCTCCATATATATTGGAACATTGTGTTTCTATTTTCATTTGTCCCCAGGTATTTTTTTTTTTTATTTTCTCTGTGATTCCTTCATTGACCCATTGGTTGTTTAGTATCATGTTATGTTATTTTCCAGTATTCCTCTTGTGAATGATTTCTACTTTCATACTACTGTGATCAGAAATGATGCTTGGTATGATTTCAGTCTTCTTAAATTCATTGAGACTCATTTTGTAGACTAATGTCAACTATCCTGGTGAGTGTTCTATGTGAGCTTGAAAATAATGTGTATTCCACTGTTTTTGGATAGAATGTTCCGTGTGTGTGTGTGTGTGTGTGTGTGTGTGTGTGTGTGTGTGTGTCCATCCATATATCCGTCCGGTCTAATGTGTCATTTAAAGCCAATTTTCCTTATTGATTTTCTATCTGGATGATCTATCCACTGACATAAGTATGGTATTAAAGTTTGCTGCTATAATATCCTATTGTCATTCTCTCTCTGTTAGTACTTGCTGTATGTATTTTGGTCCGCCTATGTTGAGTACATAGATATTTACAAGTGTTATCCCCTCTTGTTAAATTAATCTTGTTATCATTAGGTAATGCCCTTCTTTGGCTCATATTACAACCTTTGTTTTAAAGTCTGTTTTGTCTGATATAAATATTGCTACCCCAGATTTTCACTTCCTTTTGCATGGGATATCTTTTTCCATTCTTTCACTTTCAGTCTGTTTGTTTTTTAGGCCTGTAGTTAGTCTCTTATAGGCAGCACAGAAATGGGTCTTGTTTTTTAATGCATCCAGTTACTATATGCTTTTTGATTGGAGTATTTAGTCCATTTACATTTAAAGTCATTATTGACAAATACATATTTATTGTCATTTTGTTGCTTGGTTTCTGGTTGTTTTGGTAGTTCTTCTCTGTTCTTATTTTCCTCTCTTCCCTGGTGATTCGATGACTTTCTTTAATGTTATCTTTGGATTCCTTTATGTTTATTTTTTGTGTATCTATCATAGGTTTTTAACTTGTGATTACCATGAGATTCATATATAATATCCTCAGTCTATAGCAGTCTATTTTAAGCTGATGGTCACCTAAATTCAAACATATTCTAAAAACACTAAATTTTTACTCCCCCTTCCACATTTTGTATATGTGACATAATATATTACATCTTTTTGGGTATCTCTTAACTCATTATCATAGATATAACCAATTCTGTCTTTTAACCTTCATACTAGCTTTATAAATGATTGATCTACTACCTTTACTATGTATGCTGTTTCTGGTGAAATTTTTCCTTTATTAATTTTCTTATTTCTAGTCATGGCTTTTTCCCCCCATTTAAAGAAGTCCCTGTAACATTGCTTGTAAAGCCAATTTTAATGGTGATCAATTCCTTTCATTTTTGCTTGCCAGGGAAACTATTGTTCCTTCAATTCTGAGTGATAACCTTGTTGGATAGAGTATTCCCAGTTGTAAATTTTTTTCATTTCCGCACTTTGACTATATTGTGTCACTCCCTTCTGGTCTGCAAAGTTTCTGCTGAAAATCAACTTATATTCTTGTGGGGTTTTCCTTATACATAACTGGTTGTTTTTCACTTGCAGCTTTTATGATTCTATATCTTTGATGTTTCACATTTTGATTCTAATATGTCTTGGTGTGGGTCTCTTTGGGCTCATTTTATTTGGGATTCTCTGTACTTCCTAGACTTGTATGTCTATTTTCTTTGCCATGTTATGGAAATTTTCGGCTATTATTTCTTCAAATGGATTTTCTCTCCCTCTTTCTCTTCTTCTAGGACTCTTATAATACAGACGTTATTATACTTGCTGTTGTCCCATAGGTATCTTAAACTATCATTTTTTTAATTCTTTTATCTTTCTGCTGGTCCAGTTGGGTGACTTCCACTATCCTGTCTTCCAAATTGCTGATCCATTCTACATCATCTAATCTGCTATTGATTCTCTTTACATATTTTTCATTTCAGTTACCGTTTTCTTCAGTTCTGATTTTTTCTTTTTTTATGTCTCCTATCTCTTAGTTGAATTTTTCACTGTGTCTATCCATTATTCTCCTGAGTTTGGTGGGCATTTTTATAAAAATTACTTTGAACTCTTTATCTGATCGATTGTTTTCCTCCATGTTGGTTAGCCTTTTTTCTGCAGTTTTGTCTTATTCTTTTATTTGGAACACATTCCTCTGTCTCCTCATTGTGTCAAATTCTCTGTTTTTATGTTTTAGGTAGATCAGTTACATCTCCCAGTCATGAAGGCGTGCCTTTAGGTAGAAGGTGTCCTATAGGGCCCAGCTGTGCAACCCCCCCGGTCACTTAAGCCAGGTAATTCAAGGGTATTCCCTGTGTAGGCTGCATGCACCCTCCTGTTGTGGCTGGGCTGCATTTGTTATGAGCATGCTGGTGTGTGGGGCTGTCCCCTAGTGTGGCTGTCTGTGAGGTCTAGTCACAGTGGCTGTAGGTACACTGGTGTGTGTATGATTGGCCCCCAGGGCAGCTGGCTGTAAAGCTAGGTAGGCTGCCACAGCTGCAGGTGCATTGGTGGGGGGGGCAGGCCTCTGGCTATGTATCTGTGAGATATGATCAGAACTGTTGCAGGTGCTCTAGTGTGTGGAGGCTGGCCCATCATCATGGAGGCTTCTTGGGAGGGGTACCGGTACTGACTAAGGCTGCCTGCTGAGTGTGGCAGGGCAGAGAGCCTCTTAGGGGAGCGCTGACCAGGCAGGTTGGGCAGGGTGAGTCTGCAATGGAAAACTGGGGTGGGGTGAGTGGTGCCAGTAGTAGATGGAGAGTGTCAAAAATGGTGCCCACCAGCACCAGGATAGCTAGGTAGAAGGGAGTGGGGGGAAAAAGGCATCCACTAGCACTTCCATCCCTGAAGAAAGTCGCAACATATCTCTGCCCTTCCCCGACACAGTCAGCGAATCTCCTTTACATATAACCCATGAGCTCTTCAAACTGCTACCTCTGGGCTGAGCCTTGGAGTGAGATTGTACACATGACATTTTAAAGCAGAATCTTAATTTCTTACTGTCCTTTGGCTCTCCTGGAAATAGGGCTCACTGGTTTTCAAAGCTAGACACTATGGGGGCTCATTTTCCTAATGCAGATCCTCCAATCTGGGAGACAAATGTGGGGCTCAGACCCCCCATGTCTCAGGGAGGGCTTCTACAGTTGTGATATCTCTCCCATTTGCAGACCACTGGGTCAGAGGTGTGGGCCCCAACTAGACAGCATCTGCACCCCTCCTACCCACCTCAATGTTGCTTTTTCTTTATACACTTAGTTATATAAAATATGTTCTGCTAGTCCTCAGGTTATCCTCAGAAAGGGGTTGTTCTATATGTAGCTGTAGTTTTCAGGTTTCCACGGAAGAAGGTGAACTTGGGATTTTTCTGTTCCACTATCTTGATCCAGCTCTCTGTTGTTACTTCAGATGTTTTCTAAGTTTCTCTTATAATGAAATCTTTAGTAAGTGTCATGGATAGGCACTGTCCATCCATCCATTCCAACCTCTTTCTAGAGACTTCCTGCACTGTTGAGACCACAAAGATAGACTGCATTTCCTAGACCCACTTAAAGATAGATCCCTATCTGAGTATGATTTAGGTTCTACACTTTTGGTGCCCTCATGTGAAACTTAGAATGTGGAAAGTAAGATGGAGGTCATTTTGTTGTGGCTTCTGTTGTTCCTGCTGCCGTGCACCATTGTGGAGGTCTGTGGTTTATCTGAGGCAGCTTCCCCATCTTGACTCTTACCTGAATGTACTGCTTCCTCCTCTTTGAAAAGGGAGGAGTCCTGGTAACCTGCATCATACCTCTTGAAGTCATCCAAGGTGGCTCAAACTAGAGTTTCTTTGCTGATGGTTCTGAAAGTCATTTAGCACCTTATTTAAAAAAAAAAAAAATTAAACCAGCTTCAGCTTAAACTAGCTGAAGTGGATTCTGTGCCCTTTCATGAAACCCTGGCCAGCACAGGGTTTTCTAGTCATTTCATTTCCTAGTCCCCATCTATTACCTTGGCCAAAAATTCTATTATTTCATAAGCTTTTTCTGATATTCAGTGCAATTTTTCTTGTTCTTTGTTTTCATTTTTGGTACTACACCACCTTGTCATAGTCATTTACCATTCATACTATTTTGGTTTTTAAAATAATGTGTCTAATAGACCTATTAGCGTATTATTTCTATTTCCTTAGTAATACTTGTATGAAGAAGGCAGTGTCGATTCCTTTCAGTGCCCCTTTAACTCATCAACCTTAAACATGTTTTTGCAAACTTCCTTCTTTCTAGGATAGAGAATC
This sequence comes from Panthera tigris, assembly GCF_018350195.1. Classification (NCBI taxonomy): domain Eukaryota; kingdom Metazoa; phylum Chordata; class Mammalia; order Carnivora; family Felidae; genus Panthera; species Panthera tigris. The sequence goes on along the minus strand of NC_056676.1, from coordinate 18,082,257 downwards.
AAAAAGCTAAACTGAAAATCCTTCTAAGACTTAGAACACAAAAAGCTCTTCTTCTCTTGCTGTTCAAACATATATTTTCCAGTTAATACACCCACTTAAAAGAGCTATTTTATCATTTGTGAATTTATCCTTACATCCTTTTTTTCTCTAATCTAGATATTGATTATATGCAAAACTCCACCTCCCTATTTTACCCTTCTCACTCCTGAAACAAGACCCACCCACGAGCTTTTGTAACCACAGATTAAATAATGTTTAGTACTGATAGTGTGTACACACAAAACGATATATTTTTATTTCTGATCATTCTTGTGGGTAAATATATAAGAATTTGCATATGAGGGACAATATCTCAGTTTATTTATAAATCTATTCCAACATCATAAGTAAATATCTTTGTTGAATTTTTAAAATGATGTTACAAACAAAATGTAAAAGCCATTTACAAATAATTTATTTTTTTGAAAGTCACTTAAGTAGCATATAAAAATGACATTTTTTTTTTAATTTTTTTTTTAACGTTTATTTATCTTTGAGACAGAGAGAGACAGAGCATGAGCGGGGGAGGGTCAGAGAAAGGGAGACACAGAATCAGAAGCAGGCTCCAGGCTCTGAGCTGTCAGCACAGAGCCCAACGCGGGGCTCGAACTCACGGACTGTGAGATCACGACCTGAGTCAGCTTAACTGACTGAGCCACCCAGGTGACCCAAAAATGACATTTTTAAAGTGAGGCATGATGTAGGTGGCAGAATAACTCCCTCAGTTCCTGAGATACTGATTTTTTTCATTTGTACTGATTTTTTTTTAATGTTTGTTTATTTTTGAGAGAGAGACACAGACAGAGCACAAGCAGGGGAGGGGCAGAGAGAGAGAGGGAGACACAGAATCACAAGCAGGCTCCAGGCTCCGAGCTGTCAGCACAGAGCCCAACATGGGGTTCCAACCCACAAACCACAAGATCATGACCTGAGCCCAAGTCGGACGCTTAACCGACTGAACCACCCAGGTGCCCCTCATTTGTACTGATTTTTTAAGTCCAGTAATTTTATTGCATCTGTTTCACCAGGGGACCCTCCCATGCTGCTCCATCTTTAGGAGGCCTCTAGTCTTGCCTTGGGCATACACACAAGAAAGGTTTTTAAAGCTTTTATCTACTAATTCTTTTTCTACTATGCTGGTTGCTTTTTAGCATTATTTAATTTCTGAGCTCACCAAAAACAAACTACATCTCTCTGATAATTTTCCTCCAGCTGTATCATTTGCATTTGGCAAGTCATGTTATTTTTTTTTTCATAAATTTCATTTATATCTAGCTGCCTTGAATTTTTCAGTCCTCATTACTGTTTTTAACATCTCATAAGCATTATTGCATTTTGTTCCTTACGGGTCACTAATGTTATTAAATATTTTCTTTGTTATCAGATTCTCAATTCCTTTCAATCCATATGCTTATTATTAATCCAAGCTCCTTTTGAAGTCACTTTTGTTATTAAAACAATCTTTTTTTAAAAAAAAAGTGTTTAAACAATCTCTTCTAAATGCTATTCTTACATGCAGAAATAGAAAAGCAATGATACTCTTTTTATCTACCACTTTCTGTAATTGTTTGAAAAAGCTCTGTTATGCTCAATGATGACAGGAGACTCACGGGCAGTTACCTTGCCTTTATACTGTCATTTCCCAAGCCACAGACAATCCTAGTGAACTGCAGCACCTGAGCAGTCCAGGAGAAGCTATTAGGTGCCTGGCAAATAACTTAGTCTGTTTGGGCTGCTATAACAAAACACCAAAGACTGGGTGTCCTGTAAAAACAAACATTCATTTCTGGCCGTTCCAAAGGCTGGGAAGTCCAGGATCATGGCACCAATAGTTCTGGGGTCCAGTGAGGGCTTCCTGGTTCATCGATAACACCTTCTCACTGTGTTCGTGCATAGTGGAAAGTGTAGGGAGTTCTCTAGGATCTCCAATCCCATTCATGAGGGCTCTACCTTTGTGATCTACCTCCCAAAGGCCCCACCTCCTAATACCATCACATTGGGCATTAGTATTTCAACATATGAATTTGGAGAGGACACAAGAATTCAAACTGTAGCAATAACTAATACTAATGATGGCACTATTTTTAAGTTGTAAGAAAAACTTTTACAGTGTAAGAAAAAATGCCAAATACATTTTATAGAGTTATCTCAAAAGTTATCAGATGCATGACTAAATTCATTCATTCATTTATTCGGTTACTATTTACTGAGCTGGTTATTGGGAAAACTGCATTAAACAAAACAAATTCAGGTTGTTATACATGCTGTGGAAAATATATAGTACTAAGCAAGTAATAGAGAGGGCCAGGGATAGGTGTGGGTTAGGTGTTTTTAGGTGGCATAGGAAGAACATTCTGATGATACGAGACTTGAGAGCAAAGGGGGTCTGAGGAAAGAGCAGGTAAAGGGAACGATTGTGTAAAGGCTCCAAATTGGAAGCATCTTTAATGTATCTAAGGAAGAGCAAGGAGGGCTATTTGTCTGGAGCTGAGTGAGGTAGGAAAGAGGAGTAGGAGATGAAGTCAGAGAAGTGGTCAGAAGTCAGATGTTACAGGTCCAGCGTTAAGAACTCTGGAGTTTGCTCTGAATGGGATGAGAATTTGAGTTGAGAGGTGACATGATCTAACTTTTTAAGACAACTATTCTGGCTACTTTGTATCAAAGGGATTGTTGAGGGCAGATATTTCTATTCAAATTACACTTTCCCATTTGAAAGCATTGCTTTCAAAATATAAAAAGTCTAACTTATAAATATTATTATCCACATCTTTAGACAACCTTTGCATAAACCATACCAAATTCTAAATGTAAATGTACCTTTATTGTATAAGGAACTAAGTTTTTTTTTTTTTAATTTGATTCGTACATCTTTTATTCTTCTTTTGGCAAACATCAGATAATATGAGCAAAACTATATTGCTCACTGTAGTTACATACATTCTTTTTTGCTTTATATAAGTTGGTAAACATATGTAAGTGGATAAAATTCTTGGCTAAAGACGTATTCCAAAACCCTTATGTATACTTTTCTGAGTTAAGAGAAAAGAAAACTTACGAAACTTCCATTAGACCATAATCATACAGCAAACTAAATTAGCATATGCTGTTTTTAAATTAACATCTGCCATTTTTTAAAAACTTCAATTTTTGGTTACAGCTAAAACGATTTTTATCTGATGTTTTATGAAAGAACAGAAGTTGACCACACAAATCTTACTCATAACCATATTGGCCATTTAAAAATAAAAAATAATAAAAATAAACTTATAATCAAGAAAATTCCACTTATTAGAAAAAATAGCTACCACAAGTTATTTTAAGTATATGGCATTTATAATAACTAGGTTGGTATTTGTTTTATTACTTCTTAAAGCTTACCTCTTAATTTTAAAGTAACAGAGGGGCCCCTGGGTGGCTCAGTTGGTTAAGTGTCTGACTTCAGCTCAGAGCATGATGATGTTGCAGTTTGTGAGTCTGAGCCCCACCTCAGGCTCTGTGCTGACAGCTCGGAGCCTGGAGCCTGTTCCTGATTTTGGATGTCCCCCTCCTCTCTCTGCCCCTCCCCCGCTCATGCTCACTCGCTGGCGCGTGCGCGCGCACTCAAAAAAATGAATAAACATTAAAAAAATGTAAAGGTTAAAGTAACAGATTACTTCATAATAAAGCGAAGCTAGCTAGCATTTTATAATTTAACTCTTTTATAAGTTTCAGACCCAAAATTTCAGATCAAGGATTACAAAACAGTCAGCCTTCAGAATATATAATGTTTAGCAGACAGAATGGTTTTTCATCTTTTGAATTAGAACACCTTCATGCACTTACTAGCTCTACCTGCCCTCAGTCCCCACCAGCTTCCCACATTGTCACCAGCTGGGCATGTGAGACTGACACCATTTTTAATACTTAAAAACCCAATATTTACTTACAAAAATTAGTTACAGCCATGGGTCAAAAATTCAAATATTATAAGCTTGATGCTAAATCTTAATACATATTTCTAATTTGGGAATCAAACCAAAAAGGCCTCATTTTTATCATACGTGGAACTAAGTGTTTTTTAAAAGAAACCACAGTAAAGATAAGCAACCATGCAAGAAAAATTTTGCAATAAATATAGCAGAAAGGTTTTACTATTTTTTTTTTTAATTTTTTTCTAATGTTTATTTTTGAGACAGAGACAGAGCATGAGCAGGGGAGGGGTAGAGAGAGAGGGAGGCACAGAAACCAAAGCAGGCTCCAGGCTCTGAGCTGTCAGCACAGAGCCCGACAGGGGGCGCGAACCCACAAACTGCGAGATCATGACCTGAGCCAAAGTCAGACGCTCAACCAACTGAGCCACCCAGGCGCCCCAGTTTTTACTATTATTTTGATAAAAACACTTCAGAATCAAACCTTACATAACAAAAATAATTTTTAAGAGTCCACATAAAATGTGAAGAAAAACTCCCAGACTCTAGAAGTTAAAATTTTGTAAAGGTCATTATTTGGGGTGCCTGGGTGGCTCAGTCGGTTAAGCTGCCGACTTCGGCTCAGGTCATGATCTCGCGGTCCCTGAGTTCGAGCCCCGCATCAGGCTCTGTGCTGACCGCTCAGAGCCTGGAACCTGTTTCGGATTCTGTGTTTCCCTCTCTCTCTGACCCTCCCCCGTTCATGCTTTCTCTCTCTGTCTCAAAAATAAATAAACGTTAAAAAAAATTTTTTTTAAAGTCATAATTCATGAAAATAAACCAACATGATAAAATGGGGAACCTCCTAATAATCAAAAATAATATTAAAATAAGATAGCATTTTATCTATTAAATTATTCCCCCAAATGCTTAATATGATAACCTAAGCAATGGTAACAGTAAAACTGGGACAGCGTGTTCTAATGGGGGCATTAGAAAGCAACCTGACCAGATACTTCAACAACACCATTCATTCTGCCATTCATTCATTCAAAAAAAAAGAAAAGAAAGTACTGCATGCATTCTATTTCACGCACTGTGCTAGGCACTTGAGAAGCAGAAACAGATCCAACAGATTCTGTCCTTACAGGGTTTTAAATCATTGAGGTTAATTTGCAACAACATCAATGGAACTGGTGTGCATTATGCTAAGCAAAGTAAGTCAGAGAAAGACAAATACCATATGATTTCACTCATATGTGAGATTTAAGAAACAAAACAGATGAACATAAGGGAAGGGAAGCAAAAATAATATAAAAACAGAGAGGGAGACAAACCATAAGAGACTCTTCAATGCAAAGAACAAACTGAGGGTTGCTGGTGGGTGGTGGGAGGGGTGATGGGCTAAATGGGTGAGGGACATTAAGGAGGACACTTGTTGGGATGAGCACTGAGTGTTATATTAAGTGACGAGTCACTAAATACTGTTCCTGAAATCATAATTACACTCTATGTTCACTAACTTGAATTTAAATTAAAAAATAAATTAAAAAAAAAGAAAAGTTCAATTCCAAAGTTTTCAAAAATTAAAAAAATAAATAAAATCATTGAGGTTAGAGAAGGTGAAGAGAAGAAAGAGGGACAGGGAAGGGAAATAAAAAAGTGAAAAAAAATTTTTAAATATTACGTAGAAATATATACAGTATAGACAAACATAAAAATAGTCCAGTGGAGATATAAAGGAAGGAGGGGCCAATTCTACTCAATCAGAAAATCTTCATAGAAGAAATAATAGTAGATATAAATATTAAAAACATATATTTGAAGGTACCTTCTTAGCACAGCGGGTCAGTCTCATAAAAAATGTATTTGTCTTTGGGTAGACCAAACTATAGGGCAAAAAGTAAGTAGCAGAAATGATTCAGAGTCAAGAGGACATTCCTGGTAGGGGAAACAGGTGTGTCCCTGAGAAAAATATGCAGCATGAAATAGAATGAGGTGTTGTGACAGTGGCAGGTGGCCCTGCGTGGCTGCAAGGCAGGATGACTGGAAGGACTGGTGAGGGACGAGGCAGGAGAAGTTCCCAGAGCATAATCCAGTGCTGCGCTGACACGAATTTTATTCTAGAAGTCATGCCTGTCAAACTGAAGGTTATGTGTATGTGGAGTTACATCACAGAGAAAGTCACAAAAAGTCATAGCACACATATCAGTGTAATTTGAAGATTTCAAAAGGAAAATTATTTTATGTTAGAGCAAACAAATGCATAATTGAGTGGACCGAACAATTAACAATTTTATTTTCTAAATGAAGTTTATTTTTTAAATAATGTTTAAGGTAAAACAAAGATTTCAAAATGTTAAGGACTTAGAGTCTTTGTTGATTTTTCCTGTTAGGGGTATTTTGATGAAAAGTTTGACAAAGAGTAGATAATTGGGAGCCTTAAATAGAGGAATAATTGGAAGCTCTGAAAGCTGGGAAGAAAATAACTGGTCTCTGAGAATCACTTGAACACCAGTTTAGCCAAAGTTTAGTAAACTACAGCAGGACCATAATCCAGGAGGGACTAGCAAGGATGGGGAGGAAAAGCACACTAGAGAAATATGGAAACCGCAGCATTCACTTATACTGCTGTGGGATGTAGCCAAGGACGTTCAGAAGGAAAAGAGAAGAGTAGGATGACTCTATTTCTGGTTAGAGTGACTGGTGGATAGAGGTGTCATCTACCAAGATTTGGCATCTAGTAAGAGGTTAGGATTTGGTGGAAAATAAGCGTCCAATTTGGAGCAGTGGATTTGAAGTGTTTGTAGGCATCTTGGGGAAGATGTGCAATAGGTAACCGGTTATAGACTTGGAGTAATGGAAAGGGCCTTGTCTAAACATAGGAACTTGTGGGTCCTTAGCACATAGGGAGTAGTTGAAGCTACTGGGACAGATCAGATCGGTACACACGAACAGTCAAAATAAAGTCAGAGCAGAACCTTAAGCTGTGCATACCTTTGGGTATGAGCATCTCATTTTGAAAACATATTAAAAGGAAACAGAAAAAGATGCTGACCACAATGTAATCCATAATAAAATATTGAGTACAATCCAAATGTTGAATCACAGGGCAATGGTTAAATAGATTCATGTTTATTTGATGAATTTTAGGAAGCCATAAAAATAGGTAAGAGTTTCGTTTAAAAATAGTAAAAAGCTTATAATACTGAGTCTAATTCAGGCTACATAATTTCTTCACTGTATATTCTATATATGATTATTGTATATGTGCATGTATCACACATGTATGATATATATACATTTATATACTAACACACAGGGGAAAAGACTGGGAAAAAATAGACTAAAATGCTAGAACTGGAGGATGAGTGTTTTTTCTTCTTTTAAATGTTTTCTAAACTTAATTTTAGAATTTCACCTTGGGGTGGCTGGGTGGTACAGTAGGTTAAGTGACCGACTCTTAATCTCAGCTCAGGTCATAATCTTGCAGTTTGTTGAGTTCGAGCCCTGTGTCAGGCTCTGCGCTGATGGTGTGGAGCCTGCTTGGGATTCTGTCTCTGATTCTCTCTGACCCTCCCCAGCTTGTGTGTTCTCTGTGTCTCTCTCAAAATAAATAGTCTTTAAAAAAAAAAGAGTTTAGAATTCCACTTTGAGGAACAAATTTACCTTTCATAGTGTGTATTCTGCTTTTATTTTTTCCTAATAGCTTACAAGTGGTTAGCCAAACGACTAATCATGTGACGTGATTTTTAAAAAGATGCATAATTAAGTGAATTTCAGAGATAAATGCTATTTAAAATGTATGATCTTGTTGCTACTATGAGACTTTAAGTTAGGCCACCCTACTGTATCACTGAGAATTTAACAAAACTGCATATAGTCACAGGAGTCATTCAATAAGTTTTTATTGAGCACCTAACATATTCAGGTACCCTGTTTGGATGCTACTTTGGAATGTGTCTTCAAATCGAAGAAATAGTTTGTAATTTTCTTCTTTAAATGTCTTTTTCTCTATGTTTAAATGACACTTTAGATAAAAATACATTTTCTGACCATCTAACTTGGACCTATTGATATTCTTAAAAGACAGGAAGAATAAAAATGTGAAGGCTATGGGCAAACAGGCAATATTATACATTCCTGTTGACAGTGTGAATGAGTACAACTTCTGTGCAATGACATTTGGCAATGTTTACCAAAATTAAAAATACGCATCTTTTTTTGACTAAGTAATTCTCCTTTTAGGAATTTATCCTCTTGCTAGACTCACATGTGTGGAAAATAACATATGTATAAGGATGTTTGTTGTAGCCCTCTTTATAATAACAAGAGATTAGAAGCATCCCAAATGCCCATCAACAAAGGACTAGTAAAGTAAATTAGGCTATAATTACACAGTGAAATGGACAAAACAGCCAGAATTAGATAGCTATTTTATGTGCAGATGTGGAAAAATCTCCAGGATTACAAACACACACAGTTAAACTAAGAAAGCTTTAAGGTTAATATATATAAAGAATATTATTTGTGTAAAAAAGATAATAAAACTGGCTTTTTGTTTATAAATGCATAGACTAACCCTGGAATAACACAAGAAGGTAGTAAAAGTGATTGCTTCTGGAGAAAAGAAATAGATGGCTAGACAGAGCAATTTACATGGCATAACCATGTACATCCATTGGCCTTTCAGAAACAGTAAAAATAAGTCAACATTCTTTTCTTTAAAAACTAAAAATCATAACTAAAATCAAGCTCCAGAATGCACTGCCACCATTCAAAGCACTTCTTCTCTTTCTTTATTATTTAGCTTTTTTATTTAGCTTAGTTATAATTAGTAAAACAGGAGGGAGTGGTACCAAAAGAGACAGCTTATAAGTTTATAAGGAAATCATACCCTTCTACCACCATCCCTCATTGCCCACACTCACCACCCCTACCAAATGGGGTAGGGGTAGGAAATGTCAACACAGAGTTCCCACTTAATTACGTATTGTCTAATAAACACCCAATGCACTGCCCTCTACTCCTCTGGTCTCCCCATCATCTCTCTTGATAACTCTACTAAAGGTGTTGACTGAAATAGATCGAGAGAAAAAGTCGAGTTTTACAGTGATTCAAACATTTTACAGAACATGTTTTATTATGTAAAGAAATATAAAGTGTAAATGAGCAAAAATATTTTAATGTGACCTGTTTAATTGGAACACAGTATCTGGAACCTATTTAGAATAAGGTTGTAGCATGCCATTCTAGCCTGCGTACTTCTGAAAGAGAGATTCCAGAGTAGCTTTCCAGCAAGTTCCACAAGAAAATTGCACTAATTCATCTCATTCACATCCCCTAGATTCAGAAGGTACATGGGAAACAATCAAAGATGTAGTAATATGATGCAAACCTATGGATTCCCTTTTTATTCTCATTCTCAAGCACAATTCTTAAGTACATATTTGCACATGTTTTAAGGGTGTGCCAGAAAGGTAGAGAAAAACGTTGTTCAGGCTCTGGTGCAATGTCTTAACTTTTATTGTAACCTTAAATTATAATAAAACTGACCTTAAAATGTAAAGCACAAATGGAATTTTGATGTGCTAGACTAAGAGGGACCTTGCTATAGGGCAGATTGATTCACTCAACCATTTATTGAGCCCCTGCTATGAGCAAAGCACAATGCCGGACAAATTTTCCATTCTTGTTTTTGGGAACCAGCATCCAGTGAGGGAGACTGGCATGTAAACAACCTGTTATGATTTGACGTTGAGTGAAAGCTCATAAATAGAGGCATGAGTGTCACACAAACAGGAGAAAGGAAAGAGAAACTCTGGGGTCAGAGTGGGGAAGCTACAGACAAGTGGCTCTTCCCCCGTTGCCATTCTACGAATTACCAAAACTTGATGGCTTAAAACAAATTTATTTTCTTAAATTCTAGAGGCCAGAAGTCCAAAATGGATTTCACCAGGCTGGAGGTGTGGCAAGACCATAGTCCTTCAAGAAGCTCTAGAGGAGAATCCATTTCCTTGCCTTGCAGCTCTTAGTAGGCACCTGTTCTCCTTACCTTGTGACCTCTTCCTCCACCTTCAAAGCCAGTGGCATAGCATTTTCCCTCTCTGACTCAGCTTCTCTTTGCTTCTGTCACATAGCCTTCTCTTCTATTGTCAAGTTTCCTTTTATAGAATGTTTATGATTACATCTAGGACCTACCTGGATAATCCAGGATAATCTCCCCATTTCAAGATCTTGATACATCTGCAAAGACCCTTTTCCATATAAAGTAGCATTCACAGATTCATGGAGTAGGACCTGGCAATCTTGGGAGCCATTATTCAGCCTACCACAGGGGTTCAGAGGGAAGGCCCCTAATCCAGCCCCTTTATCCTGAAGTCTGTGGTGAACCAGTGAAAAGTTTCAAGCATGGGAATTGCATGGTAAGATATATGTATTTTAGTAAAAATTAATTTAGGACTTCTGAGGATATAGGTGAAAGAAGAGACTGGAGTCCGTGAAAACCTTGTAATAATTCAGGACAGTTTCAATATGACCGTAGTAGTTGGGGTAGATGTACTGAAGAGGAATTAAGACAATGGCACTAACAGTTGTTTGCAGGCTATTGGATAGAGTAAATGATTTCTGGTTTTGGCAATCAGGTACCATACACCAAGATCTGTAATACAAAAGGAAAAGCAGATTTGGAAGGTAGTTGGAGGACCTTAGGCAGGGAGGGAACTTTTTACCTCAGAAGTTTGGTCTGGGAATTAAACAATTTACTTGCAAACTAAGTTTGAAATTGCAATCCATTCCTGGAGACTGCCTCTAAGAACAAAACCAGAAATCAAGTAACACAACTTTGATTACTAAATTTTATTCTCACTTCCTTAGCACAGAATCTAGAGACATTAGGAAAAGTAATTATGGAATTACATTTAGAATTTGTTTTCATCTTCATTGGAACCATAAACTATCAATGCTCTAAAGAGTCTCAGCAATCTTTCTAATTCCACGGTTCCCAGCCTTTTTTTCCTACTACCACACACCCAATTGATGGGGACTGCACACCACCTGTGGTTAAGTCCAAGCACACCCACTCTAATTTACCTTTTCTGTCCCCCATTACAAGAGTATATTCGAATAAATTAAGAGTTATTTATCACCATCAAACCAGTTTTTTAGTTCACTAATTTTATAGCCTGTAACTAGCTACTGCGAGACAACTCCCACAACTGATAGCACCACGTGAGAACCAGCCTTAGGGTCCTTATTCCAGGACAAATGCTGTCAGACCAGTGAAATGTCTGTCCCTGAGCTCATTAGTAGAAGAGTTCTGACTGGAGCCCAGTCTCGTCATGTTCAGTCCATTGTTGCCTCTAGTATCCCATCCTTCTCCATTTCCTCTCTACAGACTATCTTCCACCTCAGGGGTGCCTGGGTGGCTTATTGGGTTAAGCGTCCAACTTCAGGCTCAGTCATGATCTCCTGGTTCATGGGTCCACATCGGCCTCTGTGCTGACAGCTCAGAGCCTGGAGCCTGCTTCAGATTCTGTGTCTCCCTCTCTCTGCCCCTCCCCGGCTTGCGTGTGCTCCCTCTCTCTCTCAAAAATATAAACATTAAAAAAACATTTTTTAAGACTATGTTCTACCTCATTTTATCACCCAGAAGGACTAAGTTTCAAAGAAGCAACAAAGCCTTTATTTTTTTGTCCTTTTTTTTTTTTTAAAGTAAAATTGTATTTTTTCAAGTTCCATCCATCTTGAATCCCATTGAGTCTCTGCCATTACGGTCTCCGCAGGGATCCTAAGCCTCCCTGCTCTCCCTCCCTCCTTTGTGTTCCTGTGCACAGTCTGCACCACATACTTTATGATGGTATCATTTCCTACATTGTCTTGTCCTCAAATTTCCTCATAGGTGCACATCTTGTCTCGCCTCTAGATTTATGAGGTCCTTGTAGAGTTTTGCATCTTAATACTCAAAAACTAAAGAGGTGATGTATGGTATGGAAGCTAAATTGCTGAAGCGTTCAGAACAGAGATGTGTGCTGTTTTATTTGACAAGACTAGAATCTCTTCATTCTGCACTGCAGAGATCTGTTATATATTCTGCAGTTGTTCTGCATGTAAAGATGGGGAAAGAGCATTTTGTCTCAGCTTTAGAAATAACATATTGGCTCCTGCAAACTAAAGGAAAACTAATAACCTATGGACTCTCATGCTTCTAAAACCTAAAGAGGGATGAATATGATGCTTCTTGTTCCTTTACCCTAGAAATCTGTTTTATCATTGTTTCCTGGATATTAAATCATTTTGGTGGTTTTTACTTGTTTCCTTGAAATGCTGTGTCCTGGTGTTTTAGCTTTCTGCTATCTTGATCTTTTTTAGTACATCAGATATCTCTGCTCAGAATCTGTGTAATAGAGGCTAGATCTGGACAGCACCTTTCAAATTGTGTATCCAGCACAGCTACTTGAAACCCCAAAGAGACTTACTATTCAGTAATATTTGTGAGCTGTTTCTTTGCATTTTAGTAAAGCCTGGATAGTGCCCCCAAAAGGCTATAAATAAAATTAGATTGTTTTAGTGGTTTTTTTTCCACCTGAATTAATTTATTTCTATCTTAAAGGCCTTGCTATTCAGGATTCTGGTTAGATTTTTTTTTAAGTTGGTATAAGAGATGAATAAGGCAAAAATTCACACAGAAACATTGGCATAAAGAATTTTGAATGTGATATTCCATTCTGCTGCTGAATCAATACTTAATCTGTAATAAATAACATTGGCAGAAAGCCAATCTATAAAGTAAACCATAAAATGCTATAGAATATTTCAGTGTCTAATGTGCTTCTCGGGCAAACAGCATTAAATTGAGGTGTGGCCCTTCTTAATATTATACAGTTTAGCTCATTTATAATAATTATTAAATAAAATAGTTTATTTTTTATGCATCCACTCTTGGTCAAACATGGTGCGAGGCTCAGTTGAGTCGGAAAATGGGTAAGCATAAGTTTTAACACTGGATACTAAATTTTATGACAAATGCGGAAAAAGAAGGGTGTTAGGAGCACCTAACCCATCATAGGGGCATTGGAGAAGATGCCAAGAGGAAGTGGTAACTGAATTCTGAAACACTGAAGGACAAATAAAATCAGACTGTGGAAAAAAAAGATGCTTCAAAAGAAGGGAACAGCATGTACAGTCTTAAAGGCAAGGGAATATGGAACTTCAGGAAAATGACCAATATTTTAGTAGGAGTGAAGGCAGCAGAAATTTTACTTTTTTAAATATAGTTTATTGTCAAATTGGTTTCCATACAACACCCAATGCTCATCCCAACAAGTGCTCTCCTCATTGCCCATCACCCACTTTCCCCTCACCCTAACCCCCCATCAACCCTCAGTTTGTTCTCAGTATTTAAAAGTCTCTTATGGTTTGCCTCCCTCCCTCTCTGTAACTTTTTTTCCCCCTTTGCCTCCCCCATGGTTTTCTGTTAAGTTTCTCAAGATCCACATATGAGTGACAACATATGGTATCTGTCTTTCTCTGACTTATTTCACTTAGCATAATACCCTCAGTTCCATCCACGTTGCTGCAAATTGCCAGATTTCATTCTTTCTCATTGCCAAGTAGTATTCCATTGAATATATAAACCACATCTTCTTTATCCATTCGTCAGTTGATGGACATTTGGGCTCTTTCCATAATTAGGCTATTGTTCAAAGCGCTGCTATAAACATTGGGGTACATGTGCCCCTATAAGGCAGAAGTTTTAGAGCAAACTAATAGAAAGCGAAATTTTAAGCATTTTGACCAAAATCAAATCATGAGGGAGTTTATCCCATAAGCATTTGGTCAGAGGAAAGGAGCATGACTCCCTGAATTCCAAGGAAGGAGAGAACTAGGTAACCTGCAAACTATTATAAAGCCATGAAAAGCACATGAAATTATATAGTCAGTGATAAACTATCAATCACAAACTTATCCGTACAGCAATAGGACAAAATCACCAATTTTTTAAGACAGGAAAAACATACAAGATAAACTATAATAACTACCACTACCAAATTCAAACATTTTGATCACACTATCTCTGCCTTTAAGTGGTAGTAAGATTTCAGAACTTTATCCAAAAGACCACCATTGAAGACTTTTAAGCAGCAAATCAGATTTATGTTTTTAGAATAAATAAGATCAGACTTATTTATATTACAATGATATTGAGAGGGCTGAATTCAAGGTAGGCCAGACTGAAGGCTAGGAACTGTTCTGATAACATAGGGGAATAATGACAAGAGCCTGAACTTTGTTGGCAGAATTGGCCACAGAGAGATGAGCAGATAGAATCAAAAGAATTTGTTCTCCAGTTGGAGGGAGGGACAAGGGAGAAGAAAACTTCTAGAATTGTTCCACCTAAGTTTTGACATAGGCCACTAGATGAATGAGGGGAAACACAGGTTAAGAAACATAGCAAAAGATCAATTTGGTGGGTAAGAAAAAGAACAATGATTTCATCTAGGGACATCTTGAGCTTTCAGAGCCTCTGAGACAAGTAGATAGAAATGTCCAGAAGGTTATTATATACCTGAGTTTGAAGCTTGAGATTGAGATTCAGGAGTCATGGACTTGCGCTAGATCACATCCGGCTTGCCTACACAAGAATAGTGTTCCAGCTTCTGCCTAGATGGCCAGACACCAGCAGAAGCCAATTCTGACATTTTCCATCTACTTTGCTAGTACCATTCACCCTGCCACAGCATTCTCCTGCAAACCTGCTTCACCCAACCCAACTGCCCCAGGAGGCATCCCTCTAAAGCAGCCTCTGCCCTACCACACTCAACAGGCAGTCTTGGTTGGGGCCAGCATCCCCCCAAACCCACTATTGCCCCCATCATACCAGGCAGACAGCCCCAGCCAGGGCCAGCACCCCTTCAAAGTGACTCCTGCCTTGGGGTGGTAGGGAGCCGGCCCTTTCCACCAGCATGCCTGCAGCAGTTATGGCCAGGTCTCTCAGCCCAATATGCAGGGAGCTAACCCCACCCACCAGCAAACCCACACCAGCTACAGTTGGGCCTCTCAGCCAGTTACACCAGGGACAAGCCCTGCCCACCAGTGCACTGGCAGAGGTTGTAGCCCAGTCACAACAGAAGAGCACATACAGCCCACACAGAAGATACCCTGGAGTGCTTTGGTTCTGGTGGGTAGACCCAGTGGGCCTCATAGGATGCCTTCTACATAAAGCCACTACTTTCAAAACCAGGAGACATAGCTAACATACCTAATATGTAGAAAAAACTTAGGAAGTCAGACAAAATGAAGCAGAGGAGTATGTTAAAAAAGAATGACAAAATCTCAGAAAAGAACTAATATACCTGATAAAGAGATCGAAGTAATGGTTATAAAGGTACTCACGACATGAGAGAAGAGTGGATGAACTTCAACAAAGAAAGACAAAATATATAAAAGAACCAATCAGAGCTGAGGATTACAATAACTAAAATGAAAAGTACATAAGACAGAATCAAAGCAGATTAGATGCAAAAGAACGAATCAACCATCTGGAAGACAGGCTAGAAAAAGCACCTAAGCTGTTCAGCAAGTTTTTTTTAAGTTTATTTATTTATTTTGAGATAGAGTGAGCAGGGGAGGGGCAGAGAGAGGGAGGGAGAGAGAATCCCAAGGAGGCTCTGCTCTGTCAGCACAGAGCCTGACACAGGGGTTGATCCCACAACCCTGGGATTATTATCTGAGCTGAAACCAAGAGGTGGACACTTAACTGACAGCCACCCAGGCACTCTGCAAGTTTTTTTTTTTTTTAATAAGGAGGGAAGGGTCTCAGATGGCAGCATAGGGAGACCCTGAACTCAGCTCCTCTGTTGGACACTGAATTCTTGCCTACCTATAGAGTAATTCACCTGAAGAAAAACTGAGGGGTGACTAAACAGCTTCTGCACAACAAAGGATAGAGACATAGTAATGATAGGAACCCCAGCCTCAGTGCGGTGAACTTCAGCAGAGAGGGATATCGCTGAGGGGCCCACCTGCAGATTCACCCAACTGGAGCACAGCAGAAAAACAGTCTGGAAGGCAACTAGACATAAGGGAAGGAAACTCGTCTCCTAACCCTAGAACATCAGCCAAACAATAGGGGAGCTACTGAAATCCTTTCTGATGTCAGAGGTGCTGCCTAACACCATTGCTGACATTTCCTTTCCACCTTGATAGTACAGATGGGAGCAGGATCGTGGTGCTCTAGGAAGCCTGCCACCACAGCAAGTCCTAGTCTACACCACCTTCAACCATCCCCCCAGAGGCAGCTCCCATATTCACACCCATTCCGGCTCCAACCACCCCACCCAGAGTACTCTGGCCTGCACCCACCCCTGCTGGAGCCATCCCACTGGGACAGCCCTGTCCCAGAGCACCCAGGGCCCCACCAGCCCAATGGGGCAACCCAATGTAAAAAGCCTTGGGCAACCCAATGTGAAAAGCCTTGGGACACCCCTGGCCCATGCCCCACCAGCTGCCGCCATCCTGCCTGGGCACCCAAGTGTGGAGCACCCAGGACATCCCAAACCAAGCCTGCTCAAGCTGTCCTGCTGTTACAGGAGGGTGGGAGAGACACTGGTCCTTGTCTCACAGAATCAAAGAATGAATCTCACAGACAACAGACAGTAAGCAAAGTGATAGAGTTTATCAAGAGAAAGTATAAAGCTCTCAAAACTAAGAGGGGTCCCAAGTGGGTTGCCGACAAAGATTTTTGTCCCTGACTTTTTATTAGGAACTTATCAAAGTTTGTGAGACTCCACTCATGGCATCTAGCGCAGGTGGGTTTGGAATACCTTTATCCTTTTTTTTCCCCCCCAAACCCTGCCCCTTCTTTAGCTTCCCACTTACAGCCGCAGCCTGCCTCCCCCAGGGTCCCTTTATCTCTCCCTGCCCAATGCTAACCCTTTCCCTAAGTACCAGGCACACACAGGTGACACGGGAATTTTCCTACACAAAGCTACACCTTCAAGGCTGGGAGAGGTAGCTGTTTTGCCTAATTCATAGACATAAACACAAAAGTCAAAACGAGACAGAGGAACATGCTCCCACTGAAAGAACAAAAACTTCAGAGAATAAGCTAAATGAAATGGAGATAAGAAAATTACTTGATGAAGAGATCAAAGTAATGTTCATAAAGATGCTCACCAGACTTAAGAGTCAATGAACTCAGCACTTCAGTGAAAAGATAGAAAAGAGAAAAAAAATAACCAATCAGGGTTGAAGAATATAATAACTGAAATGAAAAATCTGCTAGAGAAAATTGACAGCAGACAGGAGGATGCAAAAGAACACATCAGCAATCTGGAAGACAGGGTCATGGAAAGCACTCAAGCTGAATAGCAAAAAGTAAGAATTTTAAAAGTGAGGTTGGGTTAAGGGACCTCTAGGACAACATCAAGCATTGTAACATTTGCATTATAGGAATCCCAGAAGGATAAGAGAGACAGAAAGGGACAGAAAACTCATTTAAGAAATAATAGCTGAAAATTTCCTTAACCTGGGGAAGGAAACAGCCGGTTCCAGGAAACACAGAGAACCCCAAACAAGATGAACCCAAGCAGGTTGGTCCCAAGCTCCCTAATAACTAAAATGTCAGAAATTAAAATTAGAATCTTGAGAACCTGGACCACTTTCTTACCCCATACACAAAAATAAACTCAAAGTGGATGAAAGACCTAAATGTAAGACAGGAAGCCATCAAAATCCTCGAGGAGAAAGCAGGCAAAAACCTCTTCGATCTTGCCCGCAGCAACTTCTTACTCAACATGTCTCCAGAGGCAAGGGAAACCAAAGGAAAAATGAACTATTGGGACCTCATCAAAATAAAAATCTTCTGCACGGCGAAAGAA
The DNA here is from genome assembly GCF_018350195.1 of Panthera tigris. Classification (NCBI taxonomy): domain Eukaryota; kingdom Metazoa; phylum Chordata; class Mammalia; order Carnivora; family Felidae; genus Panthera; species Panthera tigris. The sequence continues at coordinate 18,064,451 of NC_056676.1, read as the reverse complement.
ACAAACAAGCAAAACTAAAAGGCAACTGACAGAATGGGAGAAGATATTTGCAAATGACATATCTGATAAAGGTCTAGTATCCAAAATCGATAAAGAACTTATCAAACTCAACACCCAAAAAACAAATAATCCAGTGAAGAAATGGGCAAAAGACATGAATAGACACTTCTTCAAAGAAGACATCCAGAGGGCCAACTGACACATGAAAAAATGCTCAACATCACTCATCGTCAGGGAAATACAAATCAAAACCATAATGAGATACCACCTCACACCTGTCAGAATGGCTAACATTAACAACTCAGGCAACAACAGATGTTGGTGAGGATGAGGAGAAAGAGGATCTCTTTTGCATTGTTGGTGGCAATGCAAGCTGGTGCAGCCACTCTGGAAAACAGTATGGAGGTTCCTCAAAAAACTAAAAGTAGAACTACCCTAAGACCCAGCAATTGCACTACTAGGCATTTATCCAAGGGATACAAGTATGCTGTTTCGAAAGGACACATGCACCCCCATGTTTATAGCAGCACTATCAACAATAGCCAAAGGATGGAAAGAGCCCAAATGTTCATCGATGGATGAATGGATAAAGAAGATGTGGTATATATAGACAATGGAGTATTACTCGGCAATCAAAAAGAATGAAATCTTGCCATTTGCAACTACATGAATGGAACTAGAGGGTGTTATGCTAAGTGAAATTAGAGAAAGACAAAAATCATAGGACTTCACTCATATGAGGACTTTAAAAGACAAAACAGATGAACATAAGGGAAGCGAAACAAAAATAAAAACAGGGAGGGGGACAAAACAGAAGAGACTCATAAATATGGAGAACAAACTGAGGGTTACTGGAGGGGTTGTGGGAGGGGGATAGGCTAAATGGGTAAGGGACACTAAGGAATCTACTCCTGAAATCATTGTTGCACTATATGCTAACTAATTTGGATGTAAATTTTTAAAAATAAAAAATAAAATTAAAAAAAATTAGAATCTTGAGATGGAAATAAAAAAGCAACTACTTATATACAAGGAAAACCCTGTAAAACTATCAGCTGATTTTTCAGCAGAAACTTTGCAGACCAGAAGGGAGTGGCAGGCTATATTCAAAGCGCTGAAAGGAAAAATACCTACAACCAAGAATACTCTATCCAACAAGGTTATCATTCAGAACTGAGGGAGAGACAGTTTCCCAGACAAAAATTAAAAGAGTTCATCAATATTAAATTGACCTTCTAAGAAATGTGAAAGGACTTTAAGCAGCAAAGACCATAACTGATATAAAAAAAATGTTAAAAGAAAAAACTTTACTAGTAAAAGCAAATATATAGTAAAGTTGGTAAATCAGTCACATAAAGCTATTATGAAGATTAAAAGACAAAAGTAGTAAAATCAATTATACCTTTAAAAAATTAAAGGATTCAAAAAATGAAAGATGTAAAATATGATGTCACATACGTAAAACATAGCGGAGGGGAGGAGTAAAAATGTAGTGCTTTGAAAATGTGTTCAAACTCAAAACCATCAACTTAATACAGACTGCTATATACTTAGGATGTTTTATATATGAACCTCATGGTGACCACAAACCAAAAACCTGCAATAGATACACAAAAAGGAGAAAAAATTCTGAGCATAAGACTAAAGAAAGTGATTAATCACAAGAGTAGAAGAGAAAAAGAGAAAGAAATAGAGAATATAAAAATAACCAGAAAGCAATTAACAAAATGATAATCATATGTCTATCAATAATTACTTTAAGTGTAAATGGTGCAAATGCTCTAAATGATCCGATCAAAGGACATAAGGTAACTGAACGGATAAAAAAACAAAAAAGACCTATCTATATGCCATCATCTATAAGAGATTCACTTCAGACCTCAAGATACATGTAAACTGGAAGTTAAGGGATGGAAAAAGACCATGCAAATGGAAGCAAAAAAAAAATCTCCGTAGCAATACTTAAATCAGGCAAAACAGACCTTGATACAAAGACTGTAACAAGAGACAAAGAAGGGCATTACATAATGATAATCCAATAAGATAATATGACACTTAATATAAATATCTATGCAGCCAACATAGAAGCAAGCTGATTTTATGTAAAGTAACAGACATAAAGGGAAAATTTGACAGTAATAGCATAATAATAGGAGAGTTTAACACCCCAGAAAATAAGGAAATAATTACTTTGAATGACACGTTAGACCAGGTGGACTTAACAGATACATGCAGAACATTCCATCCAAAAAGAGCAGAATGCACATTCTTTTCAAATGCACCTAGAACATTATTCAAGACAATAACCACCATGGAAAAAGAGTATGGAGATTCCCCAAAAAATTAAAAGTAGAAATACCATATGATCCAGCAATTCCACTTCTGGATATTTATCCAAAGAAAATGGAAATGCTAATTCAAAAAGATATATGCACCCGTATGTTTATTGCAGCATTATTTACAATAGCCAAGATATGGAAAAGAGCCAAGTGTTCATCCATACATGAATGGATAAAGAAGATGTGGTATATATACACATTGAACCAGCACTCATCCAGTAAAAAAATGAAATCTTGCCATTTGCAATAACATGGATGAACCTAGATGGTATTAGCTAAATGAAATAATTCAGACAGGGAAAGACAAATAACATGAATTCACTTACATGGGGAATCTAAAAAGCAAAACAAACAGAAGAGACTCATAAATACAGAGAACTGGCCCTTGCTAGAAAGGAGTGGGTGGAGGATGGGCAAACTAGGTGAAGGGGATTAAGAGATACAAACTTCCAGTTATGAAACAAATAAGTTTCATAGGATGGAACATACAGTATAGGGAATAGAGTCAGTAATATTGTAATAACACTGTATGATGACCATGGTAACTACACTTATTGTGGCGAGCTTTTCATAATGTATATAATTGTCCATTCACTATGTTGTATACCTGAAACTAATATGATAGTATATGTATAACTATACTTCAATTTAAACATTTAATTAATTTTAAATATATAAATAAAAATGTAAGAACAATAAGTATATATGTGTTTATAAATATACTTTGGAAATATTACTCTAGTGTTGCTATTAAAAAGTCAAATGTGAATCTAATCCCTTTTTCTTATAGATGACTTGTTTCTTTCTCTCTGGAATTGTTTTCTTTTCTTAAATTTCAACCTAGTGTGTCAAAGTGTTGACACATTTCCTCTTTATCTCTCTTGTTTTGTATACAATAATTCCATTCAACCTTTCCTTGATTGTGGGAAATTTTCAATTAGCAGTTCTTCAAATATTTAGCTTTTATTTCTTTCTCTATTTGAGCCTCTATTAATCAGATGTTGACAGTTATTCTATTTTTCATACTCCTTTAATTTTTCTTTCATTTTTTTGATGCCTTCTGGGAATGTTTCAAAACATATTCCATCTCATTAATTCACTCATCAACCGTATTCTTTCAACCCGTGAATTAAGTTCTCTATTTCTATTCTATCTGATTGGTACTTTTAACTTCTTGTCCCTGATTAATGTATCCAATGCCCTTCTATATGCCCTTGAGAATATTTATTAGGATTATTGTAAATTCTTTTTCTCTGGATCATTAGTTTTGCTCCCTCTGGAATTAGTTGTTCAGTCTGTGATCTCTCCTTTCCAGTGCTTTACATCAGTGTTCTTCAAATGTCCCTTTATTTGTCCTGTACCTTTCAGAGTATCAGCTATAGTGTTCATATTATATTCTGAGTTCCATCCATATCCCACTTGCTTCTAAGGCATGTCCAGAATTAGACTCAAAGGAGGAAAACTACAATTGCTATAAATTCCCCATCTTAACTCACCTGTAACACAAACAAGATTTAATCACCTCAAGATTTATCCTGATTTGACTTGGTTACCTTTTCATATTGAGTAGAATTAGACTATCTCACAGAATCACCAGACATTTCCCATTTGTTTATGGAAAAAGACAGTTTTCTAGGGCATTTGGGAGGGCTAATCATGGCCAGTGGCAAATAACTGTAGAAAAGGTAATTCTTTCTAAATGTAAAAATGTCTTGGGACTTTACTACTTTGTGATTGTTACAGTGAATGTTATTTTCCTTCCTCCCCATCATAGACCTATGGGATATATATTTGTTAATTCAAAAATTATTAAATTCAAGTGTTGAGGATTTTTTTAACTTTTTTTCGGGTTTTTTACATTTATTTTTGAGAGAGAGGCAGAGCGTGAGTGGGGGAGGGGCAGAGATAGGGAAACACAGAATCTGAAGCAGTCTCCAGGCTCTGAGCTGTCAGCACAGAGCCTGATGCAGAGCCCAAACCCACAAACGAGATCATGACTTGAGCCCAAGTCAGGTGCTTAACCGACTGAGCCACCCAGGCGCCCTTGTTGAGGATTTCTTAACTAAATTCTTACCCCCAAGATAGCTGGAGAAGCCTCTTGCATTTTACAAACCAGTTTGGATATTGCTTGCCTAAAAATACAATAGAAATTGTTTTGGCATGTTTTGTGGAATTATTTCTGTCTTGCCTTCGTGTTCTTGATTAATCAATGTGTGTATCTTACCAGACACCTGTGCAGATGTCTAGCCTTTTCTTTTGATCTGACATTCACTTACCAACGAATATTTGTTGAACATTTGCCATACTCCTGTTCTAGTTGTAGGTGCCCAGCAAGCTGAAGACCACACAGTTCCTGCTTTCACAGAGCCCTAGAGTTTAATAAAGAACTCAGACTGAATGTAGTTTCTATTAGAGCAGGGTTTTTTTTTTTTCTGTATTGTTTTTTATTGAATACCAGGCACCTAGAACAGTATAAATATTGGTTGAATGCTAAACAGGTAAATCCTGCAGACTAATTACAAGTATGTCGAGTGTTACAGAGGGAAAGTGCAGGGTGTCGTGGGTATAACAACAGGAGCCTTACCTGCTCTGGAGGATGATAAAGAATTAGGTCTCTCACTGACAAAGGCATCCCTTTAGAGTAGTTTATGCAGGCTCAGTTAAAAAATCAGTACTTATTTCCTATTCAGGCCATTGAAGCTTGAACCACCCTGGATTTTTCAAAACTGATGCCTATAAATGAGAAATTAGATGAATTGCTTAATAGTACCATATGTTGATAGAAATGAAAGAAAAAAATCAGTTTAACGATGCTCATTTGTGTCTCTTGCTTCTTGTCTCTCCGCTCCCTCACCCCATTTTCTTTTCTGTCTTACAGATGAAGGAGCTTCTATGCACCCTTGCGATGATACCTACTGTGGACCTTTCCCAGAATCTGAGCCGGAAGTGAAAGCTGTAGCCACCTTCCTCCGAAAACACAGGAAGCACATTAGGGCTTACCTCTCCTTTCATGCATATGCTCAGATGTTGCTATATCCCTATTCTTACAAATATGCAACAATCCCCAATTTCAGCTGTGTGGTAAGTATTTGACCATGTGTATGTGTGTGTCAGGCTTTCTTCTTTTCTAACACTAACATGGTTCTAAGCAGTAATGACGTATAGCAAACACATATTGTGTTTATGCTAATAAGCATTCTTTACGTATTGACTCATTTTTCATAATTATATGAGGTAGGTAACTATTATTATCCCCATTTTACAGATGAGGAAACTGAAACCTATGGAAATTAAGCAATTAGACTAACAACATACAGCTACTAAGAGCCATAGCCAGGATTCAGCCCCAAATCTAGCTCCAACATTGTCGCTTTTAACTGCTATGCTGTGCTGCTTCTCAAATGCAATCATTTCAAACCGATTTACATTCTTACCACAGGTTATACGGAAAGTGTCAGGATGGATTTGATTAGTATTACAGCTTCAGTCACATGTTCAGGGCTATAATTAATTTTATTGAGCAAATAATTGTTCATAAATTATGGTCTGACTCTCATTAATTAAAAGCAAGTTTTAATTTGTAAGCGCTCTTTGCTTAATGGTACTAAGTCTCTGGGCATCTATTTGACAAGTTAGCACTCAGAATGAACAGCCCTTCAAGCATTAGATTACTTGTCAGTGATTAAGCAGAGTTCCTTTCTCTCCTCATCTCAGAAACCCAACAAGCTATCCACTGTAGGGCAAAATTCTTTGTAAAGTGAGTCTCGTTCAGAGCCAATAGCATCTAAAGGTCTATAAAATTCAAAACTAGGTCAAACTAATATATAGTGTGAGGAGTGAGGAAGAAGGAAGAGGTAAAGGGGAGAGGGCTTTGGGGTTGCTGTTCACGTTCTATTCTTTGGCCTGGATACTGGTTATATGAGTGTGTGCAATTTGTGATCATTCATTGAGCTATAAACTTAAAATTGTTATATTATTCTGTATGGATGTTAAACTTGAATTAAAAGCTTTGATAAAAGAGAAGCACCCCCTTTCTTCCTATACCTTGAACTCTAAATCCTTCACCAGTTGGTTGGAGTTGCAGGAATCCCAGATCTAGATGTCCAGGACCTGGAAGGAATGGGGAACATGAGGAAGAAGGCCTGAGGAAAGGCTCGTATTCTGTCCAAAAAAGGAATTTTGTTCTTGGCCTTCCAAGAAAGAATTCTGAGCAAATTCTCTTTCTTGAGGAATTTTGTAAAGGTGGTAGTTCTATTTAAGAATGCTATTCTTCAGCTACTCTGTGTCAACAGACTTGTTGTCGTCGTCGTCGTCGTCGTCGTTGTTGTTGTTGTTGTTAACTTGACAGCTTAACCACCCTGTATCACACAAAGCTTCTCTAGGCAAATATTCACCCCTTTCTGGATTGGGCACAATGTCTATTTATGGTCTCACAACAGATAATATGGAGTATGCCATATATTAAATCTATTACATGAGAATGTTCTCCATATTTTGAATTTAGCTTGCTATCAGAAGTTAAGCCTATTCTAATTTTCTCTTAGGTTGGAGGTTGTGGTATAAAGAGTAGATCAGTGATTCACAACCAAGAATGAATTTGCCTCCCACGGGACATTGAACAAGGTTGAAGACATTTTGATTGTCACAACAAGGCTGGAGGATGCTATTGGCATCTAGAGGATAGAAGCCAAGGATACTGCTAAATGTATGGGACAGCCTCCACAGCACAGAGTTATTTAGTCCAGACTGTCAATAGTGCCACTGTTGAGAAATCCTGTTACCAGGTTACCTATAAGCTAAGTCATTACAGCCAAGATTAAAATTCTCAGAAACTAGGTAGTCTCTGAATGTTAACCAGAAACCATTAAATTCTAATAAATTGTTCAAAAACATTTCCATCAATATGGTAGAGTCTGTGTTTCTGCTAACATTTTTAGGTCATTCATTAAGCTGCTTTAAATATGGAAATAATTGGGGACACCTGAGTGGCTCAGTTGGTTAAGCATCCGACTTTTGATTTCAGCTCAGGTCATAATCTCAGAGTCATAAATTCAAGACCCGCTGAGCATGGAGCTTGCTTGAGATTCTCTCTCTGCCCTTCCCCCACTCACTCACACATTCTCTCTCAGAAAGAAAAGAAGAGGAAAAAAATGAATAAAAAACATAATCCTTATTTAGCTGAGGTTCAATAAGTGAGACCTGGAGGCGCCTGGGTGACTCCATCAGTTAAGCCTCCAACTTGGGCTCAGGTCATGATCTCGCGGTTCATGAGCTCGAGCCCCACGTTGGTCTCTGTGCTAACAGCTCAGAGCCTGGAGCCTGCTTCAGATTCTTGTGTGTGTCTCTCTCTCTGCCCCTCCCCTGCTCACATTCTGTCTCTCTCTTTCTCTCAAAAATAAATAAAAACATTAAAAAAAATGTTTTTAATAAGTGAGGCCTGGGACAAGTGGAAAGAGGAAACAATAAAGAAAGGAGGAATTGCTTAAACTCTTTCAAATAGGTGTCTAGCTACACAACCCTGGAAAATAATTCTTGGAAAATGTTATGAAGTTTTCATTTTTTGTGGAATGATCCTATCTAAACCTCTCACCAACATGCACCTGCACCTGAGTGGCAGAAGTGCAGGGAGCTCAAAAGGCTAAAGCTATGCCTATGGTTTTTTTGCAAAGAGGCCAAGAGGTTGTGTTTTTTTTTCTTAGTAGATTTCGGGGTGGGAATTTAGTCCTCCGGAATAATGAGGAACAAAACTCTCCCCACCAGCAGAATGCAATAATCTTCTAAATGTAGAAATATCTGCCCTTGCCATGGAATATTGCTAAAACCATTGGAGAAGATGTTAAAATCTTAGAACATTCTCCATAAAGGTTTTTGGTATTAGGGTGTTTACATTCCTTCTCTGTTGGCTCCTGAGAGGAGAAATTCATCATCAGTGAGATCAATAATAAATTGTCTGCCAGGTTCTGGAGCCTGGCCCCTTAATACCCACAACAAGTGGCATTTGCTGCAGAGGCTGCTTTATTCATCCCTGAGGTGAATGAGGACAGCAAGCTGCAGCCAAGGCCAACACACGGCACCACGTTGCCCAGAGTACTTCAACTAATGTATTAAATTATTCATAGGCAAATTGAAATGGGAGAGTTGTATACTGGTTTCAACATACTTCTTTTCCTCTTGCTGGTCATACAATACTTCTCTGACTCCTTATTGAAACTAATGCTGCTATACCATTTGAAAATGTTTTGAAGTGTAGTCCGTATCCTTTCAGTTCATGTTAGAATATTCACATTTTAGTAGTTTTGTTGTGTTGATTATTCTTCCGAGTTTTGGCATTGATTGGAAGAGTTCCACCTCAGAATTTCTACATCTTAGCAGTACCTGAGCTCCGTCAGAGGCGTATGTAACCTTAGAAGTCATGGAGCATTCTGAAATTGTATTCCCATTCCCCTGGGGATAAATGAATAGCATATGAGAAGTCACTCTTCCTGAACTAAAGGGTTTCTTAATTGATGCAAATGTGCTTTAAATACCTTGTACATAGCCACTGAAGTATGTACTTAAGGATCAATAAGATTATCTTGATACTCTTGCAGAGCTATGCTTATTCAACATTCATGCAAGAAATATTGATTAAGCATCTGTTATACATAGGCACATTGCTAAACACTGCATATGTAGCCTTGAGGAAGACTGACGTTCTTCCCTATCAAGTATTTTGTAATTTATAAAAACAAGTGCCTCTGAATAAAAATGAAGAGGACAGAACACTAAATCAGCATCAGAAGATATGGGTACTTAACCGCTCCTTGCCATGTAATCCCAGCCTTGCTGAGCCTTTCTTTTCTTGTCTGTCAAGTGGAAATATTACTGATCACTGGTCTGGTGTGAGCATCAGTCAAAGCAAATAATGTGTTCCAAAACACATTGTAAACTGCAGCACGTGTCGAAGAATAATATTATTATTAAACATAGCTATTACCTAATGTGCCCAACCTTGCTCTCCAAATTGATGACTGATAATGCTCAGACAACATGCCAGTGTTTCCAAAGGTTTCAATGCAGTGATGGAAAGTGATAGAAGTTTTCCATTTTCCCTCACAGGAATCTGCAGCTTATAAAGCTGTGAATGCACTTCGGTCGGTATATGGGGTACAATATAGATATGGACCTGCCTCCAGCACATTGTGTAAGTTTCCTGTGTATTTTGTTTTAGAATCATCTCTTGAACCAAGATCCTGTATGATGACTTCCCTTTAAAAAAACAGAAAGTGTGTTCCCCTTTAAAGAGAAATTTTTGACAACCAAATTAGCCAAGGAAGATGAAGGGAGTTTATATCTGGTTAGTTTTACACTGCATGACAGAAATCATTGTACCAATTTAAATAAATTCTAAGCAGAGAATATTCTAAGCATGTAGTAATGACTACAAAGCTGAATTGAGATCTTATGACAGTAGAAAGTGCCCAAGTGGGCTCCTTAAGCAATTGTAACTACTATAAGGGTGGAAATGGGCCTTGAGAAGGTAATGAAGTAATATCTCAGCTCTAAAAGAGCTTCCCTTTTATTCCTTTCCTCCACCATTCTTGTTAGGAAATTCTGTTTTTTACATAACACCTAAAGCTGAATTTCCCCTTAAAAGGTAATTAAAATATTTCTTACTTTATATGAAATAAAGAACAACTGGGTATATGGAAAGAACTTGAAGAATCAGAAGGCATGGATTCTAGTCCTAATTCTGCTGCTAACTGTGATACAATCTTGGCCAAGATACTAATCCTGGGCCTCAGTTTCCACCACTTTTAAGTGAGGAATTGGACAAGGTCATTTCTCATGGTCTTTTAAACTCTAAAATTCATTAATTATATGACTTGGAAAATTTAGCATGAAATCATATACATCTTAATGTCTGCATATGCACGCGCGCACACACACACACACACACACACACACACACAGGTTGTATGTGTATGTATAGAGAGTGGCACCCAATCTCACTTTCAGTGAAGTACGAAATTTCTCCTTGATTTCTTTAACCTACCCATTATTATATTCCTAACCACTCACTTTCTTGAGCCTTCAGAAGAAAAGCTTGGCTTGTCAATTAACATTGCTTATCATGTAAGTTTATCCTAATAATGAGAATGTCTTATGTATTAGAATTTTTTGCAAAGTCTATGATCATTGGTCTCATGCAGACCTCTTTAGAACTGTTTTTCAGTACGGCCATGCTGAAGGAGGAAAGATAGCATTTTTTTTAAAAGTCATATTCCTAATTATCACCAACATAATATACATTAGTTTTTAATATTAATTTTTAAAAATCTTACACTTCACCTTTTAAGCTTGGTATGAAGTTACAGTCATGGTATTATATTTACCAAGAACAATCTGTTACCATAGAAATGAGGCTGTCACATCACCATGACGTAACTCTTGGCACGTATTGACTCTGACTTTGGCTTCTATGACTACTATTTGCACTTCCAGTGTACTCTAATCCAGAGGGACAATGAAGCCACCGCCTACCTTTTGTCCTTAACCAAAGCAAGAGGAGCCTGAGAAACAGCAAAGTCATTTAATTGTCTTAACTTAATAATCTATCTCTAACTTGTCCTGACAGAAGCAGCATAAAAAGTGGTATTATTTGAGCAGATGAACATGCTCTGAAAAGTTTTTTAATAGTAATAGTGTTAGGTCAGTCTGGATCACATTGATTTCAAGAAAAAAGTATATAAAGATTCTTCTATTAAAAATTTATTAAACAATTATTAAGAGCCTGTTATGCTAAAAAATGACATACTAGGCACTTTGGGGTGTCAAGATGCAAAATAATAGGGGCTTATGTCCCTTAGCACATTATTTCATTTAATTTCCACAACACCACCATGCAGCAGGTATTATAATCTCGTTTTCTAAAGAGGAGATTATGGTTCAGACAAGTCACAGTAGGTGGTGGGACACATACAGCCTGAGCCCTTAGTCTGCCTCTAATGCCTGCACTTTCACCTCTGTGCCGACAAGCTCACAAGCATGTGAGGTCACAAGAGCCAGAGAGAGGAGAGAGTTGCCAGTGGATTATCAGCTACGCTAAATGTTGTTGAGAGGTTGAAAGTGGCATCTGAGAGGGGGGATAAAAAAAACACCACCACCACCACCAACAACAACAACAACAACAAGAAAGGAGATTAGGCCTGCTGTCATTGGTGACCTTCAAGAACTAAGGTTTCATAGACAAGTAGAGGCAAGAACCAGATTGAAAGTGGCTGAGGATACAGAGGCAACATATATAGAGTCTCTTTGCATTCTAAAGCAAAAGGACCAAGACAAGGAGGATGGTATATAGCACAAGAAGGAAGTGCTATAGGAAATCAGTGCTTGAATATTGTGGTCAATGCAGATGCAAGAGAGGGTGGTTTAATTAATGAAACGAGGTCCCAGAGAAGACCAGAGACCAGAGAAGACCATGATGAATAGAATCAAAAGATGACACCTGTAAAAAACAAGCATCCTCTCCTCCTCTGAGCTGGAAGGAAGAAAGCCAGAGGGCTGTGGTGTCAGTAGAGGAGGTGGTGGGCTGATTACCTTGTGTGGACCTGGGGACAATGGCAAAGTGAAGGGCAGGACCATAAGAGCGTGAGAAAACTTCATTAAGTGAAGGTCTAGAAAAAGGAGCCTGGAGCAGCTGGCTCCAGGGAGCCAGGAACAGGCTGTCAGTGACTAGAGTGATTTTACAGCAAAGACTTTCTCCAGCTTCCTCTCAAGGAGTGAAAGCAAAGAAACTGAGCCAGGGATTAGTTTGTAGAGGGGGAGAGGTGGGGGCTGAAGTGTGGGTGAAGATAAATGTTATTGGAATTGAGGCTGAGAAATCTTGAGATCATCACACTAGAAAAGCATTACTACTTACACTAGATCCTCAAAGATGATGGCAGGTAGGATTTTTAGTTCCATGAGCCCACTGCCAAGGAACCACTGTTAAATCATTCTTGTTGAAACAGTATTTAATTGTGAGGATTTAGGATAGCTTAGTAAGCAAGTACTACACATAAACATTGAAAGTTATGCAGACTCTTTAGTGAGGCTCTTCTTTTTTTTTATTTTTTTTTATTTTTAGATGTGAGCTCTGGTAGCTCAATGGATTGGGCCTACAAAAATGGAATACCCTACACATTTGCTTTTGAACTTCGTGACACTGGACATTTTGGATTTTTACTCCCAGAGATGCTCATCAAACCGACCTGTACAGAGACCATGCTGGCTGTGAAGAACATCACAATACACCTACTAAAGGAATGTCCCTGAGACAGCCCAAGGGTCAGGGCAACCACCAGAGAGAGAGCTAATTCTGTGCAAGAACCACCTGGCAGTGGGGGAAATTTTTTTTAAAGAGAAGAGCAATTTCTTAGAATGAACATATCTGTGCACTTTAAAAGGACCTACTCATGCAATTACATTTCTGTGGCAATAAAAAATTGGTAAAAGAAAAAAAATTGAACATACCCTAGTTTGCTGTAAGAGAAGCATCCATGTTATATACGTTTAGAGTTCTATTTGATTAAGGGGGAGAGGGGATATTTTCAAACTCTATTGTCTCAAGAAATGTACACATTAAGGATTTCACTGCTAAATCTCCTTTTCTCAGTTAAGATCTAGGCTACTAATGTGTAATCTCTTGGTTTTCATTTGAAATGGAAACTTTTCAAATGAACTGTATTTCTTAATAAATATACAACTTAACGAGACCGCAGGTGCTTCACATCTTCATCACTGGCATTAGTGCCTCATATACCTGTACAAATACAGCAAGATAAAGCTTTCATGTTCAGACTCTGAGAATACCATTTACAAAAAAAAAAAAAAAAAAGAAGAAGTAAACACTAATTGAGGTGCCAGACACAGTGTTAAGAACTTTATACTGATAATCTCATTTATTACTCAAATATATGAGGTAGATACTACTATCATCGTCATTTTTCAGATGAGTAAATTGAGACTTAGAAAAGTGATATATGGGGCACCTGGATGGCTCAGTCAGTTTAGGATCTGACTTTGGCTCAGGTCATGATCTCAAGGTTTGTGGGTTTGAGCTCCAGGTCGGGCTCTGTACTGACAGCTCGTATCCTGGGAGCCTTCTTCAGATTCTGTGACTCCCTCTCTCTCCCTGCCCCTCTCTCTCTTGCACTCTGTCTCTTTCTCTCAAAAATAAATAAACATAGGGGCGCCTGGGTGGCTTGGTCGGTTAAGCGGCCGACTTCGGCTCAGGTCATGATCTCACGGTCCGTGAGTTCCAGCCCCGCGTCGGGCTCTGTGCTGACAGCTCAGAGCCCGGAGCCTGTTTCAGATTCTGTGTCTCCCTCTCTCTCTGCCCCTCCCCTGTTCATGTTCTGTGTCTCTCTGTCTCAAAAATAAATAAACGTTAAAAAAAATTAAAAAAAAAAAATAAACATTAACAAAAAAAAATTTTTTTTAAGTGATATTTCCATTTTCTTTTTTTTTTAATTTTTTTTAACGTTTATTTATTTTTGAGACAGAGCATGAACGGGGGAGAGTCAGAGAGAGGGAGACACAGAATCTGAAACAGGCTCCGGGCTCTGAGCTGTCAGCACAGGGGCCCGATGCGGGGCTCGAACTCACCGACCGCGAGATCGTGACCTGAGCCGAAGTCGGCACTCAACCGACTGAGCCACCCAGGCGCCCCGATATTTCCATTTTCAAGAATGTGACAGGACAGGTGTCTGGACTGCTGGAAATAACTAAAACTTCTGGACAAAATATAATGTTTTTAAATGTTTATTTATTTTTAGAGATAGAGTGCAAGCAGGGGAGGAGCAGAGAGAGAGAGAGGGAGAGAGATAATCCCATGCAGGCTCCACAGTGTCAGCACAGAACCCAACACAGGGCTCAATCTCATGACCATGAGATCATGACCTGATCTAAAATCAAGAATCAGTCACTTAACCGACTGAGCCACCCAGGTGCCCCAAAATAAAATTTTTTAATCATCTTTAAGACATCAAACAAGAAAGTAAGAAAATCTCCAGTTAGGCATTGAGTGAAGGCAGGAACCTAGAAAGGTAAGTGGTACGCTGTTATCCTGAGAGCATCTGTCAAAATAGGTGAGTGCAGACTTTGATTTTCACAGCATTTTGGAGGATGGGAACAGAGAACAAAGCCCAAGGCTACTCCAAAGTGGGAAGTCTAATAACAGATTCTCCTCCTACCAGAATTCTAAGATTCCAAAGGGCTATACCTTCAGTTTAAGGGTAAATTATAAATAAACCCCCATACTGTCTTCAAGGGACAATTGACTATTTCAAAATTTGGCAAGAGTAGAGAGGGGAGAAACTACAGCTGAATCATAGGTCAGTTCTCACCAATTTGTGGGCCAAATTCAGATTACTTAAATGGTCTGATACACCTCTAGCCAAGAATTTAATTCAGACTAATCCCAGATTGGTTATCCCCTCCAAGAATTTGGTAGAAGGAAACGCAAATCCTCTCAGGATGAAAAGATGAGCCTGAAAACTTCCAGAAAGAGTGGGGGGTTGGGGGGAAGATCACAAAGGAAAGAGGACTAGAGTAACATGAGACTTTTCAACAGCACCACTGAAGTTTGAAGACAATGGAGAAATGCCTTAGTTTTCAGGGGCCATTCTGTCCTAAAAATCTACACCCAGCAAAATGATAAGGAAAAGGGAGGGTAAAATACAAACATTTTCAAAGAATTGAGGTCCTAAATTATTAACCTTTCTCGGGAAAATCCTGAGGGATCTACTCTACCAAACTGAGGGATTAAACCAAGAAAAAGATATAGGATCTCAGAAATCAGGAATTCAGGAGAAAGGCATGGGGAAAAAATCTCAAGATAACAGTGAAGACAAAAGTCTAATAGCTGCAAAACAGGCTTAAAGAACCACCAAAGTGGAATAGAAGGAGAACTAAAGTCTCAGATGAAATTCTCCAAGATAAACATGAAACAGAACACATGTTCAGAGGCAATTTTTACTTCTATCAGAAAATCTGGGGATGGATTAGTAATAAAAGCACAGAAACCAAGAAAATAATAACAAAATGCAGCTGTTAATTGTGGTGCAAACAATGGCTACAGAAGAGAAGAAATAATAATATACTATATGACTTAGCTATAAACAATATTCATATATTTAAAATAATTTTAGCCATAAATATCAATTTAACCAAAAACAGTGATATAAATATATTTGAAGGGGAGGAAGAAGTACTGTATGTGAAAGGAGGGGTATAGGAGAGTTAAATCTTCATCTGCTGTAGCAGGAAGTCAATAGACAATATCTAAAACTGAAAGAAAAAAATCAAGAAATAACAGGTTGTGCATGTTACCTAGACATAAGAAAGTAAATTCTAGAAGAAACAATGTAAAAGATTAAGAATTATTGGGCTAAGGAGAGGGAGTTGGGAGTAAGGAAGGATGAAGTAGAGGACTACTGTTTTTAATATAAACCTTGTTATTATTTGACTGGCTTTGTTTTTTTTTAATTATGAAAAATATACAAAGTATATTCCTTTTAAAGGAAGAGTGTTTTTTTGTTTGTTTTGGAAGTTTTCTAACACTTTTTTTTATTCTTTAGTTAACATACAGTACAATGTTGGTTTCAGGAGTAGAATTCAACGATTCATCACTTACATATAACACCCAGGGCTCATCCCAACAAATGCCCTTAATACCCATCACCCATTTAGCCCATCCCTCCCCCAGTTTCCTCCATCAACCCTTAGTTTGTTCTCTATTGTTAAGAGTCTCTTACGGTTTGTTTTCCACCCTCCTCTTTTTCCCCCCTTTCCTGTATGTTCATCTGTTTCTTAAATTCCACATAGGAGAAAAGTCATATGATATTTATCTTTCTATGACTTATTTCGCTTAGCATAATACATTCTAGTTCCATCCACATTGTTACAAATGGCAAGATTTCATTCTTTTTTATCCCTGAGTAATAAATATGTATATCCATTCGTCAGATGATGGACATTTGGATTCTTTCCATAATTTGGCTATTGTTGATAGCACTGCTATAAACATTGGGTGCATGTGCCCCTTCGAATCAGCATTTTTGTATCCTTTAGATAAATACCTAGTAGTGCAATTGCTGGGTTAAGGGTAACTCTATTTTTAATTTTTTGAGGAACCTCCATACTCTTTTCTGCAGTAGCTGCATCTATATGCCTTCCCACCAGCAGTGCTAAAAGGGTTCCCCTTTCTCCACATCCTCGCCAACACCTGTTGTTTCTTGTGTTGTTAATTTAGCCATTCTGACAGGTGTGACATAGTACATCATCATGGTTTTGATTTGTATTTCCCTGATGATGAGTGATGTTGAGCATCTTTCATGTGTCTATTAGCCATCTGGATGTCTTCTTTGGAAAAGTGTCTATTAATGTCTTTCCTGCTTTGTTGAAGATTAACTGACCATAAAGCTATAGGTCCATTTCTGGGTTTTCTATTCTGTTCCATTGATTTGTGTGTCTGTTTTTATGCCAGGACCATACTGTCTTATGACTACAGCTTTGTAATATAGCTTGATATCAGGAACTGTGATGCCTCCAGTTCTGTTTTTCTTTTCCAGAATTGCTTTGGCTATTAGGGGTCCTTTTGTGGTTTCATAAAAGTTTTAGGATTATTTGTTCTATCTCTGTGAAAAGTGATATTTTGATAGGGATTGCATTAAATATGCAGGTTGCTTTAAGTAATATGGACATTTTAACAATGTTTGTTTTTCCAATTTATAAACATGGAATGTTTTTCCATTTCTTTGTGTCCTAGGAAAAGTGTTTCTTAAAGTGAACTCCCAACTATTTGCCACCCAGTCTTTTTGATGTTAATAAAATGTACATTATTTCAATAAAAATTTAAAACTAAATTTAAGAGAAATATTAAATGAGATCATATGTGAAATGCCTAGCACAGAACCTAGAATATAGTAGACAATCAGGAAATACTAATCTTTTCTATGCTTTACAAATCTAATATATCTTTTTATCTTGTAGTTCCAGTTATATGTTTGTAGGAATGGATCTCAGGCAGGTTTGAGGCTCAGTCCTGCTAAGAAATAGTATACCTGGGAATTTTAACTTCAGTTCATCCAGTCTGGTGGTAGATGCTCACACATGACCTGGGACTGGAGGGTTGTTTTTATACTAATTATTTCTACCCATAGAGCAGGCGAAAACCAAAATGTCCAGAATGACCAGAAGGGCCTGAAGCATCTGAAGACTCCCAACGATGGAGAGGTGCTACTTCTCAAAGCACCTGACAAAAAGGCATACATTTGCCTGCTGTCATCCACTGGCCATCATGAGTCCTTGACACCAGGAAACTCTCCCAATTGATTGCCAGCGTGCTGTGCTCCCCCCAGCCTGTTAGCTTTCTGTATCCAGACCATTTGCTGGTGTCTATTGATGCTTTCCCATCAAACATGATCTCCCCTGTAACAACCCAACACCAAACAACTCTTGAATATCCAGGAAGAAGAAAATAACTTATAGATAACCCCCCCCCAATCAATTTTGTATTATATTTTTAGTTGCCATCTATTCCATCCCCTATGGCATAGATTACCAAGTTAATATCAAGAACTTACATTTATATTATTATTTTAGTTTTCTCTGCCCTTCACATAGTGCAGGTGCTGAGTATTTCTTTTTCAAAGCCGAAAAGAGGTCAACAGAAAATATACAAGCTAAATAATCCACAGACTAGCTGGGTATATAGTTTCTCTATTATCCACTCATCAATTCAGAATGAAATTTTGCCTTTATGAACCTCATGTAAATTCTTTTCAGTGATTACTCTTGCATTTCGGTAGCACTGTATATATTTTACAGCTCAAATTCTATAAGTGGATATTTTAATATTTATAGGATATTTTCATTTTTAATCTTTTAAAACTAAGTCACAAAATGTACTGTTGGATGATGTATGTTCAAGGCACATTGCTAGGTGCTATGTGTGAGGAGGGGTGCTGAGAACAAAAAGTGTTTTATTTATATCAATACTTGCTTAGGAATGGAAAAGTTCAAACTAAAAACAGCACCTGCATTTTTGAAAATAGTTTAGCAAGACACTTCCCCATCCCCACTACTATTAAAAGCAATTTTACAGATTCTGGTTATGTTAAGTTGTAACTCTCAGATCGTTTTAGTGAGTATATCAGTTTTGTAGGACTGCCTTAGCAAGTTTCCACGAATTGGGTGGCTTAAAACAATAAAAATTTGTCATCTCAGTTCTAGAGGCTAGAAGTCCAAAATCAAGGAAGGTCAGGGCACTGCCTCCTCTAAAACCTATAGGGAATCCTTCCTTGCCTCTTCTTAGTTGCTGGTTGGTTGCCAGCAATCTTTGGTGTTCCTTGCTGCTACATAATTTCAAACTTAGCCTTCCTCTCACATGGCCTCCCCCCCTGTGTGTCTCTTGTCCTCACATGGCCATGTTCTTGGAAGGACACTAGTCATATTGGATTAGGAGCCCACCCTACTTCAGTATGAACTCATCTTAACGAATTACATCTGCAGTGACCCTGTTTCCGATAAGGTCCAATTCTTTTTTTTTTTTTTTTTTTTTTTTTTTTTTTTTTTTTTTTTTTTTTAATGTTTAGTCTTTCTTGAGAGAGAGAGACAGAGCACAAGTCGGGGAGAGGCAGAGAGAAAGGGAGACACCGAATCCAAAGCATGTTCCAAGCTGTCAGCACAGAGCCGGATGCAGGCCTGAACCTATGAACCACGAGATCATGACCTGAGCCAAAGTCGACACTTAACTGGCTGAGCCACCCAGGTGCCCCCAATAAGGTGCCTAATTACTAAGCCACCCAGGTGCCTCCAATAAGGTCCCATTCAGAGGTACAGGCAGTTAGAATTTCAACATATCTTTTTGGGACGAAACAAAACCCATGAGGAGTGGACAAGTATCGTGAGATATTGATGTTAATGAGCCTATTTACAAAGCCAAAAAGTGGTCAGTCTTGCTTGAGATTAATCTTTTGTTCTCAAGCCTAACTGTTGGGGAATACATAAAACAATAAAGCCTATTTTTTAAATTCTAACACTCCTGATGAGATTGTTTTTAACATACTATTAATGGAGACATAATAATCTATTCTTTATAGTTAACTTTCCAAATAATAAAATTATAGCTCAAATTATGATTTAGTTTTCTTAACACAGGAAATTTGTTAGTTTTAGGTAGCATCATATATTACCTTTACTCTCAATAATTCTTTTGAGCTGCTGCATCATAAAAAGTATTTACAGCTAAGTTATACTAGATAAAATCTAATTGATTAAATCAGAATTCTGTGCAATGTTAATTAAAGTATGCTTTAGATTAAGCAAAGTAATTACATGAGCGATTGCATTTAATGGAATATTTTCATGAATCAGAATATTGCATAATAAACCTGAAAACAGCCACACTGAATACCTAATATATTTCACAAAACAAATTGCACTGAGAACTGCTAAGACATCTGATTAATTCACATGAAAATAAAGGCAACTTGAAGATTTTCTAGAGCAGACTCTAACTCCTTATTTCCAATGTGATGCCAGTCTCCCCGCTGTGTTTCTGCAGTTCTGCCTTTTAGGACTGCTTCCTCTATCCTCAGTGGATGCTAAGGAGGTTCTGCCTAGGGCATCCATCCTTGTTCCACCTGCCCACGGTAGGTGAGGGAAGCACATCAAATGATAACTCAAGTCTTTGTAGTGTATAGACTCTGGAGTACTATTTACCTTGTAGGTTATTTATGAATTGAACTAAGAGAATAGCTCCCCACATAACACTGAAACAGTGCGTTCTAAGTTTCAGACTCAAAAGTAAATGTTTCCCCTGGGGCACATGGGTGGTCAGTGGGTTAAACCTCCAGCTATTGGTTTTGGCTCAGGTCATGATCTCACAGTTCATGAGTTCAAGCCGCACGTCGGGCTCTGACCTGACAGTGCAGAGCCTGCTTGGGATTCTCTCTCTCTCTGCCCTTCCCCCACTTGTGTGTGTGCATGCATGCTCTCTCTCTAAATAATAAACTTTAAAAAAAAAAAGTAAATTATTTCCCAGTTGGGAAGAATTAAAAGGTAACAGGAACACCCAGCCCCTGCATGAAAGTGAGCCAGCAGTCCAATGTACATGCTCTGAAAGAAATAATTTGCAACAACCGATGACCGGTGTTAGGTTCAGTTATTGAATTTCTAGTACAGCTATATTTTTGGCAGAAGCACAGACCCCTGCTATCCTAGGTAGAATTCTTCAGTAATTTAAAGCTATATTCAATATTCTAAGGGAGACTGATATCCACTAAGCAGAAATTGTGTTGCTGGATGTGTTTAGATCCAGCTGTCTATCTCAAGCAATATTGGTCTGAAATATTGTATAAGGTATTCATTTGGTAGAGCAGCAAACATGAACAGACAATTCAATGGCTTTGTGCCAGGGTCAACAGAATTTCATAAAAGAATGAATATTTGGAATAAGTATCACTGCACCTGTCACAAACTATCATGTGAGGTGTATAAGGACATCCTAAAGAGGTAGCACTGAGCTAACCAGGAGTGTCCAAGTATAGACTAATCATTTGTGATGATAATAATAACTGATAGAATTTACCACCCCACTCACCACCAAATTAATTTTGTACTGGGAACTTCAAATCAAAATAATGTTCTTTTTAGACCCATAAATATGAACACTAGTCTTTATCATCCCTTTAAAATACTTGAGAGTCTATTCCTTTTTATTTATTATCTTTAGCTAAACTGCTTTCATTTAGAAGACTCTTTGAATAAGAATCAACATTTCAACCACAGAACTTACAGTGATCTGCATATTTTGTTAAGACCAGTTAATTATTTTAAGTCGTTCTTAAATATCACTAGTAAAAATGAGTATACAAATGTTTAGTACAAAACTGTGTTCTCCCCTTCCTCTTCTTCCCTTAAGGGCCAAAGATAATTCTGATAATTCTAGTTTTGCCTCTCTTAATCTCTTTCCTCTGCCCCCCTCCAAGGACAGTTCTAGACCCTTACTAGACCAGTTCTTGAGCTTTTGCAAAGGAGAATTAGGATGGAAAGCAAAAGGAGGGCAAGAGGATCCTTAGACAAGGAATGGGAACTCTCCCAGGGACTTTGAGGGCAGGAGGCAGCTGCAGTCAGTAGGACAATGGGTAGGACAGAAAAGGAGTTTTAAAACCGTTGCTGAAGATCATGTTTTGCTTTTGTGGTGTTCAACAAAGTCTTTGAAATTACTAGGGCATGTTCTTTTAAATATACCATTATTTGAAAACATTAAAATCTGTACCAGACATTTATTATAATATCTGTGTGTTCTTGCCATGTCTAGGGAATATTAAGCCTTAAGAATTCTGTCTTCCCAAGATAGAATCCAGAAAATGTGGTTTGCCAATATCTTCTGCAGAACACAGACATGTGATTTAGGCTCCCTGAGTAAGAATAGGTTCAGAAGTGAGAGTTGCTATTCAACGGATATGAAGTTTCAGTAATGCAGGATGAATAAGTTCTAGAGATTTTTGTACAATATGGTGTCAACTGTTAACAATACCGGATTGTACACTTGAAAATTTGTTAAGAAAACAGATCTCATATCAAATGTTCATACCCCAATTTTTTTAATGCTTTATTTATTTTTGAGAGAAAGGGAAATTTTTGAGTGGGGGAGGGGAAGAGAGAGAGGAGGACAGAGGATCTGAAGCATGTTCTGCACTGAGAGCAGTGAGCTCGATATGGGGCTTGAACTCACAAACCATGAGATCATGACCTGAGCCAAAGTCAGATGCTCAACCGACTGAGCCACCAAGGCATCCCTACCATAATTTTTAAAAAACAATATTTGAAATTTCAAGGAGGAGGAGGAAGAAGAAAAGAGGAAGGCAACCTGAGAAAAGAGGCACCACACAGAATCCATGTGATGGCAAAAATGGCAGGCAAGTTCATGTTGCAGAAATGGCAGTGGTGGGGTGGGGCAGCAGCAGTGTCCCTAGTGCTTATGGGGAAGCATTGGGGGGCTGTGGTTAAACTCATCAAGCCAGTTCTAAAGCCTGTCATATCATTTCCAGACTCAGCTTTGAGTTGGTTCTCTCATAAATATCTATAGAATAAACTTTTTTCCTGCTTAACCAGCACCAATTTCTGGTGCTGCATTTTATTAAAACTTTTATTAAAACTCCTATTGGGTTGCACATAAGAATATGGCTCATTTGGGGTGCCTGGCTCTTTGGCTCAGGTCAGATCTCACAGCTGGTGAGTTCGAGCCCCACATCAGGTTTTGTGTTGACAGCTCAGAGCCTGGAGCCTGCTTCAAATTCTGTATCTCCCTCTCTCTCTGCCCCTCCCCTGCTTATGTTCTGTCTCTCTCTCTCTCTCTCTCTTTCAAAAATAAATAAACATTAAAAAAAAAGAATATGGTTCAGTTTTCCATACTGAATTTTATTTTTTTTAATTTTTAAAAAATTTTTTATCTTATTAACTTGTTTTATTTTTTATTTTTTAAAATTTACATCCAAATTAGTTAGCATATAGTGCAACAATGATTTCAGGAGTAGATTCCTTAATGCCCCTTACCCATTTAGCCCATCCCCCCCCACAACTCCTCCAGTAACCCCTCTGTTTGTTCTCCATATTTATGAGTTTCTTATGCTTTGTCCCCCCTCCATGTTTTTATATTATTTTTGTTTCCCTTCCCTTATGTTCATCAGTTTTGTCTCTTAAAGTCCTCACATGAGTGAAGTCATATGATTTTTGTCTTTCTCTGACTAATTTCATTTAGCATAATACCCTCCAGTTCCCTCCATGTAGTCGCAAATGGCAAGATTTCATTCTTTTTGATTGCCAAGTAATACTCCATTGTATGTATATACCACATCTTCTTTATCCATTCATCTACCGATGGACATTTGGGCTCTTTCCATACTTTGGCTATTGTTGATAGTGCTGCTATAAACATGGGGGTGCATGTGTCCCTTCGAAACAGCACACCTGTATCCCTTGCCTAGTAGTGCAATTGCTGGGTCGTAGGGTAGTTCTACTTTTAGTTTTTTGAGGAACCTCCATATTGTTTTCCAGAGTGGCTGCACCAGCTTGCATTGCCACCAACAATGCAAAAGAGATCCTCTTTCTCCTCATCCTCACCAACATCTGTTGTTGCCTGAGTTGTTAATGTTAGCCATTCTGACAGGTGTGAGGTGGTATCTCATTGTGGCTTTGATTTGTATTTCCCTGATGATGAGTGATGTTGAGCATTTTTTCATGTGTCAGGTGGCCATCTGGATGTCTTCTTTGGAGAAGTGCCTATTCATGTCTTTTGCCCATTTCTTCACTGGATTATTTGTTTTTTGGGTGTTGAGTTTGAGAAGTTCTTTATAGATTTTGGATACTAGACCTTTATCTGATATGTTGTTTGCAAATATCTCTCCCATTCTGTTGGTTGCCTTTTAGTTTTGCTGATTGTTTCCTTTGCTGTGCAGAAGCTTTTTATTTTGATGAGGTCCCAATAGTTCATTTTTTCTTTTGTTTCCCTTGCCTCTGGAGACGTGTTGACTAAGACATACTTAATTTTCTATACTCTAATTTTATAGTTAGCCCAGTGATTATTTGCTGGATACTGTGACTTGTAGATTTTAATCACTGGATTTCAATTCAAAGTAGTATTTTGTTTTTAAAATATTAACAAAAATGGCATAAGCACGCTGTGGAATAAGGAGTTTTTAAATTTTCAAATGTAATTGCTCTTGTAAAAACAGAGGACAGAATGAGACAAGGAGTATGTTTGGCTTTACTTCTAGAAAAGAGAACAGGTTCTGATTTGCAGTCCTGGGTCTGTAAGTCATACTCCAGAGGAGTCATCCTTTAGGTTTTATCTCTAAGACAGGGATAACAAGACCTGTACTACAAGTATATTGTGAGGATTAAAGAAAGTAACATATGAAAACTATTAGCGAAGAGCTTGAGCCCCACATCATCCATACCAATCAAATTTTTCTAAATTTTACAAATATGTAGGAACATAGGGTAAGGGATACAAGCAAATATTTTTACTGGGGGGAAAACTAATCTGATCAAAGCATATAGATATTTTCATTGATTATGGGTAAATGATCATTAGGGTTCTACCTTGATCTACTTTTCTCATACTCAAGCTACTGGGCACCTTGTTTCACTACAAGAAATTCAGTTTGTTTTTCTATAGTGCACTGTTGACAAAGTAAGTCAACTCAGAAAAAATTTTTTTCAAAAAATATCTCACCTACAAGAACAAGGAAATCATTTAAATATAGGCTTTAATGGAGGGAAATATCCCAATTCAATGCTCCAGGATAGTAAAGATTTATTCCTAACAGCCTAAACCAACAAGATTAAAATAGTTATTGGATACATTTACCATTCTGTGTATGTGGTGATGAAGCCATCTGCCAAAGAAAAATGCATGTCCCAAAGGAGTTCGTGCATTTATCTAAAGATTTATTGAGCAACTATTCTGTAATTTATAGTGTCTCCTGCCAAGGTAATCCACAAGCAAAATGGTAAAGAAGGTAAAGTTGGCATCAACGCCTTCTCTCCTGGTGACGTCTCTGTCTCTTCTGGATAGACGTTACCCTCTGCTGCCTCTCACTCCTCAGGAAATCCCACAACCTCCGTCACTATCCCCAGCTGAAGCACCCTTCTCTGGCCTGCCTTTCCAAATACAGTTGATCCTTGAGCAATATGGATTTGAACTGTGTGGGTCCACTCATATTTTTTACAGTACAGTATTGTAAATGCATTTGCTCTTATAATTTTCCTAACATTTTCTTTTCCCTAACTCACTTTATTGTAAGAATATAGGGTATAATACATATAACATACAAAATATGTGTTGACTGTTATTGGTAAGGCTTTCAGTCAATGGTAGGTTATTAGTAGTTAAGTTTCAGGGGAGTCAAAGTTATGTGAGGATTTTTTTAATGTTTATTTATTTTTGAGAGAGAGCACACGAGCAGGGGAGGGGCAGAGAGAGAGAGAGGCACAGAATCTGAAACAGGCTCTAGGCTCCAAGCTCTCAGCCCAGAGCCAGACGTGGGGCTTGAATTCACAAACCATGAGATCATGACCTGAGCTAAAGTCAGATGCTTAGCTGACTGAGCCACCCAGGCACCCCATGTGAGGATTTTTTACTTCAAATAGGGTCAGTCCCCTAACAATGCCACATTGTTCAAGGGTCAGCTAGCTGTAGGTGTCAAACTCCAGATTCCTTTCCATACCTCTTCCTACCCAAATTGACCTCTCTGGTGCAACCCGGAAGAAGTGTGCTCATGTAGCTATCAGAGGTTATATTAGTCTACTCAAACTGCCATAACAAACTGCCACAGACTGAGTGGCTTAAACAACAGACATTTATTTCCTCACTGTTCTGGAAGCTGGAAGTCCAAGATCGAGCTTCTAGATAATTCAGTTCTTAGTAAGACCTCTCTTCCTGGCTTACCTTTCACTGAGCACATGGGGGAGGCAGAAGGTGGGGAGGCAGAAAGAGGGGGAGGAGGGAGGGAAGATGGGGAGGGAGACGGGGGGATGGTGAGAGAGAGAGAGAGAGAGGAAGCATACAAGCACCCTAGTGTCTCTTCTCATAAGGGCACTAATCCTACTGGATGGAGCTCCACCCTTATAACCTCATTTAACCTTAATTGCTTCCTCAGAGGCCCCATATCCAAATACATCTGTACAGTGGGTTATAGCTTCAACATATGGGAGGGGAGAGGACACAAACATTCAGTCCATAACAGAGAAAACGCTGTTAAACACACCACTCTATGAAATAATTTTAACCCTCTTTGCACAGAACACAACTTCTGGCAGGGAATAATAGCTTAATAACCTCAGGAAAGAATTTCTAATAATTCAGAAGGGCAAGTACACCCTACACTATTCATATAGCACCCATGTACACCCTACTCCCCTGGGTGCAGGCATATTCCCATCCTAGCTTGCACTTGCTCCTGTGTCTTCAGTGCCAGTCAGGGGTACTCAGTGTACCACTCCACTGACAGCTGGACATGCGGTCACACACTCCAGGCCCCGGACCTTCGGGCCATGGCCCATTTCTGGACCTGAACCATGCCCATGGCTTTAAGTTCACAAATAAGGGGGAAACCATCTCCCCTCTTCTGTATGAGGAACATGGTCATGCCTGGATTGCATTCTAAAATTTCTAAATTCTTTATGCTCGTGCACACACAGCAGACACATAAACTTGCATATTCATGACCTTTAAGTTTTCCTTCTATATTTACCTGCCTTTTGGGGGGAATCAACTGCAAGTGTCCAAATTCAATTATTTTACTTTGTTAGTAGATACAGATGGTATTTAGAAATCTTAAAGATTGCTTAGCTTTTTCCTTGAAAACACAAAAGAGTCAAGATGTGCAATATATTACTTTTTAATTTTTTGCCTGTCCTACCTTTATGTATTCTTGAGTCTGAGCCACTCTGCTATTTCAGCAGATACCTAACCTAAATAACTATTCTTAAACACAGACAAAAACACACACAAAAGAAAAGTCTTCAGGAACCTCCATTTACCACAGATATGTGCTCCAAGCATTTGTACTCAAAGAATTTCAACAATAGATTTTGTGACAATAGTACCTGAAAACTGGTTTTAGTTTTTAAAAGTACGTTATACTTTCCAGTAATCTGACAACATCCCTGGGAATTTGGATAGTAACATCTGAATGCTACCTATACAATAAGACTAGCTTAATTATTACATGCGGATTAATTGCTATCCAATCATTTGTAAAAATGGAAGCACAGAATATTTAAGTAATTTGATTACAATTTTCTTATATAATTAGTGGCAAAGCTGAGAATATAAGCCAAGTCCTTAGATTTTTTTAACGTAATATAGGAAATTTAAAACTGTACTATAAAGGTAGTATAGTATCAAAACCCCAGGCTCCCAACACCCAGTTTCAACAATTATGAACATTTTATTTTGCCAAATTTATTTCATCTTTCCTCCAACTTTATTTTGTTGCAGTATTTTTTTTTTAATTTTTTTTAACGTTTATTTATTTTTGAGACAGAGAGAGACAGAGCATGAACGGGGGGAAGCGCAGAGAGAGAGGGAGACACAGAATCGGAAGCAGGCTCCAGGCTCTGAGCCATCAGCCCAGAGCCCAATGCAGGGCTCGAACTCACGGAACGTGAGACCGTGACCTGAGCTGAAGTCGGACGCTTAACCGACTGAGCCACCCAGGTGCCCCTGCAGTATTTTTTTTAAGTTTATTTATTTTTTTGAGAGAGCACACAAGTGTGGGAGGGGCAGAGAGACAGGAGAGAGCAAGAATCTCAAGCAGGCTCTGCATTGTCAGCACAAGCCCAATGTGGGGCCTGAACTCACTTGATGTGAGATTATGACTTGAGATGAAGCCAGACGCTTAACCGAATGAGCCACCCAGGTGCCCCTTGTTGCAGTATTTTAAAGCAAATTCTAGACATCATATCATTTCACCCATATATACTTCAATATACATCTGTTAGGGTATTTCTTACATTTTATGTGTATTTATGGTAAATCAACAATTTCCTAATAGTGGCCAAAGAACTCAGACACCCAGCAAAATATTCTAGTACCCTTCTTTCATTTTTTCCCTACGTATTTCTCTCTTTCAAAAGAGGATATTCAAATCAATTTTAATAGACTAACAAAAGAAAGCTAAAAAACAAAAACCCAATAATCTTTCAAGAGTAGAAATATAAAATGTAAGCTTCAAAGTTACTTTTTGAACATTTCACTATGTTCCAGTTCTACAAAAAGTACAAGCAAGTCTGTCTTTTATCTTCCTCCAAGAAAACCAGGTTCCTGGCAAAAGTCATGGTGTAGAAATTCCATTGTGGGTACTCCAAAACCCCAGAGGTTCTATGAAGGCATGCAAATACACAATTTGCTATGGAAATTGTGGTGCTGTTTAATCAAGTACAAATACAATTCCTGAGGATCTCATCTTGTTGAATAATTATTTGGTATATAATTTAGCAAAGGTTCTCTGATGTTCCCATTTTACAAGCTTATCAAAACGTTAATTCTGTTCTAATTTTAATGTGGAATTTTAATGTCACACATGTTAAAAGGCAATCCACTCACACCAAAGGCACTTACCTATAGAGTGGCTATAAAGCCTGGCAACACAGGCAACTATATATAATAAATGGTTTATTGATACTACATGACAATACATGATATGTTTGATGTGTCGCCCCTCATTAGTGATGCATAGTTTAGTGTGCTGAACAGAATGACAATGAATAGGACACATTCACACAGTATTTCTAGCAATCACTGCACATATATCTGTAATGTATTGCTTCCAATCTGTTCTCAGATGTGATTCCTGGGATCAGCAATGCCTGGGAATGTTAAAAATGAAAATTTACAGGAACTCACCCCAGACCTAGACAATCAGAAAGTTGGGCTCAATAGTCTATTTTAACAAGCTCTGCAGGTGATTTGGATGCAAGTTCAAGTTTGAGGAACACATGCTCAAATTTTTTGTGTCTCTGATTTTCAGTGAAAACAAACCAACCAACCAAAAAAAAAAAAGAGAACACACACACACACACACACACACACACACACACAAAACAAAAACCTGCCCTTTCAGCATACCCCAAGCATAGGGTTGCCAGATTTAGCAAATGAAAATATAGGAGGACACCAGTTAAATTTGAATTTCAGATTTAAAAAAAAGTTTGTAGTATAATTATGCCCCTTGCAGGTATGTCCCATGTATATATATGTATATGTGTGTGTGTGTGTGTGTGTGTGTGTGTGTGTGTGTGTGTACATCCCACTTATGAAAGGGATATAGAAGTATCCCCATGCATAGTTATACTAAAAGATTATTTGCTGCTTGTCTGATATCCAAATTGAATTTTTCATCCTGTGTCCTGAGTTTTTCTGGCATCCATACTTAAGGGTGTTCTGATCTGGCCAGCATTTGGCATACTCCACAGAGCTATGTCACCTCATCCAGTTTTAGAAATTATCATCCCACTGGTCTCTCACCACTCTGTGGTCATGTGGTGGTTGGTCTCTGAGTGACCTGCCCTTGACTGTCAAGAGCATACACTGATAAGTGTTCACTTAAAATGGTCCAATGGGGGAAAGAGTCACCTATATTTCCACACTTTGTGGCCACCCTATAGGTGGAAATATTGGGTGTTAGCTGAAGACAAAAGCTAGAGAAATGTGTAGCAAATCTTATCTAACTTGAGTTTATGAAATGTAGAAACAATTTTTCTCTCTGTTCAAACAACTTTGTTTCATGCAAGATTCTGGATTTGTATTACCATTTGCAACAATGTGGATGAAACTAGAGTGTATTATGCTAGGCGAAATAAGTCAGAGAAAGATAAATATTTGATTTCACTCATATGTGGAATTTAAGAAACAAAACAGATGAACACAGAGGAAGGGAAGGAAAATTAAGATAAAAACAGAAAGGGAGGCAAACCTTAAGAGACTCTTAAATACAGAGAACAAACTGAGGGTTGCTGGAGGGGTGTCGGGTGGGCCGGATGGGCTAAATGGGCGATGGGTATTAAGAAGGGCACTTGTTGGGATGAGCACTGGGTGTTATACGCAAGTAATGAATCACTAAATTCTACTCCTGAAAGCATTACTATGCTATATGTTAACTAACTTGGATTAAACAAAATTTAAAAATTTAAAAAAGAGCACAGTGGAGATGTTAAGAAATCTTTGGAAGTGGGGGACGGCACTTGTAAAAAATATACACTCCTAAAAAGAATAAGTTAATTAAAATTTAAAATAAAATTAAAAATGTTCTGGATTTCTAATAAGAAATAATTAATTATAAACATATTATAAAATAAAAATGTTTTGGGGCACCTCTGTGGCTCAGCCAGTTAAGCATCTGACTCTGTTTCGGCTCAGGTCATGATCTCACAGGTTTGTGAGTTTGAGCCCCACATCAGGCTCTCTGCTGTCAGTGCAGAGCCTGCTTGGAATTGTCTCTCTTCCTCTCTCTCTGTCCCTCCCCAACTTGCCTGCATGCTAGCTCAGAATAAATAAACTTTTTTAAAAAGGCTTTTATATCTCTTAACAGAGCTGCATGCTACTGATGAGTCCTTTCCTATAACTGTCCCCATTTAAGTCAGAAAATTAAAGCCAAAAAGTTTGAAATCTGAATCTTACCTAAATTAGTTTTATACAGTCATTTCTCTTTCATTTTTGAGCTGCCATCCTGTATACGTTTTAAATTTCCATAAAACTAAGTGTATAGATTTTAAATATGCAGTACAATGCGTTTTGACAAACATATACCCCCACCCCAGCAAGATTTAGAATATTTCCTTCACGCTAGAAAGCACCCTCAAGTCCCTTTCCAGTCAATTTCCCTTCCAGAGGCAACTATTCTGATTTTTGTCACCTTAGTTTTGTTTGTTCTAGAACTTTATGTAAATGAAGTTGCTTTTATTTTCACACATTCCAAACATACCTTGCTATATAGCAGGGAATTTATCATGTATTTTTATTTCCTCTGAAATCACTGTAAAGCCCTAAAGATAGTACCCCATCTCCCACCCTCAAAGAGAAGACAAGGATACTGGTCTCAGGGGAGCCTTCAGAACCTGAGGAGGTAACTATAGAAAGGGACAAGAAAGGAGGCTTTAGGTCATGGATCCCTGGGTCCCCAAGTCAAGAGGCACTGGGGCCAGGGGATTCAGGAAGGGATGGCCGTGAGAGGTACCATGAGAGCACCTGGGAGATGTGCCAGGTAGAAAACAGAGTCAGCCTCTCAGCACCTGCCCCGGCCTTCGTGGCAATGCTCGCCATCAAGCCTCCAGTCATTTAGGGACCAGGGTCACCCCACTGCCCATATGTTCCAAGATACCTGCAATGAAGGCAGATCTCTGTAGCAGGCCAGGACCCTTAGGGTGGGAAGGAGCTCCTGTTTCTATACGTTGGGGACAGAGTAGACTATAGTGGCATACCCTAAAGTAAGGGCAGAGGAGTGTAGATCCCTGTTCCAGTGAATGTAAGTTAAACATTTAAGTTTTTAATATTTTAGTGCTTCTCAAAGTGCCCACTCCAGTAGCATCTAATTATCATTTTAGAAGTCTACTACTCAGGACATAAAATTTTAAATGCCAGCAGTATGTAATCTAATGTTATACTTTATGGAAAAAAATATTTCTATGATGTTCTCTTTTGCTCACATTCCTGGGGGATCCAGGGATAAAAGACCATGTAAATCCAAGCAGACATATTACTAGTAGGGTTAGTTTACATAGATATATACAATGTTTACATAGTTATATACGTACTATAACAAGTTATATACGCAGTATAACAAATAACATTTGAGACAAATTTAGAAAAATACAAAGAATAAAATGCATTTTAAATGCACCCCCCCCAAATGTTGATGATCATCACCAATCTTCACTCCCCCCGAGTTGCTGTAAGACTTCCAGCATCTCTCAAAGGCAAACTTACCTGCAGATCCTTCTGTGAGGTCTTCAAAGTTGTTCCTGCTCAGCGTATGTGAAGTCTGGCCCTATCAGGTCTCAAAGATCCTCATTTCCTTGGTGTCCGAGGAGAAGCCTTGCACTATTACTTGAGTCACGAGGCCTTCCGGTTTCCCTGTTACTGGAGTAGTAACAGAACAAATTCTAATGCATACAGTATTTGAGTAAGATGTTTATTAAGGATCAACACCTGTGAAAGAAAGCAGGCAGAAGCAGAGTTGAACTGAGGAAGTAATTGAACTGCAACGCAGACACAACACACGTAGCCAGGAGCTGTGGGGCAAATACTGACCAGAGGAATGTTGCCAGCCAAGCCAGATGGCTGTGCTGCTATATCCCGGTCTTACCCAGTCACCAGAGGCAGGCAGCTCCAGGAAGGGCATGACCTTGGGCAAGGTGGCTCTCAGGAGCTGAGGCACACCTGAAGGAGCTCATAGCTGTAGACTGCTGACCACCCACTCCACAGCGGGACACCAAGTTCCTCCTTAAAGGGACATGTGAGTGCCTAACACAACTATGCTCCAAGTCTTTCTGCAAGAGCCATGTGGATTTCTGTCAGTACCCAAAGCACCATCTTCACGCTTCTCTTACAGTGGATCTATGTGCCTGGAACATTTCCCCACCCTCTGCACCTGGCTAACTCCTTCTCCTTCCTCAGATCCCATCCTTATTAGGCCTTCTCTCACCCACTCCCTCATAACATTCATCTGACTTTTGCTTAATGCCTTTATTCCCTGCTTAAACACCCACCATGAGAGCAGGGACGATGTCAGACTTGTTTGTGCTGTATCTTCAGTGTTGAGCAATGTGCCAAGCACACAGTAAATATTTAGTGTATATCTTATGAACGGATTAGTTAATACACTTGGTATCTTAGTTTGGATTCCCCCAGAAGTAGACCCTAACAAAGGCAAGGATTGGGAAAGCAGGAAAGTAAGACAGGAAAGGAAAAGCAGCCAATTAATTACCCATTACCACTGTGGCCAAGGGTTTAATCCTGCTGGGGATATCTGAGAACCAGCGCTGAACATGTGCCTTGAAGTCAGCCATCCAAAAATGAGTGACCACATATTGTATGATTGTGTATGTAAGGAAATGTCTACAATATACCAATTTATAGAGACAGCAAGTAGATTAGTGGTTCCAGGGGAGAGGAGAGCAGAGGTTCAGGAGAAACTGTGAACCATCATGGGTTTCTTTTGTTAAGTGTAGAAACTTTCTGGAATTAGTGGTGATTATTGTACAACATTGTGAATATGTAAAAAATCACTGAATTTTATACTCTAGTTTTATGTTATGTGAATTATATGTCAACAAAATAAATTACGATAAACAAATGAGGGACCTGGGATATTTATAAACCACCTCCATTCAATAGTCATGGCCGCTGGGGGGGGTTGGGGGAGTTAATTTCTGCAGCATACCCTGAGCAGACAGAACAGGCTCCAAGAATAGGGTGACTTTCAGGCAAAGAGATGCAGATACCAACCAGCACTTTGCAGTTTGGAGGTGTGATGCATGGAAGGGGGAAGGATGAGGGGGTGTGGGTCGGGCACAGATTAGGTCTGCTGCATTTAGTGAGAGATAAATCTAACAAACCCACCTGATGTATTCAAAGATGAGCCATTCTGTGAAGAAGGAGGATTCACTCAGAAGCTTCCAGCTCCAAGAACATATTTTTCTAAACTTATTCCAAAACATACTGTGACCCCCTCAGCTGTGATCCCTAATCAAGTAAATCCAAAGGAGAAAAGAACTGTGCTTTCAGTGGAAAGTGGTATTGTGGTAGGTTGATTAATGACCTCCCTGCATTTGCTGGGATTAGCACTGGGTGTTGTATGAAGCCAATCTGACAATAAATTATATTTTTAAAAAAATGACCTCCCCAGGGGGCACCTGGGTGGCTCAGTCGGTTGAGCATCTGACTCGGCTCAGGTCATGATCTCACCATTTGTGGGTTTGAGTCCCGCATCAGGCTCTGTGCTGACAGCTCAGAACCTGGATCCTGCTTCAGATTCTGTCTCCCTCTCTCTTGGCTCCTCTCATGCTCTGTCTCTCTCTCTCTCTCTCAAAAATAAATAAACATTAAAAAAAATGACCTCCCCAAATATGTCTACATTCTAATCTTGAGACACTGTGAATGTTCCTTTTTAAGGCAACATTGCAGGTGTAATTAGGCTCAGGATTTTGAGATAAGGGAAGCATGCTGAGTTACCCAGGTGGGCCCAATGTAATCACATGGGCCTTATAAGAGGGAAGAAGGAGGCTCAGAGTCAGATGTAGAGATTTACAATAAGGAGAGTGGAGGTCCGGATGATATGTTTTGAAGACAGAGACGGGAGCCCCTACAACATAAAAAAGGTAACAACACAGGTCCCCTCAGTTTCCAGAAGGAACAAACATGCTAGTAATGCTGACATCTTGACTTTTTAGCTCAGTAAAAATTATTGCATATTTCTGGCCTCTACAACGATAGTAGAAGAAATTTTTGTTGAATTAATCCCCTAAATTTATAGAAATTTGTTACAGTGGTGACAGGAAGCTAATACACTTTCCCAGAAGGGATTTAAAAAATAATCACCATCACCTCTTCCCCAGAATACATTATAAAATTGCAAGGGTCTTAAAATCACAATGAAAATAAAACACCTTGTATCTTTGTGGGGTTTTTTGGGTGTGTGTGTTCAATATAGTTAATGTAATTTTTAATTTCTTAAAATATCATACTTATGATTTTTTAGAATACACAAATACTATTTCAAATAGAGTATTTTGTGGGGTTTTCTTGTTTCAATTTACCTTTTAAATTTTTTTAACGTTTATTTATTTTTTTGAGACAGAGACAGAGCACGAACGGGGGAGGGTCAGAGAGAGAGGGAGACACAGAATCTGAAACAGGCTCCAGGCTCTGAGCAGTCAGCACAGAGCCCGACGCGGGGCTCGAACTCACATACTGTGAGATCGTGACTTGAGCCGAAGTCGGACGCTTAACCGACTGAGCCACCCAGGCGCCCCTCAATTTACCTTTTATACTGTGGATTTATAAATTATATTCTGCCAAGTGAAAATTCTTACTAGTATATTGACATAAAAAAATAGTGGATGAATTCCCAGAAAATAACATGTTTACAACTTTAAAAGTACTGTAAAATTCAGCAAATTAAATAGAAATATTCCTACCAGCAAATTTCTGAGCACACCCAATGTGAGTTGAAGGGAGCTAACTGCCAGGCATGAAAGTGGATGTGTGAGGTTCTTGGAGGTGAGAAGGGGACATAGGGTAAGCTAAGGGAAGCCTTAGAAAAAGATGGGGAATATGCAGGGGGTTACAGGACTAAAAGAAGTGAGCTGTTCCAGAACTTTTTAATAAAAGGCTCACATAACTTCTCTCTGATTTCAGTCCATTCTCTACATTATCACCAGATAATAGAAAATAAAAGCCAATCATGTCATACCTCTGTTTTAAAATGATCTGAGGGGTGCTTGGGTGGCTCAGTCAGTTAAGTGTCCAACTTCGGCTCAGATCACTCACAATTCTTGAGTTCAAGCCCTGCATCAGGCTGTCTGCTGTCAGCACAGAGCCTTCTTTGGATCCTTTCTCTCTCTCTCTCTCCTCTCTGCTCCTCCCTGCTCATGCTCACTAGCTCCCTTTCTCTCTATCGCGCTCTCTCTCTCAAAAATAAACACTAATAGAGACAAAGAGTTGTTTGGAAACTCTTTTATTTAAAAAAATAATGCTCCAAAATGTGTTGGGTTACAATGAAAAGCCATGCTCCATAATCTCAATGGTACGCAAAGCCCTCAATGACTGGATGCCAGTCTACTTATTTAGCCTCATCACCACCGCTCCAATCATGTCAGACTTCCATTGTTCCTGAAACCTGTGTCTCTTGTGCCGCCTTTGCAAATAATGCTCTCACTAACTTAGGAATGAGTCCTTCTTGTCCTTACCAAATACTTGTTCATCTCAAACTAAATATCCTCTTCTCAGTGAAGTTTCTATTGGAAGAAATCCATCTTGGGCCCTGAGTCTCCATTGTCAAGAACACAAAGCCCTGATCACTATCCTGTCTATTTCTCAGCATTATATTTGCAGAGAGAAATCTTGAGGGCTGGAGTAACATCTTGCTTGTCTCTTACTGCAAAAATGGTAAATTCCATAAACTCTGGGTTCCTCATAAGATACACAGGCATTCATCTAGGCCCACCTGAGTGTCCCCCACATATTGGGGTGGGGGGGGGCCACAGAGACTGGTGCTGTTATCACACTTGTGCTATTAGCTGTGCTGTAATACAGTCATTTGTCTCTGACCTGGGAATCTCATGTCTTCTATCAGAATCCATGCAATAGTACCATACTTGGTTGCTAGCTTACAAGTAGGGTAAAATCCAAGATTCTGCACAGAACTTAATAGTTCTCCATCTTTCCAGACAGTGTTTGTGGCCTCTTAGATCTGTGATCCTGCAATATTTGCTCCAATAGAATGTGATGTTGTTATATGAGGGCATGGGTTCTGGCACATAGGAGATGTTCAGAAAAATGTCAAAAAAGGAAATATTTCCAGTTCAGTAAAGGTACCTGCTCTGATAACTGCTTTACTTTCCCCTAACCAAAGCTGGACCCATTTCAATAGAACAGAAAAATGAGACTTTTTTTTTTCATTGTCACAGGAAAGTGTTTCTGAAATGATTACGTCCCTAGAGACCTGGGAGAATCTGAGTGACAGTATTAGGCTCTTTCAGTCTTTCTTCATGTCAATTAAATTTGGCTGCATGATCCTGTTAACAATTCCTAGAGGTTTTTTAAAAAAATCCATTTTTAAAGCATTCTTTATCCTAAAGAATTCGTTTTCTGTTCTTAAAGATTAAAGGTTAAGTTCACATTTCAAGTTTTTTAAATAAGATTTTGATCTGAATTTTTGTAAGCTGGGGGGGAATAAGTCTTCATTAATTACTATTTTTCTCAGTGATTTGTTTTTCATTTTTTTGCAGCCAAGAAGCATGCGAATACATTAATCAGCTGAAAAAAATAAATGAATAAATCTTACTTGGTTATGAG